>NC_133409.1:152824062-153426250 GCF_049350105.2 Macaca mulatta | reverse complement strand
CTTGACACTGTGTCTTTTTTCATTTATTCTTCTGCGAGGAAGGAATTATATCACTGGTTTGCGGATGAGGAAATTCATTCAGCACTCACCCACTGGCCAAGTGTCTGCTTGTGCCAGCTGTGGCTCAGATGTACTCAAGGCTCTATAGCTAACTGGTGGAAAGGCCTGGAGGGCTCATATTCAGGTTCACTTAACTCGAGAACTCATATTGACCTTATTGAAGTACTGATTCCTGCTTTGCAATCCATGCCACAAACTTCATTGTCTTGTTTTAAGAAATTGTCACAGAAGCCTCTAGGAACCACCTCCTGATCAGCCAGCAGTCATCAACATTGAGGCAAGACCCTACCCCAGCAAAAAGATTAAGATGAGCTGAAGCCTCAGACGATCGTTAGCATTTTTCAGCAATAGAGTAATTTTAAATTAATGTATCTGCATAGTTCTTTTACACATAATGTTATTATACATTTAGTAGGCTACAGTAGAGTATAAATATAATTTTTATATTCACTGGAAAAACAAAAATTTGTGTGACTTGCTTTGTTGCCATGGTCTGTGATCTGAAACCAAATCTGCAGTGTCTCAGATGTATGTCCATAATTTCCCTTTCCCTCTTCTTCGGCCTAGAATGAAGTTGTTTCTTGTCCCTGTCTAGCCCTGCATGCTGTAGGGGTTTGCCTTCTCTGGTAGGTCTGGGAACATTGTATCCCTTGTAACCTTGGCTCCTGGCATATGACACTGGTACCAAGCTCTGTTGGACTAGTGAGCCTCCCCACATACCTCCTGAACGAGAGCAAAAGCTCTGTGCACACACCACGCATGTGTGAGCCTGTGAGGAGATGCCGCCTTCCTGAAGGGTGTTCTGAAGGGGTTTTCTGTTGTGACTGGAGGACACAGCCATGAGCCCGCGGGCAGAGGTGGCTCAGAAGGAAGTGGATGGCCCCAGTTTTGATCATCTGGGAACAGGAAGATTCTCAGATAAAAACCCATGTTTTAGAAGACAAAACTGCCCAAGAGTGGACAGCAGCTAACCAGTTTGTTATCTGAGACATCGCTGTGCACTGGGAGGGAAGATGGCCTCTGCCATGGGGTAGGGGTCCTGGACCAAGACAAGGAGGCCTTCCTAGGGGGCAGTGATTCTTCGAAGCACCTTTAAATGAGGACAAAGACCTCATGTTCATCATTAGCTGACTTGTACCCACTGAGTGGAGAAAGAAACCAGAACTTTTGCAAAATTGTAGGAGAGGGAGACTGTCCGTCCTGTCTCTTAGTCCTAGGGTTATGCATGACTCATACTTGAATTGCAATGTGTACACAGCGTAAAGTCTTAATTATTAGAATAGAAGACACCCAAACTACTGTTGTTACAGATAAGGTTAAGCAACCCACAACCAACTAACTACATTTGTAAATTTAAAACAAGATTGGCAGTCACTTAGAAAAACAAAACAAAACAAATGAGACTTTTGCAAGACAATCTAAATGGTACACTACTAACAACCCTTCATGAAAGTGACGTTTCAACCATCTGAGTTTCTGCTTTAAGTTATGGACTCCAAAATGGACTAACTGCCAATAATTTACAGTAGGGAGCCCTAAGCCACAAAGAGAGGTGTCAGGGCAGACCTGAGACCTGGAGGGAGCACATCCCCTCCCTCAGGGTCACGAGTGAATCTTCTAAGCCTGCTCCTCCATCAGACACTCCATCCAGTCATCAGGAGGTCAAGAAAAGTTCCCACAGCACTAAGACCCAACCACCTCACTGTCCTCATCTCCATGGACAGAGCCCAGCTGAGAGCCACCCCTGCTCCTCCTCCCTCGTCTCCCACAGCCTCAGCACCACCGTCTGCCTCGAGTCCACCAGGACCAAGCTCCTCCTGTCATGTCCCTGTCTGTGTCAGTCACACTGGGTCCCCCACATACCCTGTACTCACATCCCCACAAGGCTCTGCACACCCCTATTCTGTCTCCCCCACCTCCCCAGCCACAGAAACCTTTCCAGTGTACCCCATGGCATTCTCAGTCCACAATCAGCAAAACCTCCACACCTTCTCTCAGGATATTCCTGCACCTCCCAGCCCCAGCAGCAACCTGAGTCTCCCTGAGGACATGACCCCCTCCGAAGTCCTCCCACATCGGGGAGTTTCCCCAGGGACTTGTCTCCCTGGGTTCAGAGGTGAGGTGGGGTTCTTGTTCTTGCTCCTCACTGTGGTTCTCAGACCTTACTGCCTTCCGCCTCCCCAAAACCCCTAAGCTGTCATCAGATTAGGCCCCCATTTCCTCATTGTAACCATTCCCTGTAGGCCCCAGACCATTCCTCTCAATCCTGATGATTGTAGCTGCTGCTTCACTGTCACCCTCTCCAGCAGGGCTGTCTCCTTGACTCGGTGACTTCAACATACGCAGATGTGCTGGGCTGAGTAATGGTCCCCAAAGGTGTCCAGTCTTAATCCTTGGAAGCTGTGAACAGGTTGCATTGCATGGCAAAAGGTACATTACTCATGTAATGAAGATTAAGTACCTTAAAATAGGGAGACTATCCTGGACTATCTGTGTGGGCCCAATCAAATCACATGAGCCATTAAAAGCAAAGAACCTCCCCTGACTGGAGTCAGATTCTGCAGAGGAGGAAGCAGAGGAGATGCCAGCCCTCCCCTGGCCCAGAGCAGCACAGTCCAGAGTCCTTGAACAGGAACTCCCCCTCATCTAACAGTTAATTATTTCTCAGTGGGGAGGGACAGTTGGTCCTCTCTTTCCAGTGACCTCATGTCTTCGTTCAAAGCATCCAGATACAGCTCCTGAGCCAGGGATCTGTATCTGCCCCCCAGAGGCCTATGCCCAAGACAGGTTGCTCCCTGGGATTCTCAGTACAGGTGGACTTAATCTAATGGGCTGGAAAAAGAAAAAGGAAGGTAGAATTGCTCACTTACCACGAGACCTTGCAATACAGGTTCCAAGGGCCTCAGCCCCCTGCCCTGGCTGATGCTCCTCCCCCACTCCCTGTCACCAGGGCCCTGAGCCCCAGACACAGCTGAGCTGGCCCAAGCTGAGGAGTTGCTTGAGCAACAGCTGGAGCTGGACCAGGTCTTCCTGGAAGGGAACGAGTGGGTGGCGGCCCAGGCCCTGGTGCTCAAGATCCAAAAGCTAAAGAAACAGATGAGGAGGCACTGAGAGAGTCTGGTAGGAGAGAGCCTGGGAGGAGACACCCAAGCTTCCCACCAGTGTCCACAGCACCCTCCATCCCTGGAGCTAATGTGCACCACCCCCCAGGAGCCCCAGGATCAGAAACACCCCAGCGTCTCCCAGGCCAGAGAAAGCAGAAGAGACCCCCACAAAGGGCCAGCAATTGGCAAGTAGCGGGGGAGCCAGGGCTCTGCAGTCTCAGTCCCATCCCCCTTTGACCTCACAGCAGGGCACCCAGGCCTTACAGGAATTTACCCTGGACCATGCCCTAAAATAACTCACTCCAAATACAATAAAGGGAGAGAGCACCCACACATAATGCAGATGCATTTATGTTTCATTTTTAGTTATGAGAAAATTCTGACAATCAGGAATGGGGGTTCAGGAGTGGTGCTGATGCAGAAGACGGAAGCCAGGGTGTCGGGGAAGAGGATGTTGCCATGGGGTCAGTAGGGTCTCCTTCATCCCCAACCTGCTGTCCCCTCTTCAAGGGCAGTCACATTCCAGAATGGGTGAGTCCCCTACTATGTCTGTTCAACTGAGGGGAAAATGTGGCATGGTGAGAATAAGGCATGAAAAGGAAGAAGTGAGGCAGGAACACATGGCACACCTGCAGAGGCTGTCGTACTGTATGGGTTCAGAGGACGGAGTCGGGAGTGGGGGAAGAGATGTAATATGATGAAAGAAAACAGAGACCCCACATAAAGGTCAGAAAAACATCCCAACACAGCATCAAAGACCAGGGTGCATGAACCAACCAAGTGTCCATTATGCATCAGGTGCCCATGACCTACATGACAGGATTGAAGACAAACATATTAAGGAACTAGGAGGACCTAAAGGGTTTCATGTGATCGGCACTCACTATGGTGGAGACATCTGTCTCATCAGGCAGCTCCTAACACTGACCTCAAAGCAGTGCTGCCCATACTGAAGATCCTGGCATCATTGTCACCTAACACAAACATGATGACCAAGCCCTGTGCCACCTGGAAGGAGACAGAGGGCAGGACTAGAAGACCCCAAAGAGGGAAGACTCCCAGAGGGAGGGATGAGGGTGTAAAGTATGAAAAGATACAGAAAGTAAGGAGGTGGGAGAGTGGGTGTCCCTCTGGGTGTGGAGCTCACCTGATGCAGGTAGGTCTCAGAATCCTCATGCATGTCATAGGTAAAGGCAATGCTCATTTGCTTCATGTCCATGACTCAGCCAAATCAGTTGGTAGTCAACAAATTGGTCTTATCTTTTGGGGTCATTCTCCAGCAAGTGCAGAACTGTAAAAAAATTTAGTCACCTGAGGTGCATTCCTTGGCTTCTTGGCCAGTTTTCCCAAGGCCTCCACTGCCACCATGCACCCTGGGTGCCCTCCACACTCTCCAAGTGTCCAGATGGGTGTTACGAGTAAAGGCCAGGAATAACTATTGGATGGTGGTTTGAGGTGCCTTTTTCCACCTCTGCAAGTGGCAAAGTGTGAATTCATAAACTGGCATTGAAGAGATCACTGCCCTTTGTGAACAGTTGTTTGGTCACCCACAGTCATGGCTGAGCCCTGAGAAGGAAGATAATCTTGTCTAGAAAAAGTAATTGTCCTGACTCTTAAACAGACATTTCTGGTCTGCGTTTTATTTCAAGTGTCTGGGAAGGGATAGAGTGTGAGGTTCAGGAGAGAAGGAGAGGTCTGTCTTGATGCCTTGACACAGCACAAAGAAATCTCCCCTCCTCCCCCACATCTCCCTGTCAGTTCTCAGTGAGGGACAGATTCACAGCAATACAGAAAGGGCTGGGAAGAGATGGGGGATATCTGGGGCCAATGTTCAGGGGTTGACCCTGTGGGGGACACCTGCTTGCAGAGTTGGAGCCCACATGTGATGATGTAGAGCTGAAGGGTGATATCAGGGAGGGGATGGAGAGTGCTTTGTGGTTTTCTGATTATGAAGAGTAGAGGTCAGCCTGCTTCTTGGGTGAAGTGACTGCTGGGGAGATTGGATTGAATTAATGAAGAATAATGAACAGGGAATGAGGATGAGTAAAGCAAGCATCAGTATCTCCTGCCATCAGTTCAGACTGATTGGGGAAGTGGGAGAGTTACTGACCCTGTTGCGTGATTCCTCCTAACTTCCTGGTCTTGGGGGCACAGGTGGGCGGTGCTGTTCTTGGTCAGGGCAGCCTCAGCTCCACCCAGGTAAGGCAGTGGAGGCAGAGAGAGTTAGGGGAGCACCTGTGAAACAGACCAAGGCAGGGTGGGAGCCCTCTGTGCAGCAGGAGTGGATGCAGGACCTGCCTGGAAGCAAGAAGATGAGATGAGGGAACCTAGCTGGGTCCTGTTCCCTGCCTGCCTGTGTTCACAGGGTAACCAGTAAGGGAGCTGGGGTAGGGAATTTGTTCATAAGCTATCTATCCAGGGATGTGTTTATAGGCATATTCGTTCATGTTTATATTCAGGTTTATTGTCACACAGACATTTGTCCATGCATGTTTTATGTTTAAGTTACTTCACAATGGCTCAGTCACAAAATCTTAATCTCTTCATTCCTGCTGCCTCTCTCTACACACACATACACAGACACACACACACGCTATGCAACATATCTCCCTGTATCTACAAAAAGAGATATTACTTTATTTTACAATTTTTAGATTCGTATGTATTCATGGGGCACAGTGCAGTTTTGCTACACTGCTATATTGAGTTGCGGTAAAGTCAGGGCCTTCAATGCATCCGTCACTGCAGACAGATACATTGTACCCAACAAGAAACCCCTCTGTTATACACCCACCGCCAGCCACTCTTACCCTTCTGAGTCTCTATTGTCTATCATTCCACATGCTGCTCTCATGTATATAAAGAGATATTAATCAAATATATCAGAGTGATAACTTGAATTTTACTGCACTATTCTTTCAGCTTCTTGGCACATTTGAAAATTTGTACAATTACAAGTTGGAAGAATGAGGGGAAAAAGAGAGAGAGAGAGAGCGCTGAGTTGGAATAGGTTAGGAGTTGTGTCCCACTAGGAACCATAATTGATCTTTGCCATTTTGAAGGTGTGTCCCCTGAGCTGCCTTCAGAGAGTCCAGGAGGGAAACCTGTTTTCACAGTAATACCACGATGCCATCTGCCTGTTTCATTATGTTGACTTTTCCATGAATGCTGCAAATGCCATGGTAGGTAACACACCCAGCACCTCGGCAGAACCAAGGCAGTATCATCAAATTGCATTCCCTCTTAAGAATGTCTTTGATGGAGCAGTAAAAAATTTATGTTCATTTAATTTGGATCCTTGAGTACATGTCTTTAATATTCTTTGTTTGAAAATGGGAAATACACATAACACGCTTATTGCACAGATAAGCAAGATGGTAGCCTTGAGAAAGGGCACTTGTGTGACTCAGTTACGAATTCAAACAGCAGATCTCATTCACCCACTGAAAGACAATTGCATTATTTTGAGTTTGGGGGTATTATGAATAAAGCTGCAAGAGTATTTGTGTACAGGTTTTTCATGAACTTTAAGTTTTCCCTTGTTTGAAATAAGTGCCCAGGAGGGCAATTGCTAGTCATATAGTAAATTACATGTTCAGTTTGAAGAAAAATGCAATATCCATTTCCAGAGTGGCTGTACCATTTTCAAATACATCCCTACCAGCAATATAAGAGTGAGCCAGTTTCTCTGCATCCTTGCCAGCACGTGTTGTTACCTTTATTTTGTATTACAGCCATTCTCATCATTGCAGTTTTAATTTGTATTTTCCTACTGAATAATGATGCTGAGCATCTTTTCATCTGCTTATTAGTCCGGTGTTTATCCTCTTCAGTGAAACGTCTGTTCATGTCTTGCTCATTGCCTATTTTGTAATTGAATTTCATTTTTTACTGTTGTTTTTACATTTCTTCATATATTCTGAATACAGTCTTTACAGAATATGTTGTCTGTAAATATCTTCTCTCGTTCTGTAGCTTGTCTTTTTAGCTCTTCACAGGTCTCTCACAGAACAACAGTTTTTAGTTTTGATAAGATCCAATTTATTAACCTTTTCTTTTATGGATCATACTTTTGGTGTTATGTCTAAGAACTACTTGTCCAGTCTTAGTTCTGATGACTTTTTCTTCAAAGGTTGTAATCAAAAATTTTTAATTTATTATTTATTTTAGAAAAAAAATCTTGCCTAGGCTGTCCTTGAACTCCTGGGGTCAAGGAATACTCCCACCTCAGCCTCCCGAATAGCTGAGAGTACAGGCCTGTGACACGACGCCTGACTCAACGTTTGTAATTTTAACTGTGTGTTTTACATTAAAGCTTTTGATTCATTTTGAGTTATTTTTTGTATAAAGATGAGGTTTGGGCTGAGGTTATTTTTTTCCACTGTGGTTGTCCAGTTGCTCCAGCACCATTTGTTAGGAAAGCTCTCCTACCTTCATTGAATTGCTATTATGCTTTGTAAAAGTCAGTTGAACATATTTGTGTATTTTGCTCATTTTTAGTTGAGTTGCTCGTCTTCTTACATTGAGTTTAATAACTTGTCACATTCTGGATACAGGTTCTTCATCACAAATGTAATTTGTGATAAATTGTGAAATATTTTCTCCCAGTCTATGGGTTGTCTTCTCATATTCTCGACATCTTTGGAGAGCTGGAGTTTTAAATTTTAACTAAGTCCAATTTCTCTCTCTCTCTCTCTTTTTATTTGTAGATCATGCTTTTGGTATTTTATCTAAGAATCTTTTGCCTAACTACCCAAAGTCACAAAAATTTTCTCCTGTATTTTCTTTTAGAAATTGTATAGTTTTGCTGGGCATGGTGGCTCATGCTTGTAATCCCAACACTTTGGGAGGCTGAGACAGTTGGATCACGAGGTCAGAAGATCGAGACCATCCTGGCTAACGCGGTAAACCCCATTTCTACTAAAAACACAAAAAATTAGCCAGGCGTGGTGGTACTTGCCTGTAGTCCCAGCTACTCAGGAGGCTGAGGCAGGAGAATCTCTTGAACCCAGCAGGTGGAGGATGCAGTGAGCCGAGATCGCACCACTACACTTCAGCCTGGTAACAGAGTGAGACTCCAACTCAAAAAAAAAAAAAAAGAAATTTTATAGTTTTAACTCATCGATTTTAGCTGGTTAGTTCTCTAATTTGTTTGAGCTGATATTTTATGTGGTGTTAAATGTGACATTGTATTACCTATGCAACTTCATTGAAAATCAATTGACAAAAAAATGTAAGAATATCTTTCTTGATTCTCACTTCTCTTCATTGATCTCTGTGTCTCTCAGTTTCACGCTGTCTGGATTATTGTAGTTTTATATGACAATCCATTTTTTTTTCAAATTTGTGTTGGCTCTTCTGCATCCTCTGCATTTTCATATACATTTTTAGGATTATCTTGTCAATTTTCTATAAAATCCCTGCTGGGATTTTGATAGGGATTGTGTTGAACCTATAGATCTACTGCGGGAGAGCTGCCATCTTAACAGTATTATTGAGCTTTCCAACTCGCATCTCTTCATTTATTTAGACCTTTAATTTCTCTCAGGAATCTTTTTTTATTTTCAGTGAACGAACACTGCTCTCTTCCTAAATTTATTCCTATTTTGCTCTTTTTGTAACTAGTGTGATAGAAAAGGTGAGATTTTCATTGCTTGTATAGAGAAATATGTTAATAATTATTTTTTATATTGATTTGATACCTTATGGGGCCTTCTGGATTTATTTCTTAGTGCTTAGTGCTAGCAGGCTTTTATCTGCTTGTGAATTCTACAGACAAGGTCATGTTATCTGTGAATAGAGTTTTATGTTTTCGTTTTTATCTGGATGCCTTTAATTTTTAATTTTCTGCCTTATTGCACTGGCTGCAATCTCCAGTACAATGTTAAATAGAAGTGATGGGATTGGACATCCTTGCACTGATCCCCATTCTTAGGAGAAGGCATTCAGTCTTCAATCTTTCTTCATTAAGCTTGATTTTAGCTGTGGGTTTTTTATACATGTCCTTTATCAGAGTGAGGAAGGTCCCCTCCATTCCTATTTTGTTGAAACTTACGAACATGAGTGGTGTTAACACTTTTGTCAACAGTTTCTTCTGCATACTTTCAGATAATTATGTCTTTTATTTCATTAATACAGTGCATTCCATGAGTTGATTTTCAAATGTTAGTCCATCCTTATATTCCTGCGATGAATCCCATTGGTCATGGAGTGTAATTCCTTTTTTATGTGGTATTGTATCATCTGCCAATGTTTGCTAAGGATGTTTTCACTTATGTTTATTGGTGATACTGGTCTGTGGTATCCTTTTCCTGTGAGTCTTGCTGTGACTTTGATATGAGGATAATGCCAGTTCTGTAAATGAGCTGGAAAGTCTTCCCTCCACTCTTCTTGTCTGAAAGAGCTTTCAAAATAGTTGATAGAATTCACCAGTGAAGGTATCTGGGCTTTGGCATTTCTTTTTGAGAAGGTTTTTAAATTACTAACCTAGAGTACAGTTCTCTTCAGGTTTTCTGGCTATTTTTTAGTCAGTTTTGGCAGTTTCTATCTTTCTAATAATCCATCCTTTTTATCTAAGTGGTCTAACTTATTGGCTTCAGGTTTTTCAGAGTGTTCACTTACAATGCTTTTTAACTTCCTAAGGATCATTAGTAATAATCTCTCTTTTGTTCACAATTTTGGTAATTTATCTCATTTCTCATAATGTCTGTTTTGACTGTTGGTCAAGAAAACAGGCAGAGGCAGCAGATGGCTCTGTGACAGAGTCCCTAGTGGGAAGGCTTTGATCATACATAGCTGGCAAGCCAGACTGATGCCAGCAACCCCAAAGGAGCTGCCAGTGAATCTTGACAGGAAAGTCACTGACTCTGGATTGTGCTATGCTCAACCAGGGGAAGAGGTCAGTACTTCAAGGGCTGTGAAAGAACCGGAAAAGGAGAGATTGGACAAATCTGAACTGGTGAGTTCCATTTCTTTACACAAGAAAGCACACTTTACAGCCTCAAACTGCCAACAATGCACAAGGAGATGTCCGCCTCAGAAGAAAACTTTGATAGAAAATTGAAATAGTCAATTAAAACATTGGTTGTCTAATAACTGCCAAAATAATTGTTGGGCAATATAAACATGAAGGACTGGCTTTTATATCTCCATGAATGCGCTCACTGTCTACATGGGTGGAGCTGCAAGAGTGACTCCACTAGGTAGCTCCCTCTCTTTGTCCTGATGGATCAGGACACTGCTGTTATGACTATACATACAATTCTTCCTAAGGGGAGACGATGCTGGAATAATGACTACACTTCACCTCAAATTTCTTTTTTTATATGTGATGCCGTGGTATCAGGAATAGGGATGTAAATAAAAGTGCCAGAAACAGGAATTATCCCTAAGCCAAAAACCATAACTATACTTTTACACCTTTATGTAAGAATTCTCAAGCATTCATTTCACCTGGCAAAGTTAGTATTAACAGTAAGTAGAGCTACATAGCCTGGTGGTCAGATAGCCGCCACTAGTTCCTTACCTATGTAACCTACCCTCTATGATCAAGAGTAGACTTAGGGAAGACATTCTAGAATACTACTGCTGCCTGCGATCTAGACCAGCACAGCAGACAAACCAAATGTCACTTCCAAACCTGGAAAAGACTGATATAAAGGGACAGAGGGAGGAATAGTGGCTGAGGGTAAGTGAATAAGTCAAAGGGTTATATGAGGAAAATTCAATATTAGTTTAACTCCTCAAAGATGGTGTGAGCAAAACAGATATTTTCTCTTAGGTCAATTATACTGGATGCCTAAAAGTGTGAAGCCATATGTCCCTGAGACCATTCCTGTTTTTGGAACTTGGTAAGATTGAGTGGTGTCTGCAAACCTGAGTGACGTCATTCTGGGAGACATATTCTTACAAGAGGATGGTGAACTGTTCTAATTTTGAATGACTGAAGGAGACTCTGATAACATGACAATACCTCTTTACTGTTATAATCCTTTTTCCTATAAAAGATATGTAGTCAAAGAAAAGTGGGTAATCTGAAGTATAACAAAAACATTCCATCTTTGTCCCTGGTTTCTTCTAAAAACCTTAGACTCTTGAGTGATAAGAGCATCTTTAGAGTACTGATGAGAAAACTCTTGTCTGAGCAGATCCTGAATATCTTGAGAATGGGGGCTGGCTGCCAGAGACACATACCTGTGATGAGAAAGTTGTCTTATTCCATATTGTGTTGCTATAAAGAAATGTCTGAGACTGACTAATTTATACAAACAAGATTCATGTGGCTCAGGATTCTGATGGCTGGAAATGTTTGAGCATTCAGTGAGGGCCTCAGGCTGCTTCCACTCATGGCAGAAGGCAAAGGGGGGCTGGTATGTGCAGAGATCACACGGTAACAGAGGAACAGAGAGAGTAGGAAGTTGCCAGGCTCTTTTTAACAACTAGTTCTCATGGAAAATAATAGAGCAGCAATTCATTCACTCCTTAGAGAGGGCAGTATCTCTCTGTTCATAAAATATTGGTCCCCATGACCCAAATGCCACCCATTAGGCCCCACATCCCACAATGGGCATCAGATTTTAACATGAGGTATCAGGGGATAAATATTTATATCACTGCATCCTGTCCCTAGTCAGCCAAGCTCGTGTTCTTCTCACATTGCAAAATACAATAATTTTCTCCCAATTGTCCCAGATGTGTTAGGTTGTCCAGCATCAACTCAAAATTCCAGAGTCTCATCTAAGATTCAAGGTGAGTTCTTAAAGCTTTGAGCCTACAAAATTTAAAAAAATGTTATTTACTTCCAAAATATTAATACAACAGTGGAAGAGACATTTCTTATATATTTCCATTCCAAAAGGTATAAATGGGCCAAAAGAAATGAATGCGGTTTCCTCACAAGTCTGAAACTCATCATGGCAGACATTAAAAAGTTAAAGCTCTAAAATAATCTCCTTTGACTCTATATTTTGAATCCTGACACACTGGCTGGTGCATGTGCTGGGCTCATAATGCCATGTGCAGCCCCACATTTATGGCTTTGCAGAAAATAACCCATATAGCTGCTCTCAGGGGTAAAAATTTAATGCCTATGGCTTTTCCAGGCTGAGGCTGCACATTGCCAGTGGCTCTACCATTTAGTAGTCCTGGCAGGGGTCCTGCTGCTGCAGCTCCACTAGGAATTGTCCCGGGTATTAAATTTCTCCTTTAAATATCAGTTCTGGTTTCTTTGCTCACACATATGTGCATAGGCTATTACAAGCAGCCAGGCCAAATCTTGAATACTATGCTGTTTAGAAATTTCTTTTGTCAGATACCCCTTAATCATCACTCTCAAGTTTAAAGTTCCACAGATCCCTAGGGAGGGGGCAGAATGCATCCAAGTTCTTTGCCAATGCATAACAAGTGACCTTTACTCTAGGCCCCAGTAAGTTCCTCATCTCCATCTAATACCTCATCAGTCTGGACTCTATTGTCCATATCACTATCAGCATTTTGGTCACAACAACTTAACAAATCTCTACAAAGTTCCAAATTTCCACTCATTTTCTTGTCTTCTCAACTCTCCAAACTCTTCCAACTTCTGCCTGTTACCCAGTTCCAAAGACATTTTCACATTTTCAGCTTCCTTTACAGTAATACGCAAGTCCTGGTGCCAACTTTCTGAATTAGTTGATTCTCACACTTTTATGAAGAAATACCACAGAGTTGGTAATTTATAAAGAGGTTTAAATTGGCTCATGGTTCTGCAGGCTATACAAGAGTATGATTCTGGCATCTGCTTAACTTTCGAGAGGGCCTCAGAAAACTTCCAAGCATGCTGAAATGTTAAGGGGAAGCAGGCATGACTGTCTTGCCTGGAGCAGGAGGGAGAGAGAGCAGGGAGGTGCCACACACTTTTGAACACCAGATCTTGTGAGAACTATCACAAGAACAGCATCAAAGAGATGGCTCTAAACCGTTCATGGAGGATCCACCCCCATAAGCCAATCACATCCCATCAGGCACCACCTCCAACATTAGGGATTACAAGTGGACATGGGATTTGGGTGGGGACAGAGATCCAAACGATATCAGGGGTCATGGTGGACATGAGGGTGGGCTGGTCTCCCTGCTTCTCACCTGTCACCAGGGACACAGACACATTCAGACGCCTTGACAGAAAGAGAAGTCAGAGGCCCTTGAAGTCTCAAAGAGGAGCCATGAACAAATCTTGCATCTCAGTCCCTCACAAGGAAGTCTTAGAAAAAAAATAGTCGCGAACAAATTCAAGTCAGTCATGGTAAGTGGTGTCACTGAACAGCCCAACACATTGAAAAATTCCAAATCAAAGAAGCTCCAGAACCCAGTTGTGTCCCATCTACCCCAACTCCTCCTTCACTTCAGGCCCTCTAAGGTGTCACTTTTACAAGCCTTGAGGGACACATCAGAGCCCTGGATACTGTCCCTGTTCGGGGTGGAACAAAAACAAAATCTGGTCAGAGCTCACAGGTGATGTGACTAAAGGAGGAATTGTGGGGTGGGTGAGCTCCCCCATGGGCTCCTGTCTACACTATCCCAAGGATCTCAGGGATCACTCTCCCACCCCTACCACACTTACATGAAGCCTGAGCATGGCTGCTCCTTTTCCATCTGTGGAAAGAAAACAAACTGTGAGAGGCCAGGGAGGAGGCAGGGCCATGAGATCCAAGAGGAGTTTCCAGAACTGTGACTGCAGACCCAGGTCAGGATCAGGAAACCCGAGGGAAGAGGATGTGTTGAAGCTGGACCAATTGTCCTCCTGAGGTCTGTTCTTAGCAAGGAACTTCCCCTGACTTGTGACTGTAGAGAGTCAGGTTCCCATGACCACAATCAAGGTGATATATTTGTCCTTCAACATCACAGGTGCTTTACAAAAGAGTAAGAATTGACAGGGCATCTGAACAGGGTAAACGTGCATGGAGATGGTGCCTCACAACTGGCAGGAAATGAGCCAACTTCCATCTGGGCTTGAAATCCACCAATGGAAGAAGAAAACTTGGAGCTCAACTCTTTCCTACCTGGGCTTTTTTCTTCCACATCACAGCAGTGACCACAGCTCCGGGGACAACAGCACCAAGAACAGCCAGGACAGTAACGATGCCCATGACAGGGAATGCGGGCTGGGAGGATGGCCCTGAGAAAGAAGGGGAATGTGAGGGGTCCTGACCCTCATGCCTCAGCCCTGAGCCTGGTGAAGGGCTCCAGAAGGGCTTCTGCTTTCCCTGGGAAGAGACATGACCCCTCATTCGTCTCCTTACCCCATCTCAGGGTGAGGGGCTCTGGTGGCTCCTCAGGCTGCACATGGCCTGTGTATCTCTACTTCCCCCCAGAAGACACCACCACAGTTGCCTACTTCTGGAAGGTTCTGTACCCTGCAGGTCTGGTCCCCAGAAGTGTGCATCCTAAATTTGGTCCTTCCAATCCTGCTGCTGGGTCATTGTGATCTCCACAGGGTAGAAGCCCAGAGCCCAGCACCTCAGGATGGCCTCATGGTCTGAGATGGGGTGGTGGGTCACACGTGTCTTTGGGGGATCTGAGGGGAAGAGTCAAAAAAAATCAGACACTTTGCATTCCCCATGGGACACGCCAGCAGCACCCGTATGACCATCCTGAGAATGGACGGGACACCCAGGGTGGGGAAGGGAGCACAGAACCCAGACACCAGCCTGGACACAGGCAGTGTCCAGGATAATCTCCTATTTCTTGGAAAGTTCTAGTCTCTGAGGCAGGAACAGAGATTTCTGGCCCTGGCCTGAGTGGAGGCCGAGGGACTCAGAAGAGCTGGAATCAGACCAACAGATACACATTGAGTGTGAG
The DNA here is from genome assembly GCF_049350105.2 of Macaca mulatta. Taxonomy (NCBI): domain Eukaryota; kingdom Metazoa; phylum Chordata; class Mammalia; order Primates; family Cercopithecidae; genus Macaca; species Macaca mulatta. The sequence goes on along the minus strand of NC_133409.1, from coordinate 153,411,251 downwards.
ACAGATAACAAAGGCTGAGAGGAAAATTCCTGGTGCCCAAGGCTGCTGCGAGGTCAAAGGGGACAGCTGATCAGTATTCCAGGGATTGGCTTCCCCTCCTTTTCCTCAGAGACTTCATTCCTTAATTGTACCAGAGTGCAGGGCGGGCCCTCAGTCATTCTCTGGTATAGGATCTGAAACCCAGGAGGAATCTTTTTCCTCAGGACAAGAGGGAGTGGGATGTTTTAGCGTTGGTCCCATTTTCCTCCCCTTCTTTTGGAAGGTGGGTCGGGGAGATCTGCAGATCAGGGAGGTACCCCGTGGCCCCTGGTACCTGCGCACTGCAGCGTCTCCTTCCCATTCTTAAGGCCTTTGCTGAGCTGCTCTGGCCACCTTCCCTGCGGGTAGGTTTTCAGCAGCTCTGCATGTTCCTATGCCAGGGCATCTGAGCCACCTTGTCCGCTGGGGTCCAAGAGCACAGTTCCTGGTTTTGGACGAGGTAACTGGCGCCCTCGTAGGTTATGTTCATACTTGCGGAGGAGGCTCCAGTCCAGGTCCAGGTCACAGCTGTGTATCCATTGCAGGGTGTGAGACCGTGTCCCTGGGTCGCTGACAGCCCAGGCCGCTGAGCCCGCCTCTACCCCGACCAACCCCCAGGGATTTGGGCCTGAACTGAAAATAGAATCGGGTATGGGCGCTTGGGGCTCCTGTCGGGTCGAGGGTCTCCGCGGGTCCTGCAGCCTCGGGGTGGGTCTCCGATTGTGCTACAGTGGGTAGCACTCACAAAGCTAAGTTTTACTTTCCCAGACTATGTATCTGTAACTCTGGTCTGTTGTATTTTTAAGCTATCTTTACTTCATAGTCCTGAGTTTGTGTGTGAGTCCAGGACATCACAAGACAAAGCACAATGTGTTGCCATATGTTGCAACCGGGAGCCTGTACAGAATTTAATCACCTCAAAATTGCAAGTGCTCAATGCAGCCATAGTGCCCTTCACCAGTGCTCATGAACTGCCTTTGTTTATTTATTTGTTTATTTATTTCTAGGCAGGGTGTCACTCTGTTACCCTGGCTGGAGTACAGTGGCACGCTCATGACTCACTGAAGCCTCGACCTCCTGGGATCATGAGACCAATGCTCCTCCCTCAACCTCCCAAGTAACTGGCGCCACAGGCTTGTGCCACCACTCCTGGCTAATATTTCTAAAAAATTATCTGTAGAGATGCGGTCTCCCTATGTTGCTATGGCTGGTCCTGAACTCCTGGGCTCAAGTAATCCTCAGCCTCCCACAACACTGGTATTACAGGCATGAGCCACAGTGGCCAACCATGCACCTGCCTATTTTTATGAATTATTCACATCTAAGCTATGTGCAGGTTTTATTGGGACACTTGGTATTCTTTTTTAACCTGTTTCACACAGGGAGTTAATTAGTTTTTACACAGTCCCACAGAATGTATTAAAGACCAAGGTGCAAGTAACACTGTGCCAAGTTCTGCAGATAAATGCATTAAAAATCTATGAAACACTATGTTTAAATCTGAGAATTCCACTGCTTTAGAATTCTTTCTCTCTCTTCCTTTACCTCACCTCCTGCTTCTCCAGCCCTTCTCTCTGTCCCTGTCATCCCTCAGGCTCTCCTTTACCCTTAATATCTACCACCCTCTCACTACTGAATTGTGGCCCTTGCTCTGTCCCCTCTCCTGCTGCTCATGACTGTTTTCCCCACAGTGATCAGCAATCCTGCTGATGTGAGTCAGATTGTGTCATTTCTTCACTTAATACCCTCCAATGGCTCCATCTCACTCTCAAGAAGCCTCTAGAATGGAAAGCACAAGCACAGGGTCTTTGGGTTGTTTTGATCAAAGTTGTGTCTACAGAATATAAAAGCATATCTGCCACATAGTAGGCACTAAGTTAATTTTTGTTGAATGAATGAATGAAATATGATTGTGTTAAAAATTGTATCACACAAAAATCACAAAATGAAAAATGCAAAGCAAGTTAGCGAACATTTGGTTTCATGCAGCTACTGTGCATATCAGTTCATAAATTCATTCCAGTGGAGAACATGTCATATGTTTAGCTGTTGAATCTGTTTATTAATTTTCTATTAGTACATAACCAATTACCACAAACTTAGTGGCTTAAAACAGCGCCCATTTGTCTACATTTCCTTCATCAGAAATCCAGGCCTAGTGTGACAGATTCTTTGTTCAGGGTTTCGCAAAGCTGTACCCTCATCTTAAGATTGAGATTCTTCCCCAAGCTTATATAGAGCTCATTGGCAGAATTCGGTTTCTCTCAATTGTAGGACTAAGATTCCTGTTTCCTTCGGACTATCAGAGTAGACAGTGGGGAGAGTTTCTAATTCCTATTGGCTACCAGTGTTCTTTCCCCATGATGAGTCTCTGTTCTCAGGAAGAATCCAGTCCTTTTCAGAGCTTACCTGATTAGGACAGTCCAAGCAGGATAATCCCCATCTTCAAGTCAACTGACAGGGGACCTGAAATCTATCTGCAAAACCCCTTCACAGCAGCATCTGCATTAGTGTCAACTGAGTAACTGAGGTAACATGAGTAACCAAGGGTGGTATTTGGGGTGTCATCATAAAATCAGCCTAGCATAGCTTGGATCTTCCTTTTGTGTTTAAATAGAACATACAAATTGGAGGTCAAAAAATAGGTCACTGTTCATGATAATAAAATATATCTCATATAGCCATGGACATTTTTCTTAAATATTAAAAGCAAATGACATGTTTGATATCTTATCACGAATTTAGAGCAAATGAAAAAGTTCAATGACAAGTCACCTCAAACTTAACAGCTCAGATCAAGAAATATTTATCACCTCCCACAGTTTCCAATGGTCAGGAATGCAGGAGAGGTTTCTCTGTGAGCTTCGGACTCAGGGCCTCTCACCGAGTTGCAGTCCAGTTGTCATCCAGGGCTGAATCATCTGAGGGCTCAGATGGGCCTGGGGATTCACAAGACACAAGAATCTCTCACATGGCTGTTGGAAGAGGCTTCAGGTACTTCTTGTCTGGTCCCAGGAGGCCTCACTCCTAGTCACATGGACCTTTCCACAGGCCTGCTTATGACACAGCAGCCAGCTTCCCCCAGGGCTCATGATCCCAGAGAAAGAGAGAACCAAAGTAGAAGCTGCAGTGAATCTGGTGTTCTACACCCAGAGTCACAGATTATTATGTCAGCATTACTCTATCAGTTAGAAGTGAGTCATTAAGTCCAGGCCACACTCACAGGGAGGGAATGAAGCTGCACCTCTGGAAAGGAGGAGAATCAAAGAATTTATATGCATGTTAACAGCAAAATTAACATTATTGTTTCAGGATTTTGTAAATCAAATACTTCTTGTATCTGACTAATTTTCTTTAATAGCTTAAAATTCTTTTTTGTAATGATTAAAAATTTGAGACAGAGAAAGGAGATACAACAATGTCTCAGATTTTTTTGCAAATGCCTTTAATATTAATGTTCTCTTTGATGAGTTGCAACAAAGTTAAGGAAAATACAGTAGCTAGATCAAAGCGTCCCAAGACTTTGATGCCATGAAATAATGCCTTTAAAATCATAACTACCTTCGTTTTTCTTCAGAAGTTTCTAATTCAGTTTAAGAATGGCCAAAATGCAAATTTTCTTACTCAAGCATCTACAAAAATATTTGCCTAATCAGGGTGCTTTGCAGTTAGAAAATTGTGAGTCTCACATCTTTGCCTGTGTAACTAGCTTAGTTAGCATCATGACAGTGATTTGTTCTGATGTGGTAGATGGAAATGGTTAACTTCAATCTAGGAACAAGATTTTTCAATAACTGGCTATTCAGTGAGCATCCTATGATCAGTTTAACATCTTTCACTGTGTTTTTTAATTAGATGTGACAGAAATGATTTGGACTCCAGTATGATTCTGAAAAACACTGTTATTTTGTGCTTCTAAAAGCAGCTCTTTTGTGTTTTCCCTTCTTATTGCTCTTTTATTATTTTGCTCAACAATGCTTTTTCTCTATTCTGTAAAAGTTTAATTCACTTGTATGGGTGGTAACACATGAGTAACATATCAAATTCTCAAATTCTTTGCAAGATACAATTACCTTGCACATCAAATTGAACATTGTATATCAGAAAATGTAGAGAGTTGCCAATTAGACAAGGATCAAATGACCTATTTCTAGCCAAGGCTATTTTTCATGTTTTTCATGGCATCCTGGTCCTCTCTGTTATATGGATCCTGACAATTGGCTGTGGCTTGTTTTTGTTGTTGTGGTTGTTGTTTGTTTGTTTGTTTTGAGATGGAGTATGGCTCTGTTGCCCAGGCTGGAGTGCAGTGGCGCGATCTCAGCTCACTGCAAACTCTGCCTTCTGGGTTCGAGCAATTCTCCTGCCTCAACATTATGAGTAGCTGGGATTACAGGCACCCACCAACACATCCAGCTAATTTTTGTATTTTTAGTAGAGAGGAGGTTTCACCACGCGGGTCAGGCTGGTCTCGAAATCCTGATCTCGTGATCTGCCAGCCTCCAGTTTGACCTGTTTTTTTTTTTTAACTTCACCGTACAAAGAACTCACACTCGATGTATTCTTCTGTGATGCATGTTGTGTGTAGGAGAGTTATCTCTGATGCAGCATGGTGTTTTTCCTTTTAATTCTTTTTTTTTTTTTTTTTTTTTTGAGATGGAGTTTCGCTCTTGTTGCCCAGGCTGGAGTGCAGGGACACCATCTCACCTCACTTCTCAAAGTGCTGGGATCACAGACGTTAGCCACCATGCCCAGCCAACTGCGGCTTTGTTTTACCAGGAGTAGTTATTGCTAAGGATCCTTGTGATGAACTTTGATGTTTTCTTTTCTCTTTCATTTCCTTTTTTTTTTTTTTTTTTTTGAGACAGAGTCTTGCTCAGTCGCCCGGCTGGAGTGCAGTGGCCGGATCTCAGCTCACTGCAAGCTCCGCCTCCCGGGTTTACGCCATTCTCCTGCCTCAGCCTCCCGAGTAGCTGGGACTATAGGCGCCCGCCACCTTGCCCGGCTAGTTTTTTTTGTATTTTTTAGTAGAGACGGGGTTTCACCGTGTTAGCCAGGATGGTCTCGATCTCCTGACCTCGTGATCCACCCGTCTCGGCTTCCCAAAGTGCTGGGATTACAGGCTTGAGCCTCCGCGATCGGCCTTCTCTTTCATTTCCAAATAATCAGGAAAGGCACACAAGGTGCATTTTGAAAAATGCCACTATTGTTTTGTTTTTCTGGGCCAGGAGCGGTGGTTCATACCTATAATCGCAGCAATTTCATAGGCTGAAGTGGGTGGATCATCTGAGGTCAGGAGTTTGCGAGCAGCCTGGTCAACATGGTGAAACTCGTCTCTACCAAAAATAGAAAAATTAGCCAGGAGTGGTGGTGTGTGCCTGTAATCCCAGCTACTTGGGATGCTGAGGCAGGAAAATCCCTTTAACCCAGGAGGCAGAGGTTGCAGTGAGCTGAGATTGCGCCACTGCGCTCCAGCCTAGGCAACAAGAGCGAGACTCAAAATAAATAAATAAATAAAGTTTTATGATCAAGTAGCTAACTACCTGGGCATCCCCTCCTGGCATAAGAAACAGAACCTATGGAGCCACGCTAGACTGTTGTCAAATCCTATCCCCCAGAAGGAACCTATATCTTGAGTCTTGTATTTATTATTCCTTTGCTTTGTCACTAAAGATGTTTACAATAAGTATATATATACCCAAATCACAGTTTGACCTGTTTTTTTAACTTCCACATACAGAGAACTCACACTTTATGTATTCTTCTGTGATGAACGTTATGTGTAGGAGTGTTATCTCTGATGCAGGAGGCTGCTTTTCCATTTAGTTGTCTTTTTTTTTTTTTTTTTTTTTTTTTGAGATGGAGTTTTGCTCTCGTTGCCCAGGCTGGAGTGCAGGGGCGCAATCTCAGCTCACTTGATCTCAGCTGCTTGGATGAGCTCCATCCTGCATCTTTCCCTGTCACCCCCAGCACCAAGGATCTGAGGGATGGTGACTGACTGCACCACAGCCTGGGTCTGCTGCAGTATCCTTTCTTGTCCAGGCCCCACTCAAAGCTGGCCTCCTGTATTACCCAGAGAGTGGGCCAAAGCAATATACTTAGATGTGGAATGCGGTGTTGCCAGAACACAGAGAGGATCACCAAGTAGTGTGCGTCCTTCCTTCTGGTGAGGATACAAGATGCAAGTGTGTCTTTTACTTTGGAGGGGAGAGCCCTGCATGCCTGTAACCACTGGACCCATCACACTTCACTGCAGTGGCCACTCTTGAAACTCTCTAAGGTTTATCTTCACCTTCTGTAGTGCACATGTTTTGCCAAGGAATTCAGTGTACTCTCCTCTTCTTGCTCATCCATCTTGATTTATGTGATATTGCCAATGAAATGAACAGATTTAGTATTCTGCGAGATATCTGATTTTTCCAGATCTCTGAAGGTGATATTTATAGAAGGTTGAGGAGTTACGGTAGCCCTGAGGCAAGCTATCAATAAATGTATTAAAAATCCCATGTGAATCTGAATCATTCCATATCCATTTTCTAAATGGAATGGAAAGAATGCACTCACCAAATGCATGGCTGCCTGCCATGTGCCTGAGGCATTATCAATCTCCCCAAGTACTGATATCCAGCTGCAATCAGGGCTCCTACTTGGTCAAGTCTGGAGTAATTCCATTCATTCTTGATCCATATCAGGCTTCTCCAGGGACAGATGGCTGAATTATATGGAGATAATAGGCAACCCCAACATCACCCCATCCTTCAGATCTCTAATGGCAGTGCTACCCCTACAGTAACCTTCACAAGACCCACCTGGGGCACAATATTGCTTCTGGCTAGGTTGGGACGAGGGAAGTTGTAGAGGATTCCCTTTGGGCTTCAGCACAATGAGAGCCCTTACTCTCCAGACTAGGGACACAGTGTGGGGGTGACCAAAGTTGCCAGTGCATGAAGGCCAATTATGCATGTGGGGAATCGGGAGATAACCAGGACTGGGTTAATGGACCCAGTGGTCCCACTGTGGGCCATAGTGTGTCCAGGTTTATTTTCTGGCCTCCTTAAGCCCCACTGTGGATTCTGAATCTAAAGCTTGACTGAAGTCTAGGTATTGAGACTGGGATCACGACTTTGTATTTGGTCAAACACCCTCGGCCTCCTGCTCCTCAATTCTTGCATTCTCATCATAGATATGAAGCAGTGCCCTCGCTGGCCGCCCATCTGTTCTGACCCTGGGACACCACCTTTTATTAACCTTCCTCACAACTCCTTGAGGGCCGAGCCCCCTGGGCTGCTACTCTGGGTTCTCACAGTAACAGTGCCCTCTATCTTTTGCAGGTCACTGCAAAGGAGGGTTCCTAAAGCATTCACTCCTGATCCTGAGTGAGGCGGGTACACCCACTCCAGGTCTCAGGTCCGCCACAGAGAATCAAAAACTCCTCACACTCAAAACTGTCCTGGGCCACATTCAGCCCACGAGCCGTGGGTTGGACAAGCTTGTATCTAGAATGTATGTACCACAACGCCAGAAATTTTTATTTTTACTTTAGTGATGCTTTCTAAATGCAAAAGCAGTCATATCCCTAGCAGACAACAAATGTCAGTGGAATGAATGATCACTGTAGAGCATCTCTCTATTCTAAAGGCAGTATCTTTATTAATGTAGCATCAGGGCAAATGCTGTTTTGTGGCAGCTAAAGAACAACATCATTTCACATGGACGTCGATGACGCCAGTGCTTTTCTCACCAGGGCTGCTTGTGCGTCCTCCCTTCCTTCCCCCTCCTCCCACACCAACCCTCCTGCACACTGCAGCACACAACCATATTTTTCTCTTCAGGAACAATAACCCTAGCTTTATGGGTACAATTTTCCAACCACATGTGAATCTAAATTAGACTCTGCTTTATACATCCATGAGTTTGGATTGGAGCCAGCGCTAGGATTACTACAACTCAGGGCAGGAAGAAGAGTAGGACAGCAGAAGAGGAGCTCCAACAGAAGGTTACCTGTGATGAGAAACTAGGGGACCTATCCTCTCTGCAAATTTCAGAATCTGGTTCCTTTAAAACGATTGGAGACAAGATGGAAAATACAATCCAGGAAAGAGCCCTGGGAGGAGGGCAAGATCTGGACAGGTCTGAAAATTTATCTCTTGATAAACAAGGAGATTTGTATGCAGGGACCACCCTAGGTGACATCCAACTCCCTGTGATCACAGGTCTTGGTGGGACAAGGTTCTACTGAAAGGCCAAGGACAATATAGGAGCAAAGATGACTCAGCCAAGCAGTGACCACATAAAGCCCATGGTGGCCGGAACACAAACTGGGCACAGCCCCATCTACTCTCCTCCCCTGCAACAAATCAGCACAAGAAACACGTGGACTCTGGAAGGTTCTCATGTCTTCCATTTATTTTGTCTCTCAAATTTCAGGAATCTTCTCCTTTAATAAACTCATCAACCTCTCATGGCAAGAATTTGAAAAAGTAAATTTATACTCAGGTTCTAATTGTAATAGGGAAGGAAGAAGATACAGCTCAGTGCACCATGAAGTTGAGACAGAGATAGAGACATCCCAGCCCCACCTCTCTGGAACAGGAAAGATAAATGGGGAGGGAACACAGGTCAGCGTGGGGAAGAGGGTCATGGTGGACACGGGGGTGGGGTGTTCTCCCCACCTCCTCACATTATGCCTACAGGAACACAGACACATTCAGGTGCCTTTGCAGAAAGAAAGTCAGGGTTCTTCAAGTCACAAAGAGAAGACATGAACAAATCTTGCTTCGCAGTCCCACACAAGGTAGCTGTCTCACACTATAGAAAACATATTTATGAAAAAATTCACATCCGTCACAGTGAGGAGTGACACTTTAAACAGCCCATCACATGCTCAATACATCCAAGTCAAAGAAACCCCACAGCACAGCTGCGTCTACTGTTCCCCCAACACCCCCCACACATCAGGCCCCCCAGGGTCTCACCTTTACAAGCCGTGAGAGACACATCAGAACCTTGGGAACTGTCACTGCCTGGAGTAGAACAAAAACAGGACCTGGTCAGATCCCTCTGGAGATGTGGCTAGAGGAGGAACTGTGGGCTGGGTGAGCTCCCCCATGGGCTCCCAACCACAATATCCCAAGGATCTCAGGGATCAGCCTCCTTCATACTTACTTGCAGCCTGAGAGTAGCTCCCGCCTTATCTATCTATGAGAAGAAAATGTCCTGTGAGATATCAGAAAGGAGTCAGGGCCATAAGGTCCTACAGGAATCTCCTAGTCTTGGACCCCAGAGAAGTTTCCAGAAATGTGTGATTGCAGACCCAGGACAGGATCAGGAAACATGCAGAAAGCAGGTGTGGGTCCTGGACCAATTGCCCTCCTGAGGTCTGTCCTCAGCAGGGACCTTCCCTTGTGACTTGTGAATGCTGGGATCAGGTCCCATCACCATAATCAAGGTGATAAATCTGTCCTTCATTGTAACAGGTGCTTTACAAAAGAGTAGGTGCTGGCACACAGGGCCCAGGCTGGGTCAGCCCATGAGTGTGGATGGTGCTTCCCAGTAACCAGACAGGGTACACTTCTACCTGGGGCTTGAAACCCTCAGTGAGACAAGAAATCCCAGACCCCACTCCTCACCCCTTCCTCACCTGAGCTCTTCCTCCTCCACATCACAGCAGCAACCACAGCTCCAGTGACCACAGTTCCAAGGAGAACCAGGCCAGCAATGATGCCTACGATGAGGATGGTAGACTGGGAAGATGGCTCTGGGAAAAGAGGGGAAGGTGAGGGGTCCGGATCCTGCTAAAGGTCTCCAGAAAGGCTCCGGCTTTCTCTAATAGACATGACACCCCCATCTCCCTCTTTACCCCATCTCAAGGTGAGGGGCTCGGGCAGACCCTCATGTTGCACATGACAGGTGTATCTCTGCTCCTCTCCAGAAGGCACCACCACAGCCGCCCACTTCTGGAAGGTTCCATCCCCTGTAGGCCTGGTCTCCACGAGCTCTGTGTCCTCAGTTTGTTCCTCTCCATCCCGCTGCCAGGTCAGTGTGATCTCCGCAGGGTAGAAGCCGAGGGCCCAACACCTCAGGGTGGCCTCGTAGTCAGAGACAGGGTGGTGGGTCACATTTGTCTTGGGGGGGTCTGATGGGAAGAGTCAGAAAATTCAGTCATTTTGCATCTGTCATGGGACACTCCACCAGCACGCATGTGACCATCTTGAGAATGAACAGGACACCTGGGGTGGGGAAGGGAGCCCAGAACCCAGACACCATCCTGGACACAGGCACCTGTGAGGATCTCCTATTCCGTGGAAAATTCTATTCCCTGAGGAGAGAACAGTGACTTCTGCTCCTGACCTGAGTGGAGGCTGAGGGACTCAGAGGAGCTGGACTCAGACCCCCCCACACATTGAGTGTGAAGCAGAGAACAGGGCCTGAGAGGAAAAGTCACGGGGCCCAAGGCTGCTGCCGGTGTCAAAGGGAACCCCTGATCAGTATTCGAGGGATCGTCTTCCAGTCATTCCCTCAGAGATTTTATCCTTAATTGTGTCAGAGAGCAGGGCGGACCCTCAGAGTCACTCTCTGGTACAGTATCTGGAAACCCAGGAGGATTCCTCTCCTTCAGGACCAGAGGGAGGGCGCTATTCTAGTGTTGATCCCATTTGTCTCCCCTCCTTGTGGGAGGCCAGCCCGGGAGATCCACAGGCGATCAGGGAGGCGCCCCGTGGCCCCTGGTACCCGCGCGCTGCAGCGTCTCCTTCCCGTTCTCCAGGTATCTGCGGAGCCACTCCAGGCACTCGCCCTCCAGGTAGGTTCTGTGCTGCTCCGCCGCACCCGCCGCCTCCCACTTGCGCTGGGTGTTCTGAGCCGCCGTGTCCGCGGCCGTCCAGGAGCGCAGGTCCTCGTTCAGGGCGATGTAATCCCTGCCGTCGTAGGCGAACTGTTCATACCCGCGGAGGAGGCGCCCGTCGGGCCCCAGGTCGCAGCCGTACATCTTCTGGATGGTGTGAGACCCTGGCCCCGCCCCCGCGGTCAGCCCGTCCCCGGAGCCCCGCCCCGCCCCGACCAACCCGCGGGGATTTTGGCCCAAACTAAAAAGGAAATCGGGTAAAGGCGCCTGGGGCTCTCCCGGGTCAAGGGTCCCCGGGTCCCGCGGCTTCGGGGTGGATCTGGGACCCAGAGACTCGGGGCCACCAGGGCCGTCCGTGGGGGATGTGGAGGGGTCGTGACCTGCGCCCCGGGCCGGGGTCACTCACCGGCCTCGCTCTGGTTGTAGTAGCGGAGCAGGGTCCTCAGGTTCTCTCGGTAGGTCTGTGTCGCGGTCTTCATGTTCTGTGTCTCCCGGTCCCAATACTCTGGACCCTCCTGCTCCACCCACGGCGCCCGCGGCTCCATCCTCGGACTCTCGGCGTCGCTGTCGAACCGCACGAACTGCGTGTCGTCCACGTAGCCCACGGCGATGAAGCGGGGCTGCCCGCGGCCGGGCCGGGACATGGAGGTGTAGAAATACCTCATGGAGTGCGAGCCTGGGGGCGAGGAGAGGCTGAGACCCGCCCGACCGTCCTCCCCGCGCGGCTCCCCGGGTCCTGCGCCCCCGCTGGGCGGGCCCCTCGCTCCTCCCCGCAGAGGCCATTTCCCTCCCGACCCCGCACTCACCCGCCCGGGTCTGGGTCAGGGCCAGTACCCCTGAGAGCACCAGGAGGAGGGTTCGGGGCGCCATGACCGCCATTCTAGGCGTCTGCGGAGAATCTGAGTCCTGGTGGTGAGTGGAAACTTTAGAACCGGGACCGCGGTGACGCTGATTGGCGTCTCTAGAAACCCGACACCCAATGGGAGTGAGAACGGGGTCCGCGTCCCGAGTATTCCGGAAGAAGGACACGACGCAGGTTGTCAGAAGAAGAGAAACTGCGGAGATGGGGAATCCCCAACGCTGGGACTCCCCAATCCATACACCGCCTTCGGGGCCTGAGACCCTGAGAGCCACACCTGGGGCCCTGGGACTTCGCCCTGACCCCCTCCTCTTGTGCCAAGCGCTCTGTCTCACTGTTTCCCTGAGTCTTGGCCCAGGAGCTGTATGAGAAACCAGGGAGAACCCCTGGGCATGGGCCCTGTCACTCTCCCTTCACTTTTCATCCCGGAATCTCCAAACCTGAACTGGACTCCCTGCCTCCCACTCCTTATCTATCCCCTTGGACTCTTCTAGAAGAAAACTCACCCCACGGAGCTTGGTGCCAGAGACTGAGCTTACTCTGGGAATGAAGGTATAGAGACTTTTTTTTTTTTTTTTTTTTTGGTCGTTGTTGTTTTTTTTCTAAATCTGGAAAAGTTGCGCCTGAGTGCATGAGATAGAATAGAGATCAGTTTGCTGTTTGTTTATTAAATACATTGGGTTGTAGAATCTTGGTAACCCCCAAATGATCAGGAATCTAATCGGTAAAAAATGTGACTTTGGCCCCTTGATTTATAAATGTGTCCAAAAGCGTTACAACAGGACTCACAAAGCTCCTAAATTTCACTTTCGCAAACAATGTATCTGTGACTCCCGCTTGTCGTATTTTAAATTTACCATCATTCCATAGCTCTGAGTTTCTGTGTGAGTCCAGGATATTTCCTCAATATAAACTAGCACACTGTGTTACTATATGTTGCAACCAGGAGACCTATAGTTTGCAGACTATATGTCCGCAAACAGTACAGAATATTCACCTCACAGTTGCAACTGTTCAGTGCAGTCACAATGCCCCTCACCAGTGCTCATGCACTGCCTGTTTTTAGGAAGTATCCATTTCTAAGTGTTGTGTATATTTTATAGGAACACTTAGTATTTTTGAAACCTGATTAACATAAAAGCAATTAGTTTTTAGGCAGACCCACATAAGGTATTAAAGGCCAACTGCCAAGGACACCCTGCTAGGCTCTGTAGATGGATATATTAAAATCCATAAAACAATGTATTGAAACCTAAGAATTCTGCTGCTTTCGAATTCTTTCCTCTGGTCCTTTTCGTCAGCGCCTGCTTCTCCAGCCCTTCCTTCAGTCCCTCTCATCCTTCAGACCCTCCTCTCCCTTTAGTCCCCACCACACTGTCACTTGTGAATTGTGACACTAGCACTGTCCCATGACCTGCTACGTGACTGTTGTCTTCACAGTGGTCCTGCTCCTGTCAGTCAGAGTGTGTCATTTCTCCACCTAAAACACTCTGGTGTCTCCACCTCGGTCTTGTGAAACTTCTGGAGTGTCAGGCAGGTGAGCATAGGAAGGGATACCTGGTTCATCATAGGCACTAAATTAATTTTTATTGACTTAATGAATGAAATATGAGTGTATTAAATGCATCCCAGATAATTATGAAGTGTAAAACACTGAAAAAGCTCAGAAAGATTTTATTTTATGTAACTAGTGTGCATATCAATTCATCAATTCATCCATGCACTACCACCCCTGGCAAAACAACACCCATTTATCTACTTCTAGTTCCTTGGTCAGAAATCTGGGCAAGATGTGGATAGAATCTCTGTTCTGGGCTTCCAAAAGCTGTATTTTCATTTTGAATCCTCCTTCAGGTTTATAGAGAGGTGGCAGAATGCAGTTTCTTACAGTTGTAAGACTAAAGTCCCTGTTCATTGCTGGTTGTCAATGTAGAGAACGTGAAGGGCTGCGCTCAATTCCTGGTGTTCACCAGTGTTCTTTCCTACACAGCCCCCCATCTTTTTTTTTTTTTTTTTTTTTTTTGGCAGAGTCTTGCTCTGTAGCCCAGGCTGGAGTGCAGTGGTGCAATCTCAGCTCACTGCAAGCTCCACCTCCCTGGTTCACACCATTTTCCTGTCTCACCCTCCCAAGTAGCTGAGACTACAGGCGCCCGCCACTACGCTCGGCTAATTTTTTTTTTTTTTTTTTTTTTTTTTTTGTATTTTTAGTAGAGACAGGGTTTCACCGTGTTATTCAGGATGGTCTCGATCTCCTGACCTCTTGATCTGCCTGCCTCAGCCTCCCAAAGTACTGGGATTACAGGCGTGAACCACCGCACCTGACCCATAGCCTCTTCATTTTCAAAGCCCACAGTGGAGGAAACCCCTCATGCTGAATCCTTCTCACAGTGTGTTTCTCTATGCTCAGGAAGAACCCAGTCCTTTCAAGGGCTCACCTGATTAGAACAGTCCAAGCAGGAGAAACCCAGCCTAAAGTCAACTAATTGAGCCCCTTAATTATATCTGCTAAATCCCTTCACTGCAGCACCTACATAGAGTTGGTTGAATCACTGGGGGAAGGTGAATGACCAGGAGCTGGCTGTTGGGGCCATCATAGAAACAGCCCAGCAAGGGCTGGATCTTCCTTTTCTGTTTAATTGCGACACAGTAGGAAATTGAAGTTCAAATAAAGTGATCATTGTGAACGATATTAAACTACATCCTCTTTGGCCATGGAAATTCTCCTTACCTTTTAAAACTAAATTACATGTTTAATATCTTATAATTACTTTAGGCCATATGTGGTGGCTCACGCCTGCTATCCTAGCACTGTGGAAGGCAGAGGAAGGCAGATTTGTTGACTCCAGAAGTTCAAGATCAGCCTGGGCAAAACCCCCATCTCTACAGAAATATTAGAAAATTAGTGAGGCATGGTGGTTCATGCCTGTAGTCCCAGCTACTCAGGAGGCTGAGATCAGAGAGTCCCTTGAGCCCAGGAGGTCGACACTGCAGTGCATGGTGATGATGCCACCACACTCCAGCATGGGTTACAGAGTGAGATCTTGTCTCAAAAATAATAATGATAATAATGATACATTTGGAGCAAATGCAATTTAACATGTAATAATACATCCTCTCTTGTGAAAATGTATTATTTATTTACGATTGAGTAACAAATTATGTAACACTTAGCTCAAAACAACAAATATTCATCATCTCCCACAGTTTCCAATGGTTAGGAATCCAGGAGAGGTTTCCCTGAGTGCTTCTGGCTCAGGACCTCTCACAAGATTGCAATCCACTTGTCAGTCAAGGGCTGCATCATCTGAGGACTTCACTGGGGCTGAGGATTCACAAGAAAGATGGATCAGTCACATGGCTGTTGGAAAAGGCCTGGTTCCTTGTTATCTAGTCCCAGAAGGTCTCAGTTCTCAGTCACATGGACCTTCCTGCAGGGCTGCTTATGGCACAGCAGCTGGCTTCCCCCAGAGCTCATGATCCCAGAGACAGAGAGAGAGAGAAGGTGGAGGCTGCAGTGAGTTTTATGTTCTACACCCAACGTCACAAACTGTTATGTCAGCATTATTCTATAAGTTAGAAGTTGTATTAGTCCATTCTCACACTGCTATAAAGAAATGCCTGAGATTGGGTGATTTATAAAGGAAAGAGGTTTAACTGACTCACAGTTCTGCATTGCTGAGGAGCCTGCCCCAGGAAACTTAGAGTCATGGCAGAAGTGGAAGCAAACATGTCCTTCTTCACATGGTGGCAGGAGAGAGAAATGCAGAATGAAGCAGGAAAATGCCCGTTATAGAACCATCACATCTAATGAGAATTCCCTCAGTATCATGAGAACAGCATGGGGGAACTGTCCCCATGATCCAGTCACCTCCCATGTGGTCCCTCCCCCAACAGATAGGGATTACAATTCAAATGACAATTCAAGATGAGATTTGGGTGGGAACACAGAGCCAGTCCATATCAGAAGTGCCTCATTAAGTCCAAGCCACACTCAAGAGGGGGAATTAAGCTGCACCTCTGGAAGGGAACAGTATCAAACGATTTGAATATATGTTAAAAGCAAAATTAAAACTATTGTTTCTGGTTTTTCAAAATCAAAGACTTCTATTATCTAATTATTTTTCATTAACTCTTTAAGCTTGTCTTTTAATTTAATTTTATTTTAAGTTCCAGCGTACCTGTGCAGGATGTGCAGGTTGGTTACATAGGTAAACATGTGCCATGGTGGTTTGCTGCACCTATCAACTCATCACCTAGGCATTAACCCTGGCATGCATTAGCTGTTTTTGCTAATGATCCTCCTAATCACTGCCCTCTCCCAACAGGCGGCAGTGTGTGTTGTTCCTCTTGCTGTGTCCATGTGTTCTCATTGCTTAGTTCCCAATTATAAAAGAGAACATGTGTTGTTTGGTTTTCTGTTCCTGTGTGAGTTTGCTGAGGATAATGGCTTCCAGCTCATCCATATCCTTGAAGAGGACTTGATCTCATTCCTTTTTATGGCTGCATAATATTCCATGGTGTATATGTACCATATTTTCTTTATCCAGTCCATCATTGATGGACATTTGGGTTGATTCCATGTCTTCACTGAAGACTATTCACTCTTCACTATTCCACTGTGAATAGTGCTGCAATGAGTGTAAACATGCATATATCTTTATAATAGAATGATTTATATTCCTCTGGGTATATATCCTGTATTGGGATTGCTGGCTCAAATGGTGTTTCTGGTTCTAAATCTTTGAGGAATTGCCACACTGTCTTCCACAATGGATTAACCGATTTATTTTCCTCTAACAGTGTAAAAGCATTCCTGTTTCTCCGCAACCTCGCCAGCATCTGTTGTTTCTTGACTTTTTAATAATTGCCATTCTGACTGGCATGAGATGGTATCTCATTTGTGGTTTTGATTTGCATTTCTGTAATGATCCGTGATGTTAACTTTTTTTTCATATTTTTGTTGGGCATATGTGTGTCTGCTTCTGAGAAGTGTCTGTTCAGGTCCTTTGTCCACTTTTTAATGAAGTTGTTTTTTTCGTGTAAATTTGCTTAAGTTTTTTGTAGATTCTGAATATTAGAACTTTGTCAGATGAGTAGATTGCACAAATTTTCTCCCATCCATAGGATGTCTGTTTGCTCTGATGATAGTTTTTTTTGCTGTGCAGAAGTTCTTTTGTTTAATTAGATCCCATTTGTCAAGTTTTGCTTTTGTGGCAGATGCTTTTGGCGATTTCATCATAAAATCTTTGGCCATCCCTATGTCTGGAATGGTATTGCCTAGATTTTCTTCCAGGGTTTTTCTAGTTTTGGATTTTACGTTTAAGTCTTTAATCCATCTTGAGTTAACTTTTGTGTAAAATGTAAGGAGGGGGTCCAGTTTCAATTTTCTGCATATGGCTAGCCAGTTCTCCCAACATCATTTATTAAATAGGGAATCCTTTCCCCATTGCTTGTTTTTGTCAGGTTTGTTGAAGATCAAATGGTTGTAGATGTGCAGTCTCTTTTCTGAGTTCTCTATTCTGTCCCATTGGTTTATGTGCCTGTTTTTGTAACCTTGTAGTATAGTTTTAAGTCGGGTAGCCTGATGCCTCCAGCTTTTTCTTTTTGCTTAGGATTCTTCTGGCTATACAAGCTCTTTTTGGATCCACATGAATTTTAAAATAGTTTTTTTCTAATTCCATGATAAGCTTCTCTTTTTAAATTCATGATTAAAAGTTTGAGACATCACAGAGCTTTGGGTGCTGAGGGAAACACAGTTGGAGACAGTGTAAGGAGATACAACAGTATCTCAGTTTTTCCTGCCAATACCATTGTTATTAAATAACAATGTTCTCTTCAATGAGTTAACACAGTTGAGAACATAGAGTAACTAGATCAAATAGTTCCAAGACTTCAGTCCCTTAAAACTAACACCTTGCAAATAAGTCTTCGTTTTGTCTAAGATGTCTCAAAGTTACTGGAAATATGCCCCAAGCACCAATTTTCTTATTGAAATATCATCTTCACTAAACTTTTGCCTGCACTTAAAAAAAAACAAAAAACAAACAAACAAACAAAAAACCTCTGCTCTAGGGAGTAGCTGTTCTTTTGTTTCTTTACTTCTCTAATAAAGTTGCATTCACTGAGAAGAAAATGGCCTAATCAAATCGCTTTTCACTTACAAAAACGTGAATCTCATACTTTATTCAGCCCATGTAGCTTAACACAATGCCAATAACTTTGGTTTGATGCCGTAGCCTGAAATGGTTAGCTTGAATTGAAAAACAAGTTTTTTTTCCCCTCAAAAACTGGCTATTTGGTGGGCATTCTATAATAAACTTAACATCTTTTGTTGTGGTATTCAATGAGATGTGATAGAAGTGATTTGGACACCACTATGATTCCATATAGCACTCTATTATGTGCTTCCAAATTTTTTTTATTTTTAGCAGTCTTATTCTGTTTTCCATTCATATTTGCTATTCCATCACTGGGTATTCCTTCCTACTCTTTTCTTGTTTCATTTGTTTTGATGAATGATGTGCATTTCCAATTCCGTAAAATTTAATTCAGTTTTATGTGTGGTAAAATGTAACATCGGATCCTTTGCAAGGTGGAATTACCTTGCACAGCAAATTGAACATTGTATAATTGAAAACCTGGAGAGATGACAGTGAGCCAAGGATCAAATGGCCTATTTGTAGCCAAGGCCATTTTCATGGCATCCTGGTCCTCTCTGTCACGTGGCTCCTTGCAGTTCTCTGTGGTTTTCTTCAAATGTAAGTAGTTCTTGTTAAGGATCCTTGTAGTGAACTTTGAAATTCTTTTCTCTTTCATTTCTATAAAAAACAGGTATATTTTAATTTGGAAAACTCTGTTTAGGAATTACAATCAAGTAACTACCAGGGTGCCCAGCACTGGTGTAAAACACAGAACCAGTAAAGCTCCCCCGGGCTGCTGCCCATTCACTTCCCCAGAAGGAGACTCCATCCTGAACCTGTGATTTTTATTCTTTTGTATTTCTTTAAAGATTTGTGCAATAAGTGTGTGTGTGTATATATATGTGTGTGTGTGTATATATATGTGTGTGTGTGTGTGTGTGTGTGTGTGTGTGTATATATATGCCCAAGGCAAGTATCAGTTAGTTTTGCTGGTTTTTAAGCTTCCTGTAAAGCAAATTCCTACTGCCTTTATTTTCCCATGATGCACATTACATATAGGAGTTATCTGTGGTGTGGGAGACTGTCATTCACTCATTTTTACTGCTGAAGGTTTACATTTTATGGTTGTACCACAATTTCGCTACTTTCCTATTGATGTATATGTGGCTGATTCCACTATTTGCCATATACATTAATGTGCCTGTCTCCTGTGCACATAGGTAAGAAAGCCCCCCAGAGTGGATGATTAGGGATAGGTTGGTTGGATGATACGTTGTATGGACTTTAATCATACTAGATAATGATAATATGATTTCCAAAGTGATTGTGGCTATTTAAACTTTTACAATAAATGTGTAACACTTGATGATGTGTTCTGAAAACACTGCGTCGAAGGAATTGAGTTAAAAGTCACTGTCTTAGCAGTAGAATTACAGCAGGCATTTTCATTCAGACTCTGTTAATAACTTCCTGTTGTTTACTTGTTTCTTATATTCCGTGGCATTATACTTTTGGCATATAGATTCAGAAAATGCTTACTTACAGCACAATCACACAGGGTTTTTTTATATTTAGGAAAATTTCTTAAGAAAAAGGAAAAAAATGGAGGAAGGGAGGGAAAGAAGGAGGAATGGAAGGAAAAGTGAAAGAAGAAAAGAAGGAAGGGGAAAGGGAAGGAAAGGGGGGTGAGAAGGAGGGAGGGTGAGAGGTTGAATGGAAATAGAGAAGAAAAAGAGGGAGGGAGGGACAGAAGGAAGGAAAAAGGGAAGGAGCAAAGGAGAAAAGAAACTAAAATAAAGAAAAGAATAGGTGATGAGAAACTAGAAATCCTATGTATGGCTAATATTATCAAAATGGGAGGAAATAAAATAGATGTAGTTAACCTCTATGGAATAATGGACATATAAGAGGGCTTCATGAGTTATCCGTTGCTGTGTAACCAACTACCCCCAAGTTTACTTAAAGCCATGAACACTGACAAACTCAAAAGCATAACACAAATACCAGCAAAATGGTGCCAATGCAGATAGAAGTAGTTGAATAAGCAAAAGGATTTTACAAATTGGAATAAGTAAGAGTACAGTGGTGTGCAGATGAAAATGATTTTGCAGTCCAGATACTCCAAAAAGCAAGTTCCATCATGGGATTAAAGTTACAGCATTTTATAGGGGACACACCTGTCAGAAGATATAGTGAGGGAGACAGGTTACCCTGAGAAAGGCAACAGACCAAGATGCAAGTGTGATCCCCCCGTGATGGACAGAAGGAGAGAAGGTTTACTGGACATGTCCTAGACCACAGGCAATCTAAGGAGAGTTAAGCAAGGCCATAGTGGAGTCCTCGAGGTACAGTTGGTCATCAGAGGACTCCCCTGTCTCCCAGGAATGTCCTGCCTTAATGTCACTGATATGACCCGTCACTGGTTGGGAACAGCCCATGGGAAGCAGGGCCTCAGCACCAATGCTACTGAGGGTGTCAGAGCACAAGAGCAGGGCCTTGGGAGATTACCCAGGAGTGTGACTCAAACCTTCTGCCCTGACCGGTCTGGGCCCTTTGAAATCAAGTCGTCTCGGGCTGAATTGCTGGATGATTCTGCTCACACTTAAAATGAGGCAAGGGGAACCAGAAGGCCCCAGGTGGATGTCTGGTTTCCACATACACTTCTGCCCTCATTGTGTGAAAGTAGCCATACCTCCTTCTGGGAATGAGGGTCTATTACCTGGGCCTGGAGAGGAGCAGAATCCTCTTCTTACCAGGTGGTCTCTGGGCACACACTGTCCAAACTTCTCTGGTGACAACTGTCATGTGTAGTTCAGTGGGCTGTCTTTTGTCTTCTTTAAGGATACCCTCTAAGGTTGGCTCTTAACAAGGAAGTGGAAACCTCTGTTCTATCTGCAAGGAAGTGAATTCAGACAAGAACCTGAATGAGCTTGGAAGTGGATTCTTCCCCAGAGTCTCAAGGAAAGAACGCAGACCTGCCCGTACGTTGATATTAGCCCTGTGAGACTGTGTGGACTTGCAACCGACACGACTGTGACATGATAATTAGGTGCTGTTTAAAGCCACTTGGTTTGTGGTAATTTTATGGCAGCAATAGACACCCATACAGCAGAGAAGATGCCCTCTCTCCCTGGCCTCTCAGATCCTGGAACTCCTCTCTTCCCTGACCTTCTCCTCTCTTCCCTGACCTTCTCCTCTCTTCCTTGACGTTCTCCTCTCTCTGCCTGAATCTTGTGCCCTTGTCATCCCCTAGGCCTCATCATGCCCAAGAACCCCAACCCTTCCATGCTCTCAATCTCGCACTTCCCCCCTTCTGGCCATCTTTCCACTCATCCCATGCAAGGTGGCCACAGGCTCTGAGGACACAGATACTATCATTTTTTTCATATGCTGTGATGTAATATCAGTGACTACTCATTGCCTATGTGCCTGCATTCCAGGCTTGAAGTCCGTTCTGCAGTACATCAATTCCAACAATCCTTCCACCCCACTGAGATTCCCAATCTAGTGATCCTACCATCTACTCCCTGTTACGCACCCTTGGTGTCCTCTCCTCCCTCCTTACCCGTTTTGAATTCTATGGTAAATAATTTCTATCCCTCCCTTGCCTCTCCCTTGAGTTGTCACACTCACCTGGCAAAACTACACAGCTGGTGGATTCTACCTCTGCCCACACTGCACCTGCTCCCTGAGCTGCAGGAGAGCAACACACAGCACACTGACTGCTCTCTGTACCTTCACGACCCAGACCTCATGGGGATCCCCCACCATGGCCAGCAATCACCCTCTCCCTGCATGGCTCACCCTCAGCCTCCTCCGGACCTGGGTGACTCTTACACACCTTATCTGTGTGCTCACATATCCAACCCTCCTTCCCCATTCTTACATCGGCTGATGACCTTGGTTCCTACCTCACTGAGAAAACTGAACACATTAGAAGACAACTTCCCAGATTCCACCACTGTCTGCTCATGCATTTGCGGCTGCATCACATGTCAGGCATTTTACCACGTGGGGGACTGTTGTGGGTTAACCATCCTGCTCCCAGAAAGAGCCAGTCCCTCTTCTGGTGCCCCAAACGTCATCCTTTCTCATCCACTTAAAGGTGTCAGTTCATCCATTAAGAACTTTTTTTTCTCTTTATCATCAACCTTTTTCCTCTCTCCCCACTGGATCACTGTGGCAGTCGTGAGAATGCACATCCCAGCCCCTTAGCTAGAGGAAGCAGAATTGGTGATGGCCCCAACTTTTGAATCCTGAAACCTATTGCCACATTTGCTCTGAGACCACACCTGCCCCCTGTCTTTTCCAGTCAATGATTGAGGAAAGCAGGGCAGAAACTAAGGCAGAAACATTTCTTCTCTGAAGGCTGCCTGAAGCTCCAGGGCTCCCTCCCACCCTTACTGAACTTCCCTTAGCCTGCATGGAGTCTAGGATGCTTCCACCTGACCTTCCTGAACTCTCTACATCACTGGGGCTCAGAGTTGCTTTGTGGTCTGATGGCTTTCCCAGCATTTTCTGTCTCTCTCATGAATTTCTCTCACAAGTATTTGCCCTAATAAAACCTTACACGTTTACCACTGTATTGGGATCTGCTCCTCAGGGCACCCTAACTAACACAAGTGGCATGAAGGCTGATCCATGAAACAGGCAAAAATGAGAATCTGAAATAAGCTTTCCCACTGCCAGGCAGGCCAAGAGGATGCCACCTGGGTTGGTGGGGGACACAGAAACTCCATGGCACAAGGTGCAGCTGAGCTGCTGTGGGTCTCACCAGTGCTGAGCTGAGAAGATGCCCTGGTTAGAGGGTGCCATGGCAGGTGTGGTGATAGAATGCCCTGTACAATAAGGATGGGGTTGGGGGAAACCTACAAAGACAGGGGAGTTGGCTGGTTACTGCTCGGCTGCATTGTTGCCCTATGAAAGGATCATGAGAATCTGTGGAATGTTAACAGCTGTCACTGGCTACATGTGACAGCCTCTGCAGTATCTCATGGAGAGGTCTTTATCTCCTGTAACAGAAGGGTAGATAGTGTGGAATGGTAGCTGAAAACGTCATTATGAGGGCCACAGTGCTCCAGAGATGTTTGACAGTCAGCCAAGGCAGGCCTGTTACAGGAAAGTCAGGGCCCTGGTGGGGAAACCTGAGATTCTGCAAACTGGAATAGGATTATGCGATGGGGGCTGTCTAGGATCTTCGGGGCATGCAGAGGAAGCTCACGCTTTTCTAGTAATGGTTCCCACTTCTTATGCTGGAAGATGCTACAGAATCCTCATCCCTATGATGCCATGGGAATCCCACTTAGGAGTTTTGCAGGAACTAGCTAGCACGTCCCCATAGGAGGCTGGGGACCACTTCTGGGATTGGAATTTGAGGGCCTTTGATTAAGGAACCAGAATTTCAGTCTGAATGAATAAAAATCATTTGGCTTGGAGGCACTTTCTCAGGGCACGGGTTTATCAAACACCCCAGGACTTTGACAAATGGAGGTTATTCCACTGCTGGGGTGAATCCATATAAACTGGAAAAAAAGATGCCCAGCTCTCAACAAGGTAGACATGTCTTAGTTGCTCTGGAACATGTAGGTGATGGAATAACGAGGCTGAGGAAAGTGGGCATGGGGAAGGCCCACCAGGACTATGCTCTACAAAAGGGCCCAGAGGACACACTTTCCACCAGAGCCTCAGGAACGTGATGGTGAGAGGGAACTGCATCATTAAGAAGTGTCTGGGTGTTCTCCTCTGCAGGCTGGGGATATGGTAGTAAAGATGGTCTCAGAGTTGCATTTATTAATATCCTTGGGAAGAGTGTGGCCCTGAAGAGACAGAGACCAAGTGGTGACAGTGACCTGCAAAAGCCAGAGGGCACGGTTACTATGGCAACTTCAGAGGAGCAGCCAAGAGGACTCAAGCTGCAGGTAGTGTGGGGAAGGTTAATAGAGGGTGATGTCCCAAGGTTAGGACAGGTTGTCAACAAGGGTGCTGCTTGATGTCTATGATAAGAAAGAAAGAACTGAGGAGCATGAGGGTGAAGGTGTTTGACCCAATACAAAGTCACGATCCCATCCTCAATGGCTAGACCTCAACCAAGATTCAGATTCAGATCTCAGTGACAGAGGAGGAGTCCACAAGATTCAGATTCAGATCTCAGTGACAATGGAGGAGTCCATATCCCTAGGAAAAAGACCCTGCAGCCCCACGGAAGTATATGCTGGGACAATTCCCTCAGTCATTCGGCAGAGGAACCTATAGTAATTTACACAGGAGACTGTACACTGGGGAAAGGAAACAGGCAGAACTGGGGGGATTATTAAGACTAGGTGTGAGCTGACATTGATGCCCAGATGCCCACAGCACCATCATGTCTCTCATCACAGCTTACGGAGGCCAGGGAGTAAACCTGGACACATTATGGCCTACCATGGGACCACTGGATCCATAGACTCAGCCCTCATTATCTTCCAATTCCCTGAGTGCATAATTGACACTGACGCACTGTTAGGTGGAGTCACCCACACACTGGGTCCCTAGTCTATAGAGTAAGGGCTGTCATTGTGCTGAAAGCCCAAGGGAAACTGACACTGCCCCCATCTGGCCAAATCAAAAATCATAGCATGACCCAGGTCTTGTGGAAGACATTGCAAGTATTTTGGCGGTTGCACCACCAATAGAGAGCTGAAGGATGAGGGGTGGTGTTGAGGCTGTCTATTGTGTCTATGTAGTTCAGCAACCTGTCCCCGAGGAAGCCTGATGAGGTCTAAAGAATGAATGAAATTACTCCAGGTATGGCCAAGTAGGAGTTATAATTGCAACTTCTATGTTGTCTGAATATCACTGATAGAACAGATTAATAAAGATTCGGGCACACAGCATGTAGCTGTGGATCTGGTGAGTGTGTTCCCTTCCACTTCAATTAGAAAGTGGATATGGAGTGATTCACATTCATGTGGGATCCACAAAACATCTATTTATAGTTTGTGTCAGGGCTATTGTAACTCCCCTGCCCTCTGTAGCATAGTCTTAAGACTGTACTAGCCACACTGGATATAGGATATTAAATCAGCTCCTTTTATTGACAACTTCCTGTTGACTGGGGTGGTTGAGCAGCAGGTAAGAGGTGCACTGTAGTCCTTGGCAAAACACATGCAATCCAGAATGTGAAGATAAACTTTACAGAGCTTCAAGAGTGGCCACTCGGCCGAGAGCAGTGGCTCATGCCTGTAATCCCAGCACGTTGGGTGGCCAAGGTGGGTGGACCACCTGAAGTCGGGAGTTGGAGACCTGCCTGACCAACATGGAGAAACCCTGTTTCTGCTAAAAATACAAAATTATCTGGGTGTGGTGGCACATGCCTATAATCCCAGCTACTTGGGAGGCTGAGGCAGGAGAACCATTTGAACCCGAGAGGCAGAGTTTGCAGTGAGCCAAGGTGGCGGTAATGCAGTCCAGAGTGTGCAACAAGAGTGAAATTACATCTCAAAAAAAAAAAAAAAAAAAAAGTAGCCACTGAAGTGATGTTTTCTGGGTGAAGAAGTGCCAAGTGTTTACCAGCTTACAGATGTGTCCCCTCCAAGGTAAAAGACAAACTGTTTCATCTTGCATCCTCACCAGAAGGCAGAAAGCACACTGCCTGATGAGGTTCTTTGAGTTCTGACGACACCACATTCGACCTCTAGGTAAGTTGCTTTGGCCTACACTCTAGGTGACATAGGAGGAGGCCAGCTTCAAGTGTGGCCTACACAGGGAAGGACCCTGCAGCAGATCCAGGCGACGGTGCAAGCAGCCAGCATCCCTCAGATCCCATGGTGCTGGTGGTGCCAGTGGTAGGGAAAGATGCAGGATGGAGCTGAACCAAGCACCAGTGGGAGAGTCACAGTGGAGGGTCTCAATTCTGGAGTAAGATCAAGTCATCCACAGCAGAGACATATGGCCCCTGTCAGAAGCAACTTTCAGTGTTTCTTGTCCTAATTAGATAGAATGCTTGACCACAGGACATCAAGCAATGATGTGATTCCAAGTGTCTTTCTGACCCACAAAGTCATAAATTGCGCAGGCCCAACAGCATTCATCAGGAAATGAAAATGGTCCACCCGGGTTGAGTTTGAATCCCATGTTGACCCCGAATCCCACGTTGACCCCCACAGAAAACACCCAAGTCCAAAGTGGCACTGAACAAGCAAACAGACAAATGGAAGTTAGCTGCCTTCACCATGGGTGAGCCCAGGCCTGGTAGGATGGGCGCATGAATGGAGCAACCACAGTGGCAGACATGAGGCTATGTATGGGGCCAGCAGCACTGACTTCCCTCTACCAAGGCAGATCCAGCTGCTGCCACCTCTGAATGTCCAACTCATCGGCATTTGAGGCCCATGATATGCCCTAGTGGGGCACTGCTTCTTTAGTTGACTAGCTAGCCACTAAGTAACAAGTTGACTACATTTAGCAACTTCCATCCTGGAAGGGCCAGAGGTTCATCTTCACAGGGTTAGGCACCTATTCCATGGGTGGGTTTTCCTGTCCTGCTCTCAGACACAGCCAGCACCACTTTCCGGGTGCTGTTGACGTTCCTGATCCAGAGGCTAGGCGGTGCTCTTAGCCCATTATCTGCCTGAAAGACCCTCTTGGCAGGGAAATTTTCAATGTTTCCGTGGCTGTGGGTTCCACTAATCCTATCACCATCTATCTGCATCACCCAGGGGCTGCCAGCCACAAGGAATGCTGGACAGGTCTTCTATAGGCACAGCTCAGTGCCAGCCTGGAGGAAGCACTCTGAGGGGTGGGTGCCATCTTTCAATATAGGCTGCATTGTTTGAATCAGAGATGTTTCTATAGTGCTGTGTTCTCAATAGGAAGAACATGTGGGTCCAGAAATGGAAAGGTGGAAGCAGGTTTGGCTCCATGTCCAATCCCTTTGATTAACCCACTAGGGTATTTTGCATATTTTATCTCCCAACACTGGGCTGTGGAGGGTAGAAGGTCCTGGTTTCCAAAGGAGGGTACCCTTAAAAGGAGACAAAAGACAGCCCACAGAAATACACATTACGGTTGTCACCAGAGAAGTGTGGACAGTATGTGCCCAGAGACCACCTAGTGAGAAGAAAAGTCTCCTCCCCTCCAGGCCCAGGTAATAGATCCTCATCCCCAGGACGAGGCATGACTACTTTCAAACAATGAGGGCAGAAGTGTGGAAACCAGAGATCCACCTGGGAGCCTTCTGGTTTCCCTTACCTCATTGTAAGTGTGAGCAGAATCGTCCAGCAATTCAGCCTGAGAAGATTTGATTTCCAAGGGCCCAGACCCAGCAGGGCAGAAGGTGTGAGTCACACTCCTGGGTAATCTCCCAAGGCCCTGCTCCTGTGCTCTAATATCCTCAGTAGCATCGGTGTGAGGCTCTGCTTCCCATGGGCTGTTCCCAACCAGTGATGGGTCACACCAGTGACACTAAGGCAGGACATTCCTGGGAGGTGGGGGACTCTTCTGATGGCCAACTGTAGCTCGAGGACTCCTCCATGGCCTTGCTCAACCCTCCTTAGTTTACCTGTGGTCTAGGACATGTCCAGTAAATCTTCTCTCCTTCTGTCCATCATGGGAGGGTCACACATCTTGGTCTGTTGCCTTTCCCAGGGTAATCTGCCTCCCTTGCAATATCATCTGACAAGTGGGTCCCCTAATAAAATGCTGTAACTTTAATCCCATGGTGGCACTTGCTTTTTGGAGGATTTGGACTACAAAATCATTTGCATCTGCACACCAGTGTCATCTAATTCATCCCAATTTGTAAAATCCTTTTGTTTATTCAACTTCTTCTACCTGCATTGGCTCCATTTTGCTGCTATTTGCATTATGCTTTTGAGTTAGTCGATGTTTGTTGCTTTAAGTCACTAAATTTGGGGGTAGTTTGTTACACAGCAACAGATAACTAATAAAGCCCTCTTACATTTCCATTATTCTATAGAGGTTAACTACATCTGTTTTATGTCCTCCTATTTTCATAATATAAGGGTTTCTAGTTTCTCTACACCTATTCTTTATTTTAGTTTATTTTCTCCTTTGTTCCTTCCCTTTCTCCTTCCTTCTGACCCTCCCTCCCACCCTTTCTTCTCTATTTCCATTCAACCTCTCTCCCTCCCTCCTTCTCACCCCCATTTCCTTCCCCTTCCCCTTCCTTCTTTTCTTCTTTCACTCCTTCCTCCATTCCTCCTTCTTTCCCTCTCTTCCTCCATTTTTTCCTTTTTATTATGAAATTTTCCTAATATATAAATAACTCTATGTGATCGGGCTTTAAGTAAGCATTTTCTGAATCTATATGTCAAAAGTATAATGCCACGGTATATGAGAAACAAGTAAACCACAGGAAGTTATTAACAGAGTCTGAATAAAAATGCCTGCTGTAATTCTGCAGTCAAGACAGTGGCTTTTAACTCAATTCCTTCAACTCAGTGTTTTCAGAACACATCATCAACATCAAGTATTACATATTTATTGTAAAAGTTTAAGCAGCCACAATCACTTTGGAAATCATATTATCATTATCTAGTAGGGCTTAAGTCCTATACAATGTATCATCCAACCAACCCATTCTTAATCGTACACTCCGGGGGGCTTTCTTGCCTATGTGCACAGGAGACGTGCACACTAATGTTTACTGCAAAAACTGGAATCAGCCACATATACATCAAAAGGAAAGTAGTGAAATTGTGGTATAACCATAAAATGTAAACCTTCAGCAGTAACAATGAATGAATGACAGCCTCCCACAACACAGATAACTCCCATACGTAATGTACATCATGGGAAAATAAATGCAGTAGGAATTTGCTGTATAGGAAGCTTAAAAACCAGCAAAACTATTATTTGCTTTGGGAATATATATATACTTATTGCACAAATCTTTAAAGAATTACAAAGAATACTAATTACAAGACTCAGGATGAAGGCTTCTTCTGGGGAATGTGAATGGGCAGCAGCCCAGGGTGGCTTTACAGGTTTGTATTTTACACCAGTGCTGGGCTGTCTGCTAGTTACTTGATTATATTTCCTAAAATAGAGTTTTTCAAATTAAAATATACCTGTTTTTTATAGAAATGTAAGAGAAGTTTCATTCTAAGA
The DNA here is from genome assembly GCF_049350105.2 of Macaca mulatta. NCBI lineage: Eukaryota > Metazoa > Chordata > Mammalia > Primates > Cercopithecidae > Macaca > Macaca mulatta. Next base: position 153,382,285 of record NC_133409.1, on the reverse strand, counting down.
TGGCCAAATAGGAATAGCTCTGGTCTGCAGCTCCCAGTGTGATCGACACAGAAGATGAGTGATTTCTGCATTTCCAACGGAGGTTCCTGGTTCATCTCATTGGGACTGGTCAGAAAGTGGGTGCAGCCCACAGAGGGCGAGCCAAAGCAGGGTAGAGCATCGCCTCACCCAGGAAATGCAAGGGGTCAGGGACTTCCCTTTCCTAGCTAAGAGAAGCCATGACAGACTGTACCTGGAAAATTGGGACATTGCCACCTAAACACCATGCTTTTCCAAAGGTCTTAGCACACAGCGCACAAGGAGATTATATCCCACGCCTGGCTCAGCAGGTCCCACACCCACAGAGCCTTGCTTACTGCTAGTCCGAGATTGAACTGTGAAGCGGCAAGCCTGGCTGGGGGAGGGGAGTCTGACATTGCTGAGGCTTGAGGAGGTAAATGAAGCAGCTGGGAAGCTTGAACTAGGTGGAACTCACCGCAGCTCGAAGAGGCCCACCTGCCTCTGTAGACACCACCTCTAGGGGCAGGGCATAGCTGAACAAAAGGCAGCAGAAACTTCTGCAGACTTAAACATCCCTGTCTGACAGCTCTAAAGAGAGCAGTGGTTCTCCCAGCATGGTGTTTGAGCTCTGAGAGTGGACAGATTGGACCCTCAAATGGGTCCCTGATCCCCATGTAGCCTCACTTGGAGATACCTCCCAGTAGGGGCCAACTGACACCTCATACAGCCGGGTGCACTGCTGAGACGAAGCTTCCAGAGGAAGGATCAGGCAGCAATATTTGCTGTTCTGCAATATTTGCTGTTCTGCAATATTTGCTGCTCTGCAGCCTCTGCTGGTGATACCCAGACAAACAGGGTCTGGAGTGGACCTCTAGCAAACTCCAACAGACCTGCAGCTGAGGGACCTGATTGTTAGAAGGAAAACTAACAAACAGAAAGGAATAGCATCAACATCAACAAAAAGGACATCCACACCAAAACCCCATCTGTAGGTCATCATCATCAAAGACCAAAGTTGGATAAAACCACAAAGGTGGGGAGAAACCAGAGCAGAAAAGCTGAAAATTCTAAAAACCAGAGCACCTCTTCTCCAAAGGATTGCAGCTCCTTGCCAGCAATGGAACAAAGCAGGACAAAGAATGAGTTTGATGAGTTGACAGAAGCAGGATTCAGAAAGTTGGTAATAACAGACTTCTCTGAGCTAAAGGAGGATGTTCAAACCCATCAGAAGGAAGCTAAAAACCTTGAAAAAAGATTAGACAAATGTCTAACTAGAATAAACAGTGAAGAGAAGACCTTAAATGACCTGATGGAACTGAAAACCATGACACGAGAACTACGTGACACATGCACAAGCTTCAGTAGCCGATTCGATCAAGTGGAAGAAAGGGTATCAGTGATTGAAGATCAAATTAATGAAATGAAGTGAGAAGAGAACTTTAGAGAAAAAAGAGTAAAGATAAACGAACAAAGCCTCCAAGAAATATGGGACTATGTGAAAAGACCAAATCTACATTTGACTGGTGTACCTGAAAGTGATGCATAGAATGGAACCAAGCTGCAAAACACTCTTCAGGATATTTTCCAGGAGAACTTATCCAACTTACAAGGCAGGCCAACATTCAAATTCAGGAAAGACAGACAACACCACAAAGATACACTTTGAGAAAAGCAACCCCAAGACACATAATTGTCAGATTCACCAAGGTTGAAATGAAGGAAAAAATGCTAAGGGCAGCCAGTGAGAAAGGTCGGTTACCCACAAAGGGAAGCCCATCAGACTAACAGCAGATCCTTCCGCAGAAACTCTACAAGCCAGAAGAGAGTGGGAGCCAATATTCAACATTCTTAAAGAAAAGAATTTTCAATCCAGAATTTCATATCCAGCCAAATTAAGTTTCATAAGTGAAGGAGAAATAAAATCCTTTACAGACAAGCAAATGCTGAGAGATTTTGTCACCACCAGGCCTGCTTTACAAGAGCTCCTGAGGGAAGCACTAAACATGAAAAGGAACAACCCATACCAGCCATTGCAAAAACATGCCAAATTGTAATGACCATCGATGCTAGGAAGAAACTGAATCAACTAATGGGCAAAATAACCAGCTAACATCATAATGACAGGATCAAATTCCCACATAACATTATTAACCTTAAATGTCAATGGGCTAAATGCACTAATTAAAAGACACAGACTGGCAAATTGGATAAAGAGTCAAGACCCATCAGTGTGCTGTATTCAGGAGACTCATCTCATGTGCAGAGACACACATAGGCTCAGAATATAGGGATGGTGGAAGATCTACCAAGCAAACGGAAAATAAAAAGCCAAGGTTGCAATCCTAGTCTCTGATAAAACAGACTTTAAACCAACAAAGATCAAAACAGACAAAGAAGGCCATTACATAACAGTAAAGAGAGCAATTCAACAAGAAGAGCTAACTATCCTAAATATACATGCACCCAATACAGGAACACTCAGATTCATAAAGCAAGTCCTGAGAGACCTAAAAAGAGGTTTAGACTCCCACACACTAATAATGGGAGACTCTAACACCCCACTGTCAATATTAAACAGATCAATGAGATGGAAGGTTAACAAGGATATCCAGGACTTGAACTCAACTCTGCACCAAGCAGACCTAATAGACATCTACAGAACTCTCCACCCCAAATTAACAGAATATACATTCTTCTCAGCACCACATCACACTTATTCCAAAATTGAACATGCAGTTGGAAGTGAAGCATTCCTCAGCAAATGTAAAAGAACAGAAATCATAACAAACTGTCTCTCAGACCACACTGCAATCAAATTAGAACTCAGGATTAAGAAACTCACTCAAAACTGCACAACTACATGGAAACTGAACAACCTGCTTCTGAATGACCACTGTGTAAACAACAAAGGCAGGAATAAAGATGTTCTTTGAAACCTATGAGAAGAAAGACACAACATGTGAAAATTTCTGGGACACATTTAAAGCAGTGTGTAGAGGGAAATTTATAGCACTAAATGCTCACAAGAGAAAGCAGGAAGGGTCTAAAGTCAACACCCTAACATCACAATTAGAAAACCTAGAGAAGCAAAAGCAAACACATTTAAAAGCTAGCAGAAGGAAAGAAATAACTAAGATCAGAGCAGAACTGAAGGAGATAGAGACATAAAAAACCCTTCAAAAAATCAATGAATTCAGGAGCTGGTTTTTTGAAAAGATCAATAAAATTGATAGACCACTAGCACGACTAATAAAGAAGAAAAGAAAGAGGAATCAAATAGATGCAATAAAAAATGATAAAGGGGATATCACCACTGATCCCACCGAAATACAAACTACCACCAGAGAATACTCTAAACACCTCTCACAAATAAACTAGAAAATCTAGAAGAAATGGATAAATTCCTGGACACATACACTCTCCGAAGACTAAACCAGGAAGAAATTGAATCCCTGAATAGACCAATAACAGGCTCTGAAATTGAGGCAATAATTAATAGCCTACCAATCAAAAAAAGTCCAGGACCAGATGAATTCACAGCCGAATTCTACCAGAGGTACAAACAGGAGCTGGTACCATTACTTCTGAAACTATTCCAATCAATAGAAAAAGAGGAAATCCTCCCTAACTCATTTTTGAAGCCAGCATCATCCTGATACCAAAGCCTGGCAAAGGCACAATAGAAAAAGAGAATTTTCGACCAATATCCCTGATGAACATCGATGCAAAAATCCTAGATAAAATACTGGCAAATCAAATCCAGCAGCACATCAAAAAGCTTCTCCACCATGATCAAGTTAGCTTCATCCCTGAGATGCAAGGCTGGTTCAACATACACAAATCAATAAACATAATCCATCACATAAACAGAACCAAAGACAAAACCACATGATTATCTCAATAGATGCAGAAAAGGCCTTTGACAAAATTCAACAGCCTTTAATGCTAAAAAACTCTCAGTAAACTAGGTATTGATGGAATGTATCACAAAATAATAAGAGCTGTTTATGACAAACCCACAGCCAATGTAATACTGAATGAGCAAAAACTGGAAGCATTCCCTTTGAAAATTGGCACAAGACAGAGATGCCCTCTCTCACCACTCCTATTCAATGTAGTGTTGGAAGTTCTGGCCAGGGCAATCAGGGAAGAGAAAGAAATAAAGGGTATTTAATTAGGAAAAGAGGAAGTAAAATTGTCCCTGTTCATAGATGACATGATTGTATGTTTAGAAAACCCCATCGTCTCAGCCTAAAATCTCCTTAAGCTGATAAGCAACTTCAGCAAAGTCTCAGGATAGAAAATCAATGTGCAAAAATCCCAAGCATTCTTATAGACCAATAACAGACAAACAGAGAGTCAAATCATGAGTGAACTCCCATTCAAAGTTGCTACAAAGAGAATAAAATACGTAGGAATACAACTTAGAAGGGATGTGAAGGACTTCTTCAAGGAGAACTACAGACCACTGCTCAATGAAATAAAAGAGCACACAACCAAATGGAAGAACATCTAATGTTCATGGATAGGAAGAATCCATATCATGAAAATGGCCATACTGCCCAAAGTAATGTATAGATTCAATGCCATCCCCATCAAGCTACCAATGACTTTCTTCACAGAATCGGGAAAAAGTACTTTAAAATTCATACGGAAGCAAAAAAGAGCCCCCATTGCCAAGAGAATCCTAAGCAAAAAGAACAAAGCTGGAGGCATCATGCTACCTGACTTCAAACTATACTACAAGGCTATAGTAACCAAAACAGCATGGTACTGGTACCAAAACAGAGATATAGACCAATGGAACACAACAGAGGTCTCAGAAATACCACCACACATCTACAACCATCTGATCTTTGACAAACCTGACAAAAACAAGCAATTGGGAAAGGATTCCCTATTTAATAAATGGTGCTGGGAAAACTGGCTAGCCATATGTAGAAAGCTGAAACTGGATCCCTTCCTTACACCTTATACGAAAATTAATTCAAGATGTATTAAAGACTTAAATGTTAGACCTAAAACCATAAAACCCTAAAAGAAAACCTAGGCAATACCATTCAGGACATAGGCATGGGCAAGGCCTTCATGACTAAAACACCAAAAGCAATGGCAGGAAAAGCCAAATTAGACAAATGGGATCTAATTAAACTAAAGAGCTTCTGCACAGCAAAAGAAACTACCATCACAGTGAACAGGCAACCTACAGAATGGGAGGAAATTTTTGCAATCTACCCATCTGTCAAAGGGGCTAATATCCAGAATCTACAAAGAACTTGAACAAATTTACAAGAAAAAGTCAAACAACCCCATAAAAACTGGGCAAAGTATATGAACAGACACTTCTCAAAGAAGACATTTATGCAGCCAACAGACACATGAAAAAACGCTCATCATCACTGGTCATCAGAGAAAAGCAAATCAAAACCACAATGAGCTACCATCTCATACCAGTTAGAATGGTGATCATTAAAAAATCAGGAAACAACAGATGCTGGAGAGGATGTGGAGAAATAGGAAAGGTTTTACACTGTTGGTAGTGTAAACTAGTTCAGCCATTGTGGAAGACAGTGTGGTGATTCCTCAAGGATCTAGAACTAGAAATACCATTTGACCCAGCTATCCCATTCCTGGATATATACCCAGAGGATTATAAATCATGCTGCTATAAAGACACATGCACGTGTATGTTTATTGCAGCACTATTCACAATAGCAAAGACTTGGAACCAACCCAAGTGTCCATCAGTGATAGACTGGATTAAGAAAATGTGGCATATATACACCATGGAATACTATGCAGCCATAAAAAAGATGAGTTCATGTCCTTTGTAGCAACGTGGATGAAGCCTGAAACCACCATTCTGAGCAAACTATTGCAATGACAGAAAACCAAACACTGCATGTTCTCACTCATAGGTGGGAAGTAAACAATGAGAACACTTGGACACAAGATGGGGAACAGCACACACTGGGGCCTGTTGTGGGATGGAGGGATGGGAAAGGGATAGCATTAGGAGAAATACCTAATGTAAATGACGAGTTAATGGGTGCAGCAAACCAACACGGCACATGCGTACATATGTAACAAACCTGCACGTTGTGCCCATGTACCCTAGAACTTAAAGTATAATTTAAAAAACAATGTGAGAGAAAAGAATACCAAAATTCATTTCAAGGATCCTTAACAGGAACTACTTACATTGGAAGCAAACCACAGAGAATTATAAGGAGCCATGTGACAGAGAGGACCAGGATGCCATGAAAATGACTTCGGCTAAAAATAGGTCATTTAACCCTTGGATCACTGGCATCTCTCCAGATTTTCAATTATACAATGTTCAATTTGCTGTGCAAGGTAATTCCATCTTGCAAAGGATTTGATGTTACATTCTACCACACATAAAACTGAATTAAACTTTTACGGAATTGGAAATGCACATCATTGATCAAAATAAATCAAATATGAAAAGAGTAGGAAGGAATAACCAGTGATGGAATAGCAAATGTGAATGGAAAACAGAATAGGACTGCTAAAAAGAGAAAAAAAACATTCAGAAGCACATAATAGCTGTGTTATTTAAAAATCATAGTGGTCTCCAAATGACTTCTATCACATCTCATTCAATACCATAGCAAAAGATGTTAAGTTTATTATGGAATGCCCACCAAATAGCTAGATTTTGAAAAAACCTTGTTTCTCAATTTGAGCTAACCATTTCAGGCTACTGCTTCAAACCAAAGTTACTGGCATCGTGCTAAGCTAGATGTGTTGACTGAAGTATGAGATTCACACTTTTGTAAATGAAAAGCAATTTGATTAGGCAATGTTTTTCTAAGTGAAAGCAAGTTTACTGAGAATTAAAGAAACAAAAGAATGGCTACTCCATATAGCAGAGTTTTTTGTTTTTTAAGTGTAGGCAAATATTTAGTGAAGATGATATTTCAGTAAGAAAACTGGCGCTTGGGACATGCTTCCACTAAATTTGAGACATCTTAGACAGAACAAAGTTTTATTTTTGAGGCATTATTTTTATGGGATTGAAGTCTTGGAACTATTTGATCTAGCTACTCTATGTTCTCAACTTTGTTAACTCATTGGAAACAACATTGTTATTAAAGGTATTCACAAGAAAAATTCAGAGATACTGTTGCATCTCCTTTCTCTGTTTCAAACTGTTTTCTCCTAAGCACCCAAGGCTCTGTGATGTCTCAAACATTTAATCATTAATTTTAAAAGAGAAGCTTATTATGGAATTAGAAAAAAACTATTTTAAAATTCATATGGATCCAATAAGAGCTCATATAGCCAAAAGAATATTAAGCAAAAAGAACAAAGCTGGAGGCATCATACTATGCCACTTAAAACTATACTATAAGGCTACAGTAAACAGAACAGCATGATACTGGTACAAAAACAGGCACATAGACCAATGGAACAGAATAGAGAACTCACAAAAAAAGACTGCACATCTACAACCATCTGATCTTCAACAAACCTGACAAAACAAGCAATGGGGAAAGGATTCCCTATCTAGTAAATGGTGATGGGAGAACTGGCTCACCATATGCAGAAAATTGAAACTGGACCCCGTCCTTACACCTTACACAAAAATTAACTCAATATAGATTAAAGACTTAAATGTAAAACACAAAACTATAAAAAAACCCTGAAAGAAAATCTAGGCAATACCATTCAGGACACAGGCATGGGCAAAGATTTTATGAAGAAATCGCCAAAAGCATCTGGCACAAAAGCAAAAATGGGCAAGTGGGATCTAATTAAACAAAAGAGCTTCTGCACAGAAAAAGAAACTGTCATCAGAGCAAACAGACACCCTACAGAATGGGAGAAAATTTTTGCAATCTATCTATCTTACAAAGTTCTAATATTCAGAATCTACAAAGAACTTAAGCAAATTTGCATGAAAAAAACTTCATTCAAAAGTGGACAAAGGAGATGAAGAGATATTTCACAAAATAAGACATACATGTGGCCAAAAAATATGAAAAAAACTCGACATCACTGATTACAGAAATGCAAATCAAAACCACAAATGAGATACTATCTAATGCCAGTCAGAATGGCAATTATTTAAAAGTAAATAAACACCAGATGTGGCGAGGTTGTGGAGGAATAGGAAGGCTTTTACACTGTTGGTGGAAATGTAAATTGGTTCAACCATTGTGGAAGACAATTTGGTGATTCCTCAAAGATTTAGAACCAGAAACACCATTTCACCCAGCAATCCCATTACAGGGTATATAACCAAAGGAGAATAAACCATTCTATTATAAAGATACATGCATGTGTATGTTCATTGCAACACTATTCACAATAGCAAAGACATGAAATCAACCCAAATGCCCATCAATGATGGACTGCATAAAGAAAATATGGTATATATATATACCATGGAATATTATGCAGTCATGAAAAGGAATTAGATCAAGTCCTTTGCAGGGGTATGGATGTAACCAAAACCATTATCCTCAGCCAACTAACACAGGAACAGAAAGCCAAACACCACATGTTCTCACTTATAATTGGGAGCTGAGCAATGAGAACACATGGACACAGGGAGAGGAACATCACACACTGGGGCCTGCTGGGGGAGGGCAGTGGTAGGAGGAGCATTAGGAAAAATAGCTAATGCATGCCAGGATTAATACATACGTAATGGTTTGATAGGTGCAGCAAACCACCATAGCACACATTTAGCTATGTAACAAGCCTGCACATCCTGCACATGTACCCTGGAACTTAAATTAAATTAAATTAAATTAAATTAAAAGACAAGCTAAAGGCGTTAATGAAAATAATTAGATAAAAAAAAACTTTGATTTTCAAAATCCTGAAACAAGTGTTTTAATTTTGCTGTAAACATATATTCAAATCCTTTAATACTGTTCCCTTCCAGAGGTGCTGCTTAATTTCCTCTCTTGAGTGTGGCTTGGACTTAATGAGGCACTTCTGATATGGTCTGGCTCTGTGTTCCCACCCAATTCTCATCTTGAATTGTCATGCAAATTGTAATCCCTGTGTATTGGGGGAGGGGCCTCATGGGAGATGATTGGATCATGGGTATGGTACCTCCATGCTGTTCTTATGATACTGAGAGAATTCTCATGAGATCTGATGGTTTCATGAAGGGCTTTTCCCCATTTCGATCTGCATTCCTCTCTCCTGCTACCATGTGAAGAAGGACGTGTTTGCTTCCACTTCTGCCATGGTTGTAAGTTTCAGGGGGCAGCCTCCTCAGCCATGCAGAACTGTGAGTCAATTAAACCTCTTTCCTTTATAAATTACCCAGTCTCAGGTATTTCTTTATAGCAGTGTGAGAACGAACAAATACAACTTCAAACTGATAGAGTAATGCTGACATAATAGTTTGTGACTCTGGGTGTAGAACATAAAACGCACTGCAGGCTCCCCCTTCTCTCTCAAGGTCTCTGGGATCATGAGCTCTGGGGGAAGCCACCTGCTGTGCAATAAGCAGCCCTGAGGCCTGAGGCAAGGTCCATGTGGCTGAGAACTGAGGCCTTCTGGGAACAGACAGCAAGGAACTAGGCCTTTTCCACAGCCATGTGACTGATTCATGTTTCATGTGAATCCTCCGCCCCAGTGAAGCCTTCAGATGATGCAGGCCTAGGCTGACAACTGGACTGCAACCTTGTGAGAGGCCCTGAGCCAGAAGCACTCAGGGAAACCTCTCCTGGATCCCTGACCATCGGAAACTGCTAGAGATGATGAATATTTGCTGTTTTGAGCTGCTAAGTTTTACATAATTTGTTATGCAATAGTAAATAACTAACACATTTTCACAAAAGAGAATCTATTATTACATGTTAGTTTGCATTTGCTCTAAATTTATCATTATTATTAATATTATTGTTATTTATACAGGGTCTCACTCTGTCACCCAGGCTGGAGTGCAGTGGCATGATCACCATGCACTGCTGTGTCGACCTCATGGGCTCAAGGGACCCTCTGATCTCAGCGTCCTGAGTAACTGGGACTACAGGCATGAACCACCACGCCTGGCTAATTTTCTAAATATTTTTGTAGAGATGGGGGTTTCTCCATGTTGCCCAGGCTGATCTTCACCTTCTGGAGTCAACAAATTTGCCTTCGCCTGCCTTCCACGATGCTAGAATCACAGGCGTAAGCTACCACACCTGGCCTAAATTAATTATAAGACATTAAACATGTAACTTAGTTTTAAAAGGTAAGAAGAATGTCCATGGGTGAAGAGGATGCATTTTATTACCATTCACAATGATCACTTTACTTGAACTTCAATTTCCAACTGTGTCCCAATTAAAAACAAAAGGAAGATCCAATCCTTGCTGGGCTGATTCTATGATGGCCTCAACAACCAGCTCCTGGTCATTCACCTTCCCCCAGTTATTCAACCAACTCTAATGTAGGTGCTACTGTGAAGGGATTTAGCAGATATAATTAAGGACCTCAATTAGTTGAATTTAGACTGGGTTTATCCTGCTTGGACTGTCCTAATCAGGTGAGTCCTTGAAAGGACTGGGTTCTTCCTGAGCATAGAGAAATACAGTGTGAGACGGATTCAGCATGCGGGGTTTCCTCCACCATGGGCTTTGAAAATGAAGAGGCTGTGTAGGAAAGAACGCTGTTGGGCACCAGGAATTGAGCGCAGCCCTCCCTGTTCTCTATATTGACAGCCAGCAAGGAACAGGAACCTCAGTCTTACAACTGCCAGAAACTTCATTCTGCCACCTCTGTATAAGCCTGAAGGAGGATTCAAAATGAAAACACAGCTTTTGGAAGCCCAGAACAGAGATTCTCTCCACATTTTGCCCAGATTTCTGAGCAAGGAACTATAAGCAGATAAATGGGTGTTGTTTTGCCGGTCGTGGTAGTGCATGAATGAATTGATGAATTAATATGCAAACTAGTTACATAAAATAAAATCTTTCTGAACTTTTTCAGTATTTTACATTTTATAATTTTCTGTGATGCAATTTAATACACTCATATTTCATTCATTCAGTCAACAAAAATTAATCCCTACAATGAACCAGGTGTACCCTCATATGCTCACGTGCCTGACATTCCAGAAGCTTCACAAGACCAAGGTGGAGCCACTGGAATGTTTTAGGTGGAGAAATGACACACTGTGACTCACAGGAGCAGGACCACTGTGGAGAGAACAGTTACGTAGCAGGTCATGGGACAGTGCCAGAGCCACAATTCGGGAGTGACAGGGTGGTGGGGACTAAGGGGAGAGGAGGGCCTGAGGGATGAGAGGGATGGAGGGAAGGGCTGGAGACGCAGGAGGTGAGGAAATGGAGCAGAGGGAAAGAATTCGAAAGCAGCAGAATTCTTAGGTTTAAACACTTGTTTAATAGATTTTTAATACATCCGTCTACAGAGCCTCGCTGGGTGTTCTTTGCGGTTGACCTTTAATACCTTATGTGGGTCTGCCCGAAAACTAATTGTTTTTACGTTAATCAGATTTTAAAAATACTAAGTGTTCCTATAAAATATACACAACAGTTAGATGTGGATACTTCCTAAAAGCAGGCAGTGCATGAGCACTGGTGAGGGGCACTGTGACTGCATTGAGTGCTTGCCACTGTGAGGTGAATAAAGTCTGTACTGGCTCCTGGTTGCAACATAAAATAACACAGGGGCTATTTTGTATTAGGAGATGTCCTGGACTCACAAAGAAACGCAGGGCTACGGAATGAAGGTAAATATAAAATACTACAAGCGGGAGTCACAGATACATTGTCTGGGAAAGTGAAACTTAGGAGCTTTGTGAGTCCTGTTGTACTGCTTTTAGACACATTTATATGTCAAGGGACCAAAGTCACATTTTCTACCGATTAGATACTGATCATTCAGGGATTACCAAGATTCTGCTACCCACTGTAGTTCATAAACAAAAAGCAAACTGGTCTCTGTTGTATCTCATGCACTCAGGTGCAACTTTTCCAGATTTAAAGAAAAAGAAAAAAGAAAAGAAAAAAAAGCCCTGTCTCTACACCTCCATTCCCAGGGCAAGCTCAATCTCTGGCACCAAGCTCTCTGGGGTGAGTTTTCTTCTAGAAGAGTCCACTGGGACAGGTAAGGAGTAGGAGGCAGGGAGTCCAGTTCTGGGACGGGGAGTCGGTGATGAAAAGTGAAGAGAGAGGGACGGGGCCCATGCCGTGTGTTTCTCCCTGGTTTCTCAGACAGTTCCTGGGCCAAGACTCAGGGAGACATTGAGACAGAGCGCTTGGTACAGGAGTAGAGGGGTCAGGGCGAAGTCCCAGAGCCCCAGGCGTGGCTCTCAGAATCTCAGGCTCAGAAAGCGGTGTGTGGACTGGGGAGGCCCAGCGTTGGGGATTCCCCATCTCCGAAGGGTTTCTCTTCTCCCTCTCTCAACCTGAGTCTGGTCCTTCTTCCTGGATACTCACCGGGCGGCCCCAGTTCTCACTCCTATTGAGTGTCGGGTTTCTAGAGAAGTCAATCAATGTAGCCACGGTCCCTGTTCTAAAGTTCCCACGCACCCACCAGGACTCTGATTCTTCCCCGTAGCCAAGGATGGGGGCATGGCGCCCCGGACCCTCCTTCTGCTGCTCTGGGGAGCCCTGGCCCTGACCCAGACCTGTGCGGGTGAGTGCGGGGTTGGGAGGGAAACAGCTTCTTTGGGGAGTAGCTAGGGGTCCGTCCGGCGGGGGCGCAGGAACCCGGTTGCAGTGCCGGGAGGAGGGTCGGGGGAGTCTCAGGCCCCTCCTCGCCCCCAGGCTTCCACTCCTTGAGGTATTTCCACACCGCCACGTCCCGGCCCGGCCGCGGGGAGCCCCCGCTTCATCTCCATGGGCTAAGTGGACGACACGCAGTTCGTGCGGTTAGACAGCGACGCCGCGAGTCCTAGGATGGAGCCGCGGGCGCCGTGGATGGAGCAGGAGGGGCCGCAATATTGGGAGGAGAAGACAGGGACCGCCAAGACCAACGCACAGTTTTACCGAATGAACCTGCGGACCCTGAGCGGCTACTAGAACCAGAGCGAGGCCTGTGAGTGACACCGGCCCGGGGCGCAGGTCACTACCCCTGCACATCCTCCACGGACAGTCCGGGTCTCCCCGAGTCTTCGGGTGCGAGATCTACCCGGAGGCCGCGGGATCCGGAGACCCTTGACCGGGGAGCAGCCTAGGAGCCGTTACCCGGTTTCATTTTCAGTTTAGGCCAAAATCCCGCAGGTTGGTCGGGGTGGGGGTGGGGCTCGGTGGGCCGGGCTGACCGCGGGCGCAGGGCCAGGGTCTCACACCATCTAGAGGATGCCTGGCTGCGACAAGGGGTCCGAGGGGCGCCTTCTCCGGGAGTATCACCAGCTCGCCTAAGAAGGCAGGGATTACGTCGCTCTGAACCAGGACCTGTGCTCCTTGACCGCCGCAGACACGGCGGCTCAGATCACCCAGCTCAAGTGGGAAGCTGCCGGCGAGGCGGAGGTTCATCCTCACAGGGGTAGGTACCTATTCGATGTGGTGTGTTTTTCCTCTCTACTCTCAGACCCTCAGCCAGTATCACTATTGGCATTCCTGATCCACTGGCTCAGAATTTCAGTACATTATCTGCCCGCGGGACACACCTCAGAGGGAAGTGGATGAAGCGTGGGCCATGACCAAGGCATCTCCTGGTCATATCACCACCTGCACCTCCCAGGGGCTGCCAGCCACACAGAGTCATGGACAGGTCTCCACAGACGTAACTTAGTACCAGCTTGGATGAAGCCCTCTGAGGAACGGGGGCCAGCTTTCAGGATGTGCTGCGCGTATTAAATCAAAGACGTCCCTATGGTGCTGTGTTTACAGAAGGAAGAACACGTGGGTCTAAAAACCAAGAAGTTGAAACAGGTGTGGCTCCATGTCTCATCCCTTCTATTCACCCTCAGGGTGATTTTGCACTTCTCCTCTCCAATATCGGGGCTCTGCAGGGGAGGAGGTCCTGGTTTCCCAAAGGGGGCACCCTGGCAAGGAGACAAATGAGAGTCCATGGAACTACACATTATGGTTGCCCCCAGGGATGTTTGAGTAGTATGTGTCCAGACACAAGCAGGTGAGAAGAGGAGGAGGCAGGGCTGCTATCACACAAGGAAGGCAGAAGTGTGTGTGGAAATAAGAGATCCACTTGGAGGCCTTATGGTTCCCCTTGTCCTGTTGTAAATGTGAACAGAATCATCCAGCAACGCAGCCTGAGAGGGTTTGATATTCAAGAGTGCAGAACCCTCAGGAAGGAAGGACTGAGTGATAAACCTAGATAATGTCCCAAAGCTGCGCTCCTGTGCTCTGACATCCTCAGAAGGGTTAGTGCAGAAGCCCTGCTTCCCATGGGCTGTTCCCAGCCAGTGACCGGTCACAGCAGGCGCACTAAGGCAGGCCATTACTGGGAGACACGGGACTCCTCTGATGGCCAACTGTGGCTGGAGGACTCCTCCATGGCCTTGCTCAACCCTCCTTAGATTGCCTGTGCTCTAGAATGTGTCGAACAAACCTTCTCTCCTTCTGTCCAGCACTGGGTGTCACACTTGCATTGTGGTGTGCTGCCTTTTCCTGGGATTTCTGGCTCGCTTCGCATATTCCCTTACAGGTGTATCCCCTCATAAAATGCCGCAGACTTGAAGCTCATCTTGGCATCTGCTCCTTGAAGGACTTAGACTAAAAATTATTTCCATCTGCACATCAATAACTCTTACTTACTTCAACTTGTAAAATCCTTCTCTTCGTCCAACTTCTGCCATCCCCATAGAATCTATTTTACTTGTGTTTGTAGTATCTCTTTGAGTTAACGGATATTTGTTCTATTAAGCTATTAAATTTTGAGGTAGTTTGTGACACAGCACTTGATAACCATTAAGGCTTCCTTTTTTTTTTTTTTTTTTTTTTTCTTGAGATGGAGTCTCACTCTGTCACTCAGGCTGGAGTTCAATGGCTCAATCTCAGCTCACTGCAAGCTCTGCCTCCCGGGTTCACGCCTTTCTCCTGCCTCCTGAGTAGCTGGGACTATAGGCACCTGCCACCACGCCCGGCTAATTTTTTGTATTTTTAGTAGAGACAGGGTTTCACCATGTTAGCCAGGATTGTCTCGATCTTCTGACCTCGTGATCCGCCCGTCTCGGCCTCCCAAAGTGCTGGGATTACAGGCGTGAGCCATTGCGCCTGGCCAAGGCTTTCTTAAGTTTCCATTATTCCATGGATATTATCTACACATCTTTTAATACTTTGCATTTTAATAACATTAGCCATATTTGCCGTTTCCAACCCTTTCCTCCTATTCTTTTTTGAACATTTTTATTTTGTCTTTCTCTGTCCTTCCTTCCTTCTTTCCTCCTTTCCTCCCTCACAGTTTTCTCCCTCCCTCTATTTTTTTCATAAAACCTAAGTGTTCAGGCTAAAAGGAAGCATCACTTGAACTTAATGCCAAAAGTATAATGCCATAATTTATAATATAAAAGTAAAGAAAAGGAAGTTATTAATTGAATATGAAGAAAATGTCTAGGGTGATTCTGCAGCCAAGACAGTGGCTTTTAATATTTAATCTCCTACTTCAAGTGAATGTTTTCAGAAACACGAGCAACATGAGCTCTTTCCCATTCTTGGTACAAGCACTTGAGAAATCAAATTAGCTTTACCTAGTCTGATTAATGTCCATACACCGTATAATCCCACCATCTGCCTCCTGATCATACACTCTGGGGACATTCTTGGCTATGTGTCCAGGAGACATGTAAAGATGGAATGTCTTATAAAACTACAATAATCCAGACAGTGTGAAAGTGAGAGACACAGAGATCAATGAACAGAAGTGAGAATCTAGAAAGACATTCTTACATTTTTTGTCAATTGATCGTCAATAAAGTTGCATAGGTAATACGAAGTGACACTTACCACCACATAAAATATAAGCTTGTCTAAAACACCAAAAGCAATGGCAACAAAAGCCAAAATTGACAAATGGAATCTAATTAAACTAAAGTGCTTCTGCACAGCAAAAGAAACTACCATCAGAGTGAACAGGCAACCTACAGAATGGGAGAAAATTTTTGCCATCTACTCATCTGACAAAGGGCTAATATCCAGAACCTACAAAGAACTCAAACAAATTTACAAGAAAAAAACAAACAACCCCATCAAAAAGGGGCTGGGCAAAGGATATGAACAGACACTTCTCAAAAGAAGACATTTATACAGCCAAAAATTCTCACCATGAAAAAATTCTCACCATCACTAGCCATCAGAGAAATGCAAATCAAAACCACAGTGACATACCATCTCACACCAATTAGAATGGCAATCATTAAAAAATCAGGAAACAACAAGTGCTGGAAAGGATGTGGAGAAACAGAACACTTTTATGCTGTTGGTGGGACTGTAAACTAGTTCAATCATTGTGGAAGATAGTGTGGTGATTCCTCAAGGATCTAGAACTAGCAGTACCATTTGACCCAGCCATCCCATTACTGGGTATATACCCAAAGGATTATAAATCATGCTGCTATAAAGACACATGCACATGTATGTTTATTGCGGTACTATTCACAATAGCAAAGACTTGGAATCAACCCAAATGTCCATCAGTGACAGACTGGATTAAGAAAAGGTGGCACATATACACCATGGAATACTATGCAGCCATAAAAAAGATGAGTTCATGTCCTTTGTAGCAACGTGGATGAAGCCTGAAACCACCATTCTGAGCAAACTATTGCAATGACAGAAAACCAAACACTGCATGTTCTCACTCATAGATGGGAAGTAAACAATGAGAACACTTGGACACAAGATGGGGAACAGCACACACCGGGGCCTGTTGTGGGATGGAGGGATGGGAGAGGGATAGCATTAGGAGAAATACCTAATGTAAATGACGAGTTAATGGGTGCAGCACACCAACATGGCACATGTATACATAGGTAACAAACCTGCACGTTGTGCACATGTACCCTAGAACTTAAAGCATAATAAAAAAAGAAAAAATATATAAGCTCAAACAAATTAGAGACCTAAACAGCTAAAATTTATGAGTTAAAACTATCAAATTTCTAAAAGAAAATATAGGAGAAAATTTTTGTGACATTGGGTAGTCAGGCAAAAGATTCTTAGATAAATTACCAAAAACATGATCTACAAATGAAA
Source organism: Macaca mulatta (assembly GCF_049350105.2). Classification (NCBI taxonomy): domain Eukaryota; kingdom Metazoa; phylum Chordata; class Mammalia; order Primates; family Cercopithecidae; genus Macaca; species Macaca mulatta. The sequence goes on along the minus strand of NC_133409.1, from coordinate 153,365,129 downwards.
AAAGAGAGAGAGAGAAATTGGGCTTAGTTAAAAATTTAAAACTTAAGTGCTTCAAAAGACATTATTGAGAAAATGAGAAGACAAGCCATAGATTGAGGGAAAAATTTTCACAGTTGATCACAAATTACATTTGTGATGAAGAACATCTATCCAGAATATAAGACAAGTTCTTAAACTCAATGTACAAAGACGAGCAACTCAACCAAAAATGAGCAAATCATACAAATATGCACAACTGACTTTTACAAAAGCACAAAAGCAATTCAATGAAGGAAGGAGCGCTTTCCCAACGAATGGTGCTGGAACAACTAGACAACCACAGTGGGAAAAAATAACCTGAGCCCAAACTTCATGCTTTATACAAAAAATAACTCAAAATGAGTCACAAGCTTTAATGTAAAACACAGAGTTAAAATGGCAAACATTGAGCCAGGTGTGGTATCACAGGCCTGTACTCTCAGCTACTCGGGAGGCTGAGGTGGGAGGATCCCTTGAGCCCAGGAGTTCAAGGCCAGCCTAGGCAAGAATTTTTTTTTTCTAAAATAAATAATAAGTTTAAATCTTAAAATTACAAACCTTTTAAGAAAAAGTCATCCAAACTAAGACTGGACAGAGTTCTTAGACATAACACCAAGAGTATGTTCCATCAAAAAAAAAGTTAACAAATTGGATCTTATCAACACTAAAAACTGTTGCTCTGTGAGAGACCTGTGAAGAGCTAAAAAGACAAGCTACAGAACGAGAGAAGATATTTACAGACAACATATTCTGTAAAGACTGTATTCAGAATATATGGAGAAATTAAAAAACCCAACAGTAAAAATGAAATCCAAATACACAATAGGCAATAAGCAAGACATGAACAGATATTTCACTGAAGAGGATAAACACCAGGCTAATAAGCAGATGAAAAGGGAGTCAACATGATTATCCAGTAGGAAAATACAAATTAAAACCACAGTGATGAGAATGGCTGTAATACAAAATAAAGGTAGCAACAGATGCTGGCAAGGATGCAGAGAAACTGGGTCACTCTTATATTGCTGGTAGGAATGTTTTTTTTAAAATGGGACAGTCACTCTGGAAATGAGTATTGCAGTTTTCTTCAAACTGAACGTGCAATTTACCTTATGACTAACAATTGCCCTCCTATGCACTTATTTCAAACACGGGAAATCTTTATGTTCACGAAAATCCTGTGCACGAATACTCTTGCAGCTTTATTCATAATACCCCCAAACAGGAGTTAATGCAACTGCCTTTCAGTGGGTGAGTGAGATCTGCTGTTTGAACTCATAACTGAGTCACACAAGTGCCCTTTGTCAAGGCTACCATCCAGCTTCTCTGTGCAATAAGTGTTTTATGCATATTTCCCATTTTCTCACAGGAAATATTAAAGATGTGTACTCAAGGATCAAACTTTAATGAACATAAATTTTTTACTGCACCATCAAAGACATTCTTAAATGGCAGTGCAGTTTGGAGCCACTGCCTTGGTTCTGCTAAGGTGCTGGGTGTGTTACCTACCATGGCATTTGCAGCATTAATGGAAAAGTCAACATAATGAAACAGGCAGATGGCATCTTGGTATTTCTGTGAAAACAGGTTTCCCTCCTGAACTCTCTGAAGGCAGCTCAGGGGACACACTTTCAAAATGGCAAAGATCGATTATGGTTCCTAGTGGGACACAACCCCTAGCCTATTCAGATTCAGCTCTCTCTCTCTCTCTCTCTCTCCCCCCTCTCTCTTTTCCCTCATTCTTCCAACTTATATTGTATAAATTTTCAAATGTGCAAATAAGCTGAAAGAATGGTGCAGTAAAATTCAAGTTATCACTCTGCCATATTTGGTTAATATCTCTTCATATACATAAAAGCAGAGTGTGAAGTGATGGATCACAGAGACCCAGAAGGGTAAGGGTGGTTGGCATTGGGTGTATAACAGAGGGATTTCTTGGTGAGTACAATGTGCTTGTCTCCAGTGCTGGATGCTCTGAAGGCCCTGACTTTACCACAACCTATATAGCAATATAGCAAAATTGCGCTTGTGCCCCATGAATATATATGAATTAAAAAAATTAAAAATAACATAACAAGTCTCTTTATAGATACATGTAGACATGTTTGTATAGCATGTGTGTGAATGTGTGTGTGTGAATGTGTGTCTGTGTAGAGAGCAGCACAAGTTAAGAGATTAAGATTTTGTGACTGAACCATTCCAAAGTAACTTAAACATAAAACATACATGGATAAATGTGTCTGTGACAACAAACCTGAATACAAACATGAAAGAATATATCTGTAAACACATCTCTGGATAGATAGCTTATGAACGAATTCCCTACGCCAGCTCCCTTACTGGTTACCCTGTGAACACAGGCAGGCAGGGAACAGGACCCAACTAGGTTCCCTCATCCTTCTCTTGCTTCCAGGCAGGTCCTGCATCCACTCCAGCTGCACAGGGGGCTCCCATCCCTGCCTTGGTCTGTTTCACAGGTGCTCCCCTAACTTTCTCTGCCACCACTGGTTTACCTGGATGGAGCTGAGGCTGCCCTGACCATGAACAGCACCACCCACCTGTGCCCCCAAGACCAGGAAGTTAGGAGGAACCACGCAACAGGATCAGGAACTCTCCCACCTCCCCAGTCAGTCTGAACTGATGGCAGGAGATACTGATGCTTGCTTTACTCATCCTCATTCCCAGCTCATTTATTCTTCATTAATTCCGTTCACATGTCCCTAGCAGTCACTTCACCCCAGAAGCTGACTGACCTCTAATCTTTGTAATCAGGAAACCACAAAGCACTCTCTGTCACCTCCCTGATATCATCTTCAGCTCTACGTCATCACATGTGAGCTCCAACTCTGCAGGGCCAGTGTCCCCCACAGGGTCAGCCCCTGAACATTGGCCCCAGATGTTCCTCCCATCCCTTCCCAGCCCTTTTGGTGTTGCTGTGAATCTGTCCCTCACTGAGAACTGGTGTGGAGGTGTGGGGGAGGAGGGGAGATTTCTTTGTGCTGTGTCAAGTCATCGAGACAGACCTCTCCTTCTCTCCTGAACCTCACACTCCGTCCCTTCCCATACACTTGAAATAAAACGCAGACCGGAAATTTCTATTTAAGAGCTAAATATCTATAGTATAAAATATGAAGACAGAATAGAATGGGGTAATGCAGGAGAGTGTGATAGAGATGACAGGACCTCAAGGTGCGAGGAAAGATGATCCTGGGCTCCCCACAAGGAGCCATAAGCAGGACACTCACTCATAAAGGTCACCTATAATAATACAATTACTGCATATGTAATATATGAAATATAATAAAAGAACAAAAATAATATGGCACAGCTGCAAGCACCTCATATATATTAACCCTTTTCATTCATCCAACCACAAGAAATAAATGCTCATAGTTTCCCCATGTCATGGATGAGGAAACTGAGGCACCAAGAGAGAACGTGCTGGTGAGACATAGGCAAGGAGCTGAATCCAGACCGCCTGGCTGCAGAGTCTAGCTGCCCTCAGTGGAGCCAGCGGACCCAGGAGCTGACACCAGAGACTGAGATCTCAGCTGTGCACTGCCCTGGTGGTCTCCTGTCCCAGCCAGGTGTTGATCTGGGCCTTGTAGGCTCATCAGCTCTGGAGAAAAGAAAGAAACAGTAAATGTTCCACTGGGTGCAGGGCACTGCTTTTATTCCCTGAGGACTTCTCCCTCCTCAGTCACTCCAAAATCAGATTCACCCTTTCTCTGAGGGAAGATGACGTCCCCACTTTTTTCTCCCTCCCATGACACTTTCCCAGCCCCTGCCAGTCCCCTCCCGTGACTCCATCAGCATCAGCACCTGCCCTGTGCCCAGCACCCACCCCGGCAATGAGTGAAAGGACCCCAGGACTCAGGAACAAGACCCAGGAGGAAACTCAGTGCCCTTTCCTCCTCCTCTCACGCCTGACCAGCCCTGACACAGTGGGAGGCCTCCCCAAGAGAGGCCCTGGCCGTGTCTCCATGTCCTCCAGTCCTGGGCTGGGTCACACACACAGTCCTTCTACCCCTCAGACCCCAGGACCTCCTCATCTGCGGAGGCACCTGCACACCAGGGCAGGCCCTGCACACTGTGGGTTCTGCCCTCCACCTGCAGCTCAGCGTTCCTCCCCTCCCAGCTCTGAGCACACAGCTCCTAACTGGAGATCCCATCAGGAAGCCCTGAGGCTCACAGGCCCAGCATGGAAATATGTGGCTGCCATGGAGTCTGCACCTGACCTGATGCTGGTGATTCCCTTGCTCAAGGAGGCCCAGCCTCCCCTCCCCATAACCTGCATATGGGCTGTGCTTGCTCCTGACTGTCCACTCACCCCTGGAAATGCAGCTCCACCCCAGGGCTGCTGCTTAGTGGGGTTGCACGACCTTCCTGTCCCTTTCCTAACACGGCTTCCACCCAGGCCACTGCCATTGCTGCCCACAGGGGATCTTCTCCTTCTCCTTGTGCAGTAGGGGGTTTCTTCAGACCCCTCAGCCTGAGGCTGCCTCTATGCACCCTCTGCACCTGGGTATTGCCACTGCCACAGGCACCATCTCCCACATGGATCCTCTGAGAAAGGAAGCTCTAAACTTGTGTTCCTGTTCCATTCAACGTCCCTTACAACATCAGTATTGGAGGACATCCTATTAAGATTCTCCAACTGAAATTATGTTGATGGACATCAACATTTAAAGCAGGAATTTTGAGAAATTAACATGTGATTTTCATGCCCTTTTTCTGGCCATTGTCCCAGTGAAACCATTCCTGCCTACAGGGAACCAGAACTGACAGTCCCTCTACAGGAGATGCCACAGGTGAGAGCAGGAGCGACCACAGACCTGCACTGCCCGTGCTGTAGGCGCCCTCTGGACAGGGCCCTCTTGCTGCAGGGCAGGGGATGAACCATCCCATCTGCCCAGGCCTGAGGCGCCGACTGACAGTGCCGTTAGGTTCAAGGATGAGTCACCACCACCTCACTGACCAGACACACAGAAGTGCGGAAATGGCAGAAACACTTGGGTCTCCGGGACACCCCAGACTCTCACTGTGCCCTGCACTGTCTCTGTCTTTGCAGAAACTGAAAACTTTCTGCTGCTCTTTTCCTTTCCCCTCAAACAACCTGGCTGTGGGGGAAATGATTCTGACTGTCTCCTATTTTAAACTTACCAGGCCATGACTATGTTAAGAAGAAAAAATTGGCTCAAAGAGGGCAAGGTGAGGCCACAGAGCGCAGAACAAAGCCCAAAAAACAGCCCCCTGGGGACTATGACCCTCAGGGCCTGGAAAAAGTAACACCTGGACATAAGATGAAAACAGGGAGCACAGCTGCCCTGACAGGGAGCTGGTCCCCATTCCCCAAATAGCCCAGGGACATCTGCTTATCACCTCGTCCATATTATCTGCAAGAAACACAGGGACACAGGGGCCATATGGTGGGAACCTGGAAAAAGCACAGCCTCGAGGGACCCAGAAGACATGACACCCCTGAGACAGCTCCCAGATGAGATATATGGGGAGCTGCAAAGTGGACAGAGGATGGCCGTGTGCACTCAGGACCCTCCCTGGTACAAGGGGACCTCAAAGGGACTGTACACACAGGGGCCCTCAGTCTGGGCCTCGTGGGTCTTTTTCTTGGTGTCCTCCTGATGGCTGGAGAAACACGGGAGGGGGATGCAGAGAGGAAGGGACTAGAGGCACCACCTCTCCTTGGATTCCTCTCCAGTTTCTAGCCCTCCCCAGATCACAGCTGCTCCCTCTGAGATAGTGATCATCCAGGCCCTCAGCAATCAGCACGCAATTCCCAACTCACCCACCTGGATGTGCCCTGGTCAGCCTGAGAGACAGAGACCGGGATGGGGACAGAGCAGGCTCCATGGCCCTCCCTGCAGCCCACTCCTCATCTGCAGCAGGAGGAGGCCACAGCTGGACGTTTGAGGGCCTTGGCCCAGCCCTGGCTTGGACAGGACTTAAGGGTATAAAAAATAACCTACATGTGATGGTTCATTTTCAATTCTACGTGCCTTAGTATAGGTTTAAGCAGCCCACATGGTCATAAAGAGATAAAGAAGCAAAATGTACTCAGCCACCACCCCCTCTCCTTCTGGCTTTCCCTTTCATACACTGGCCAGGAGCCTATTGGTTGGGGCCCCCTCAATGACCCCCTCCCCACCTCACCAAAATTTAGTTTAGGCTAGCTTGCAACATAGATAATTGTACCCTTTCTTATCAACTAAGTGCAGCCATTAGGGCCATAAGTCAAATGTTTAAAGAGTCCTGAGACAATAGCAATGCATTATGGGCTGCAACAAAATGCAGTAAAAAGACACTAAGGAACATACTTGAAATCTTAATCAAACTACCAATAGGTGACATCTGGGAAAATCATAAGCCCTTAGTACTCAGCTAATGAGGAAATGGGGGAGGGACTTGAGCACTAGCGAATACATTGTTGAAATTGTTCAAACCGTCCCTGGTGTGTCTGCATTCCAGACACCCGATATTGCAAAACCGTCACTCACAGTCTCACTTTTGCTCTTCTCCGGGTCTCTGAGTCCATTCTTTGGGTTTGGATGGGTGTGTTTGTTTCTCATAGTCTAGTGGCCTGTATGGGGATCTCTGTGCTTGTGTGAAGTGAGTGAGACTTTGCCTGAAAGGGGAAACACGTACCAGTTGATTCATGTGGCCCATTCTATCTGGATGTCCCGGCTCCTCACAGAAACCATAGACAAACTTGAAACTGTTATTCAGGACACAATAAAAGTGACACGGGGGTGTAGAGGGGTGGAAAGCAGGCACCATGGCAAGCAGGCAACCTCGTGTGTCTTGTGGGAGACACTGAAAGTACTGTGGGTGTCGCATCACCATTAGAGAGCTGACGGATGTGGGGTGGTGTTGGGGCTGTCTATTGTATCTACATAATCCAGCAACTGTACCTGAGGGAGCCTGGTGAGGCCTAAACAATGAATGAAATTACTCTAGGTATGGCCAAGTAGGAGTTATAATTGCAGTTTTTGTGTTGTCTGGATATCACTGGTAGAGCAGATCAATAAATCCTTAGGCACACGGCGTGCAGCTGTGGATTTGGTGAGTGCATTCCTTTCCTCTCCAATTAGAAAGGGGATACGGAGTGATTCATATTCATGTAGGGTACACAACACATTTATTTATGATTTGCCTCAGGGCTATTGTAACTCCTCTGCTCTCTATAGTATATAGTCTTAAGACTACAGTAGACATACTGGATATCCTATAGGATATTCAATCAGCTCATTTCATTGACAATTTCACGTTGACTGGGGTGGATGAACAGCAGGTAGGAAGTTGACATTCCTGATCCACATGCTAGGCGGTGCTCCTAGCCCATTATCTGCCTGAAGGACCCACTTGGCAGGGAAAGTTTCAGTGTTTCCATGGCTGTTGGTTCCACTAATCGTATCACCAACTGCACCACCCAGGGGCTGCCAGCCACAAGGAATGCTGGACAGGTCTTCTACAGGCACAGCTCAGTGCCAGCCTGGAGGAAGCACTCTGAGGGGTGGGTGCCATCTTTCAAGACATGGTACATTGTTTGAATCAGAGACGTCTCTGTGGTGCTGTGTTCTCAGTGGAAGAACATGTGCGTCCAGAAATCAAAAGGTGGAAGCAGGTTTGGCTCCATGTCCAATCTCTTTGATTCACCCACTAGGGTATTTTGCATATTTTATCTCCCAACACTGGGCTGTGCAGGTTAGGAGGTCCTGGTTTCCAAAGGAGGGTACCCTTAAAAGGAGACAAAAGAGAGCCTCTTGAACTACACATTACTTTAGTCACCACAGAAGTTTGGACAATGTGTGCCCAGAGACCACCTGGTGAGAAGAGGAGTCTCCTCCTCTCCAGGCCCAGGTAATAGATCTTCATCCTCAGGAGGAGGCATGGCTGCTTTCACACAGGAGAGCAAAAGCATGTGTGGAAACCAGAGATCCACCTGGGGGCCTTCTGGTTTCCCTTACCTCATTGTAAGTGTGAGCAGAATCATCCAGCAATTCAGCCTGAGAGGATTTGATTTCCAAGGGTACAGACCCGTCAGGGCAGCAGGTTTGAGTCACACTCGTGGGTAATCCCCCAAGGCCCTGCTCCTGTGCTCTGACATCCTCAGTAGCATTGGTGTTGACCTTCTGCTTCTCATGGGCTCCAGGACTCTTCCATGGCCTTGCTCAACTCTCCTTAGATTGCCTGTGGTCTAGGACATGTCCAGTGAACTCTCTCTCCTTCTGTCCCTCACTGGGAGTCACACTTGCATCTTGGTCTGTTGTCTTTCCCGGGGTAATCTGCCTCCCTTGCAATATCGTCTGACAGGTGTGTCCCCTAATAAAATGCTGTAACTTTAATCCCATGGTGGCACTTGCTTTTTGGAGGATTTGGACTACAAAATCATTTTCATCTGCACACCGGTGACCTCTTACTTATTCCAACTTGTAAAATCCTTTTGTTTATTCAAATTCTTCTACTTGCATTGGCTCCATTTTGCTGGTACTTGTATTATGGTTTTGAATTCGTCGATGTTTGTTGCTTTAATCACTAAATTTGGGGGTAGTTTGTTACACAGCAATGGATAAACAAATGAAGCCCTCTTACATTTCCATTATTCTATAGAGGTTAACTACATCTGTTTTATTTCCTCCCATTTTCATAATATTGGCCATACATAGGGTTTCTAGTTTCTCATGTCTATTCTTTTCTTTATTTTAGTTTCTTTTATTTTTTGTTCCTTCCGTTTCTCCTTCCTTCTGTCCCTCCCTCCCTCTCTTTCTTCTCTATTTCCATTCAACCTCTCGCCCTCCTCCTTTTCATTCTGCTTTCCTTCCCCTTCCCCTTCCTTCTTTTCTTCTTTCACTCCTTCCTCCATTCCTCCTTCTTTCCCTCCCTTCCTCCATTTTTTCCTTTTTATTATGAAATTTTCCTAACATATAAAGTAATCCTATGTGTTTGGGCTATAAGTAAGCATTTTCTGGATCTATATGTCAAAAGTATAATGCCATGGTAGATGAGAAACAAGTAAACAACAGGAAGTTATTAACAGAATCTAAACAAAAATGCCTGCAATAATTTTGCAGCCAAGACAGTGGCTTTCAATTCAATTCCTTCAACTCAGTGTTTTTAGAACACATCATCAACATCAAGTATTACACATTTAATTCAAAAGTTTAGGCCAGGCGTGGTGGTTCACGCCTGTAATCCCAGCACTTTGGGAAGCCGAGGCGGGTGGACCACCTGCAGTCAGGAGTTCAAGACCAGTCTGGCTAACATAGTGAAACCCCATTGTTGCAATCGGTTACTACGGGATATAATGAAGGGGACGAACACAGAAATAAAGACAAAGACAAAAAGATCTGTTCTGAAAGAAGGGGTCGGGGGCTTCTTGCTACTAGTGATTCCTTCTGGTGGCAAATGTAGTTTGTCAGTTTGCCAACATCCTGCTTTCATGAGAACAGTTTGTTGTTTGCTCCTACAGCCTCCAGTGGTATAGTGAGTTGATCACGACCCTCATTCTTTCGGCCTCCAACACCCCGTCTCTACTAAAAATGCAAAAATTAGCTGGGCGTGGTGGTGAATGCCTGTAATCCCAACTACTCTGGAGGCTGAGGCAGGAGAATTGCTTGAACTGGGAGGAAGAAGTTGCAATCAGCCGAGATGGCACAACTGCACTTCAGCCTGGGCAACAGAGCAAGACTTTGTCTCAAAAATAAATAAATAAATAAATAAGTTTAAGTTGGCACAATTACTTTGGAACTAATATTATTATTATCTAGTATGGTTAAAGTCCATACAACATATAATCCAACTCCTAATCATACACTCTGCGGGCTTTCCTGCCTATGTGCCCAGGAGACATGCACACTAATGTTTATGGCAAAAACTAGAATCAGCTACATATACATCAATAGAAAACTAGTGCAATCATGGTATAATCATAAAATGTAAACCTTCAGCAGTAAAAATGAGTGAATGACAGCCTCCCACACCACAGATAACTCCTATACGTAATGTGCATCATGGGAAAATAAATGCAGTAGGAATTTGCTGTACTGGAAGCTTAAAAACCAGCGAAACTAACTACTATTTGGATTGGGGATATATCTATACTTATTACACAAATCTTTAAATAAATATAAAGGAAAAATAATCACAAGACTCAGGATGGAGTCTCCTTTTGGGGGATGTGAATGGGCAGCAGCCCAGGGTAGTTTACAGGTTCTGTGTTTTACAACAGTGCTGGCTAAAGTCCATACAACATATCCATTCCCTTTTAAAAGGGAACTTTTAAAATAAATTTGTAATACTTGATGTTGATGATGTGTTCTGAAAACATTGAGTTGAAAGAATTGACTTAAATTCCTAATTCCTTAAACAGAGTTTTTCAAATTAAAATATACCTGGTTTTTATAAAAATGAAAGAGAAAAGAATACCAAAGTGCATTGCAAGCATCCTTAACAAGAACTACTTACACTGGAAGAAAACGACAGAGAATTGTAAGGAGCCATGTGACAGAGAGGACCAGCGTGCCATGAAAATGGCCTTGGCTACAAATAGGTCATTTGATCCTTGGCTCACTGGCATCTCTCTAGATTTTTGAAGTATACAATCTTCAATCTGATATGCAAGGTAATTCCATCTTGCAAAGGATTTGGTGTTACATTTTACCACACATACAACTGAGTTAAACTATTACAGAATTGGAAATGCACATCATTGATCAAAATAAATGAAACAAGAAAAGAGTTGAAAGGAATAACCAGTGATAGAATAGCAATATGAATAGAAAACGCAATAGGACTGCTAAAGCAAACAAAGAAACAAACAAAACCACCTCAGAAGCACCTGATAGCAGTGCTATTTAGAATCATAGTGGTGTCCAAATCACTGCTATCACATATCATTCAACACCACAACAAAAGATGTTAAGTGTATTATAGAATGCTGATCGAATAGCCAGTTATCGAAAAACCTTGTTTCTCAATTCGAGCTAACAATTTCATGATACTGCATCAAACCAGTTATTGGCATCAGGCTAAGCTAAATGTGTTGACTGAAGTATGAGATGCATGTCTTTGTAAATGAAAAGCAATCTGATTAGGCAATATTTTTCTAAGTGAAAGCAAGTTAATTAGAGAAGTAAAGAAACAAAGGACGGCTACTCCAGAGACAGAGCAGTGCTTCTTTTTTTAAGTGTAGGCAAATGTTTTTTGAAGATGTATTTCAATAAGAAAATTGGCGCTTGTGACATACTTCCACTAAATTTGAGACATTTTAGACAAAACAAAGACTTATTTTCAAGACATCATTTTTACGGCACTAAAGTCTTGGAACTATTTGATCTAGTTACTCTATGTTCTCAACTGTGTTAACTCATTGAAGAGAACATTGTTGTTATTAAAGATATTGGCAAGAAAAACTCAGAGATACTGTTGTATCTCCTTTATCTGCCTCAAACTGTTTTCTCCTTAACACGTAAGGCTCTGTGATGTCTCAAACTTTTAATCATTAATTTAAAAAGTGAAGCTTTTCACAGAATTACAAAAAAACTATTTTAAAATTCAAATGGATCCAAAAAAGAGTTCATATAGCCAGGAGAATCCTAAGCAAAAATAACAAAGCTGGAGGCATGAGGCTACCCCACTTAAAACTATACTACAAGGTACAGTAACCAAAACAGCATGGTACTGGTACAAAACAGGCACATAGACCAATGAATAGAAAACTCAGAAATAAGACCACACATCTAAAACCTTGTGATCTTCAATGAGCCTGACAAAAATAATCAATGGGCAAAGGATTCCCTATTTAATAAATAGTGCTGGGAGAACTGGCTAGCAATATGCAGAAAATTGAAGCTGGACTCCTTCCTTACACCTTACCCAAAATTAACTTATGATGAATTAAAGACTTAAATGTAAATTCCAAAACTATAAAATCCCTGGAAGAAAATCTAGGCAATACCATTCAGGACATAGGGATGGGCAAAGATTTTATGATGAAAACACCAAAAGCAACTGCCACAAAACCAAAAATTGACAAATGGGATCTAATTAAACAAAAGAGCTTCTACAGAGCAAAAGAAACTATTATCAGAGTGAACAGACATCCTACAGAATGGGAGAAAATTTTTGCAATCTGTCCATCTGACAAAGGTCTCCTATTCAGAATCCACAAAGAACTTAAGCAAATTTACATGAGAAAAACAACTTCATTAAAAAGTGGACAAAGGACCTAAACAGACACTTCTCAAAAGAAAACATACATGTGGCCAATAAACATAAGAAAAAAAGCTAGACATCACTGATCAGAAGAAAAATGCAAATCAACACTACAATGAGAGACCATCTCATGCCAGTCAGAATTGCAATTATTAAAAGTCAAGAAACAACAGATGCTGGTGAGGTTGCAGAGAAACAGGAAGGCTTTTACACTGTTGGTGGAAATGTAATTTGGTTCAACCATTGTGGAAGACAGTGTGGCAATTCCTCAAAGATTTAGAACCAGAAATACCATTTGACCCAGCAATCCCACTATAGGTTATATACCCAAAGGAATATAAATTATTCTATTATAAAGGTATATGCATGTGTATGTTCATTGCAGTACTATTCACAATAGCAAAGACACAGAATCAACCCAAGTACCCACCAATGATGGACTGGATGGAGAAAATATAGTACATATACACTATGGAATGTTATGCAACCATAAAAAGGATTGAGATCAAGTCCTTTGCAGGAATATGAATGAAGCTGGAAGCCATTATCCTCAGCAAACTCATGCAGGAACAGAAAACCAAACACCAGATGTTCTCACTTATAATTGGGAACTGAGCAATGAGAACACATGGACACAGGGAGAGGAGCAGCACACACAGGGGCCTGTTGGGAGAGTGCAGTGATGGGGGGATCATTAGCAAAAACGGCTAATGCATGCCAGGGTTAACACCTATGTGATGCGTTGATAGGTGCAGTAAACCACTATGGCACATGTTTACCTATGTAACAAACCTGCACATGTATCCTGGAACTTAAAAATAAATTAAATTAAATTAAATTAAATTAAATTAAAAGACAAGCTTAAAGCATTAAAGAAAAATAATTAGATAAAAGAAGGCTTTGTCTTACAAAATCCTGAAACAATAATTTTAATTTTGCTTTTAACATATAGCAAGTCCTTTAGTACAGCTCTCTTTCAGAGGTGCAGCTTAATTCCCTCTCTTGAGTGTGGCTTGGACTTAGTGATGCACTTCTGATAGGGCCTGGCTCTGTGTTCCCACCCAAATCTCATTGTGAATTGTCATGTGAATTGGAATCCCCACATATTGGGGGAGGGACCTGATGGGAGGTGATTGAATCATGGGGATGGTTCCCCCAAGCTGTGGAAGTCAGTGGTTGAACCTGTTTTTCCTAATGCTCGCCTCAGCACTGCCCTCCCATAATAGGCCCCGGTGTGTGTTTTTCTCTCCCTGTGTCCATGTGTTCTCATTGCTCAGCTCACAACTATACGTGAGAACATGCGGTATTTGGTTTCTCGTTCCTGTGTTAGCTTGCTGAGGATAATGGCTTCCAGCTTCATCCATGTCCAGGCAAAGGACTTGATCTCATTCCTTTTTATGGCTGCATAATATTCCATGGTGTATATGTACCATATAAGGGGATTTTCCCCACTTCACTCTGCATTTCTCTCTCCTACCACCATGCGAAGAAGGACATGTTTGCTTCCCCTTCTGCCATGATTGTAAGTTTCCTGGGGCAGCCTCCTCAGCCATGCAGAACTATGAGTCAATTGAGCTCTTTCCTTTATAAACTACCCAGTCTTAGGTATTTCTTTATAGCAGTGTGAGAACAGACGAATACAACTTCAAACTGATAGAGTAATGCTGACATAACAGTTTGTGACTCTGGGTGTAGAATATGAAACTCACTGTGGCTTCCACCTTCTCTCTCTCTCTATCTCTGGGATCATGAGCTCTGGGGGAAGCCAGCTGCTGTGCCATAAGCAGCCCTGCAGGAAGGTCCATGTGGCTAAGAACTGAGGCTGCCTGGGACCAGAAAACAAGGAACTAGGCCTTTTCCAACAGCCATGTGAGTGAGCCATGTTTCAAGTGAATCCCCAGCCCCAGTGAAGCCCTCAGACAATGCAGTCCTAGGCTGACAACTGGACTGCAACCTTGTGAGAGGCCCTGAGCCAGAAGCATTCAGGGAAACCTCTCCTGGATTCCTGACCATTAGAAACTGTGGGAGATGATGAATATTTGTTGTTTTGAGCTGCTAAGTTTTACATAATTTGTTATGCAGTAGTAAATAACTAATACATTTTCACAAGAGGATGTATTATTACACATTAATTTGCATTTGCTCTAAATTTATCATCATCATATTACTATTTTTGAGACAGGGTCTCACTCTGTCACCCAGGCTGGAGTGCAGTGGCATGATCATCATACACTGCAGTGTCAACCTCCTGGGCTCAAGGGATCCTCTGATCTCAACCTCCTGAGTAGCTGGGACAGCAGGCATGAATTAACATGCCTGGCTAATTTTCTATTTTTTATTCTTTTGTAGAGATGGGGGTTTCACCATATTGCCCAGGCTGATCTTGAACTTCTGCAGTCAAAGCTGCCTTCCTCTGCCTTCGAAAGTGCTAGGACTGCAGGCGTGAGACACCACACCTGCTCTAAATTAACTATAAGATAATAAACATGTAACTTAGTTTTAAAAGGTAAGGAGAATTTTCATGGCTGAAGAGGACGTTTTATTACCATTCACAATGATCACTTTACTACAACTCCAATTTCCAACTGTGTCCCAATAAAACACAAAAGGAAGGTCCAATCTTTGCTAGGCTGATTCTATGATGGCCTCAACAACCAGCTCCTGGTCATTCACCTTCCTCCAGTTATTCAACCAACTCTAATGTAGGTGCTGCTGTGAAGGGATTTAGCAGATATAATTAAGCACTTCAATTAGTTGACTTTAGGCTGGGTTTCTCCTGCTTGGACTGTCCTAATCAGATGAGCCCTTTAAAGGACCGGGTTCTTCCTGAGCATAGATATTCACAGTGTGAGAGGGATTCAACATGAGGGGTTTCCTCCACTGTGGGCTTTGAAAATGAAGAGGCTGTGTAAGAAAGAACGCTGGTGGGCACCAGGAATTGAGCACAGCCCTCCCTGTTCTCTACAGTGAAAGCCAGCGAAGAACAGCGACCTCAGTCTTACAACTGCCAGAAACTGCATTCTGCTGCCTCTGTATAAGTCTGAAGGAGGATTCAAAATGAAAACACAGCTTTGGGAAGCCCGGAATAGACATTCTGTCCACATCATGCCCAGATTTCTGACTAAGGAACTATAAACAGATAAATGGGTGTTGTTTGGCCAGGCGTAGTAGTGCATGCCTGTAATCCTAACATTTGAGGAGCTGACACAGGAGGATCACTTGCAGCCAGGACTTTGAGACTAGTCAGGATAATACAGTGAGACACTTGTCTCTACAGTTTTTTTTTTTTTTAATTACCTTGGCATGGTGGCACTTGCCTGCAGTCCTAGCTACTCTGAAGACTGAGGCAGGAGGATTCTTTGAGCCCAGGAGTTTGAGGCTGCAGTGAGCCATGATCATGTGACTGCACTTCACCCTGGATGACAGAGGGAGACTCTGTCTCTAAAAACAAATCAATGAATACAATAAATGGGTGTGTTTAAAGCCAATGTTTGTGACAATTTGCTACACAGTCTTGTAAAATTCATACAGAGACTCAAAAGACTCGTGGAATGAATTGATGAATTGATATGCACACTAGTTACATAAAATAAAATATATTTTAACTTTTTCAGTATTTTACATTTTATAATTTTCTGTGATGCAATTTAATACACTCATATTTCATTCAGTCAGTCAAGAAAAATTCATTTAGTCCCTACGATGAACCAGGTATGCCCTCATATGCTCAAATGCCTGACATTCTAGAAGCTTCACAAGAACAAGGTGGAGCCACTGGAGTGTTTTAGGTGGAGAAATGACACACTGTGACTCACAGCAGCAGGACCACTGTGGAGAGAACAGTCACGTACGTAGCAGGTCATGGAACAGTGCTAAATCCACAATTCAGGAGTGACAGGGTGGTGGGGATTAAGGGGAGAAGAGGGCCTGAGGGATGAGAGGGACGGAGGGAAGGGCTGGAGAAGCAGAAGGTGAGGAAAAGGAGCAGAGGGAAAGAATTCCAAAGCAGCAGAATTCTTAGGTTTAAATACATTGTTTTATAGATTTTAATACATCCATCTACAGAGCCTCGCAGGGTGACCTTTGAGGTTGGCCTTTAATGTCTTATGTGGGTCTGCCTAGAAACTAATCGTTTTTTATGTTAATCAGGTTTAAAAGTACTAAGTATTCCTAAAAAATATACACACCACTTACATGTGGATACTTCCTAAAAACAGGCAGTGCATGAGCACTAGTGAGGGGCACTGTGACTGCGTTGAACACTTGCAACTGTGAGGTGAATAAAGACTGTACTGACTCGTGGTTGCAACATACAGTACCACAGTGTGCTGCTTTGTATTGAGGAGATGTCCTGGACTCACCCGGAAACTCAAGGCTACGGAATGGTGGTAAATTTAAAATACAACAAGCAGGAGTCACAGATACATTGTCTGGGAAAGTGAAACTTAGGAGCTTTGTGAATCCTGTTGTAACGCTTTTAGACACATTTATATATCAAGGGGC
Source organism: Macaca mulatta (assembly GCF_049350105.2). Classification (NCBI taxonomy): domain Eukaryota; kingdom Metazoa; phylum Chordata; class Mammalia; order Primates; family Cercopithecidae; genus Macaca; species Macaca mulatta. The sequence continues at coordinate 153,348,377 of NC_133409.1, read as the reverse complement.
CAAAGTCACATTTTTCACCAATTAGATTCCTGATCATTCAGGGATTACCAAGATTCTGCTACTCACTGTAGTTAATAAACAAAAAGCAAACTGCTCTCTGTTCTATCTCATGCACTCAGGCACAACTTTTCCAGATTTAAACAGAAAGAAAAAAGAAAAGAAAAAGAAGCCCTGTCTCTACACCTCCATTCCCAGGGCAAGCTCACTCTCTGGCAACAAGCTCTCTGGGGTGAGTTTTCTTCTAGAAGAGTCCACTAGGACAGGTAAGGAGTAGGAGGCAGGGAGTCCAGTTCTGGGACGGGGAGTCCAGTGATGAAAAGTGAAGAGAGAGGGACGGGGCCCATGCCGTGTGTTTCTCCCTGGTTTCTCAGACAGTTCCTGGGCCAAGACTCAGGGAGACATTGAGACAGAGCGCTTGGCACAGGAGTAGCGGGTCAGGGCGAAGTCCCAGGGCCCCAGGCGTGGCTCTCAGGGTCTCAGGCCTCACAGGCAGTGTATGGATTGGGGAGGCCCCGTGTTGAGGATTCCCCATCGCCGCAGAGTTTCTCTCCTTCTCCCAACCTGTGTCGGGTCCTTCTTCCTGGATTCTCACCGGGCGACTCCAGTTCTCACTCCCATTAGGTAACAGGTTTTTAGAGAAGCCAGAGTCGCCGCGGTCCCGGTTCTAAAGTCCTCGCTCACCCACTCGGACTCAGATTCTCCCCAGACGCCACGGATGGTAGTCATGGCGCCCCGAACCCTCCTCCTGCTGCTCTCGGGGGCTCTGGCCCTGACAGACACCTGGGCGGGTGAGTGCGGGATCGGGAGATGGCCTCTGCGCGGAGGGGCCAGGGGCCCGCCCGACGGTGGTGCAGGACCCTGGGAGCCGCGCGGGGAGGAGGGTCGGGCGGGTCTCAGCCCCTCCTCGCCCCCAGGCTCCCACTCCATGAGGTACTTCAGCGCTGCCGTGTCCCGGCCCGGCCGCGGGGAACCCCGCTTCATCGCGGTGGGCTACGTGGACGACACGCAGTTCGTGCGGCTCGATAGCTACGCTGCGAGTCCGAGGATGGAGCCGCGGGTGCCGTGGGTGGAGCAGGAGGGGCCGGAGTATTGGGAAGAGGAGACACGGATCGCCAAGGCCCACGCACACACTGACAGAGTGAACCTGCGGACCCTGCGCAGCTACTACAACCAGAGCGAGGCCGGTGAGTGACCCCGGCCCGGGGCGCAGATCACGACCCCCCACCTCCATGCCCTACGGACGACCGGGGTACTCCCGAGTCTCCAGGTCTGAGATCCACCCCGAGGCCGCGGGACTCGCCCAGACCCTCTACCTGGGAGAAGCCCACGCGCCTTTACCAAAATCCCTGCGGGTTGGTCCGGGAGGGGGCGAGGTTCGGCGGGCGGGGCTGACCGAGGGGGCGGGGCTGACCGAGGGGGCGGGGCCAGGGTCTCACACCCTCCAGTGGATGATTGGTTGCGACCTGGGGCCCGACGGGCGCCTCTTCTGCAGGTGTGAACAGTTCGCCTACGATGGCAAGGATTACCTCGCCCTGAACGAGGACTTGTGCTCCTGAACCGCAGTGGACACTGTGGCTCAGATCTCCAAGCGCAAGTGTGAGGCGGCCAAAGTGACTGAACGAAGGAGAGCCTACCTGGAGGGCACGTGAGTGGAGTGGCTCCACAGATACCTGGAGAATGGGAAGGAGATGCTGCAGCGTGCGGGTACCAGGGGACACGGGGCGCCTCCCCGATCTCCTGTGGACCTCCCAGGCTGGCCTAGCACAAGGAGAGGAGGAAAATGGGAGCAACACTAGAATAGCGCCCTCCCTCTGGTCCTGAGGGAGAGGAATCCTCCTGGGTTTCCAGATCCTGTACCAGAGAGTGATTCTGAGGGCCCGCCCTGCTCTCTGGGACAATTAAGGGATAAAGTCTCTGAGGGAATGGAGGGGAAGACAACCCCTGGAATACTGATCAGGAGTTCCCTTTGACCCCACAGCAGTCTTAGGCACCAGGACTTTTCCCCTCAGGCCTTGCTCTCTGCCTCACACTAAATGTGTGTGGGAGTCTGACTCCAGCTCCTCTGAGCCCTTTGGCCTTCACTCAGGTCAGAATCGGAAGTCCCTGCTCCCCCGCTCTGAGATTAGAACTTTCCAAGGATTAGGAGATTATCCCAGGTGCCCGTGTCCAGGCTGGTGTCTGAGTTCTGTGCTCCCTCCCACCCCCCTCCCGCACCAGGTATCTGGTTCATTCTTAGGACGGTCACATACTGGTGCTGCTTGAGTGTCCCATGAGAGACGCAAAGTGCCTGAGTTTTTGGACTCTTCCTTTCAGACCCCCCCAATTCGCACGTGACCCACCATCCTGTCTTTGACTATGAGGCCACCCTGAGGTGCTGAGCCCTGGGCTTCTACCCTGCGGAGATCAGACTGACCTGGCAGCGGGAGAGTGAGGACCAGACCCACGACGTGGAGCTCGTGGGGACCAGGCCTGCAGGGGATGGAACCTTCCAGAAGTGGGCAGCTGTGGTGGTGCCTTCTGGAGAGGAGCAGAGATTCACGTGCTATGTGCAGCACCAGGGGCTGCCTGAGCCCCTCATGCTGAGACGGAGTAAGGAGGGAGATGGAGGTATCATGTCTATTAGGGAAAGCAGGAGCCCCTCTGGAGACCTTTAAGAGGGTCGGTGGTGGGGCCTGGGGTCAGAGACCCTCACCTTCCCCTCCTTTCCCAGAGCAGTCTTTCCAGCCCACCATCCCCATCATGGGCATCATTGCTGGACTGGTTGTCTTTACAGCTGTTGTCACTGAAGCTGTGGTCACTTTTGTGCTGTGGAGGAAGAAGAGCTCAGGTAAGGAAGGGGTGACAAGTGGAGTCTGAGTTTTTTTGTCCCACTGAGGGTTCCAAGCCCCAGGTAGAAATGCCCTGCCTGGTTACTGGGAAGCACCATCTACACTCATGGGCCCACCCAGCCTAGGCCCTGTGTGCCAGCATTTACTCTTTTGTAAAGCACATGTGACAAAGAAGCACAGATTTATCACCTTGATGATTGTAGTGATGGGGACCTGATCCCAGTAATCACAGGTCAGGGGAAGGTCCCTGGCTGAGGACAGACCTTAGGAGGGCAGTTAGTCCAGGACCCACATCTGCTTTCTTTGTTTTCCCTTATCCTGCCCTGGGTCTGCAGTCACACATTTCTGGAAACTTCTCTGGGGTCCAAGACTAGGAGTTTCCTCTAGGGCCTCATGGCGCTGCCACCTTTCTGACCTCTCAAAGGACATTTTCTTCCCGCAGATAGAAAAGGAGGGAGCTACTCTCAGGCTGGAAGTAAGTATGAAGGAGGCTGATCCCTGAGATCCTTGGGATCTTGTGGTTGGGAGCCCATGGGGGAGCTCACTCAGGCAATATTTCCTCCTCTGGCCATATCTCCTGTGGGCTCTGACCAGGTCCGGTTTTTGTTGTACCCCAGGCAGTGACAGTGTCCAGGGCTCTGATGTCTCTCACGGCTTGTAAATGTGAGACCCTGGGGGGCCTGATGTGTGTGGGGTGTTGCGGGGAACAGTGGACACAGCTGTGCCATGAGGTTTCTTTGACTTGGATGTATTGAGCATGTGCTGGGCTGTTTCAAGTGTCACCCCTCACTGTGACAGATATGAATTTGTTCATGAATGTTTTTCTGCAGTCTGAGACAGCTGCCCTGTGTCGGACTGAGTGGCAAGATTTGTTAACTCTTTCCCTTTGTGACTTCAAGAACCCTGACTTCTTTTTCTGCAAAGGCATCTGAATGTGTCTGTGTTCCTATAGGCATAATGTGAGAAGGTGGGGAGACCAGCCTAACTCCATGTCCACCATGACCCTCTTCCCCACGCTGACCTGCATTCCTTCCCCCATTACCTTTCCTGTTCCAGAAATGGGGCTGGGATGTCTCCATCTCTGTCTCAACTTTATGGTGCACTGAGCTGTAACTTCTTACTTCCCTATTAAAATTACAATCTGAGTATAAATTTACTTTTTCAAATGATTTCCAAGAGAGGTTGATGGCTTAATTAAAGGAGAAGTTTCCTGAAATTTGAGAGACAAAATAAATGGAAGACATGAGAACCTTCCACGGTACACGTGTTTCTTGTGCTGATTTGTTGCAGAGGAGGAGACTAGATGGGGCTGTGCACACTGGGTGCTCAGGCCACCATGAACTTTATGTGGTCACTGCTCAGCTGGGTCATCTTTGCTGCTCCATTGTCCTTGGCCCTTCAGTAGAACCTTGTCCCACCAGGACCTGTTATCATAGGTGTTAGGCAGGAATCTAGACCCAACATGGCGGCGTTACCCGGCGTAGCAGGCCTTTTGTTAAAGACTCCCTTCACCCTTGTACACACCCGCAGACTTACATGCGTCAGAGTTCTGGCTGGGCAACCACACTCCCCCATGACCCGCAGCTCACCTGCATTCCACAAGTTCCTAAACAGCAGTTTCGGTTGACAGTTTCCAAAGATCCCTTCCTCATGACCCTTACTCAACTCCTGCCCTAGTAGTTTCAAGACCCCCCAGTGTTTGCACAACCAGCTTCCCTACCTCTCAGGCTATAAAAAGCCCCTCAGCGCTAATTCCTTGGCCGGCACCTTTGGACCGAGAAACCTCACCTGCGAGTCCTAATAAAGGCTATTCTCACTGCCATTTGCCTTGTGTCTTCGTTCCCGGTTTGGCTCCAGCCTCAGTTTACCTTTACAACAGGGACTTGGATATCACCCAGGGTGGCCCCTACACATAGAAGTTCCTGTGTTATCAGAAGAAAAATTTTCAGACCCCTATACCTCTTCCCCTCTTTCCAGGTCTCTTTCAATTGTATTTCCATCTTTTCCCCAACCTTCTTCTTTTTTTTTTTTTTCTTTTTTCTTTTTTTTTGGGACTGAGTCTTACTCAGGCTGGAGTGCAGTGGCGCCATCTTGGCTCACTGCAACCTCCACCTCCCGGGTTCAAGTGATTCTTCTGTCTCAGTCTCCCTAGTAACTGGGACTACAGATACGTGCCACAACGCCCAGCTTATTTTTTGTATTTTTAGTAGAGATGGAATTTCACCATATTAGACAGGATGGTCTTGATCTCCTGACCTTGTGATCCGCCCACCTCTGCCTCCCAAAGTCCTGGGATTACAGGCATGAGCCACCAAGCCTGGCCTCCCCAACATTCTTAAAGGAAGCAGATTCTGAAACTTCCAGAGGAGAGGTCCCAGAGTTTTTCATTATAGGTTATTTTCTATTGGAACTCCTCTTCTGCTCTCTCTCCTACTCTTCTTCCTGCCCTGAGTTGTAGTAATCCTAGTGCTGGCTCCAATCCAAACTCATGGATTTGTAAAGCACATGTGGTTGGATAATTGGACCCATAAGCCTAGGGTTATCTTTCCTGAAGAGAAATATATGTTTGTGTGCTGCAGTGTGCAGGAGGGTTGGTGTGGGAGGAGGGAGGGAGGGAGGACACAAAAGTAGCCCTGGCAAGAAAAGCACTGGTGCATTTATGTCCACATGAGATAATATTGTTCTGTAGCTGCTACAAAATGACATTTGACCTGAGGTTATATTAATAAAAGTATTGCCTTTAGAATAGGGAGGTGCTCCACAGTGATCATCCATTCAACTGACATTTGTTGTCTGCTAGGGATATGACTGCTTTTGCATTTAGAAAACATCATTAAAGTAAAAACAGAATCATTTCTGCCTTGTGGTGTATACGTTCTAGATGCAAGCTTGTCCAACCCGTGGCTCTCGGGATGCATGTGGCCCAGGACAGCTTTAGAATGTGACGACTTTTTTGTTTATTTGTAGTGGCAGATATCATGAAAATTATCCACGCACCTTTTTTTCTTTTCTCTATTTTTTTCTGCTCATCAGCTGTCATTAGTGTATTTTTTTGTGTGGCTCAAGACAACTCTTCCCATGCGAACCAGGGAAGACAAACGATTGGACACCTCTGTAGGCAGATGATAGATATAGTATAAGCAGAGTAGGAACAGAAGATGCTGAGTGAGAAGGTGGCAAGTGCTGTGTGGCAGGTGATCCAGAGTGCGGGCTGTGGGGACAGGGAGGTGGCTGTTGTGCTGGGTGGTCAGCATGGGCCTTGTTGCAAATGTGACCTTGGAGTAAAGATTTGAGGGATGTGAGGAGTTGTCCACAGGGATGTCTGGGAAAGTTCTTTTCAGGCAGGGAACCTTCAGTGCAGATGCACTAGGGCAGGAAATTGTCTGTGTTCCTGGAAGGATGAAGAGGTCAGAAGGGTTGAACAGAGAGAAACTGAAATGAGGTCAGAGGTGTGGACAGAGCAGGTAGCCCTGGAGGATGTGGGAAGGGTGTTGACCTTTGCTCTGAATGACATGGGGAGTTAGAGGACAGTGTTGAAAAGTGGGACATGGTAGGACTTATCCTTTGAAAGCTTCTCTCTGGCTGCAGTGCTGAGAACAGAATTGAGACGTGGGGACCAGTGAGGCAGTGGGGAAAACAGTGGGAAAGGAGTGGAATATTCCAGAATGGAGATGTTGCTTACCTTGACTGGGGTGTGAGCAGGGGAAATAGTGGGAAGTGAAGGGATTCTGGATGAATGTGAAGATGGACTTCACAGCACTTGCTAATGGATTTATCTGTGGTGTGAGAAGAAGAATCAAGGACACCTACAGTGTTGGACTGAGTGGGCAGAAGGGTGGAGCTGCTGTCAGTGGAGATGGGGAGACTCTGGCAGGAGCATACAGAGGAGAGAGCATCGCAGGCATTCAGTGGAGGAGACATCTACGAGGAATGCAGGTGAGGGGCCCAGATGCCTCTGCAGCTACAGATTCATCATCCAATCACTCTCCTACTTCCACCAGCCCTGTGTCTCAGAGCCAGAGCACTGATTCTCCCCTGGGCTGTCTGCACAGGCAGGTGAAAGTCAGGGAAGTTACGGTCTGCTGTTGGTTATAATAAGTCACAGATTATTGTGCTTTCTTAGATAATTAAAGAAATAATAAGATAATTTTTAACTAGAACACTTATTGAGAAGACCACAATAATGCAAAGATTTTATTCATCTAAAGAAGGCAACACAAGAAAAATAGTTGAGCAAGAAAGAGATAATATTAGAAGGCAGCAAATGACAATGTACAGACTTAAACCCAATGAGGTCAACAATTACATTAAACATAATGGACTCAGACACTCCAATTACAAGACAAATAGTGCAGAGGGGTAAAACTAAATAAGTAAATAAGTAAATAAGCGTAGGCTATTGACAAAAGCCATAATTTCAGTAGAAGGTACAGAAAATTTAAAAGGATAGAAAAGAAATACCAGACAAACATTCATGAAAAACCACATGGAGATGCCATTTAGAAAAATTACAGGACATGGGTCTCCTGAGACATGGAGCACATGTAGGCAGCTCACACTGTGTTTTTCCTTTTTTTCAGAGACAGGGTCTGTTGCCCAGGCTGCAATGCAATGGTGATATCATACCTCACTGTAACCTCAAACTCCTGGGCTGAAGCAATTCTCCTGCCTCAGCCTTTCGAGTAGCTAGGCCTACAGGCATGTGCCGCCACACCTGCTATAATGTCTCATTTTCTCATTTGCTGTGGTGTGATCAAGGAAACAATATCGTGCCATGTATTTGACTTGCAGCAGGTACACAACAATGTCCGGTGAATGAAGAAATAAAACCATTTAGTAATCCAAGCCATATGCACATTTGCATTTTACAGGTGAGGAGCAACATCCCAGACAAGTAAAATAAACTGATTTACATCATCCAGAGCAGAATCGAGAACATATTTGCTGTGCTAAAGGAATCAGAGCTCTACCAAGGGTCATAGCAGGTATCATGCAAGTCAGATATGTTAATTACTAGAATTGGAATTGATACATTTTGAGATATACTAAACAAAGGGTTTGGGAGGATTAATTGAATGCAGAAATAAAGGAAGAAAATAGACTTGTTTAAAAGATGGATACAATCTTTAAAGAAACAACTTTTTTTTAAAGTGACCTTATGTGGACCAAAGCAGAGATGAGCTCAAGTGTCAGGTGGGAAAATGCCTAAGTGCAGCTTCCAGACCCAAGGGAGAACCAAAAATCCCGGGACATTTTCGGTTGTCACGTGGGGATTGGTGGGAGGGGGTGAGTGGGGGTGCTGCCGGCAAACTTCCCACAATGCGCAGGGCAGGCCACAAGGGAGTCTCTGTCCCAAACTGTTTATAGTGCTGCTGTTGAGAAACCCGCCCCAGAGGTAAGTGCTGTAGTGTCCTCACCATTTCACCGATTAAGAAACTGAGGCACCAGGAAGAAAAGTGTCAGTAGGACCAGAGCTGCAGGTTGAATCCGGGCCACCTGGTTGCAGAGTCTTGGCTCCCCTGATTAAGTCAGGGACCCGGGAGCCGACCACAAACAATCCCAGCTGCGTGGTGCCTTCATGGTCTGTGGGCGCCCCCTGGTGTTGACACTGGGCCTGTGGCCAAATGAGGCTTGAGAGAAAAGGAAACACAGCTTTGGGTAGCGGGATAGTCCTTCGGGCTCTCCAGATTTCAAGCCATGACTTACACTCAGAAAAAATAATGTCTGCCTTAATTATCTATCCAACCCTGTTTTTCCCAGTCCCGTCCAGTTCCCTCCCTCGACTCCATCAACATCAGTACCTGCCAGATGCCCGGCCCCCACCATGTGAGGAGTGAAAAGGCCCCAGGACTAAAGGACAAGACGAGGTTCCACCCAGTCATCCCTCCCTTCCTAGAGCTCTAACTCTGTGCCTTTAGTGTTTAGGCTCTTAACCTGGGGTCCGCGAACCCACTTTCCTGTGACACTGCATGCAGAAGTAATCTTACATGCACACATGACTTCATTACAGGACATTGGATATTAATATTCATCCGATCAACGGAGGGCCCAAGACACCACTCTTCCCCCAACAGTTTGTGATCCTCTGAATTAAAGAAAAGGTAGAGATTGAGGGAGGCCCTAACTCCAAATCTTCTACCACTTCTAGGGAAGCGCTGAAAAGAAGTGCAAAGTACTCAACTCGCTCTGGGGATACACCGGGAAGGCAGAGGGTTGATGGATTTCAAATTCCATCAAAGTAACACAATTTTGGCAAAATATCCAAGTCACTTTTCTAAGCCCCGGGCAGCAGCTCAAAACAAACAACACCAAAAACAAAACAAAGTATCGGCCCAGGTGAAATCATTGAAGCTATAAAACTTTGCGAGACCTGTAGTTACAGAGAAGGACAATTCAATTTAGGGGTGCAGCAGAAAACCCCTACATCATATAGTGTGGGGAAAAGAAAGAGAGATCAGACTGTTACTGTGTCTATATAGAAAGAAGTAGACATAAGAGACTCCATTTTGTTCTGTATTTGAGATGCTGTTAATCTGTGACCCTACCCCCAACCCTGTCCTTGCAAGAGACATGTGCTGTGGTGACTCAAGGTTTAAAGGATTTTGGGCTGTGCAGGGTGTGCTTTGTTAAACAAGTGCCTGAAGGCCGCTTGCTAGTTAAAAGTCATCACCGTTCTCTTAATCTCAAGTACCCAGGGGCACATACACTGCAAGGTTGCAGGGACCTCTGCCTAGGAAAGCTAGGTATTGTCCAAGGTTTCTCCCCATGTGATAGTCTGAAATATGGCCTCGTGGGAAGGGAAAGACCTGATGGTCCCCCAGCCCGACACCCGTGAAGGGTCTGTGCTGAGGAGGACCAGTACAAGAGGAAAGAAGGCCTCTGGGCAGGTGAGATAGAGGAAGGCATCTGTCTCCTGCCCGTCCCTGGGCCATGGAATGTCTCCGTGTAAAACCCGATTGTATGTTCTATTTACTGAGATAGGAGAAAACCACCTTAGGGCTGAAGGTGGGACGTGCAATGCTGCTCTTTATGCACTAAAAAGGTTTATGGAGATATTTGCATATGCATGTCAAGGCACAGCACTTTTCCTTAAACTTATTCATGTCACAGAGATCTTTATTCATATGTCTTTCTGCTGACCTTCTCCCTACTATGATCCTATTGTCCTGCCACTTCCCTTTTTCTAAGATGGTAAAGATAATGATCAATAAATACTAAGGGAACTCAGAGACGGGTGCCGGTGCGGGTCCTCTGCATGCTGAGCGCCAGTCCCCTGGGCCCACTTTTTCTTTCTCTATACTTCGTCTCTGTGTCTCATTTCTTTTCTCAAGTCTCTCCTTCCACCTAACGAGAAACACCCACAGGTGTGGAGGGGCAGGCCACCCCTTCAATATAGGGGGGACCTTCAGCAGTGCATAGTGAGGCCGTTGCTGTGTAAAAAGATAGAATCTCCTTGATTCCTGATGTTTACATTTACTACTCACTTCTTTGACTTTTTAGATGCCAATTTCACATTCGACATCTTTCGGTTATTTTCCTTACTGTATCTAAGCAGAGGATTTAAACTTGTTTCTGAAGCAGAAAACCAGGGACTGGTTATGAGCTATCACCCCACTTTGTGGCTGTCTTATGCAATAAGCATAATAGATTGTGGGCCAACAGAATGTGTAGCAAGGTAAACATAAACTCTTCATTTCAGCCTATATTTCTCTTTGTCTGGTGAGGATCCAGTCTTGCTCCAGTCTTAACATGTTAAAACATATAATTTTGCTTAAATTTCATTTTATAGGAAGTCATATATATTCATTTCTGTTGGGTTTGTCAGTGAAAGCCTTCTCAAAACAACTGTGGAGGAAAGACAGGTAAATAAATGCATGGTGCTCCCATGTGTTAGTGCTCACTGCATCTCACCAATGTGTCAGCCCCACTGCAACACATGGTGCATCAACAAATGGTGCTGGAAACCTGGATATCCACATGCAAAAGAATGATGCTGGACAAAATTCATGCCCTTCCATTACACCCTTTTCAGAAATTAAGTCAGAATGACTCAAAGAACTAACCTTAAGAGTTGAACTTGTAAAACCCTTAAGAAAGCACTGAGGAAAATCTTATGGACATTAGAATTGGTAGTGGTTTCTTGGCTGGTGACCAAAAGCACAAGTAATAAAAGAAAAATGACAATTAGACTTCATCAAAATGTAAAAACTTTTTTGCATCAAAGGACACTATTAAAAGAGTCAAAAGAAAATGCACAGAATAGGAGAAACTATTTGCCAATCATATATCTGATAAAAAATTAATATCCAGAATATGTAAAGAACTATAATTGAACAATAGCAAAACAATCTCATTCAAAAATTGGTGAAATACATGAATAGACAATTATCCAAAGAAGATATACAATAAGGACATAAAAATAAGGAATTCCAACAAGGACATAAAAATATGGTAAACTTCACTAGGCCAAGTGTTGAAGATGTGGAGAAATGGGAACACTTGCACACTGCTGGTGAGAGTGAACAGTGGTGCAGCCACCATGGAAAACAGTATAGTGGTTCCTCAAGAAAGTAAAAATAGAATTACTATGTGAGACAACAATTCCACTTTTGGGCATATCGTCAAAAGAACTGAAAGCAGGACCTCACACAGATATTTGCACACTCAGGCCCATAGCAGCACTATTCCCAATACCTAAAAGGTGGAAGCAACCGAGTGTCCATTGAGGATGACTGGATAAACAGCCCACGGTGCACACACACACGGAATACTATTCAGCCTTAAAAGTGAATAAAATTCTGATTGAATGAACCTTGAAAGCACTGTAAGTGAAATAAGCCAGAAATAAAAAAACAAATATGATATTTTACTTATATGAGGTAGCTAGAATAAGCTAATTCATAGAAACGGAAAGCAGAATAGCGGTTACCAGGGGATGGGCAGTTATGGTTTAACGGGTACAGTTTCTGTCTGAGAAGATGAAAGTGTTCTGGAAATGGATATTGGTGGTGGTTACATAACACTGTAAATGTGTTTAATGCCATCAAACTGTACACTGAAAAAATAGTTGGATGGTAAATTATATATTATGTGTCAGGCCTCTGAGCCCAAGCCAAGCCATCGCTTCCCCTGTGACTTGCAGGTGTATGCCCAGATGGCCTGAAGTAACTGAAGAATCACAAAAGAAGTGAAAATGCCCTGCCCCACCTTAACTGATGACATTCCACCACAAAAGAAGTGAAAATGGCAGGTCCTTGCCTTAAGTGATGACATTACCTTGTGAAAGTCCTTTTCCTGGCTCATCCTGGCTCAAAAACTCCCCCACTAAGTATTCTGTGACCCCTACTCCTGCCCGCCAGAGAACAACCCCCCTTTGACTGTAATTTACCTTTACCTACCCAAATCCTATAAAACGGCCCACCCTTATCTTCCTTCGCTGACTCCTTTTTCGGACTCAGCCCGCCTGCGCCCAGGTGAAATAAACAGCCATGTTGCTCACAAAAAGCCTGTTTGGTGGTCTCTTCACAAGGACGCGCATGACAGTATGTTTGTTTTACCACAATTTTAAAAAATGTATCAACACTAAATCCAATCACAGCTCTCATGGAGATTTTTTAATACTGGTGTTTCAACAAGCACATTGCCGCTGTGGAGGGGAGGTCCTTGGAGTTCTTACGCCACCATGTTCTTTTGTGTCACTCCTCAGCCACTTTTGAATTGTGCTTATGCATCACATTCCTGATCTGCTAAGTACTTTCAAGAAAGTTATTCATATGGTCAAAATTCATCAAGCAACTAACTTGTTCTTGGGGCTGTACTCTACGGAGTTGATCTCAGAAAAAAGAATCAAATTCGTTGGACCTCATAGATGGCACAGGTAGGGGATTGGAATACGGATAAGGAAATCATAACACAACATGTTACAGTATTTTATATTATTTTTTTCCTTTGAATGCTACATTATTAATATTTTATAATGACTACTGGCAGGTACCAATGATTAGAAATTAAAGTTTCTGCTTTCTTTCTCTGTTTCTTTCTTATATATTTCTCTATCTTTGTAAATATTTTTAGACTGGGCATTTTGGAGATAGTCCAACAGTTTCATTTATACGATGATATTTTGTTTTACTCTTATTCCTTAAAGAGAGATTTGCCAGCCACAAATTTCTGGTTGGACATTGGTTTTCTCTCAGCTCTTGATCATTATGCCTCTTCCGGCTGCTGTGGCTGACAGGGAAAGACCGATTACATCTTAAAGCAGTTGCTTCTTAGATGATCTGTGTTTCTTCTGTGGCTACCTTTAAGATGACCATTTCCCTTTAACATCTGAGGTTCCAATGCAGTGTGAGTAAATGTGGATCTCTTCATTCACAGTGCTGTGTATACATTTGCTTCATCTTTACCCATAACATTTTTATGGAATGCCTCATACATTTACTCACTTTTTGATGTGTAGGAATTTGACTAATGTTAAATCTCATTTGACCACCATGTACACTGTGAAATCTAAAATAATGGCCCCACAAATATCTCCAAACCCTAAGCCTCATCATCTTTAGATATGTTACCTTAAAAACAAAAGAGAATTTGCCAATATGATTAACAGGATGGACCTTTATTTGGGGAGATTATCTTGGATTTTCTGGGTGAGCCCAATCTGATCATGAATCCTTAAAAGTAGAGATGACTGAAATCTCTCCTATATCTGCAGTGGTATATTTGTCTGTTATATACCACTGTCTTGTTCTTAATTAACATTGCCTGTTTTATTTCTCCATTCAATGAACAGCTGCTTTTGGCAGGCTGGGTTCTCAGCAGTGGCAGCTGCCAGGTCAGCCTTGGTGAGTCGAGTCAGTTGCTGTGCCCATGCAGTGTCCATCCCAGCCACCACGGCCACTTTGTGCACACACTCCATGAGCAAGCCCTGTGCGGCTGAGTGGCATCGTCCATCAAGCCATCTTGCCCACCTGATTACAGGCAGCTCCAGCCCCTTGGAGCCCCTCTGTTGGGCATCCACATGCAACCAGTATCATCACAGGCTCCGTACATCGCAAGAGGCGTATGCAGACCCCTCTACTATACCCCCTAATTTTTCCATCTTTATTTTTCCCAAGTTCCTGACTGGCAAGCCGACCCATGAGCCACTGCCCATGACTCATTCACTCATGCACTATTGGGGCATCATTTCACAACCCCCACCTTCCATGGGCCTATTTGGGATTTGATTTCTAGTTCCTGGCTCAACAGCCATTACCAAAGCTGTACTTGTGTCAGCTCCCAAGCCTACTGCTCTTGTTGTAGGCTTTCCTCTTTATATCTGAGTCACAGGCATCTATTTCCTGGGATTTCTAAAAATTGCACTGATTTGTTCAATGCAGCATTTCTAAGGACTTCCAGGAAGGGAGATTCTATATTAGCTTATAGTGACTTGTTTCAAAACATCAGAAATGTATACTGGAATGAAGGACAACATGCATGGAGAGAGGTGAAGAAACCTTGAGTATGCCATGGATTTTCATAAAGTGAACAGTTGAGTAAACAACACTCACATCAAGGTACAGCATTTCCAGCCTCCAGGAAACACCCTTAGGTTCTACTTGATCATAAATCACCCTCCCTGATGCTAAAGCAGCCACTTTCTTCATTTCTAACACCATAGACGAGATCCATCAGTTCTGAATACAGTCACCCTCATGTCCTGGGTCTTGCTGTGTGTGATTGTAGCCTATTCACTCCCATGGCTGTCAGTGCTCCATTTTACAAATAACTCAGTCTTCTTATCCCTCCACTGTTGATAAACATGTGTGTTATATCCAGATTTTACAAATTGTGCTGCTATAAATAATATTTTCACATATTTGGGGATGCAAATGCATGCATTTCTATTGGTATATAACCAACAGTGCAATTGCTGGGTCGTAGGAGAGTGGATGCTTGGTTTAGTTTCTCAAAACACAAGTGTCTATGGAACCGACAAATAATAGACAGGGGTAAATCTCTTATTCTACAAATTATTCAGCTAATACATGAAAGAAATAACCCTTTTGCAATCCACAGTGAACTAACAGATTTCGCCATTGAACAGCAATGGCAATTAACATCACAAGAAAAGAATTAACCAGTATTACATTATTCTTCTTGATGAAAAACACGATATTGTACTGTGAATCCTGAAAATCTGAGACAGATCTCAGTTTTAGAAAGTTTATTTGGCCAAAGTTGAGGATACATGTCCATGTCACAGCCTCAGGAGGTCCTGATGACATGTGCCCTAGGTGGTCAGAGCACAACTTGATTTTATATATTTTAGGGAGACCCGAGACATTGACCAACATATGTAAGCTGAACATTGATTCCACCGGGAAAGGCGGGACAACTCGAAGCAAGGAGGGAGCTTCCAGGTCACCGGTAGATGAGAGACAAATGGTTGCAGTCTTTTGAGTTTCTGATTAGCCTCTCCAAAGGAGGCAATCAGACATGACTTTATCTCAGTGAGCAGAGGGGTGACATTGGATAGACAGGAGGCAGGTTTGCCCTGAGCAGTTCCCAGCTTGACTTTTCCCTTTTAGCTTAGTAATTTTGGGGCCCCAAGATTTATTTTCCTTTTACAGAACCATCAACACTTACAGAAAAAAACCCTGAATATGTACAAGCCTGTATACCAAACTACCAATTTAGAGAAAATACAGGTAATAGAGATAAATGTCAGACCACACCTTGGCATGCAACCACAAAATTCAAACAATAGGAAACCTTACCATACAACATAAATTTCAAGGAGGAATCTATAGAACAAATGAGAACACAAAACATATTTTAAAGGTAAAACTAAACTATAATTTTGGATGATGAAAATATAAAATAGAACAAAGGAGCGATGACCATAAAAGTCAGGATGTGATTGATTTTTATTTGAAAAGGGGAAGAGTTTATTGTTGAGCTGGGGCAATTGATGGGGCTTCGAGGTCAGCTGCCAAACTTCTCCCTCTCTGATGGTTAAAGGGTGTTTACCTTTGATTAAATGTCACCATTTTAAGATCTTTTTGTGTGTGTGTGTTACCTGTGTTTTATTTTATGATAAAAAGGCTAATGCAGAGTAAAATAAGTTATGGGGCATGGTTCCTGTTCTGCACAAAGCCTCCACCCCATCCTCCTCTCTGGACACTGAGCACCCAGAACAACTGGCAGCCCCAGGACCCCTGCCAGGACTACCTCATTTCTGAGTGTGCACCCAGCTCCCCATCACTGGAGGCAATGTCCATGATCTATTCCTTGAGGCCTGGATGAACCTGATAGGACACAGCTGAGGGGAAGTCTGGCCCCAGTCTGTAGGCTTTGGCCATCAGCATAGAGGGAACAGGTCCTCACCTCTCCACAGGCGCAGCTACAGCCAGACCCTCCTCTCTGCCTGGGACTGAGGCTTGGTCCTTCCCCTGAACAGGGTGACAGGGATCTCTCCAGAGGTGGAGATGACACCATTCCTCCTCTAACATGGTCCCATCTCATGTTCTTTCTGCTTTAAAGTTGACTCATGCTGGTGTCCAGTGAAGAAACCCTGGCACAGAGGAGGCACAGGTGGATTTCAGGGCTGTGCTTGTCTGGGAATAGAAGAGCACAGACCACGAGGTGGTGCCGCTGCACTGCTTCTGCGCCCAGCAGGTGGCTGCTGGGGCTGAGATTGAAGGTGGGGAGAGGGATGTCACAGCTCATCGCACAGGTTCCAGGTAAAAATCCTCCTGCCCAGCCCATCTGGCTCTCACTTAACCAACTCTAGTGAAAACTGTCTCCTTCTCATGTTCCTCGAAGATGCTTTTTTACATAAGAAAGAGGATGCGATCACTAGATTGTCCTGGTTTATTGTGCTGTCAGTAACGTGAAATCAAAATACACACTTAATAAATAATAAAACAACCCATAATAAGCCAAAGTTTATAATGTACTGATACCACTGAGCCAGTGTTTATAATGTACTGACACACTCCAAGTGTGGGCACAGCTACAGACATGCCTTGTCTTTTGGGTCAGGACACAGGATAGAGACAAATGAGAAGAAACCCCAGTCACTGCAGAAAAGGGCTCCCATGGAAGAGGCCGGGCAGAGAGCCAGCTGTCCCAGGGCCACCATATTTTGGGATGACTCCCCCTTTCTGGGTAGAACTGTTTTTTATTCTTTTTGTATTCACAGTAGTTCTGAAATTGCAGGATGCTGAGACCCAGCAGTGGTCAGTTACCCTGTCTCTTTCTTCACCATTAAATGCTGTGCCAAACAGCACCTTCATACATTTCTATCCTCTTCCAGGAGAAAATCAAAACAACAATGGACACATTGAAATATGCAAACATACTTTAAATATGTGCTGTCACAAGTAGCTACAAAAACATTAGTTCCACCAAAATGAGAAAGGTGTGAAAATGGAAAACATTGCATACCCGTATTCACAGCAGCATTACTCACCATAGCCAAGACAAGGAAGCAAACAAAGTAGCCATCAACACCTGCATAGATGAAAAACATGTGGTCTATGTAGACAACAGAATATGATTCAACCTTAAAAAGAAGGAAATTCTGTTATATGCCGCAACATGGATGAACCTGGAGAACAATGCTAAGTGAAATAAGCCAATCATAAGGAAATTCCAATACTGCACAATTCCAGTTATATGAGGCGTCTAAACTCTTAGAACCTGAAAGTAGAATGGCACTGCCAGGGGTTCAGTTGGGGATTCATGAGGAGTTTTGGGGCATAGAGTTTCAGTTTTGCAAAATGAAACGTTCTAGAGATCTGTTGCGTAACAATGGGCTTACAGTTAATATGATAGTACTCTATACTTAAAATGGCTATGATACAAAATTTTACATAATATGGTTTTCGGCACAATAAAAAATAATTAGCTCTCTTATTAACTTAGGAAAAAAGCACATTAATTCATTGAAAATATATTAGTATGTGCTTACTATGAAAAAGAGACACAGAAAACTTGAGACAAAAAGAGAGATCCTTGCTACCCCAGCTATCACCCATGAATCAGCAGAATCAGCATCTCATGAAACTAGACAGAAAGGCTCACAGGCCCAGCCTTGACATCTTGAATCAGTCTGCATTTGTCAGGACCCCAGGTGGCTCCACTGCATGTAAGGCACTGCCCCAGATGGTGGTGGAGGGACATCCTAGGATGGTGACTCTGCCCCACAGGTAGGAGCCTCCAGTCCAGATGGGAGCAACCAGAAGGGCCCAGGAGGGACATTTCCAAGAAAGTAAAATTAATAGACTGTCCAAAGTCTCTGACTTCTTAAAAGAGTCACAGAAATGGAACAGATACCAAAGTTAAATTAATGAGAGTTATCTAGAAAATAAACAGGCCAGGCGAGGTGGCTCATGCCTGTAATCCCAGCACTTTGGGAGGTCGAGGAGGGTGGATCACGAGGTCAAGAGATCGAGACTATCCTGGCCAGCATGGTGAAACGCCGTCTCTACTAAAAATACAAAAATTAGCCAGGCATTGTGGCGCACGCCTGTAGTCCCAGCTACTCGAGAAGCTGAGGCAGGAGAATCGCTTGAACCCGGGAGGCAGAGGGTGCAGTGAGCGGAGATAGCGCCACAGCACTTCAGCCCGGTGACAGAGCCAGAAAAAAAAAGTAAAAGAAAATAAACAAAAACAAAGGCAAGTATTAACTTGAGGAAGAGCAAATATTACGAAGCAAGTGAAAAGTAGTCAAGTTGTCATATGAGACGATTAGTCACAGAAAAAGAAGCAAGGAATGGCTGAACTTGTGATACCTTGCCTTGTTTTTACCTGAGTAACTCTCTCCTAGGAGAGACAGACGGACAGACTCCATTTTAGTTTCTTCACTTGCAGCCTCCTTTATCCCCCTTAAGGGAATAGCTAGTGCAAACTGACTCCAAGCACATCCAGGAATGCACTCGCTGATAAGATACTGAGGCAGGCTGTACCAGCAGCTCCTGGGAATGTGCTCAGTGGAAGGTACCTAAAGCGCCTGCATTTATCTTTTAATGATAATTGGTTTAAGCCCCTGCACCTGGAACTGTTTATTTTTTGTAACTTCTTCTATAACCAATTAATTTTTTTTGCCTATTCTGCTTCTGTAAAATTGCTTCAGTTACTGTTTAGATCGTAGTATAAAAGAAAATCTAGCCCCTTCTTCGGGGGCCGAGGGAATTTTGAGCGCTAGCTGCCTCCCGGTCTCCGGCTAATAAAGGACTCCATAATTTGTCTCAAAGTGTGGTGTTTCTCTATAACTCGCTTGGTTACAACAAACTAAACATAATTACTATATAAATATACCGGGAAGAGGAAAGAATGGGAAGAGTGAAAGAGAACAAGTGATGGATGTGGTGACGTCACGTTCTCCCGGGCGGGGCACGAGGTACCACACATGAGGGACTGACATGGCTAACGTGACCCCTCTTCTCCTTCTGCCTGCAGCCCATAGTCTCTCCTCCCTGCCCATGGGTGCTGCGTGGGAGACAGGGGTGCGGAATCCGGTCGACCTCGCTGTCCCCGCCCTCTGCCTCGTGGCGTCGGTGGGGTTGGGGAGATGAGTCCTACCCCTGCTCATCTCCTGTGGCTGTTGCCTTTTGGGCAGCCCCTCTCCGCGGCGGTGGGCCTGTCCTGCTGGCCTGTGGCGCTGCCCTTCCCTGGGCCTGTGAGGGTTGGCTCTGCCTGGACCTTTGCTGTGCTCCCGGAGCCCTCCAGGTTGTCCTTCAGGTGCCCGAGGCCAAGCGGTGGTGTCCTTCCTGTTTCCAGGGCCCTCTTCTCCAGTCGCCGCTGCAGTGCCTGTGTGCGGGTCCTGAGGAGTTTTGGTGAGGTAGAATTTTTATTTACTTATTTAAATTTGAAATTTAAAGCATGTTCATTGCAGCAATGTCTCTACTAGAGACTATGTAGAGGCAATGAAAAGGGGAAGAGATAAATTGTACCACATTCCTGCCATGGAATACTATACTGCAACGAAAACAAATGAACTATTTGTATGAACATTGATTCATCTTGTAGACCACCTTAACTGAAAAAACAAGCAAAAGAATTGTTGGGAACAGGCCCCCAAATCTGGTCATAAACTGGCCCCAAAACTGGCCATAAACAAAATCTCAGCAGCACTGTGACATGTTCGTGATGGCCATGACGCCCACGCTGAAGGTTGTGGATTTACCGGAATGAGGGCGAGGAACACCTGACCCACCCAGAGCGGAAAACCGCTTAAAGGTGTTCCTGAACCAGCACAATAGCATGAGCCATCTGTGCCTTAAGGACGTGTTCCTGTGGCAGATAACTAGCCAAAGCCCATTCCTTTATTTTGGCCCATCCCTTTATTTCCCGTAAGAAATGCTTTTAGTTAATCTATAATCTATAGAAATAATGGTTATCACTGGCTTGCTGTCAATAAATATGTGTGTAAATCTCTGTTCGAGGCTGTCAGCTCTGAAGGCTGTGAGACCCCTGATCTCCCACTCCACATGCCATATTTCTGTGTGTGTGTCTTTAATTCCTCTAGCGCCACTGGGTTGGGGTCTCCCCGACCGAGCTGGTGTCAGCAATGAATAATATCAGCAAGAAACAATTTATAAAAAGTTTAAAAGCAAAGCCAGGTGTGGGTGCTTATGCCTGTAATCCTAGCACCACCTTGGGAGGCCAAGGAGAGCAGGTTGCTTGACCCCAGGAGTTTCAGGCCAGCCTGGAAAACATGACAAAACCCTGTCTCTACAAAAAGTACAAAAATTACCCAGGCTTGGTGGTGCAAACCTCTAGTCCCAGCTACTCAAGAGGCCGAGTTGGGAGGAATTGCTTGAGTCTGGCAGGTCAAGGCTGAAGCGAACTGTGTTTATGCCACTGCATTTCAGTCCAGGTGACAGACTGAGACCCTGTATCAAAAAAAAAAAAAAAAAAAAAAAAAAAAAAAAAAAAAAAAAAAAAAAAAAAAAGGACTAAAAGCATGTCAAACAAAGAGACTTTCCTAAAACGTAGTAAGAATATGAGGGCATACATCAAATTCAAGACAAACATTCACCAGCAGTTCTTGGTTTGCTCAGTATAATGTTGACTGAAACCTGTACTGAGCTGTGGAAAATCAGGGCTATCTACATGTATTTCTATTATTTTCTGTGTATACTACATATAGCCAATAATGTTAAAATGTCCCAAACTGACAAACCTGAGTGGCGGCTTCACAAAGATTTCTTATAATTCTCTATTTTTACTTCCAGCTAGAACTAATTCATAATAAAAATTTGTGAAGTGAATCCATAGAAATTGAGCAAAATAAAAAAGGATTTATTGAGCGTGAGGAAAGCTACAGAGAAGTAAAGACAGATGGAGAGATGACAATACTGAGTATGTCAGTGACCTTCACAATAACAGATTTCCTGGAGGAGTGTGAGCTGGAGCCAGAACGAAGTGGATAGACTGTGAAAGAGGGATGAAGGAGCAGGAACTTCTGGAGGCAAATATGGCATGTGTTTGGCCAGATTGGGAGGTGTAGATGGAATCTGAACATTCTGCTTTATGTCCAGCACTAGAGAAAGAGAACTCATGTTTATTTAGCACCTTCCACAATCTGTAGAGAAATCTGAAACATTATAAAAAAAGATATATGAATGGCCAATTGTCTTCAGGGAAAAACACAAAGTAAAACCACAGTGAGAAACCACTAAGCAACCATTCAAATGGCTAAATTTAAAATGATTAATAACTATAAATGTTGGCAAGGATGTTGAACAATCTGTGCTCTCATCCATTACCTATAGGAATATAAAACAGCCACTTTGAAAATCAGTTTTGTATCATGTAATAAAGTTAAACAACCTAGTACTCTATGGCTACCTTTCCACTCCTAGGTATTTACTCAAGAGAAATGAAGATTCTGTCAAAAATCCCTGTATAAGAATGTTCATAGTTTCTTTATTTATAATAGTAAAAAATCAGAAATAATTGCCAATGTACAAAAATCATGATTCATTCATACAATGGAATATTATCAGAAATAAAAATGAATGAACTACTGATACATGCAACAACATGGATTGATCACATAATTATTATGCCAAGTGCAAAAAGCCAGACACACGAGAGACCATACAGGATGAGTAGATTCGTACGAAGTGTTAAAACAGGAAGAACTGCGCTATCATGATAGCCATCAAATCAATGGCTGCTGGGGGCGGAGAAGCTGAGTTGAAGGGAGAAAAAGGGATCTTTGTGTACATTGATAGTGGCAAGAGTGATATGGCTGTATTTGTCAAAATTCATTGATAAAGTTGATGAAGATTTGCTTATTTTGGTAAATGTAAATTTTATAAGTTTAAAATGCTTATAATAAAAATTATGTTAGTGATAAAAATAATTAAAAATATTAGCAACCAAATCCAACAGTACACCAAAAGGATAATACACCGTGATATGTCCATATATGAAAAACACACAGCTAACAGTATAGTGAATGGAGACAAGTTTATAGCCTCCTCTGTAAGATCTGGAAGGAGGCACAGACTCCCACTTTCACCCCTTTTATTCCATCCGTACTAGAAGTCCTAGCCAGAGCAATCAGGCAAGTGAGGAAATAAAGGGCATCCAAGTCAGTAGGAGAAAGCCAACTTAGCCTTATTCGCAAGTGACATGATCTTTTACTTAGAAATAATGAAAGATTCCACCAAATAAATAGTTAGAACTAATAAACATATTCAATAAAATCTCAGGATACAAAATTAATGTGCAAACTTTCATAGCATTTATATATACCAGCACTATACAATCTGAAAAAAAAAAAATCAAGAAAGCAACACCATTTACAAATCACAAAGAAGATAAAATACCTAAAAATCAACTTATCCCAGGAAGTAAAACAAAAACTATAAAGCATCAATGAAGGAAATTGAAGAGCACACAAAACTGAAAGAACCAGGCATGGTGACACACATCTGTAATCGTGGGACTTTGGGAGGATGAGACAGGAGAATTGTTTGAGCCCAGGAACTCAAGGCCTGGGAAGCATAGTGAGACTCTGTCTCTAAAGGAAAAAAAAAAATGAAACACATTTCATGCACATAAATTGGAAGAATTAATATCGTTAAAATATTCATACTACTCAAAGCAATTTACAGATTCAATTCAATACCTATCAAAATACCAATATCATTCTTCACAGATCTAGAAAAAATATGAAATTCATATGGAACCATAAAATATCCCCAATAGCCAAGGCAATTGTAAACAAGAGGAACAAAGCTAAAGGCATGATGCTACCTGAATTCAAAATATACTATAAGGTTAGAGTAACCAAATCAGTATGGTACTGGCATAAAACTAGACACCTAAATCAATGGAACACAAAAGGGAACTCACATATAAATCCATGTATTGATAGCCAACTCATTTTTGGCAAAGGAACAGGGAATATACAACGGGGAAAGAACAAGTCTCTTAAATAAATGGAGCTGAGAAAATGCTAGCAGATGCAGAGGATCTAGACCCCTGTCTCTCACCATATACAAAAATCAACTCAAAATGGATTAAAGGTTTAAATGCAGGTCCTAAAACTATAAAATGACTACAATAATGCACATAGGAAACACTCTAGACATGGGTCTAGGCAAAAATTTTATGGTTAAGACCACAAAAGCACAGGCAACAAAAATAAAAATAGACAAATGAGACTACATTAAGCTAAATAGCTTCAACACAGCAAATGAAACAATCAACAGAATTAAAAGGCAACCTGTTGAATAGAGAAAATATTTGCTATGTGTTTATCCTACAAGGAACTAATATCTACAATATATAAGAAACTCAAAAACTCAGCAGTAAAAACACAAATAATCCAATTAAAAAGTGGACAAAGGATCTGAATAGATGTTTCTCAAAAGGAGACATACAAATGGCCAACAGGTGTGTGAAAAGCACTCAACATTATTAAATAGCAGGAAAATGCAAACCAAAACTACAGTAAAATGTCATCTTATCCTAGTTAGAATGGTTATTGTTGGGAAATAAAAAATAATAGATACTGTCGAGCATGTGGAGAAACCAGAACTGTTGTACACTGTTGGTGGGAAAGTAAGTACAGCAATTATAGAAAACAGTATAGTAATTTCTCAAAAAATTAAAAATAGAACCACTGGCTGACCCAACAACTCTACTCCTGGGTATTTATACAAATGAAAAGAAATCATATCAAAAGCGTACCTGCATTCTCGGGTTTATTGAGGCACTGTTCACAGTAGCAAAGATATGAAATCAATAGGTGAATCCATCAATGGGTGACTGAATAAACAGTGGTATATATACACAATGGAATGCAATTCAGCCATAAAAAAGAATGAAATCCTGTCAGTTGCAGGAACATGGATGGAACCAAAGGCCATTACGTTAGGTGAAATAAGCCAAGCAAGGAAAGGCAGATATCACGTGTTGTCACTCATATGTGCCAGCCAAAATGGTTAATCTCAAGGAAGTCAAGAGAGTAGAATAACAGTTAACCAGAATCTGGAAAGAATGTATGGATAGGAAAATACAGAAAGGCAGGTTAATGGATCCAAATGTTCAGTTATTAGAGAAAATAAATTCTAATATTTGATAGCACAGCAGACTGACTAAAGTTACAAAAATGTATATTTCAATATAGCTATAAGAGTGGATTTAAAATGTTCTCAACACAAAGAAATGATAAATGCTTGAGGTGCTGGATATCCTAAATATCCTGACTTCTTATACATACATTCTATGCATGTATCAAAACGTCACATGTATCCCATAAATATGTACAAATATTATGCACCAATTTAAAAAATATTTTAAAAATAAACAACACAATATGGGGCATTTTAAAAGGTACAAAAATTATGAGCATGATAAAAATTTGGCAAATATTTCCCTTTATATTAACATCTTTTTCATTCTGTATGTTTAAGGAGAATAAAGTCCATATAGCATCAGAAGAGGTGGCTCTCCTGAAAGAGAATCCTCTTCCCAGTTAAAAAGACAGAAACAGAATCACTGGAGTGAGTTGCACTTTGGAGAACTGCACAGCACCACGTCTTAGTGTCTGGGATTACCAAGACTTAGTGAGGAGGGTTCACCTTCCATGAAGAACTAAACTTTGGTTCTCTTTCTTGTCTGTTCGTATTGCAAGATCAAAATTTCAGAAAACCAAGAGAAAGAATTCAGCCATAGGGATGTACTGTCTTTTACTCTCTTTAATTTCTTAGAATATCCACTGCCAAAGATGATCCAGACAGTTACAAGAAGAATTGTGTTCCCATTAAGGAAGGAGACCACTACTACTCCTGCTGCCCTCCTCCCCTTATCTTGCCTAGTTTATAAGACAGGAGAAAAGGGAGAAAGCAAAAAGTTGGGAAAGAAACAGAAGTAAGATGTATAGCCAGACAACCTTGGCACCACCACCCGGCCCTAGGAGTTAAAAAAGTAATAATAGGCCGGGCACGGTGGCTCATGCCTGTAATCCCAGCACTTTGGGAGGCTGAGGTGGGTGGATCACGAGGTCAGGAGATCGAGACCATCCTGGCTAACACAGTGAAACCCCATCTCTATTAAAAATACAAAAAATTAGCCAGGCTTGGTGGCAGGCGCCTGTAGTCCCAGCTACTGGGGAGGCTGAGGCAGGAGAATGCCATGAACCCAGGAGATGGAGCTTGCAGTGAGCCAAGATTGCACCACTGCACTCCAGCATGGGCAACAGAGCAAGACTCCGTCTCAAAAAAAAAAAAAGTAATAATAATAACATCAACCCCTGACCTAAACTACTTGGTTATCTGTAAATTCCAGGCATTGTTATGAAAAAGCATTGCAAAACTTTCTGTTCTGTTAGCTGATGCATGTAGCCCCCCAGTCACATTCCCCACGCTTGCTTGATTTATCATGATCTTTTCACGTGAACCCCTTAGAGTTGTAAGCCTTTAAAAAGGCCAAGAATTTCTTTTTCAGGGAGCTCAGCTCCTAAGACACAAGTCTGGTGATGCTCCTGGCCGAATAAACCTCTTCCTTCTTTAATCTGGTGTCTGAGGAGTTTTGTCTCCAGCTTGTCCTGCTACACTATGCCACCAAAATCCATATGTTGAAGTCCTATGTTGAGAAAACAGAAGAAGTGGCCATCAACAAGCCAAGGAGAGAGGGCTCAGAACAAATCAACCCTGCAGCACCTTGACCTTGCACCTGTAGCCTCTAGAACTGTGAGATGATACATATTTATCATCTAAGTCACCCAGCCTTTGGTACTTTGTTATGGCAGCTCTAGCAAATTAAAACAGAAATATTACCTTTTCTACCTTCTCCTATGTATGAACATGAGATTTTTTTAGGAGTATGAATTACCTGGAATTCCAAAGGATAGTATAAGTCAAATGAAAATGGATGATATTGGGTCATTTCCAAGTCTCTGAATGTCCCCTGGCCACCATAGAAAAATGAAGATGTGCCCATCGCCTTTCGGTTTCACACAAAGCAAAAGTTGTAGACCTAAACTGACATAGAATCACAACTGTATTTAATTAATTTGAGATATTGAAGGAGGTAGTTTTGCCCAAATTTTATAGAAAGATGATGAACAATCACAATTACTAAATAAAGAGGCTTTTCTGGCAGGGGATCACAGGTACTATATGTTTTTCTCCTATTTTTAAGTTACGTTTTCCTAAAAAGTTTTGTCTAGGAGTAAATGTTATCACTTTGCTTTTTTCCTACCCATTGATCACTTGTTCCTCCCTGCATTTCAGTAACGTTGCTAGAGTGGAGGTGTTTGGCCATGATTCACAGATGAATCAAAGAGGTCTCAGGAGCAGAGAGCTTCTCCTGAGGTCACACAGCACCTGGGTGGTGGAGCAATGATGGGCACATGACATTCCAGGCCTCTAGTCCAATTTCTGGGTTCTATGAGAATTGTAGCCCTTGTTTTCTGATACATGTGGTTCTCTTTTGAGCCAGAGAAGGAGAGCGCACAATGAGAATAAACTGCCAGAGCCCCAAGTCCTTCGCTTATATTTACTGGGCTGGAGGATGGAGGGAGAAAGGCTCCCACTGATTCTCTTAATTCCAGCTTCTATTACCAGTCACTCAGCTGAAAGCAAGAAGGTTAATCTTCTGCACTTGGCCTATCAGAACCAAGATGACAGAAAGCCCCACTTTCTACCATGGTAAAGACAATGGCCCTCCCACGCCTTGAATCATGACCCAGTTTTCTAACTACATATGCTTTTCTGCACATGTAACTATTTCTGTTCTCATCAAGCCCCAGTTCTCACAGTGCAAACACAGGAGCTACTGAGCCTGATGCTCTAATGGAAGCTCTGAGTTGAAATTTTATTTTATACTTAGGTACCTCTGAATCATTGCAGAGTTTTACCTGACTCTACTCTGACCCTATTTCAATCAAGGTCTATATGCTCTGGGACCTCTCCAAGTTCTCATCAGAAATGACAAAAAAAAAAAAAAAATGCCTTGTGCAGCTACTGGGGTCCCTGATAGCAGTGATAAGCCGCTCCTAATGGGAGAGAGCTTTGGGGTGACCAAAGACCATAGATCATTACTGCTGGGCCACATGGCTCCAGCCTCTTGACCACAATGGATCAATGGTCCTAGATTCACCTCTGATATTTAAAGTCTTTTGTTCTTCAGCCTCCACAAATGCTGTCTGGTTGAGATGAAAGTAAAGGACACAGAAACCCAAAAGCTGTAACTGCCTGGAACTCTGTCCAAGGTACCTCCCAGTGTTCTCTTATTATGTTGGCCATGTCCTCAGGAATTTAGTGAAATGGCCATGTTGTCTCCCAGTGGAAGTCAGGGGAGATCACTAGGCAGAGCTCCAGTGACTGGTGTCCTCTACACCATTTATCTACACAGGTTGGGGTTTTTCTAGCATGAAATGCCCCAAAGGCAGTCAAACCCGAAGCTTGGCTCCTCCAACAAATGAGTGTGAATATCTTAGCCCTGGCCAATGAGCACTGAATTGCAGAGAGACCAAGAGACCTTCTAAGTATTGGAACAGTTTAGTTCTGAATCCCAGAAGCTGCCTTCTTGCCCGGGAGGCAGGTGTCACTGCATCTGGTCCACAGAAGCAGCCCCACAGCTCAAGGTGCTCTTCTGGATTTCTGCCTCTTCCTGGTTCCTGAACTGGCAAATCTTCACTGCTTTGCTGGCCCATCTATAAATTCAAGCAGACTTTTCAAACATGCATTTTCCTCCCACTTTTCCAGTGGTACTCAATGGGAGAGCTGGTCCAAATGACCTAATCAGCAATTGCTGGAAACCAAAGTACAGGGTACAATTCTATATGTTAATGTCATGTACCAAGAGAGAAAATGCATAGATACCAGTAGCCACTTAAGCACTGTAATAATATCTCTCTATATACCCTGAGTATAATATATATAAATAAATTATATATTCTAAGAAAATAATCTCTATGTGTCATATATGACTATGATTCTGATAGACAAACCGGGGATCATAGTACGAGGACACTTCTCATCACCTTCACTCATGAGCCAGATAGTGTGAAATGAGAAGCAGAGATTTGAAATGTGTTGCAAAACTCTCTCAAAGAAAGTAGAGTGATATTCCCATGACCCAATCAAACCAATCTCCTCACAAATCACATTGGGCTTATAATGTGTGGAATGTGTCTTTATTAAAATGGAGTTAATCCTAGGTATGTGGTCTTTTTTACATGAACTGTACTGTAAGTGGCTCACTAGCTGTCAATTCACCAACAATCATTCCATTTAATAAAAGGGAGATCCCACCACGGGCCAGCATTTCCCAGGTGGAGGCCTCTTGCCAACATAATCTTCCAACAGAGAATTTCCCTGGGAACCCAGAAAGAAGAGAAGAGGCTCAGGCAAAAAGGATGAAAGAAATAGCAACCACGGCTGGGCACGGTGGCTCACACCTGTAATCCCAGCGCTTTGGGAGGCCAAGGAGGGTGGATCACCTGAGGTCAGGAGTTCAAGACGAGCCTGACCAACATGGCGAATCCTGTTTCTACTAAAAAAATAAAAATAAAAATAAATGAGCCAGGTGTGGTAGCAGGCGCCTGTAATCCCAGCTACTCCGGATGCTGAGGCAGAAGAATCGCTTGAATCCGGGAGGCGGAGGTTGCATTGAGCCAAGATGGCGCCACTGCACTCCAGTCTGGGCAACAAGAGCAAAAGTCCATATCAAAATGAAAACAAAAGGAAAGAAATAGCAACAGTGATAATATCATACACTGTCATGGTGCTATGTGTTAATCTGTGTCCTTAGCACTTTAAAAACATGAATTCATTTAATTTTCACAACACCTCTATGGGGTGTGCCTGCAAAATTTTCCGTTTTCAGGCGATACAATAGGAATGAAGGTTGCACACAAATCGTGGTGGAGCTGGGTTTGCATGCAGCCAATCCTGACCCAGGGTCATGCTCGCTCATCTCTGCACTGTCCAGGATGTGTGGGTGGGTGGAGAGTCCAGCTCAGGGAGAGAGACTGGAGAGACAGAAGAATAAGAAGAGAGGGCAGAGTGGATCACTCTCTGATGGTTCTGAGGCTTCCCTTCCAGGAGAGAAGACAAAAATTATGTCAGCATCAAGGAAAGTATCCAAAGTCTCTGGCTTAAACCTGGGCGTTTCCGGCTCTGGGACAGGTGGCTGGGCAGGGAAGACAAACTAAGTCAAGGGTCCAGCTCTGAAGAGTTTCCTCTCCTAAGAATTCTGCAGGAGTTTTCCTGACCTCATGGCCACCTCTCATACTTTGCTCTTGTTTTTCCCCAGGACTGATGAGGGCGTCGTATCTGGTTTCCACTGGGGTCTAGAGAAGTCATCAGAGTGAGTGGAGAATGGGATTCATAAAGTGGGAGATCTCCAGGATTCTCCCTGGATCCAAGATACCCAGAGAAGCCGGATCCCGCGTCCTGGAACTCCCACCCTGCTACTCTGTGGGCCCTGACCTTGGGGAAGACCTGGGCTGTTGAGGAGAGAATCAGGATGAACTGGGCTGCGGAGGCAGGAGGTAAAGGGCGGCCTGCAGGACTCAGCAGCTCCTCCCGGGGCGCCTCCGTCCCGGGCTGGGGTCTGCAGACTTCTGAGGTCCTATTTCCAAATGCCGCTGTCCCAGGCCACTCTTCCTTGTCCCCGCCCCTCTGTCCTCTCCCCAGTTCCCCACACACAGTAAAAAACTCCCAGATGAGCGGCTCCGGGGGACGGACGGGACGTGGGAGGGATCCCGGGAGGCTGGGTCCCGGCGGGGAGGCAGAGGGAGCATGTCCCGGAGACAGTGGGCAGATTGGGACCCGAGGGGAGCGGGGCAGGGTTCCAGGTTCCCTGGGCCTCTCCCACCCCCAAAATGCAGGTTCCCGAGTAGTTGGAGGCCGGGCTCCGCCTCCACCACGCGCGCCCTGGGCTCCTCAGCGGCGCCTTCGTGGGCAACACGCGGTTCCTGCGCTTCTACAGCCGTGGCGAGGATCAGAGAATGAAGCCGCGAGCGCCGCGGGTGAAGATAGGACAGGACTGTGGACGCCCTGAAGAAAGTTCTCGATGACCGCAACGAATGTATTACTGAGTGGCCTGAGTTTCCTGAGCCGGCACAACCACCTGGGCCAGCGGGTGAGTGACGTCAGGCTCCGGGCACAGGTGTCCCTCCCACCCTACACTGGCTGACGGGTCAGGGTCTCCCAGGCGTGGGGGTGCGGGGCCTCAGTTGACCTCCCACGGGTGGGGAAGCGCTAGGAACATTTTGCTCCAGGTCTCTCCCTCATCTGGATGGTGACTGACTTCTGCTGTAACTAATCACAGTGGGAGGGAGGAGCTGGCGTGGGCGGGGCGAAGCGGGGATTCTGGCCCTTCCTGGGGCTGACACCTGGAGAGGTTCAGGGTCCCACACCTGCAGTTGCTGCGCGGCTGCGTGCTGGCACCAGTTGGGAACTTTCTTGGAGGACACTTTCAGCCCGCCTAGGACGGGAAATAATAGTTCGTGTCCCTGAAGCAGGACGTAAAGACCTGGACAGCGGCGCGATACGCGGCTCAGAGGATCAAGCGCACCTGGGAGAGGTTCTGGATCACGGAGGCTGCAAGGGAACCCGTAATGGGTCACTACACTAGGCGCAGAAACCCGGAGCATGGCAAAGAGAGGATGCTGCTGGAAGGTACTGTAGTCCTCGGGGCCGCGCGTCAGGATCTCCTGAAGCTGGAATTGTGTTACCTGGAGGCGTCCCTGTAGGAAGGAAGGAGGCCCGAATCTTGCCGCTTCCTTCTCCTCCTCAGCATTTCTACTGTGGGTCTGGGGATTCTGCCCAGACTCCTGAGGCTGTCCTGAGGGTGGGTGGGGAGAAGGGACAGGGAGGAGGAGTGCAGGGAGGTAACTAGGAAAGGACAGCAGTTCCCCTTGTCAACAGTGATGTGTTTGTCAGTAGTGGTGTACTTCACCAGGGGATCTTTCTCTTCCCTGGTCTTCTGTGCCCAACAATTAGAGATTACCTTTAACACAACCGGAAGATAAAATACCAGGAAACCGAATCAGCAGAGACACAGTGCATGAAAGTACCACAAATGACTGCTAGTTTCTAACATCACAATGTAATAGATGGTGACTGTCAGAAGGTTGTAAAATCTGCATGTAAATTAGAAAAAAAAACCCAGAAATTTTAAAACTGAAAAATAGTATCACCAACGTCAGAAGCATAATAATGGCTTCCCAGACAATGAGACACATGTGTAGAAAAAGTGCACTAGATATTAGGACAATTGCTTATCCTGCACCTATTTTTAATTTTGAAATTTCTTCTCGACCTCTAACAAGGAGGCCGAGAGCTGGGATTCTCATTAAATTTTTTCCACCTCTGAGAC
The DNA here is from genome assembly GCF_049350105.2 of Macaca mulatta. Lineage (NCBI taxonomy): Eukaryota > Metazoa > Chordata > Mammalia > Primates > Cercopithecidae > Macaca > Macaca mulatta. The sequence goes on along the minus strand of NC_133409.1, from coordinate 153,316,704 downwards.
TCTCCTCAGAGCAGCCATCAGCACTTGTGACCCATCACTCAGGACCTAATGGGAAGGTCACCTTGAGGTGCTGGGCCCAGGGATTCTACCCCACAGAGATCCCATTGATTTGACTGTGGGAGGGCAGACCACACCCAGGACTCACAGCATGAGGACCCCGGGCCCTCAGGGGAATAGGACCTTCAAGAAGTGGGCAGCTGTGGTGGTGCCTTCTGGGGATGAGCAGGAATCCCTGTGTGTGGGGGGCATGAGGGGCTGCTCAGGCCTTTTATACTGAAGTGGGTAAAAGTGGGTATAAGGTGGAAACCCCTTCACAGAACTGGCAAGCAGGAGCTGTTCTGGACCCTGTGACAGGGTCAGAGTTTTGACCTGCAGGTCGAGACCCCTTTCATTCCCTTCTCAGAACCCCCTTCCCAGTTCATCCTAACCATCATGGAAGCCATTTCTGACTTAGAGCTACTTCCTGCTCTGGTCCTGGGACCTGTGATGTGCAAGAAGTCTCAGGTATGGGAGGGACTAGAATGATAGTTTTGCCCCATCTCATGTGTAGGGATCCCACTGCTCTTGGGGGATTTGCCCAGTCACTTCTCCCTGTTCTTGCTGGGGCCGGCGCTGGTGAACCCAGTCAAGCCACAAACCCTCAGAGGGAACCAGGCAGACAGGCAAACTGACTAGGAGAGCATTGCCTATCAAGTGGCTAATGGCCCCAATCATTTTATAAAAATGAAAGAGAAAAGAATACCAAAGTTCATTGCAAGGATCCTTAGCAAGAACTACTTGCATTGGAAGAAAACCACAGAGAATTGTAAGAAGCCATGTGACAGAGAGGACCAGGATGCCATGAAAATGGCCTTGGTTAAAAATAGGTCATTTGATCCCTGGTCACTGGCATCTCTCTAGATTTTCAAGTATACAATCTTCCATCTGATGTGCAAGGTGAGTCCATCTTGCAAAGGATTTGATGTTACATTTGACCACACATACAACTGAAATAAACTTTTACAGAGTTGGAAATGCGTATCATTGATCAAAATAAATGAAACAAAAAAGAGTAGAAGGAATAGTCAGTGATGGAATAGCAAATATGAATGGAAAACAAAATAGGACTGAAAAAAAAACTTCAGAAACACATAATAGCAGTGCCGTTTACAATCATAGTGGTGTCCAAATCACTTCTATCGCATCTCATTCAATAGCAGAAGGAAAGATATTAAATTTATTATAGAATGTCCACTGAACAGCCAGTTTTTGCAAAAACTTATTTCTCAATTTGAGTTAACCACTTCAGGCTACTGCATCAAACCAAAGTTATTGGCATCTAGATGTGTTGACTGAAGTATGAAATTCACATTTTTGTAAATGAAGAGCAATCTGATTAGGCAATTATTTTCTAAGTGAAAGCAAGTTTATTAGAGAAGTAAAGAAACAAAAGAAGGGCTACTCCATAGTGAGAGCAGTGCTGTTTTTTTTTTTTTCTTAAGTGTAGGCAAATATTTTTTAAAAGATGATAATTCAATAATAAAGTTGGCGCTAGGGGCATACTTCCACTAAATTTGAGACATCTAAGGCAAAACAAAGATTTATTTTCAAGGCATTATTTTTATGGCACTGAAGTCTTGGAACTATTTGATCTAGTTACTCTATGTTCTCGATCATGTTAACTCATTGAAGAGAACATTACTACTAAAGGTATTTGCAAAAAAAACTCAGAGATGCTGTTTTATCTCCATTCTCTGTCTCAAACTGTTTTCCCCTCAGCACCCAAGGCTCTGTGATGTCTTGAATTTTTATTCATTAATTTAAAAAGAAAAGCTTATCACAGAATTAGAAAAACACTATTTTAAAATTCATGTGGATCCAAAAAAGAGCTCATATAGCCCAGAGAATTCTAAGCAAAAAGAACAAAAAGAATCAGGCTACCTGACTTAAAACTATACTACAAGGCTACAGTAACCAAAACAGCATGGTATTGGTACAAAAACAGGCACATAGACCAATGGAACAGAATAGTGAACTCAGAAGTAAGGCTGCACATCTAAAACCATGTGACCTTCATAAAACCTGACAAAAACAAGCAATGGGGAAAGGATTCCCTATTTAATAAATGATGCTGGGAAAACTGGTAGCCATACGCAGAAAATTGAAACTGGATTCCTTCCTTACACCTTACACAAAAATTAACTCAAGATGGGTTGAAGACTTAAATGTAAAACCCAAAACTACAAAAATCCCAGAAGAAAATCTAGGCAATTCCATTCAAGACATAGGCATGTTCAGATATTTTATGATGAAATCACCAAAAGCAATGGCCACAAAAGCAAAAATTGACAAATGGGATCTAATTAAACAAAAGAGCTTCTGCAGAGCAAAAGAAACTATTATCAGAGTGAACAGACATCCTACAGAATGGTAGAAAATTTTTGCTATCTATCTATCCGACAAAGGTCTAATATTCAGAATCTACAAAGAACTTCAGCAAATTTACATGAAAAAACAACTTCATTGAAAAGTAGACAATGGACATGAACAGGCACCTCTCAAAAGAAGAAATACATGCGGCCAAAAAACATATTTTAAAAAGCGCAACATCACTAATCATTAGAGAAATGCAAATCAAAACCACAATAAGATACCTTCTCATGCCAGTCAGAATGGCAATTATTAAAAAGTCAAGAAGCAACAGATGCTGGTGAGGTTGTGGAGAAATAGCAATGCTTTTACACTGTTGTTGGAAATGTAAATTGGTTCAACCATTGTGGAAGACAGTGTGGGAATTCCTCAAATATTTAGAACCAGAAATACCATTTTGCCCAACAATCCCATTACAGGGTATACACCCAAAGGAATATAGATCATTCTATTATAAAGATACATGCATGTCTATGTTCATTACAGGACTTTTCACAAGAGCAAAGACATGGAATCAACCCAAATGTCCATCAATGATGGACAGGATAAAGAAAATGTGGTTCATATACACTATGGAATGTTATGCAGCCATAAAAATGAATGAGACAGTGTCCTTTGTAGGAATATGGATGAAGCTGGAAGCCATTATCCTCAGCAAACTAACACAGGAACAAACAACCAAACACCGATGTTCTCACTTATAACTGGGAGCTGAGCAATGAGAACACATGGACACAGGGAGAGGAATGGCACACACTGGGGCCTGTTGGGGGAGGGTAGTGGTGGGGGGAGCATTAGGAAAAATAGCTAATGCATGCCAGGGTTAGTACCTAGGTGATGGGTTGGTAAGTGCAGTAAACCACCATGGCACACGTTTACCTATGTAACAAACCTGCACATCCTGCACATGTACCCGGGAACTTGAAATAAAATTAAATTTAATTAAAAGACAAGCTTAAAGCATTAAAAAAAAATTAGATAAAAGAAGCCTTTGATTTACGAAATACTGAAACAATAGTTTCAATTTTGTTTTTAACATATATGCAAATCCTTTAATACTGCTCCCTTCCAGAGATGCAGCTTAATTCCCTCTCTTGAGTGTGGCTTGGACTTAATGACGCACTTCTGATATGGCCCAGTTCTGTGTTCCCACCCAAATCTCATCTTGAATTCTCTTGGGAATTGCAATCCCCAGGTATTGGGGAAAAGACCTCATGGGAGGTGATTGGATCATGGGGATGGTTCCCCTATGCTGTTCTCATGATAGTGAGTGAGCTCTCATGAGATCTGACGGTTTTATAAGGGGCTTTTCTCCGCTTTGCTCTGCATTTCTCTCTCCTGCCACCATGTGAAGAACGATGTGTTTGCTTCCACTTCTGACATGATTGTAAATTTTCTGGGATGGCCTCCTCAGCCATGCAGAAGTGTGTCAATTAAATCTCCTTTCTTTATAAATTATGCAGTCTCAGTTATTTCTTTATAGCAGTGTGAGAATGGACTAACACAACTTCTAACTGATAGAGTAATGCTGACATAACAGTTTGTGACTCTGGCGGTAGAAAATAAAACACACTGTGGCTTCCACCTTCTCTCTCTCTCTCTCTGGGATCATGAGCTCTGGGGGAAGCCAGCTGCTGTGCTGTAAGCAGCCCTGAAGGAAGGTCCATGTGGCTAAGAACTGCAGACTTCTGGAACCAGACAACAAGGAACTAGGCCTTTTCCAACAGCCATGTGACTGAGCCATGTTTCATGTGAATCCTCAGTGAAGCCCTCAGATGATGCAGCCCTTGACTGACAACTGTACTGCAACCTTCTGAGAGGCCCTGAGCCAGAAGCACTCAGGGAAACCTCTCCTGGATTCCTGACCATTGGAAACTGCAGGAGATGATGAATATTTGCTGTTTTGAGCTGCTAAGTTTTACATAATTTGCTATGCAATAGTAAATAACTAATACATTTTCACAAGACAGGATGTATTCTTACATGGTAATTTGCATTTGCTCTAAATTTATTTATTTATTATTATTACTGAGACATGGTCTCACTCTGTCACCCAGGCTGGAGGGCAGTGGCATGATCACCATGCACTGTAGTGTTGACCTCCTGGGCTCAATGGATCCTTTGACCTCAGCCTCCTGAACAGCTGGGACCACAGGCATAAACCACCATGCCTGGCTAATTTTCTAATTTTTTTTGTAGAGATGAGGGTTTCACCATGTTGCCCAGGCTCATCTTGAACTTCGGGAGTCAACAAATCTGCCTTCTTCTGCCTTCCACAGTACTACGATGGCAGGCATGAGCCACCACACCTGGCCTAAATTAATTATAAGACGTTAAACATGTAACTTAGTTTTAAAAGGTAAGGAGAATGTCCATGGCTGAAGAGGATGTATTTTGTTACTGTTCACAATGATCACTTTACTACAACTTCAATTTCCAACTGTGTCCCAATAAAACACAAAAGGAAGACCCAACCCTTGCTAGGCTGACTCTACGATGGCCTCAACAACCAACTCCTGGTCATTCACCTTCCTCCAGTTATTCAGCCAACTCTAATGTAGGTGCTGCTGTGAAGGGATTTAGCAGATATAATTAAGAGCCTCAATTAGTTGACTTTAGGCTGGGTTTATCCTGCTTGGACCGTCCTAAGCAGGTGAGCCCTTGAAAGGACCGGGTTCTTCCTGAGCATAGAGATTCACAGTGTGAGAGGGATTCAGCATGAGGGGTTTCCTCCACCGTGGGCTTTGAAAATGAAGAGGCTGTGTAGAAAAGAACGCTGTTGGGCACCAGGAATTGAGCGCAGCCCTCCCTGTTCTCTACAGTGTCCGCCAGCAAGGAACAGGGACCTCAGTCTTACAACTGCCAGAAACTGCATTCTGCCACCTCTGTATAAGCCTGAAGGAGGATTCAAAATGAAAACACAGCTTGGGAAGCCCAGAATAGAGATTCTGTCCACATCATGCCCAGATTTCTGACTAAGGAACTATAAGCAGATAAATGGGTGTTGTTTGGCCAGGCATGGTAGTGCACGCCTGTAATCCTAACATTTGAAGAGCTGACACAGGAGGATCACTTGCAGCCAGAACTTCGAAACAAGCCAGGATAATACAGTGAGACACTGGTCTCCACAATTTTTTTTTTAATTAGCTGGGCATGATGGCACTTGCCTGCAGTCCTAGCTACTCTGAAGACTGAGGCAGGAGGGTCCCTTGAGCCCAGGAGTTTGAGGCTACAGTGAGCCATGATCATGTGACTGCACTTCACCCTGGATGAGAGAGGGAGACTCTGTCTTTAAAAATAAATCAATGAATACAATAAATGGGTGTTGTTTAAAGCCAATGTTTGTGATAACTTGTTACCCAGTCTTATAGAATTCATACACAGCCTCAACAGACTCATGGAATGAGTTGATGAATTCATATGCACACTAGTTTCATAAAATAAAATCTTTTTTAAATTTTTTCAGTGTTTTACATTTTATAATTTTCTGTGATGCAATTTAATACACTCGTATTTCATTCAGTCAGTCAACAAAATTAATTTAGTCCCTACGATGAACCAGGTATGCCCTCGTATGTTCACGTGCCTGACAACCTAGAAGCCTCATAAGACCAGCACGGAGCCACTGGAGTGTTTCAGGTGAAGGAATGACACACGCTGCACATGCTGACTTACAGTATCAGGACCACTGTGAAGAGAAGAGTCACGTAGCAGGTAATGGGACAGTGCTAGAGCCACAGTTCAGGAGTGATGGCCTGGTGATGACTAAGGGGAGAGGAGGGCCTGAGGGATGAAAGTGACGGAGGGAAGGGCTGGAGAAGCAGGAGGTGATAAAAAGGAGCAGAGGGAAGAATTCAAAAGCTGTGGAATTCTGAGGTTTAAACACATTGTTTTATAGATTTTAATTCATCCGTCTACAGAGCCTCGCAGGGTGTTCTTTGCAGTTGGCCTTTAATACCTTATATGAGTCTGCCAAAAAACTAGTTGTTTTTTGTGTTAATCAGATTTATAAAATACTAAATGTTCCTATAAAATATACACACCACCACTTAGATGTGTATACTTCCTAAAAACAGGCAGTGCATTTAGCACTGGTGAGGGACATTGTGAACACTTGCAACTTTGAGGTGAATAAAGTCTACTGGCTCCTGGCTGCAACATATAGTAACACAGTGGCCACTTTGTATTGAGGAGATGTCCTGGACTCACACAGAAACTCAGGGCTATGGAATGAAAGTATATTTATTCATGTCCCTGTTCGGGCGTCGTGTTGGCCGGGCGCGGTGGCTCAAGCCTGTAATCCCAGCACTTTGGGAGGCCGAGACGGGTGGATCACGAGGTCAGGAGATCGAGACCATCCTGGCCTACACGGTGAAACCCCGTCTCTACTAAAACATACAAAAAACTAGCCGGGCGAGGTGGCGGGCGCCTGTAGTCCCAGCTACTTGGGAGGCTGAGGCAGGAGAATGGTGTGAATCTGGGAGGCGGAGCTTGCAGTGAGCTGAGATCCGGCCACTGCACTCCAGCCTGGGTGACAGAGCGAGACTCCGTCTCAAAAAAAAAAAAAAAAAAAAAGAAAGTATATTTAAATATTTAAAATACAAGTGGGAGTCACAGATACATTGTCTGGGAAAGTGAAACTTAGGAGCTTTGTGAGTGCGGTTGTACTGCTTTTAGACAGGTTTATATATCAAGCAGCTAAAGACACATTTTTTACCGACTAGATTTCTGATCATTTAGGGGTTACCGAGATTCTGCTACCCGCTGTATTTAATAAACGAGGAGCTAACTGGTCTCTATTCTATCTCATGCATGCAAGTACAACTTTTCTAGATTTAAAGAAAAGAAAAAGAAAAAGAAAAGAAAAGAAATGCAAAAAGAAAAGAAACCTGTCTCTACACCTCCATTCCCAGGGCGGGCTCACTCTCTGGTGCCAAGCTCCCTGGGTTGAGTTTTCTCCTAGAAGAGTTCAGGGGGACATGTAAGTAGTGGGAGGCAGGGAGTCCTGGGACGGGGTTTCTGGGATGAAATTGAAGGGAGAGGGACAGGGACCATGCCCACAGTTTCTCCCAGGTTTCTCAGACTCCTGGGCCAAGACTCAGGGAGACATTGGGACAGAACGCTTGGCACAGGAGGATCGAGGTCAGGGTGAAGTCCCAGGGCCCCAGGCGTGGCTCTCAGGATCTCAGGCCCCACAAGCGGTGTATGGACTGGGGAGGTACAGGGTTAGGGATTCTCCAGCTCCGCAGCGTTTCTCTTCCTCTCCCAACCTGCGTCAGATCCTTCTTCCTGTATACTCATGAGGCAGACTCAGTTCTCACTCCCATTGGGTGTCGAGTTTCTAGAGAAGCCAATCATTGTCGATGCGGCCCCTTTTCTAAAGTCCCCAGTCACCTACCTGGACTCAGATTCTCCCCAGATGCCAAGGACGCAGTGGAGCAGTGGAGAGCCTACCTGGAGGGCGAGTGCGTGGAGTGGCTCCGCAGATATCCCAGGTGCCATTGACCAGGTTGGTGTCTGGGTTCTGTGCTCTCTTCCCCATCCCAGGTGTCCTGTCCATTCTCATGAGGGCCACATGCCTGCTACTGGAGTGTCCCATGAGAGATGCAAAGAGCCTGAATTTTCTGATTCTTCTCGTCAGACCCCCTACCAAGACACATGTGACACCATCCCATCTCTGACCACGAGGCCACCCTGAGGTGCTGGGCCCTGGCCTTCTACCCAGATCACACTGACCTGGCAGCGAGATGGGGAGAACCAGACCCAGGACACGGAGCTTGTGGAGACCAGGCCTGCAGGGAACGGAATCTTCCAGAAGTGGGCAGCTGTGGTGGTGCATTCTGGAGAGGAGCAGAGATATACCTGCCATGTGCAGCATCAGGGACTGCCTGAGCCCCTCACCCTGAGATGGGGTGAGGAGGGAGATGGGGGTGTCATGCCTCCTAGGGAAATCAGGAGCCTCTCTGGACACCTTTAGCAGGGTCGAGGCTGGGGCCTAGGGGTCAGGGACCCTCACCTTCCCATATTTTCCCAGAGTGGTCTTCTCAGTCCACCATCTCCATCGTGGGCATCATTGCTGGCCTGGTTCTCCTTGGAGCTGTGGTCACTGGAGCTGTGGTTACTGCTGTGATGTGGAGGAGGAAGAGCTCAGGTGAGGAAGGAGTGAGGAGTGGGGTCTGAGATTTCTTGTCCCACTGGGAGTTTCAAGCCCCAGATAGAAATGTGCCCCGCCTGGTTACTGGGAAGCACTATCCACACTCATGGGCCGACCCAGCCTGGGCACTGTGTGGCAGCACCTACTCTTTTGTAAAGCACCTGTGACAATGAAGGACAGATAGATCACCTTGATGATTGTGGTGATGGGGACCTGATCCCAGCAGTCACAGGTGACGGAGGAAGGTCACAGCAGAGGACAGATCTTAGGAGGGCAGTTGGTCCAGGACCCACACCTCCTTTCTTCATGTTTCCTGATCCTGCCCAAGGTCTACAGTCACACATTTCTGGAAACTTCTCTAAGTTCCAAGACTAGGAGATTCCTCTAGGACCTCATGGCCCTGCCACCTTTCTGGTCTCTCACAGGACATTTTCTTCCCACAGATAGAAAAGGAGGAAGCTACTCTCAGGCTGCAAGTAAGTAGGAAGGAGGCTGATCCCTGAGATCCTTGGGATATTGTGGTCGGGAGCACATGTGGGAGCTGACCCTCCCCACAGTTCCTCCTCTAGCCACATCTCCAGAGGGATCTGACCAGGTCCTGTTTTTGTTCTACCCCAGGCAGTGACAGTGCCCAGGGCTCTGATGTGTCTCTCATGGCTTGTAAAGGTGAGACCCTGGGGGGCCTGATGTGTGTGGGGTGTTCAGGGGAACAGTGGATGCAGCTGTGCTATGGGGTTTCTTTGGGTTGGATGTTTTGAACATGGGATAGGTTGTTTAAAGTGTGACTCTTCACTGTGACAGATATGAATTTGTTCATGAATATTTTTTCTATAGTGTGAGACAGCTGCCTTGTGTGGGACTGAGTGGCAAGATTTGTTCACGCCTTCTCTTTGCGACTTCAAGAACCCTGGCTTGCTTTCTGCAAAGGCACCTGAATGTGTCTGTGTTCCTGTAGGCATAATGTGAGTAGATGGGGAGATCACCCCACCCCCATGTTCACCATGACCCTCTTCCCCATGCCGACCTGTGCTCCCTCCCCAATCATCTTTCCTGCTCCAGAGAGGTGGGGCTGAGATGTCTCCATCCCTGTCTCAACTTTATATGCACTGAGCTGTAACTTCTTACTTCCCTATTGAAATTAGAATCTGAGTATAAATTTACTTTTTAAATTCTTGCCATAAAAGGTAGATGGGTTAATTAAAGGAGAAGATTCCTAAAATTTAAGAGAAAAAATAAATGGAAAACATGAGAACCTTCCACAGTCCACGTGTTTCTTGTGCTGATTTGTTGCAGGGGTGGAGAGTAGACGGGGCTGTGCTCAGTGGGTGCTCAGGCCACTGTGGGCTTTATGTGGTCAGTGTTTGGCTGGGTCATCTTCGCTGCTCCATTGCCTGTGGCCCTTCAGTAGAACCTTGTCCCACCACGACCTGTGATCACAGAGACTTGGATGTCACCTAGGGTGGTCCCTACACACAAGGGTCCTTGTGGTATCAAGAAACAAATTTTCACACCTGTTCAGCTCTTGCCATCCTCCCAGGGCTCTTTCCTGGATTGTATTTTCCATCTTTTCTCCAATCTTTAAATGAATGAGATTTGGAAATTTGCAGAGAGGAGGGGTCCCATAATTTCTCATCATAGGTAAGTTTTTGTTGGAGCTCCTCTTCTGCTGTCCTACTCATCTTCCTGCCCTGGGTTGTAGTCATCCCAGTGCTGGTTCCAATCCAAACTCATGGTTTTATAAAGCAGAGCCTAATTTAGATTCATATGTGGTTGGATAATTGGACCCATAAGTCTAGGGTTATCTTTCCTGAGGAGAAAAATATGGTTGTGTGCTGCAGTGTGCAGGAGGATTGGTGTGGGAGGAGGGAGGGAGGGAGGACACAAAAGCAGCCCTGGTGAGAAAAGTACTGTGGCATCGATGTCTGCATGAGAGGATGTTGTTCTTTAGATGCCACAAAACGGCATTTGTCCTGAGGCTACATTAATAAAGATATTGCCTTTAGAATAGGGAGGTGCACTACAGTGATCATTCATTCAACTGACATTTGTTGTCTGCTAGGGATATGACTGCTTTTGCATTTAGAAAGCATCACTAAAGTAAAAACAGAAAAGTTTCTGGCATTCTGGTGCCTGCGTTCTAGATGCAAGCTTGCACAGCTTGCACACTGCATGTGGACCAGGACAGTTTTGAATGTGAGGACTTTTTTGCTTATCTGTGGGGACCTGAGACCTGGAGTGGGTGCACCCACCTCCCTCAGGATCAGGAGTGAAAGCTTTAGGAACCCTCCTTTGCAGTGATCTGCAAAAATAGAGGCCACATTACTGTGAGAACCCAGAGTAAAGCCAAGCAGGCTCGACCTTCAAGGAGTTGTGGGGAAGGTTAATGGAGTGGTGTTCCAGGGTCAGAACAGAAGGGCAACCAGGAAGGACACTGCTTGATATTTATGACGGGAATGCAATAATTCAGGAGCAGAAGGCCAAGGGTGTTTGACGAAATACAAAGTCATGATCCCAGTCTCAATTCCTAGACCTCGGCCAAGCTTCAGATTCAGAATCCAGTGACTGAGGAGGTGTCCATATTCCTAAAAGGAGGGACCTCGGGACACCGTGTCGAGTACATGCTGGGACAAATCCATTAGCCCTTCTCCAAAGGAGCCTGTAGCCATTTAATCAGGAGATGGGATTAGTATTGACACTGGGTGTGAGTGGACATTGATGCCCTGGTTCCCACAGCACCATCATGTCCCCATCACAGTGGGGCTTACAGAGGCCAGGGAATAAACATGGACACATTATGGCCCAGAGTGGGAGCACTGGATCCATAAACCTGGTCCTAGTTATCTTCCCTTTCCCCATGTGCATAATTGGCCTTGATGCACTGGCAACTGGAGGTCACCCCACACTGCGTCCCTAGTCTGGAGAGTAAGGGCTCTCATTGTGCTGAAGCCCAAAGGAAATCCTCTAAAACTTCCCTCATCCCAGTCAAGCCAGAAGCAATATTGTGTCACAGGGTGGGTCTTGTGGAGGGTACTACAGGTATTGTAGGGGTAGCATTGCCATTAGAGAGCTGAAGGATGCGGGGTGGTGTTAGCCACCTGCCAAGATCCTGTTACCTCCATATCATTCAGCAATCTGTCCCTGAAGAAGCCTGATATGAATAAAGAATGAATGGAATTCCTCCAGACTTGACCAAGTAGGAGTCCTGATTGCAGCTGCCATGCTGGCTGGATATCACTGCTTGGGGAGATTAATAAGACCTGAGGCACATAGCAAGCAGCTGTGAATTTGGTGATTGCATTCCTTCCCATTTCATTAAGAAAATGGATATGGAATGATTCACATTCACATGGAATTTATAATACATTTATTTATAGCTTCCCTCAGGGCTACCTTAACTCCTGAACCTTCTATAAAAATCGCCTTAAGAGATCTGGACAAATCAGACATATCACAGAATACTAAATCTCTTCATCTCATTGGCAGTATCACATAGATCAGGAAGGATGAGCAAGAGGAGGAAAGTATGATGAATTCCTTGGCAAAACTTGCACTACAGAAGGTGAAGATTAACCTCACAGAGCTTCAGGGGTGGCCACTGCAGTGAGGTGTGATGTGTCCAGTGGTTACAGGCATGGCATGCAGGGCTCTCCCCTCCAAAGTAAAAGACACACTTGCATCTTGCATCCTCACTAGAAGGAAGGAAGCACACTGCCTGGTGAGCCTCGCTGGGTTCTGGCAATGCCACATTCCACATCTAAGTATATTGCTTTGGCCCACACTCTGGGTGATATAGGAGGAGGCCAGTTTTGAGTGGTGCCTGGTCAGGAAAGGACACTGCAGCAGATCCAGGCTGTGGTGCAGCCAGTCACCATTCCTCAGACCCCTGGTGCTGGAGGTGGCGGTGTGGGGAAAGATGCAGGATGGAGCTGAACCACGCATCAGTGGGAGAGTCAGAATGGAGGGCCTGGGATCTGGAGTAAGGCCATGGAATCCACAGCAGAGAAATATGCTCCCTGTTAGAGGCAACTTTTTTCATCTTACTGGCCCTAATAAGAGAACGCTTGATCATGGGACACCAAGCAACAATATGATTCCAAGTGCCCAAATGTATTGGCTTCTATGTGACCCACAGAATCACAGACTGGATAGACCCAGCGGCATCTATCATGAGATGAAAATGGTCCATGTGGGTTGAGCCTCAATTCCATGTTAACACCCACACCCTCAATTCCATGTTAACACCAGTCCTGACGTGGCCCTGAATCACCAAACAAATTGAAGATAAATTGAAGTTAGCCAGCCGGCATCACGGATCAACCCAGGCCTGACAGGAAAGACCCATGAGTGGAGCAACCACAGTGGCAGGGATGAGGCTACAAGTGGGTCCAGCAGCACTGACTCCCCACTACCAAGGCCCATCCAGCTGCTGCTTCCTCTGAATACTCTGCTGATGAGCATTCCAGAGCAATGATGGGCACCGAGAGGGCACTATTTCTTCAGGTAACTGACTAGCCCCTAAGTGACAAGTTGAATAGCTTGAGCCCCATCCATCCTGGAAGGGGCAGGGGTTCATCCTCACAGGGAAAGGCACATATTCAATGTGGTGTGGTTTTTCTCTCTGCTCTCAGACCTTCAGCCAGCATCACTGTAGACAGTTCTGATCCACTGGCTCACAATTTCAGTACATTATTTGCCTGCGGGACATACCTCAGAGGGAAGGGGATGAAGTGTGGGCCACGACCATGGGATCCCCTGGTCATATCACCACCTGCACCTCCCAGGGGCTGCCAGCCACACAGAGTCATGGACAGGTCTCCACAGACACAACTTAGTACCAGCTTGGATGAAACCCTCTGAGGAATGGGAGCCAGCTTTCAGGATGTGCTGCGCGTATTAAATCAAAGACGTCCCTATGGTGCTGTGTTTACAGAAGGAAGAACACGTGGGTCCAAAAACCAAGAAGTTGAAACAGGTGTGGCTCCATGTCTCATCCCTTCTAGTCACCCTCAGGGTGATCTTGTACTTCTCATCTCCAAAATCTGGACTGTGTAGGGAAGGAGGTCCTGGTTTCCCAAAGGGGGCACCCTGGCAAGGAGACAAATGAGAGTCCATGGAACTACACATTATTGTTGTCCTCAGGGATGTTCGAATAGTATGTGTCCAGACACAAGCAGGTGAGAAGAGGAGGAGGCAGGGCTGCTATCACACAAGGAAGGCAGGAGAAGTGTGTGTGGACATAAGAAATCCACATGGGGATCTCTTTGCTCCCCTTGTCCTATTGTTAAGTGTGAGCAGAATCATACAGCAACTGACTCTGAGAAGGTTTGATATTCAAGAGCCCAGAACACTCAAGAAGGAAGGATTGAGTGATACTCCTGGGTAATCTCCCAAGGCTCCGCTCCTGTGCTCTGACATCCTCAGTAGGATTAGTGCAGAAGCCCTGCTTCCCATGAGGTATTCCCAGCCAGTGACCGGTCACAGCAGGCACACTAAGGCAGGCTATTACTGGGAGACAGGGGACAACTCTGGTGGTGAACTATGACTCCAGGACTCCTCCATGGCCTTGCTCACCTCTCCTTAGACTGCCTGTGCTCTAGGATGCATCGAACAAACTTTCTCTCCTGTCCAGCACTTGGGGTCACACTTGCATCTTGGTCTGCCGCTTTTTCCAGGGATTTCTGGCTCACTTCCCATATTCCCTTACAGGTGTGTACCCTCAAAACATTCCGCATACTCAAAGCTCATCTTGGCATCTGCTCCTTGAAGGGCTTGGACTAAAGATCACTTTCATCCTCATAGCAATAACTCTTACTTATTCCAACCTGTAAAATCCTTATCTGTATCCAACCTCTGCCTCCCCCATAGAATCAATTTTGTTTATGTTTGTAGTATCTCTTTGAGTTAACAGATATTTATTGTATTAAGCCACTGAATTTTGAGGTAGTTTGGGACACAGCAGTTAATAACTATTAAGGCTTTCTTCAGTTTATATTATTGCATGGATATTATCTACATCTCTTTTAATCCCTTGCATTTTAATAATGTTGGTCATACTTGCTGTTCCAATCCTTTCCTCCTATTCTTTTTTGAAAATTCTTATTTTGTCTTTCTCTGTCCTTCCTTCCTTCTTTCCTCCTTTCCTCCCTCAGAGCTTTCTCTCTCCCTCCATTTGTTCATAAACCCTATGTGGTTAGATTAAAAGGAAGCATTATTTGAATCTTATGCTAAAAGTATATTACCATAAATTATAAAATAAAGGTAAAGAAGAGGAAGTTATTAATAGAATATGAAAAAATGCCTAGGGTGATTCTGTAGCCAAGACTGCGGCTTTTAACATTTAATCTTCACCTTCAACTGAATGTTTTCAGAACACATGAGCAACGTGAACTCTTTCCCATTCTTGATACAAGCACTTGGGAAATCAAATTAGCCTTATCTAGTATGATTAATGTCCATACACCATATAATCCCACCGTCTGCTTCCTGATCATACACTCTGGGGACATTCTTGTGTCCAGGAGACGTGTACACCAATGTTTATGGCAAAAACTGGAAACAATCACATATACATCAATGGGAATTAACAAACTTGTGGTATATTCATAAAAAGTAAAACTTTAGCAGTAAAAATGAATGAGCAGCACCCTCCCACATCAGAGATAACTCTACTACACATAACGTGCATCACGGAAGAATATACATAGTGTGAGTTCTCTTTACGGGGAAGTTTAAAAAATAAGTCAAACTGTGATTTGGGTATATATATATTTATTGTAAAAATCGTTAGAGACAATACAAAGGAATGGTAAATACAAGACTCAAGACAGAGGTTCCTTTCCGCGGATAGGATTGGACAACAGCATAGGGTGGCTTCATAGGTTCTGTTTCTTATGCTAGGAGGGGATGTCCAGATAGTTAGTTACTTGATCATAAATATTTATTTATTTATTTATTTCTGCGACAGAGTGTCGCTCTCGTTACCCAGGCTGGAGTGCAGTGGTGTGATCTCGGCTCACTGCAAATTCCGCCTCCTGGGTTTAAGTGATTCTCCTGCCTTAGCCTCCCGAGTAGCTAGCATTACAGGCACCCACACAACACCCAGCTAATTTTTGTATTTTTAGTAGAGACTGGGTTTCACCATGTTGACCAGGCTGGTCTTGAATTCCTGACCTCAGATGATCTGCCCACTTCGGTCTCTCAAAGTGCTGAGATTACAAGCATGAGCCACCGCTCCTGGCCCACAAATCTTTAAGGTGTCATTTTTCAAAATTCACCTTGCATGCCATTCCTGATTGATTCGTTGGAAATGAAAGAGGAGAGAAAATATTGAAGTTCATCGCAAGGATCCTTAGCGATAACTACTCATGGTAAAGCAAAGCCACAGCCAATTGTAAAGAACCATGTGACAGAGAGGACCAGGATGCCATGAAAAATAGCCTTGGCTAGAAATAGCTCATTTGATCCTTGGCTAATTGGCAGCTCTCTACATTTTCTGGTACACAATGTTCACTCTGATGTGCAAGGCAATTTTATCTTGCAAAGAATTTCAGAATTTGAATGTTGCTCATATTTTACCACATATGCAAGTGAATTAAACTTTTACAGAATAGAAAAAACATCGTTGAGCAAAATAAATTAAATGAAAAGACATAAAGGAATAACTAGTGATGAAATAGCAGTAGAAATGGAAAACACAAAAGAGCTGCTTTTAAAACAATGTTAGAAGCACAAAATAACAGTGTTTTTCATAATCATACTGGAGTCCAAATCACTTCTACACATCTAAAGATGTTAAACTAATCATAGGATGCCCACTGAATAAGCAATTATTGAAAAATCTTGCTCCTAGATTGGAGTTAACCATTTCTGCCTACCACATCAAACCAAAGTGTTGTCATGATGCTAAGCTAGTTGTACAGACAGATGTGAGATTCAAACTTGTCTAACTGCAAAGCACCCTGATTAGGTAAATATTTTTGTAGATGCTTGAGTAAGAAAATTGACATTTTGGGCATTTTTGAACTGAATGAGAAACTTCTGAGGAAAAACAAAGGTAGTTATGATTATAAAGGCATCATTGTATGGCACTGAAGTCTTGGGATTCTTTGATCTAGCTACTGTATTTTCTCAACTTTGTTACAACTTATCAAAGAGAACATTAACACTAAAGGCATTTGCAAAAAAAATCTGAGATATTGTTGTATCTCCTTTCTCTGTCTCAAATTTTTAATCATTACTTTAGTAAAGATAATTTTAATGTATTAAGGAAAATTAGTCCAATACAAGAAGTATTTGATTTACAAAAATCCTGAAACAATAATGTTAATTTTGCTTTTAACGTATATATGAATTCTCTGATACTCCTCCTTTCCAGAGGTGTAGCTTCATTCCCTCCCTGTGAGTGTGGCCTGGACTTAATGACTCACTTCTAAATGATAGAGTAATGCTGACATAAGAGTTTGTGACTCTGGGTGTAGAACCTAAGACTCACTAAGGCTGGGCACGGTGGCTCATGGCTGTAATCCCACAACTTTAGGAGGCTGAGGTGTGCCATGAGGTCAGGAGCTCAAGACGAGCCTGGCCAAAATGATGAAACCCCATCTCTACTAAAAATAAAAAAAATTAGCTGGGTGTGGTGGCACGCATCTGTAATCCCAGCTACTTGGGAGGCTGACGCAGGAGAAACGATTGAACCCGGAAGACGGAGGTTACAGTGAGGCGAGATCGAGCTACTGCACTCCAGCCTGGGCAACAAGTTGACAGTCCATCTCAAAAAAAAAAAAAAAAAAAAAAAAAAAGACTCACTGTGGTTCTCTCTTTCTCTGGGATCATGAGCCCTGGGGGAAGCTGGCTGCTGTATCATAAGGAGGCCTGTGGAAAGGTCCATGTGACTAGGAAGTGAGGTATTCTGGGATCAAACAATAAGAAGCTGAAACCTCTTCCAATAGCCATGTGAGAGATTCTTGTGTCTTGTGAATCCCCAGTCCCATTTGAGCCCTCAGATGATTCAGCCCTGGATGACAACTAGACAGCAACTTTGTGAGAGGCCCTGAGCCAGAAGCACTCAGAGAAACTGCTCCTGGATTCCTGACCATTGGAAACTGTGGGAGATGATAAATATTTGTTGATTTGAGCTGCTAAGTTGTAGGTGACTTGTTATGCAGCAGTAGATAACTAATACAGCTTCACAAGAGAGGATGAATCAATGAACTTTTTCATTTGCTCTAAATTCATTATAAAATACTAAACATATCATTTGCTTTTAATATTTAAGAAGAATTTCCATTGCTATATAAGATATATTTTATTATCATTAACAATGATCTATTTTTGATCTTCAACTTGTATGTTCTATTTAAACACAAAAGGAAGATCTATGCTATGCTAGGCTGATTCTATGATGACACCTCAATAACCACCCTTGGTTATTCACATTACCCCAGTTACTCAGTTGACACTAATGCAGGTGCTGCTGTGAAGGGGTTTTGCAGATAGATTTCAGGTCCCTGGTCAGTTGACTTTAAGATGGGGATTATCCTGCTTGGACTGTCCTAATCAGGTAAGCTCTGAAAAGGACTGGGTTCTTCCTGAGAATAGAGACAGTGTAGAGGGATTCAGCGTGAAGGATTTCCACCACCATGAGCTTTGAAAATGGAGGGGAAAGAACACTGGTGGCCAACAGGAATTAGAGGCCCTCCCCACCGTCTACTCTGATAGCCCAAAGGAAACAGGGACCTTAGTCCTACAATGGCCAGAAACCAAATTCTGCCAACGAGCTCTATATAAGCTTGGGGGAGAACACCAGCCTTAAGATGAGGATACAGTTTTGTGAAACCCTGAACAAAGTATCTATCAAACTTGGCCTGGATTTCTGATTAAGGAAATGTACACAAATAAATGGGTGCTGTCTTAAGCCACTAAGTTTGTGGTAATTGGTTATGCACTAATAGAAAATTAATAAAAGGACCGGGCGCCAAGATGGCCGAAAAGGAAGAACTCCAGCCTCCAGCTCCCAGCGTGAACGACACAGAAGACGGGTTATTTCTGCATTTCCAACTGAGCCTCCGCTGCTGATCC
This sequence comes from Macaca mulatta, assembly GCF_049350105.2. NCBI lineage: Eukaryota > Metazoa > Chordata > Mammalia > Primates > Cercopithecidae > Macaca > Macaca mulatta. Next base: position 153,298,064 of record NC_133409.1, on the reverse strand, counting down.
TCAGGTAAACAGGGTTTGGAGTGGACCTCAAGCAAAATCCAACAGACCTGCAGCTGAGGGTCCTGACTATTAGAAAGAAAACTAACAAACAGAAAGGACATCCACACCAAAAACCCATCTGTACATCACCATGATCAAAGACCAAAGGTAGATAAAACCACAAAGATGGGGAAAAAGCGGTGCAGAAAAGCTGGAAATTCAAAAGATCAGAGCGCCTCCCCCTCTCCAAAGGAACGCAGCTCCTCGCCAGCAACGGAACAAAGCTGGATGGAGAATGACTTTGACGAGTTGAGAGAAGAAGGCTTCAGTCGATCAAACTCCTCAGAGCTAAAGGAGAAACTATGAACCCAGCGCAAACAAACTAAAGACCTTGGAAAAAGATTTGACGAATGGCTAACTAGAAAAACCAACGCAGAGAAGTCCATAAACGACCTGATAGAGATGAAAACCATGACGCGAGAACTGCGTGACAAATGCACAAGCTTCAGTAACCAACTCGATCAACTGGAAGAAAAAGTATCAGTGATTGAAGATCAAATGAATGAAATGAAGCAAGAAGAGAAGTTTAGAGAAAAAAGAGTAAAAAGAAATGAACAAAGTCTCCAAGAAATATGGGATGATGTGAAAAGACCAAATCTACGTCTGATTGGTGTACCTGAAAGTGACGAGGAGAATGGAACCAAGCTGGAAAACACTCTGCAGGATATTATCCTGGAGAACTTCCCCAACCTAGTAAGGTAGGTCAACATTCAAATTCAGGAAATACAGAGAACGCCACAAAGATACTCCTCGAGAAGAGAAACTCCAAGACACGTAACTGTCAGATTCACCAAAGTTGAAATGAAGGAAAAAACGTTAAGGGCAGCCAGAGAGAAAGCTTGGGTTATCCACAAAGGGAAGCCCATCAAACTAACAGCGGACCTCCAAGCCAGAAGAGACTGGGGGCCAATATTCAACATTCTTAAAGAAAAGAATTTTCAACCCAGAACTTCATATCCAGCCAAACTAAGTTTCATAAGTGAAGGAGAAATAAAATCCTTTACAGACAAGCAAATGCTGAGAGATTTTGTCACCACCAGGCCTGCCCTACAAGAGCTCCTGAGGAAGCGCTAAACATGGAAAGGAACAACTGGTACCAACCATTGCAAAAACATGCCAAAATGTAAAGACCATCAATGCTAGGAAGAAACTGCATCAACTAACGAGCAAAATAACCAGCCAACATCGTAATGACAGGATCAAGTTCACACATAACAATATTAACCTTAAATGTAAATTCTACCAGAGGTACAAGAAGGAGCTGGTACCATTCCTTCTGAAACTATTTCAATCAATAGAAAGAGAGGGAATCCTCCCTAACTCATTTTATGAGGCCAACATCATCCTGATACCAAAGCCTGGCAGAGACACACATAAGAAAGAGAATTTTAGACCAATATCCTTGATGAAGATCGATGCAAAAATCCTCAATAAAATACTGGCAAAGGGAATCCAGCAGCACATCAAAAAGCTATCCACCATGATCAAGTGGGCTTCATCCCTGGGATGCAAGGCTGGTTCAACATATGCAAATCAGTAAACGTAATCCAGCATATAAACAGAACCAAAGACAAAAACCACATGATTATCTCAATAGATGCAGAAAAGGCCTTTGACAAAATTCAACAGCACTTCATGCTACAAACTCTTAATAAATTTGGTATTCATGGAACGAATCTTAAAATAATAAGAGCTATTTATGACAAACCCACAGCCAGTATCATACTGAATGGGCAAAAACTGGAAGCATTCCCCTTAAAAACTGGCACAAAACATGGATGCCCTCTCTCACCACTCCTATTCAACATAGTGTTGGAAGTTCTGGCCAGGGCAATCAGGCAAGAGAAAAAATAAAGGGTATTCAATTAGGAAAAGAAGAAGTCAAATTGTCCCTGTTTGCAGATAACATGATTGTATATTTAGAAAACCCCATTGTCTCAGCCCAAAATCTCCTTAAGCTGATAAGCAACTTCAGCGAAGTTTCAGGATACAAAATCAATGTGCAAAAATCACAAACATTCTTATACACCAATAATAGACAGAGAGCCAAATCATGAATGAACTCCCATTCACAATAGCTTCAAAGAGAATAAAATACCTAGGAATCTAACTTACAAGGGATGTAAAGCACCTCTTCAAGGAGAACTGCAAACCGCTGCTCAATGAAATAAAAGAGGACACAAACAAATGGGAAAACATTCCATGCTCATGGATAGGAAGAATCAACATCGTGAAAATGGCCATACTGCCCAAGGTAATTGATAGATTCAATGCCATCCCCATCAAGCTACCAATGAGTTTCTTCACAGAATTGGAAAAAACTACTTTAAAGTTCATATGGAACCAAAAAAAAGCCCGCGTTGCCAAGACAATCCTAAGTCAAAAGAACAAAGCTGGAGGCATCACGCTATCTGATTTCAAACTATACTACAAGTCTACAGTAACCAAAACAGCATGGTACTGGTACCAAAACAGAGATATAGACCAATGGAACAGAACAGAGCCCTCAGAAATAGTGCCACACATCTACAGCCATCTGATCTTTGACAAACCTGACAAAAACAAGAAATGGGAAAAGGATTCTGTATTTAATAAATGGTGCTGGGAAAACTGCTAGCCATAAGTAGAAAGCTGAAATTGGATCCCTTCCTTACTCCTTATACAAAAATTAATTCAAGATGGATTAGAGACTTAAATGTTAGACCTAAAACCATAAAAACCCTAGAAGAAAACCTAGGCAATACCATTCAGGACATAGGCATGGGCGAGGACTTCATGTATAAAACACCAAAAGCAATGGTAACAAAAGCCAAAATTGACAAATGGGATCTAACTAAACTAAAGAACTTCCACACAGCAAAAGAAACTACCATCAGAGTGAACAGGCAACCTACAGAATGGGAGAAAATTTTTGCAATCTACTCATCTGACAAAGGGCTAATATCCAGAACCTACAAAGAACTCAAACAAATTTACAAGAAAAAAACAAACAACCCCATCAAAAAGTGGGCAAAGGAAATGAACAGACACTTCTCAAAAGAAGTCATTTATACAGCCAACAGACCCATTAAAAAACGCTCATCATCACTGGCCATCAGAGAAATGCAAATCAAAACCACAATGAGATACCATCTTACACCAGTTAGAATGGCGATCATTAAAAAGTCAGGAAACAACAAGTGCTGGAGAGGATGTGGAGACATAGGAACACTTTTACACTGTTGGTGGGACTGTAAACTAGTTCAACCACTGTGGAAGATAGTGTGGCGATTCCTCAAGGATCTAGAACTAGAAATACAATTTGACCCAGTCTTCCCATTACTGAGTATATACCAAAGGACTATAAATCATGCTGCTATAAAGACACACGCACACATATGTTTACTGCGGCAGTATTCACAATAGCAAAGACTTGGAACCAACCCAAATGACCATCAATAACAGACTGCATTAAGAAAATGTGGCACATATACACCATGGAACACTATGCAGCCATGAAAAAGGATGAGTTCATGTCCTTTGTAGGGACATGGATGTAGCTGGAAACCATCATTCTCAGCAAACTGTCGCAAGAACAGAAAACCAAAACACCGCATGTTCTCACGCATAGGTGGGAATTGAACAATGAGATCACTTGGACACAGGAAGGGGAGCATCACACACCAGGGCCTGTTGTGGGGTGGGGGGAGCGGGGAGGGATAGCATTAGGAGATATACCTAATGTAAATGACGAGTTAATGGGTGCAGCACACCAACATGGCACATGTATACATAGGTAACAAACCTGCAAGTTGTGCACATGTGCCCTAGAACATAAAGTATAATTAAAAAAAGAAAATCAATAAACAGATTCAACAGCTAAGCATATGACATTTTCTCCACTAGAATGAATTAGGGAACTGATATGCACAGTAGTTGCATAAAACCAAATGTTTCCTAACTTGCTTTGCATTTTTCATTTTGTGATTTTTTGTATGACACAATTTTTGACACAATCATATTTCATTCATTTATTCAACAAAATTAACTTAGTGCCTACTATGTGCCAGATATGCTTTTATATTCTGCAGACACAACTTTGATCAAAACAACCCAAAGCCCCTGTGCTCATGTGCCTTCCATTCTAGAGGCTTCTTGAGAGTGAGATGGAGCCATTCGAGGGTTTTAAGTGAAGAAATGACACAATCTGACTCACATTAGCAGAATTGCTGACCATTGTGGGGAGAACAGCCATGAGCAGCAAGCGAGGGGACAGAGCTAGGGCCACAATTCAGTAGTGAGAGGGTGGCAGATACTAAGGGCAGAGGAGGGCCTGTGGGATGACAGGGACAGAGAGAAGGGCTGGAGAAGCAGGAGGTGAGGTAAAGGAACAGAGAGAAAGAATTCTAAAGCAATGGAATTCTCAGACTTAAAAACAATGTTTTATAGATTTGTAATGCATTTATCCGCAGAGAATGACTCACTGTTATTTGCACCTTGGTCTTTAATATATTCTGTGGGACTGTCCAAAAACGAATTGCCTCCCTATGTTAAACAGGTTAAAAAAGGATATCAAGTGTCCCAATAAAACATGCACTAGCTTAGATGTGAATAATTCATAAAAATTGGCAGGTGCATGGGCCAGCCACTGTGGCTCATACCCATAATACCAGCATTTTGGGAGGCTGAGCTGGGAGGATCGCATGAGTCCAGGAGTTCAAGACCAGTCAGAGCAAGATAGGGAGACCTCATCTCTACAGATATTTTTTTTAGAAAAATTAGCCAGGAGTGGTTGCACAGGCCTGTGGTGCCAGAAACGTGGGAGGCTGAGGGTGAAGCACTGATCGCATGAGCCCAGGAGGTTGAGGCTTCAGTGAGTCATGAGCACACCACTGCACTCCAGCCAGGGTAGGAGTGATACCCTGTCTAAAAATAAATAAATAATAAATGATAAATAAAGACAGTTCACCAGCACTGGTGAAGGGCACTTTGGCTGCACTGAGCACTTGCAATTTTGAGGTGATTAAATTCTGTACAGGCTCCTGGTGGCAATATACGGTAACACATTGAGGTCTGTATTGAGATGTCCTGGACTCACACACACAAACTCAGGGCTATGAAATAAAGATAATGTAAAAATACAACAGACCAGGGTCATACATACATAGTCTGGGAAAGTGAAACTTAGCTTTGTGAGTCTAATTGCAATGCATTTAGATACACACATTTATATATAAAGGTGCTAAAAATCACCTCTTCTACAAATTAGATTCGTGATAATTCAGGGGTTAGCAAGATGGTGCTACCCGCTGTAGCACAAGACCCTCGCGGAGACCCTCGACCCGACAAGAGCCCCAGGCATCTATACCCGATTCCATTTTCAGTTCTGGCTCAAATCCCGGGGGATTGGTAGGGAGGGAGGCTGGGCTCAGTGGCCTGGGCTGACCGCGGACGCGGGGACACGGTCTCACACCCTCCAATGGATACACAGCTGTGACCTGGACCCGGACTAGAGCCTCCTCCACAGGTATGAACATACCCTACGATGGCACAGTTACCTCGTCCTAAACCAGGAACTGTGCTAATGGACCGCAGCGGACAAGGCAGCTCAGATGTCCTGGCTGAGGAAGAAGCAGAGCTCCTCAAAACCTACCTGCAGGGAAGGTGAGCGGAGCGGCTCAGCAAAGGCCTTAAGAATGGGAAGGAGACGCTGCAGTGCGCGGGTACCAGCGGCCACTGGGCGCCTCCCTGATCTCCTGCAAATTCCTCGAGCCACCTTTCAAAAGAAGGGGAGGAAAATGAGACCAATCCTAAAATATCCCTCGCCCTCTTGTCCTGAGGAAGAAGAGTCCTCCTGGGTTTCAGATCCTACACCAGAGAGTGACTGAGGGCCCGCCCTGCACTCTGGGACAATTAAAGGATGAAGTCTCTGAGGGAAAGGAGGGAAGACAATCCCTGGAATACTGATCCGTGATTCCCTTTGACGCCACAACAGGCTTGGGCACCAGGAATTTTCCTCTCAGGCCTTGTTCTCTGCCTCACACTCAACGTGTATCTGTTGGTCTGATTCCAGTTTTTCTGAGCCCTTCGGCCTCAGCTCAGGACCAGAAATTTCTGTTCTAGCCTCAGACACTAGAACTTTCCAAGGAATAGATTACCCAGGTGCCTGTGTCCAGGCTGGTGTCTGGGTTCTGTGCTCCCTTCCCCACCCCAGGTGTCCTGTCCATTCTCAGGATGGTCACATGGGTGCTGCTGGAGTGTCCCATGAAGAATACAAAGTGGCTGAATTTTCTGACCCTTCCCCTCAGATACCCCAAAGACACACGTGACCCAGCACCCTATCTCCGACCATGAGGCCACCCTGAGGTTCTGGGCCCTGGGCTTCTACCCTGTGGAGATCACACTGACCCAGAAGCTGGATGGGGAGAACAAATTCAGGACGCAGAGCTTGTGGAGACAGACCTGCAGAGTACAGAACCTGCCAAAAGTGGGCAACTATGGTGGTGACTTCTTGAGAGAAGCAGAGATACACATGCCATGTGCAGCATGAGGGGCTGCCAGAGCCCCTCACACTGAGATGGGGTAAGGAGACGAATGTGGGGTCATGTCTCTTCTCAGGGAAAGCAGGAGTCCTTCTGGAACCCTTCAGCAAAGTCAGGGCTGAGGCCTGGGGGTGAGGGCCCCTCACGTTCCCCTCCTTTCCTAGAGCTGTCTTCCCAGCCCACCATCCCCACTGTGGGCATCGTAGCTGGCCTGGTTGTTCTCGGTGCTGTGGTCCCCAGAGCTGTGGTCACTGCTGTGATGTGGAGGTAAGAGGCCAGGTAGGAAAGGGGTAAGCTCGGAGTTTTCTTCTTCCATTGGTGAATTTCGAGCCCTATAATGGGAGTGGGCTGGTATCCTGCCTTGTTGTGAGGCACCATCTCCACACACATTTACCCTGTTCAGAGGCCCTGTCAATACTTACTCTTTTGTAAAGCACCTGTGAAAATGAAGGACAAATTTATCATCTTGATTGGGGTCATGGGAACCTGGCTCCCAGCAGTCACAGGTCAGGGGAAGGTCCCTGCTGAGGACAGACCTCAGGAGGACAATTGGTCCAGCTTCAACACATCCTCTTCCCTCGGGTTTCCTGATCCTGACCTGGGTCTGCAGTCACAGTTCTGGAAACTCCTCTGGGATCTCATGGCCCTGCCTCCTTCCTGGCCTCTCACAGTTTGTTTTCTTTCCACAGATGGAAAAGGAGGCAGCCATGCTCAGGCTTCATGTAAGTGTGGTAGGGGTGGGAGAGTGATCCCCGAGATCCTTGGGATAGTGTAGACAGGAGCCCATGGGGGAGCTCACCCACCCCACAATTCCTCCTTTAGTCACATCACCTGTGGGCTCTGAACAGATTTTGTTTTCATTCCACCCCAAACAGGGACAGTATCCAGGGCTCTGATGTGTCTCTCAAGGCTTGTAAAATGACACCTTAGAGGGCCTGAAGTGAAGGAGGACTTGGGGCAGAAGGGATAAAACTAGGCTCTGGAGATTCTTTGAATTTTTCAGTGTGTGGTGGGCTGTTCAGTGTCACCACTTACCATGACTGACCTAATTTGTTCATGACTATGTTTTTTCTAAGTCTGCCTTGTGAGGGACTGAGATCAAACTTTGTTCATGCCTCCCCTTTGTGATGTTAAGGGACTCTGGCTTCTCTTTATACCAAGGCATCTAAATGTGTCTACGTCCCTGATGACATGTGAGAAGTGGGAAGACCAGCCCACCCTCACATCCATCATGACCCCTGTTATCATTTGGATCTGTGTCCCCACCCAAATCTTATGTTCAGTTGTAATCCCCAGTGTTAAAGATGATGATTAGCTCATGAGGATGGTTCCGCCTTGAATAGTTTAGAACCATCTCTTTGGTGCTGTTCTTGTGATAGTTCTCACGAGATCTGGTGTTTGAAAGTGTGTAGCACCTCTCTGCTCTCTCTGCCTCCTGCTCCAGGCATGTGAGTCATGCCTGCTTCCCCTTAACCTTCCAGCATGATTGAAAGTTTCCTGAGGCCGTCTTATAAGTAGAGCAGATGCCAGAATCATACTTCCTGTATAGAATGCAGAACCACGAGCCAATTTAAACCTCTTTTCTTTATAAATTATGCAGTCTCATATATTTCTTTATAACAGTGTGAGAATGAACTAGTTCAGAAAATCAGTACCAGGAGCTGGGTATTGCTGTAAAGGTAGCTGAAAATGTGGAAATGGCTTTGGAACTGGGTAACAGGCAGAGGTTAGAAGAGTTTAGAGAGTTTACAAGACAAGAAAATGAGGGAAAATTTGCAACTTTCTAGAGATTTGTTAAGTTGTTGTGACCAAAATGTTGATAGTGATATGGACAGTAGAGTCCAGGCTGATGAGGTCTCAGATGGAGATGAGGAACTTATTGGGACCTAGAGGAAAGGCTACTTTTGATATTAATTGACAAAGAACTTGGAGGCATTGTGCCCCTTCTCTAGGGATCTGTAGAACTTTGAACTTGAGAGTGATGTATATGGGTATCTGGTGGAAGAAATTTCTAAGCAGCATAGCATTCCAGATTTGGCCTGGTTGCTTGTAATAGCCTATGCACACATATTTGAGCAAAGAAATGGCTTGAAAATAAAACTGATATTTAAGGGGGAAATTTAATATCCAGGACAATTTCTAGTGGAGCTGCAGGAGCAGGAACCCTGCCAGGACTACTAAATGGTAGAGCCACTGGCAATGTGCAACCTCAGCCTGGAAAAGTCATAGGCATTCAGTTTTCATCCATGAGAGCAGCTATATGGGTTATGTTCGGCAAAGCCATGGATGTGGAGCTGCAAATGGTATTGTGAGCCCACTGCTTGTACCAGCCAGTGTGCTCAGGATTCAAGATATAGAGTCAGAGGAGATTATTTTAGAGTTCTGAGTTTTAATGTCTGCTATGATGAGGTTCAGCCTTGTGAGGACACTGCATTCATTTATTTTGGCCCAGTTATTCCATTTGGAATGGAAGTGTGTAAGAAATGTCTCTTCCACTGTTGTATTAATATTTTAGAAGTAAATAATATTTTTTGTTAATTTTACAGGTTTATAGCTATAAGAACTTACTTTCCATCTCAGATGAGACTTTGGAATTTTGAGTTGATGCTGGAACAACCTAACACATTTGAGACAATTGGGAGAAGATTATTGTATTTTGTAATGTGAGAAGAACCTGAACTTTGGCTGGCTAGGGACAGGATGCAATGATATAAATATTTATTCCCTGATACCTCATGTTAAAAATGTGACCCCCAATTTTGGACGTGAGGCCTAATGGGTGGCATTTGGGTCATGGGGGTCAATCTTTTATGAATAGAGAGATGCTGCCCTCTCTGGGGAGTGAATGAATTGTTGCTCTATTAGTTTCCAGGAGAGCTAGTTGTTAAAAAGAGCTTGGCACCTTCCTACTCTCTCTGTTCCTCTGTTACCATGTGATCTCTGCACATACCAGCTCCCCTTTGCCTTCTGCCATGAGTGGAAGCAGCCTGAGGCCCTCACTCTTATCACTCAAGAGATTGTAAGGTTTTTAGGATAAACCACGGAAAAGGACAAAATGTTTTTGTTATATCTCAGATTACCTTTTTTGGCCCACATATCTTTTACAGGAAAATAATTATGATAGTAAAGAGGTATTGGCATATTATCAGAGTCTCATTCAGTCATTCAAAATTAGGCCAGTTTATCGTCCTCTTGTATGAATATGTGTCCCAGAATGAAGTCACTCAGCTTTGCAGGCACCACTCGATCTTACCGGGTTCCATAAACAAGAATAGTCTCAGGGACATATGGCTTCACCCTTTTAGGCATCCAGTATAATTGACCTAAGAGACAATATCTTCTCTTGCTCACAGCACTTTTGAGGAGTTAAGCTAATTTTGAATTTTCCTCATTATATAACCGTTTGATTTATTCACTTACCCGCAGCCACTATTCCTCCTTCTGTCCCTTTATATCAGTCTTTTCAAGTTTTGGAAGTAACATTAGGTTTGGCTGCTGTGCTGGCCAAGACTTCAGGCAGCAATAGTATTCTAGCATGTCTTCCCTCAGTCTCCTCTTGATCATAGAGGGTAGGTTACATAGGGAAGGAACTAGTTGGGACTATTGGACCACCAGGCTACATAGCTCTACTTACAGGTAAACCTGACTTTGCCAGATGAAATGAAGGCACAGCACAATCCTTGATTTGCTTGGGTATTCTTACATAAAGGTGTAAAAATATAGTTTTTTTGCTTAGGGATAATTCCTGTTTCTGGCATTTTTATTTGCATCCCTATTCCTGATACCACTGCATCACATATGAAAAAAGAAATTTGAGGTGAAGTGTAGTCATTACTCCAGCATCTTCTCCCCTTAGGAAGAATTGTATGTATAGTCATAACAATAGAGCCCTGATGCATCAGGAAAAAGAGAGGATGTGACCTAGTGGAGTCACTCTTGCAGCCCCACCCATGTTGACAGTGAGCACATTCATGGAGGTATAAATTGCCCAACAATTAGATTGGCAGTTTTTAGACAACTAATGTTTCAATTGACCATTTCAATGTTCTGTCAAAGTTTTTCCCTAAGGAGGACATCTCCCTGTGCATTGTTGGCCATTTGAGGCTATAAAGTGTATTTTCTTGTGTAAAGAAACGGGACTCAGTAGTCCGCATTGGTGCAATCTCTTCTTTTCTGGTTGTTTTATAGCCCTTGAAGCATTGACATCTACCCCTGGTTAAGCATAGCCCAATCCAGAGTCAGTGACGTTCCTGTCAAGATTGGTTTGCAGCTCCTTTGGGGTTGCTGGCATCAGTCTGGCTTGCCAGCTCTGTATGATCAAAGCCTTCCCGCTAGAGAATCTGTCACAGCCATCTGCTGCCTCTGTCTGTTTTCTTGATCAACAGTCAAAACAGAAGTTATGAGAAATTACCAAAATTGGGCCGGGCGCGGTGGCTCAAGCCTGTAATCCCAGCACTTTGGGAGGCCGAGACGGGCGGATCACGAGGTCAGGAGATCAAGACCATCCTGGCTAACACGGTGAAACCCCGTCTCTACTAAAAAGTACAAAAAACTAGCCGGGCGAGGTGGCGGGCGCCTGTAGTCCCAGCTACTCGGGAGGCTGAGGCAGGAGAATGGCGTAAACCCAGGAGGCGGAGCTTGCAGTGAGCCGAGATCGCGCCACTGCACTCCAGCCTGGGCGACAGAGCGGGACTCCGTCTCAAAAAAAAAAAAAAAAAAAAGAAAGAAAGAAAAGAAAGAAAAGAGAAATTACCAAAATTGTGTACAAAAGAGAGATTATCACTAATGACCCTTTAGGAATTAAAAAGCATTTTAAGTGAATACTCTAAAAAACCTCAAGTCAATAAGTTAGACCACTTAGATAAAATAGACAGATTCACACAAAGGTAGAAATTGCCAAAACTGACTCCTCCTCATAGAAAATCTGAATAGAACTCTACACTAAGTCAGTAATTTAAAAACTTTCTCACAAAGAAATGCCAAAGCCCGGATATCTTCACTGGTGAATTCTATCAAATATTTCAAAAGCTCTTTCAGATGAGAAGAGAGGAGTCAAGAGTTTCCAGCTCATTTACAGAACTGGCATTGCTAATATAAAAGTCAGAGCATGACTCACAAGAAAATAATACCAGAGACCAGTATCAACAATAAACATAAATGAAAACATCCTTAACAAACATAGGCAGACAATACAACGCCACGTAAAAAAGGATTACACTCCATGACCAATGGGATTCATCCCAGGAATATAAGGTTGGATTAACAACTGGAAATCAACTAATGGAATGCACCATATTAATGTAATAAAAGACATAATTATGTCAAAAGGTGCAGAAGAAACAGCTGACAAAAATGTTAACAGCACTCGTGTTCATAAGTTTCAACAAAACAGGAATGGAGGGGACCTTCCTCACTCTGATAAAGGGAATCTATAAAAAACCTACAGCTAAAATCATGCTTAATGAAGAAAGACTGAATACTTTTCTTCTAAGATGGGGATCAGTGCAAAGATGTCCAATCCCATCACTTCTATTTAACATTGTACTGGAGATTGTAGTCAGTGCAATAAGGCAAAAAATGAAAAATTAAAATCATCCAGTCATCCAGGTAAAAAGGAAAACATAAAACTCTATTCACAGATAACATGACCTTGTCTGTAGAATTCACAAGCGGGTAAAAGTCTGCTAGCACTAGCAAATGAATCCAGAAGTACCCATAGGATATAAAATCAATATAAAAATTAATTATGAACTCATTTCTCTGTACAAGCAATGACAACCTCAACTTTCCTATCACAGTAGTTACAAACAGAGCAAAATGGGGATAAACTTAGGAAGAGAGCAGTGTTTGTTCGCTGAGAAGTACAAAACATTACTGAGAGAAATTAAAGGTCTAAATAAACGGAGAGATGCGGTTGGAAAGCTCAATAATATTGTTAAGATGGCAATTCTCCCCCAATAGATCTATGGTTTCAACACAATCTCTATCAAAATCCCAGCAGAAATTTTATAGAAAATTGGCAAAATAATCCTAGAAATGTATGTGAAAAATGCAGAGGATGAAGAAGAGTCAACACAAATTTGGAAAAAAAAAAAAAAATGAAATGTCATAGAAAACTACAATAATCCAGACAGTGTGAAACTGAGAGACATAGAGATCAATGAACAGAAGTGAGAATCTAGAAAGATATTTTTACATTTTTTTAATTGATTTTCAATGAAGTTGCATAGGTAATACAATGTGACACTTAACACCATATAAAATATCAGCTCAAACAAATTATAGCCCTAAAGAGCTAACATTTATGACTTAAAACTATAAAATTTCTCAAAGAAAATACAGGAGAAAATTTTTGTGACTTTGGGTAGTTAGGCAAAAGATTCTTAGATAAAATACCAAAAGCATGATCTACAAATGAAAAAAAAAAAAGAGAGAGAGAGAGAAAGAGAAGTTGGGCTTAGTTAAAACTTTAGGCCTGGCCCAGTGGCTCACACCTGTAATCCCAGCACTTTGGGAGGCCAGGGCAGGTGGATCATGAGGTTAGGAGATCGAGACCATCCTGGCTAACATGGTGAAGTCCCGTCTCTACTAAAAAATACAAAAAATTAGCCTGGTGTGGTGGCGGGCACCTGTAGTCCCAGCTACTCAGGAGGCTGAGGCAGGAGAATGGCGTGAACCTGGGAGGTGGAGCTTGCAATGAGTCAAGATTGCGCCACTGCACTCCAGCCTGGGTGATAGAGTGAGACTCTGCCTCAAAAAAAAAAAAAAAAAAAAAATTGAAAACTTTAGTGCTCCAAAACACATTATTGAGAAAATGAGAAGACAAGCCATAGACTAGGAGAAAATATATCACAATTTATCACAAATTACAGTTGTGATGAAGAACTTGTATCCAGAATATGTGACAAGTTATTAAATTCAATGTAAGAAGACAAGCAACTCAAGTAAAAATGAGCAAAACACACAAATATGCTCAACTGACTTTTACAAAAGCACAAAAGCAATTCAATGAAGAAAGGAGCGCTTTCCCATCAATGGTGTTGGAGCAGCTGGACAAACACAGTGGAATAAAATAACCTCAGCCCAAACCTCACACTTTATACAAAAAATAACTCAAAATGAATCACAAGCTTTAATGTAAAACACAGAATCAAAATGACAAACATTGAACCAGGTGTGGTGTCACAGGTCTGTATTCTCAACTACTCAGGAGGCTGAGGTGGGAAGATCCCTTGAGCCCAGGAGTTCAAGGCCAGCCTAGGCAAAAAATTTTTTTTAATAAATAATAAATAAATTTAAAATTTAAAATTGCAAATCTTTTAAGAAAAAATCATCAGAACTAAGACTGGACAAACAGTTCTTAGACATAACACTAAAAGCATGATCCATCAAAGAAAAAATTAACAAATTGGATCTTATCAAAACTAAAAACTGTTGCTCTGTGAGAGACCTGTGAAGAGCTAAAAAGACAAGCTACAGAACGAGAGAAGATATTTACAGACAACATATTCTGTAAAGACTATATTCAGAATATATGGAGAAATTTAAAAACTCGACAGTAAAAATGAAATCCAAATACACAATAGGCAATGAGCAAGACACAATCAGACGTTTCACTAAAGAGGATAAACACTGGGCTAACAAGCAGAGGAATAGACACTCAACATAATTATCCAGTAAGAGAACACAAATTAAATCCACAATGATAGGAATGGCTGAAATACAAAATAAAGGTAGCAACAGATGCTGGCAAGGATGCAGAAAAACTGGGTCACTCTTATATTGCTGGTAGGAATGTATTTTAAAATGGTACAGCCACTCTGGAAATGGATATTGCAGTTTTCTTCAAACTGAACATGCAGTTTACCTTATGACTAGCAATTGCCCTACTAGGCACTTATTTCAAACAAGGGAAAACTTTGTATTCACAAAATACCTGTACACGGCCGGGCGCGGTGGCTCAAGCCTGTAATCCCAGCACTTTGGGAGGCCGAGACGGGCGGATCGCGAGGTCAGGAGATCGAGACCATCCTGGCTAACACGGTGAAACCCCGTCTCTACTAAAAAATACGAAAAACTAGCTGGGCAAGGTGGCAGGTGCCTGTAGTCCCAGCTACTCGGGAGGCTGAGGCAGGAGAATGGCGTGAACCCGGGAGGCGGAGCTTGCAGTGAGCTGAGATCCGGCCACTGCACTCCAGCCTGGGCGACAGTGAGACTCCGTCTCAAAAAAAAAAAAAAAAAAAACCTGTACACAAATACTCTTGCAGCTTTATTCATAATACCCCCAAACTGGAAATAATGCCATTGTCTTTCTGTGGGTGAATGAGATCTGCTGGTTGAACTCATAACTGAGTCACACAAGTGCCCTTTCTCAAGGCTACCATCCTGCTTCTCTGTGCAGTAAGTGTTTTATGCATATTTCCCATTTTCTCACAAAAATATTAAAGACATGTACTCAAGGATTAAAATTTAATGAACATAAATTTTTTTCCTTCTCCATCAAAAAGATTCTTAAGTGGGAATGCAGTTTGGAGCCACTGCCTTGGTTCTGCTAAGGTGCTGGGTGTGTTACCTACCTTGGCATTTGCAGCATTAATGGAAAAGTCAACATAATGAAACAGGCAGATGGCATCTTGGTATTTCTGTGAAAACAGGTTTCCCTCCTGAACTCTCTGAAGGCAGCTCAGGGGACACACTTTCAAAATGGCAAAGATCAATTATGGTTCCTAGTGGGACACAACCCCTAACCTATTCCAGTTCAGCTTTCTCTCTCTCTCTCTCTCTCTCTCTCTTTCCCTCATTCTTCCAACTTATAATTGTATAAGTTGCTGTGAATCTGTCCCTCACTGAGAACTGACAGAGCGATGTGGGCGGGGGGGAGATTTCTCTGTGCTGTGTCAAGGCATCAAGACAGACCTCTCCTTCTCTCCTGAACCTCACACTCTATCCCTTCCCAGACACTTGAATTAAAACACAGACCAGAAATGTCTGTTTAAGAACTAAATATCAATAGCATAAAATATGAAGACAGAGTAGAATGGGGTGAGAGTGTAACAGGGGTGATAGGACCTCAAGGTGCCAGGGAAGCTGGTCCTGGGCTCCCCAGGAAGAGCCGTCACCAGGACACTCACTCATAAAGGTCACCTATAATAATGCAATTACAGCATATGTAATATATCAAAATATAATAAAATAACAAAAATAATATGGCACAGCTGCAAACACTTCATATATACTAACCCTTTTCATTCATCCAACCACAATAAATAAATGCTGTTAGTTTCCCTATTTCATAGATGAGGAAACTAAGGCACCAAGAGGGAAAATGCTGGTGAGACCCAGGTAGGGAGTTGAATCCAGGCCGCCTGGCTGCAGAGTCTAGCTGCCCTCAGTGGCACCAGTGGAACCAGGAGATGACACGAGAGACTGAAATCCCAGTTGTGCACTGCCCTGGTGGTCTCCTGTCCCAACTAGGTGTTGATCCAGGCCTTGTAGGTTCCCATGCTCTGGAGAAAAGAGAAAAACAGTAAATGTTCCACTGGGTGCAGGGTGTTGCTTTTTATTCCCTGAGGGCTTCTCCCTCCTCAGTCACTCCAAAATTAGATTCACTCTTTCTCTGAGTGAAGATGACGTCCCCACTTTTTTCTCCCTCCCATGGCACTTTTCCCAGCCCCTGCCAGTCCCCTCCCATGACTCCATCAGCATCAGCACCTGCCCTGTGCTCAGCACCCATCGCGCAGGGAGCGAAAGGACCCCAGGACTAAGGAACAAGACCCAGGAGGAAACTCAGTGCCCTCCCCTCCTCTCACGCTTGACCAGCCCTGACACAGTGGGAGGCCTCCCCAAAGAGAGGCCCTGGCCCTATCTCCATGTCCCTCCAGACCTGGGCTGGGTCACACACACACAGTCCTTCTCCCCACTCAGTCCTCAGTCCCTCCTCATCTGCGGAAGCACCTGCACACCAGGACAGACCCTGCACATTGTGGGTTCTGCACTCCAGAGGTGGCTCACTGTTCCTCCCCTCCCAGCTCTAAGCAGACAACTCCTAACTGGAGATCCCATCAGGAAGCCCTGGGGCTCACAGGTCCAGCGTGGAAATATGTGGCTGCCATGGAGTCTGCACTTGACGTGATGCTGCTGATTCCCTTGCTCAAGGAGGCCCAGTCTCCCCTCCCCATAACCTGCATGTGGGCTATGCTTGCTCCTGACTGTCCACTCACCCCTGGAAATGCAGCTCCACCCCAGGGCTGCCGCTTGGTGGGGCTGCAGGACCTTCCTGCCACGTTCCTCGCAGGGATTCCACCCAGGCCACTGCCAGTGAAGCCCACAGGGGATCTTCTCCTTTTCCTTGTGGAGTAGGGTGTTTCTTCAGACCCCTCAGCCTGAGGCAGCCTCCACCCCCTCTGCACCTGGGGACTGCCACTGCCACAACCATCATCTCCCACATGGACCCTCAGAGAAAGGAAGCTCCAAATTTGAGTTCCTGTTCCATTCAACATGCTTTACATCAGTATCGGTCCCAACTGAAATTATGTTGATGGACATCAACATTTAAAGCAGGAATTTTGAGAAACTGACATGTGATTTTCATACCTTTTTTCTGGGCAATGTTCCAGTGACCTACGAGGAAACCATTCCTGCCTACAGGGAACCAAAGCTGAGAATCCCCCTATAGGAGACACCACAGGTGAGAGCAGGAGCGACCACAGACCTGCACTCCCCCGTGCTGTGGTGCCTCCTGGACGGGGCCCTCTTGCCGCAGGGCAGGGGACAAACCATCCCATCTGCCCAGGCCTGAGGGACTGACTGACAGTGCCATTAGGTTCAAGAATGAGACACCACCACCCCACTGGCCAGGCACACAGAAGTGGGGAAATGGCAGAAAGACTCGGGTTTCCTGAACACCCCAGCCTCTCCCTGTCCCCTGCACTGCCTCTGTCTTTGCAGAAACACAAAACTTTCTGTTTTCTCTTTTCCTCAGACAACCTGACTATGGGGGAAATTATTCTCTCTCTTATTTTAAACTTACCAGGCAATGATTACATTAAGAAGAAAAAAATTGGCTCAGGAAAGGCAAGGTGAGACCACAAAACACAGAACAAAGCCCCAAAAACACAGCCCCTGGGGACTATGATTCTCGGGGGCTGGAAAAACTAACACCTGGACATAGGATGAAAACAGGGAACCAGCTGCCCTGACAGGGTGCTGGTCCCCATTCCCCAAATAGCCCAGGGACATCCGCTTATCACCTTGTCCATATCATCTGCAAGGAAACACAGGGAGGCAGGGGCCACATGGTGGGAACCTGGAAAAAGCATGGCCTCGAGCGACCCAGAAGACACAACATCCCTGAGAGAGAGCTCTCGGATGAGGCGCATGGGGAGCTGCCAAGTGGAAGAGGATGGCCGTGTGCACTCAGGACCCTCCCTGGTACAAGGGAGGCCACAAAGAGAACTGCGCATGCAGAGGCCCTCAGTCAGCCTCGTGGGTCTTTTTCTTGGTGTCCTTCTGATGGCTGGAGAAACATGGGTGAGGGATGCAGAGAGGGAGGGACTAGAGGCTCTGCCTGTCCTTGATTCCTCTCCAGTTTCTAACCCCTCACCAGATCACAGCCGCCTTTACTGTTTGCTCACTCTGAGATAGTGATCATCCAGGCCCTCAGCAATCAGCAAGCGATTCCCAACTCATCCACCTGGATGCGCCCTGATCAGCCTGAGAGACAGAGCGGGATGGGGACAGAGCAGGTGCCACGGCCCTCCCTACGGCCCACTCCTCACCTGCAGCAGGAGGAGGCCACAGCTGGACAGTGGATTGTCTTGGCTCAGCCCTGGCTTGGGAAGGACTTAAGGATATAAAAAATAGCCTGCATGTGATGGTTCATGTTCAATTCTATGTGCCTCAGTATAGGTTTAAGCAGAGTACATGGTCATAAAGAGATAAAGAAGCAAAATGTACTAAGCCACCACTCCCTCTCCTTCTTGCTTTCCCTTTCATGCACCAGCCAGGTGCCTATCGGTTGGGGTCCCCCTCCCCACCTCAACGACCCCCTCCCTACCTCACCAAAAATTTAGTTTATGCTAGCTTGCAGCGTAGATAATTGTACCCTTTCTTATCAACTAGGTGCAGCTGTTAGGGTCATAAGTCAAATGTTTAAGGAGTCCTGAGACAATCGCAATGGGTTATGGGCTGCAACAAAATGCAGCAAAAAGACGTAAAGAACATACTCAAAGTCTTAATCAAAGTACCAATTTATGATGTCCAGGAAGATCATAACCCCGTAGTACTCAGCTAATGAGGAACTGGGGGAGGGACTTGAGCACTAGGGAATACACTGTTGAAACCGTCCCTGGTGTGCCTGCATTCCAGACACCCGATATTGCAAAACTGTCACTAAAAGTGTCACTTTTGCCGTTCTCTGAGTCTCTGAGTCCATACTTTGGGTTTGGATGAGTGAGTTTGTTTCTCAAAATCTAGTGGCCTGTATGGGATTCTCTGTGCTTGCGTGAAGTGAGACTCTGGCTGAAAGGGGATATCGTACCACTTGACACATGTGGTCCATTCTGTCCGGATGTCCCGGCTTCCCACAGAAGCCATGGACAAACTCGAAACTGTTATTCAGGAGACAACGAAAGTGATACGGGTGAGGGGGGGAAGCAGGCACTGCGACAATCAGGCAACCTCATGCATGAGCCCGGGTAGGAAGACTGGACTATGTGCACTGTCTTGGTGGTTGGACATTTTCGGAGTTTGAGTGCGTGTGACTGAGACATCTTAGATATGAAGCGAGGGCGGAGTCCTAAACCGCCGTTCCATTTTCCCGTGAGGGAAACAGCCGGAGACCGAAAAAGCAGTTGACTCACAGGGTATGAAGAGACCTCCAGTAAGGGGGGTCGAGTACACAGGAAAACTAAGACACAGGGAGCAGTTGAAAATGGGAAGCAAAAATTCTAGGCCTAGGGAACAAAGAAAGGAGCCCCCCTCCAGCATCCCCCCAGATAGTCCACTGAGAAGGATGTTACAGGCTTGGGGGAATAACCCCCGAACCAGGAATAAGGAAAAACAAAAAATAATAAAGTATTGCTGTTTTATCTGGCCTAAAGAGCCCATCAGTCAGCCTTTGGTCTTTGAGCCTAAGTTTAGCTCAAATAAGGATTGGGTACGCCAGCTTTAATTCTCTATGTGACTGATACAACTCCGTCCTCACAAGAGGAGAAGCGTTATGCTGTTTGTTGGATTAGTGAATTAACCCCCGTGCTCCCCCTAGGGAACTAGCAAGGAGGGCCTAGTAAAGAGCCCTCACCCAATGAAAAGATCTGGGATCCCGTAACACTTGCTCCCTGGCCCATACATCTCACAAAGCAGAGGACAAGGAGATCGGGGTAACAGAAGGTCGGAGGAAAAGAAATCTAGAGGTCATGAAGGAGCTAAACCCAGTGCTCCCTTAAATCCTTGTACAAACTTAAAGAAAGTATTGGAACAATGTAAGAAGGACATTAAGAACTTCCCTATTCCTTCTAAACAGCAGGTGTCTAACATGTACCCGCTTAGAAAAGTCCCTATGGGACAGGGAATAATTAGATTTGTGAGTACACCTTTAACAAGTACTGAGGTCAGGAATTTTAAAATGGAAATGATGTCACTCTTAGAAGCTAGCTCTCAGTAAGGCTGCAGCAAAGCAGGGGGGCTACATAAGGAAAATCAGAACGAGGTTCATAAACTCAAATGACTACGGGGTCAGCAAATAATAAAAAGGAGGGCTGCAGGGCTGGATGGGAACTGTGGCAGCTGCTCAGCTGTTCTTACAGTGTAGGCACTGTGTTGCCAGGAATAGCAGGACGCGTCCCAGCTCCTCGGCCTCAACTTTGCCAACCTAACAATGGCTCAAGAAGCAGGGACTCGGCCAGGTGCGGTGGTTTACGCCTGTAATCCCAGCACTTTGGGAGGCTGAGACGGTCGGATCTCAAGGTCAGGAGATCGAGACCATCCTAGCTAATACGGTGAAACCCCGTCTCTACTAAAAATACAAAAAATTAGCTGGGTGTGATGGCGGGCGCCTGTAGTCCCAGCTACTCAGGAGGCTGAGGCAGGAGAATGGCGTGAACCCGGGAGGCAGAGCTTGCAGTGAGCTGAGATTGCACCACTGCACTCCAGCCTGGGCGACAGAGCGAGATTCCATCTCAAAAAAAAAAAAAAAAAAAAAAAAAAAAAAAAAAAAAAAAAAAAAAAGCAGGGACTCAGCCGGGCTGTGGAGAAAGAAGGCCTCGCCGAAATTTCATCAGTAACCTAGCCCCACCCCTGCGACTGCTCACCCAATGAAAATGGACGCCTGGATCGTAGGACCAATCATAAGCGGGGAGGGCGGGGCCACATGCGAATTAGAAAGTTCACGACCAATTACAGATTTCTTTGTTCCTTCTCTACTCCCACTGCTTAAAAAAAAAAAAAGTTAAACGTCTCTCCAATTAGATAATGGCGACTGTGGCACAACCACCTGATTATGCTAAAAGCCACTGAACTGTACACTTGAAATTGGTAAATTATGAGGCACATGAATTGTATCCCACTAATAATAACGCTGTCCAGAAAGCCTCTTTCAATTGAGAGAACTGCCTCCTCCCAAACACACATTTCTTTGTGTTCAGAGCATCTAGCCAGGAGTCCTCAAACCTGTCTTCACAGAACCACCTGGAGAGGTTTTAATATCCACGGTCCCAGGCCACAGCCCAAACCAATGGAATCAGTAAGCCTAGGTTAGACCTAAGCCTTAGCATCTTTTAAAGCTCCCTGGATGGTTCCAATGTGTAGTCAAGTTTTAGAACCACTATTCTAGTCCATGGTTTGAACATCCCTGATGGTACCAACTCAGCCTGCCTTTTTTTTTTTCTTTATAATGAGCTGGGGGATCTCACTCTGTCACCCAGTTGGAGTGCAGCTGTGTGATCACAGCTCACATTAGCCTCCAATGCCTGGGTTGGAGCAATCTTGTCACCTCAGCCTCCTGAGTAGTTGGGACTACAGGCGAGTGCAACCAGGCCCAGCTGTCATTTAGCATCTGGTACCAACCCCCATTAGACAGTGAACTATCCATGATCAGGAACTGTGTCCATTCCATCTTCGTCAGTCTTACGAACATTATTTTTTAAAGCGGAACTATACCTATGATTACTAACCATTCCCCAAGACCCCTAGCCTGCACTTTTCTGTAGATGAAAATGTCATACATCACAGAGTTTTAACAATTACTTACTTTTCCCAACCACATTCACTGACTGTTTATTTCAATCATCATAATTTATTGAGCACAGCAGGGACTGGGGTCCTGTCCCCACCTTAGAGGGATTATTTACACTGCTAAAGGTCACAAGGGTAGTGAGGGTAGAGAGGGAGATAGACCCAGCTCTCCTGACACTTGTCCCAAGCCCTTCCCTCCACAGTGTCTACCCTGTCTCGAGGACTTTTTCTCCCTGTGCCAGTTCCAGCAAAGGGTCTCATTCAGCTAACCCCCAAAAAGACTTTTAATACTTCAATGACGATAATAATAATAATAATAATAATAATAATACGCAAAGTTTGTTCCAACGCGTTTAGAGGTGATCGCGACATCAAGCGTGTCCCTCCCTTTCTGGGGTAGGGGAGGCCGTGATGATCTTGGACTTTGGGTGAGTCGCTCCCCAGGGTCTAGGCCTGGCTGCCCCTCCCCAGCCAAACCTCCCAGGTCTTTTCTGTCCAAAGCCCTCCCCCTCTACCCAACCTTCAGCCCCTTCTTCTCAGGCCATCAACTACGTTTTCTCCCTCAGCACTCGCCTTAGATCCCTGGACTTACCAGCACACAGGCGATTTTCTCCGTGCAGACTTTAGGCGCCACTGCTGGGTCCTGAAAAGAAAGAGAAACGGCCCAGCGCGGTCGCTTGCTGACTCGGCAGGGCTGCACTGGGCGCCCGCGTGCGTTTTCAAGTCTGCGGCCCGGAGTTCACTGCGAGGACTGGGATCACCGTCACCCCGCCCTGGTCTACGGAAAACCAGACGTGTTACTGATATAGAAACGGAATAACGGCGCTGCGGGCTGGGGAGGGCGGAGCTGCCTTCAGGCTTCTGGTCTCCAGCTGCGGGTCACTCACACCTGCCGCAGTGAAATGCAGACCCGCGGGGCAGAAATTCCGAGTCCGGGCTGGAGCGCGATCTGGAATCTGACTCGCTTGAAACAGCACCGCGGAGGATTCGGAGCCAGGTGAGTAGGAAAATGAGCTTCAGCCCCTTCCACGGGCCGCCCATGGATTCTAGGATCCATAAACGCTTCCAGCTGCTCCGCCACCCCAGGAAGGCAGCGTTCGCCTCTGGCCGGTTCTGATGGAAACGGGCTCTGCCGCCCGCAGGAAAACCCACAACTAAGAGGCCAGGAAAAAGCCTCCCAGGGTACCGCCACTTCAGTGAGGATCCTAATTTAAGCCCCGAGTGTGGCCTCCATCAAAGACTGGAGTGACCTTCACTGAAATGATACAAGGTCAGCAGTGCCCAGGGCGCTGTGGCTCACAGAATACGGTGACAGCGCTGCCTCGCGTCCCTTCCCTGACCTTCCCCAGGCAGACGCGGTGAAGTGTGTTGGTGTTGTGTGAGGCTGGAATACAGCGGGGGTCAAGAGCAGAGAATGGAGAAAGATGGGGTGAGTGTTGAAGAAAGAAAGGGAGAGGGAGAAAAGGGGAGGGAAAAGGTGAAGGTGAGAATAATATTTAAAAGATGTAGTTTTATTATTTCTAACTTTTATTTTTGCCCTTTTCCTAGTTTTGTTATTTATGAACATTTTAACCACAGCATTTTTTCTCCCTCTGTGAATCTGTAAATATACGGCTTATTATTCTTATTTCAGAGGCTGCGAGGTCAAGTAACAGAGAACATGAGCTTCTGCCTCCAGATGTGCCAGGGTGTGTCTCTTGGGTACAAGAACAAGGGTTTCATTTTGTTTTACAAAATCAAAGTACAAATCTCAAATAGGATAATATTTTTAAACCGTTTTGGGGCATACTTTGCATGCAATAAATGTATCTATTTGAAATGTACAGCTCATTGAGTTTTACTCTTTGGCTGTTTTACACACCCACGTATCCACTACCACAATGAAGATTAATAACATTTCCATAGTCCCCTAAAGAACAGCCATGCGATAAAATTCCATGCAGTCGTTAAAAAGAGGACGATGAGCTTTCAAATGAGAAGATCTGTGCCCAGCCTATTTTTACCCATTTTTAAAAGGACAAGGATGTATGGAATTATAATACCAGTAATGTCACTTACATAATATATATTTTAAGTATATTAAGGGAAAACCCAGAGGATTACTCACCAAAATTTTGACAGGGAACCCAGGGACTGGGATAACTTTGTGACTTTCACTTTCTCTGAAATGCTGGAATTTTATATTACAGTATAAACTTGGATTTTAGCCAGGAACGATGGCTCAGGCATGTAATCAGCTCTGGAAGCTGAAGGATACCTTGAGCCCAGGAGTTTGAGGCTGCAGTGAGCTAGGATCTGACCACTACACTCCAGCCTGGATGACAGAAAGAGATCTTGTCTCAAAAATGAATAAAGAAAATTTAAAAATAAAAATAATAAACTTGAATTTGTATGGTGGTTAAGAAAAATATTTGTTTGAAAACATTATAAAGGTAAGCCACACACCCAAATAGTTACAGGATTTTAAAAACCATAGTGTTAATTAAAACCCAACTCCAGAAACTCACTTTTAAGGGGACTTCATATTTTCATGTCATTAAATCTTTCTCAAAGTGTCTTTGATAGAGCTGTTTTCAGTGCAGTAGAGAGATATGTAACTATTTTACAAAAGGGGCGGGCTATAATAAAAAGGGAAACGCAAAATCCAGTGGGGACACGCTGTACCATTTATTTTCAAAGCACGTTTGAAAACTGGGTTGCTAGAGTGTCTTTGGGTTGAGACAAAGTCGAGGAAAATCTTGTTCCTGGAGTGTTGATTTCCTTTTTCCAAGGGCCAAAGCCTTTCGAAGCAAGTCTAAAAACTCAGGCTGACTTTCAGATCTGAAGAAATCTCAAGAATGTTCATGTGGACCGCAACGCTCTAAGAATCCAGCTCTCTTGGGCTCCAAGCTCTCTGGGGCTTCACCCAGTGACAATGGCCCGAAGGACAGGACACAGTGAAATGGCACCAGTGAGTCAGAGGCCAAAGGAGGATTTCTGGCCCAAGCGCGCAGGATGTGCTTTGTCTTAATGAGGTTGCGGTAGTGGAGCAGAGGCAAGGACACTCAGAATAAATGGCAGAGAAAAAGGCGCGCTAGGGAGGATCCGAAGCCTTCAGACTTCTCCTTCCTCTCCTTCCAGTTGGAAGGTGGGACCAACATGGTCCCTGAAGGAGAGGTCCTTGGGGTGCAGAGAATGGGATCACTGCAACGGGGCGTTGCGAGCCCCACACAAGGCTTCTGGCACCCTTCTCCCAGCTATTACTGATGAGTTCAAACTAGGAGGAGATGAAGACTTGTCCTTTGCAATGTAGACTCCATATCTCGCAATCCGGCTGGTGTGCTAAATCCATCTTAATAAAACACAAAAACCAAGAACCAAATTCTGCGTGTGGTATTTCTGACCGCTAGAAGGTCCTCCCCCTCCCCATTCCTGCGTGCTCTCTTCTTGCCCCGCCCCCTCCACTTTGTCTCCACTTTCCCATCCTTGTCCATCTCTGGACCCCGCTCCTGAGTATCTCCCCCTTCTTCAGAGGACGTCCCCTCATGGAGTACAGACTCCTCCACCTCCAGGAAAAAGAGACAAAGGCCACCGAGAGGGACCTGAGACATTCCTGTTACTCCGCCCCTGAAGTCAGCCCGCCCCACAACGCTCCTTCAGGCTGTGTGTGTGTGTGTGTGTGTGCCTGTGCGTGTGTGCCCGTGTGTGTGAATGTGTCTAAATATGTGTGCGAATGTGTGTGCAACTGTATGTGCCTGTATGAGTTAGTGTATCTGTGTGTGAGAGTGTGTGTACATGTGTGTGTGTGTGTGTGTGTGTGTGTGTGTGTGTGTGTGTGAATGGGAGTCAAAGTGCTAAACTTGGCATTCAGGAAACCTCCCCACCTTGGCACTGCATGCAGGAGTCAGTGTTATGTGCACCTGTGCTTTTTGTCCAGGAGCTGGGACAATTATATTAATCAGATGTGCAGAGAGGCAAGGCCCCCACACTGGAAAGCATTAGAGAGGAGGGTGAGATTGGAGGATTCCCTGACTCCAAGTCTCCTGACCCCTCTTACACACAAGGATCTTGAAAAAAAAGTGCAGGACACTAAATTCTCTCCGGGGACCAACAGGGAAGCCAGAGCCACCGTGCATGTCAAATTCCATCAAAGAAAAACCATTATAGCAAAATTTCCATGTCACATTTTTAAGCCTACACAAAGGCTCACACAGAACCAATATCAAAACAACAAGTTTCTAGCTCAGGTGAGATCACTGAAGTTGACTGCCAGGCATAAGGAAACTGCAGGTATAAAGGACATCTCTAGCTAGGGCTGCAGCCCAATTGCCCCTGCATCTTAGGGCCCCTGGAAAGGACCCTCTCCATTCAATAGCGCAGGGTGAGGACATTTTGGGGGAGAAATGCAGACTCTCCTTAGACCCCTGGGGTTTGTACATTTACTTTCTGACTTTTTAGGTGTTGTCTTCATTTTTGAACAAACTGCAGTTACATAATTTGCTCTGACTTTAAGTGTAAAACAGGAAAATGTTCCTGAAACAGGAAACAAGGGCCAAGTGACCTGTACTGTCACCCCCCTCTGTGCCTCCCTGATGCAATAAAATTGTGAGCCAACAAATCCATGGCTAGGTAAACAGTAAAGTCAATTTTGGCAAATGTTTCAGAGGTTCCTTCTTGCCTAGTAGTGTTCTAGCTTTACCCCAGCCTTAATATTTTAAGTCTATACTTTCCTAGCTGTTGGTTTTTAAATAACACATGTATATTTATTATTTGGTTGTTGCAATAAGCCATCTGGAATCAACTGTGGAATGAAGTTCAGTAAATAAATGAGTGGTTCTCTATTAAATAACTGCTAAGACCATCTGAAAAATGTATTAACCCCAAATCCAATCACTTCTCACTCCTCTACTGCCTCCTCCCCAGAGCCATCCTCTGTAGGATAGTAAACCAGAAGGGCCTTCCAGCTGGGCTGCCTGCTGCCTCTCATGAAGCTTTCCATCACCCACACAACAGGCAGAGTGAACCTTTCAAATGGGGATTAGAGCACATCCTCAACACCACGTCCCAGAAACGCTCCAGCCTCTTCCCTTCCTCTCACCATTTCCTATCAGCCCCTCATCACAGGGCCTCTCTGGCCATTGTGGCCTCATCCCACCAGCCTCAGCCCAGCTCACTCATCTCCACTCGCACCAGTCTCTTGTCACTGCTCCATCCTGTCTCTGCCACCAGCTCCTGCTGGGACTCCCACAGGCACCTGCTCCCCAGGGATCCACATGGCTCACTCCTCATGCCATTCAGTTCTCTGCTCAAATGTCCCTTAGTCAAGTTCTCAGGAACTTCTTATCCAACAAAATATATCTCCTGCCATCCTCACCACCACCAATCTTCTAATCCAGGTATATTTTCTCCATAACAATTATCACTGATATTGGAATAAATTTGGAAGTTGTCGTCTGTACCACTGAAACATATTCTTTGAGGCCAGGACCTCGTCCAGTCACCACTTGCATCCCCAGCATCTAGAACATCCCAGTACAGAGGAGGGACTTGACAAATAAGGGGTGAATGATGGTGAAGATAATTGGTATGCTGCTTTTGAGAAGCAATTTTATAACATGTGTGTCCGAGGCAGGTGCATCACCTGAGGTCAGGAGTTCGAGACCAGCCTGACCAACATGGAGAAACCCCATCTTTTCTAAAAATACAAAAATTAGCCAGGTGTGGTGGTGCACGCCAGTAATCCTAGCTACTCGGGAGGCTGAGACACAAGAATGACTTGACCCTGGGAGGTGGAGGTTGCAGTGAGCCGAAATTGTGGCACTGCACTCCAGCCTCAGTGACAGAGTGAGACTCCATCTCAAAAGCAAAACAAAAAAAAAGTTCATGCACTTTGACCAAATACATTTGAGAAATCTATAATTCTACAATGAAATCCAAAATATAGAAGACTCTTTAGGTATAAGGATATTAATCAGATACTATTTACCATAAGGAAGAAGAACTTGCAAAAGAAGAGTAGCTACATCATTTTTTGAAAATAGTATACAGCTAGGAAAAGTACTGTTTAAGAAGAGTTTGTGATAACATATAAAGTTGCTTATTGATAATAATAAAGTTTGGAAAGCAAGATTCAAAATAACTCATACAGTGTGACTACACTAAGTCGTCCTGCACAGACACCACATGCACAGAAACCAGGGGTAGAAACTCAGGGGGTAGCTGCAAAGCACAGCTCCAGGGCCCCTTTTCATTGGCATCTTTGAGGCTCTGACAGGCAAAGATTCATCCTGAGCCTCCCAGTGGGGACACAGGTGTTTACCATCTTTCTGCTTCTCTGCATTTTTTATATTTTCTGTAATTGAGCAGATTCCACTTCCTAAAAGGTTAAAATGCTGATTATGAAGTTTTACAACATTTGAAATACAATTTTAATAAAAAAAAGTCCAAATGTCCTGTTCTAACTCAGGTCACTTTCTTTTCTTTTCTTTTCTTTATTTTTATTTTTATTTATTTATTTATTTTTTTAGAGATAGGGACTTGCTCTGTCACCCAGGCTGGAGTGCAGTGAGTCCATCATAGTTCACTGCTGCCTTGAGCTCCTGGGCTCAAGTGATTCTGCAGTCTCCTGAACAGTCAAGAGAAAGCACCAAAATGACCATCTAATATATTTTTTAAAATTTTGAACAGAATACATCTCACTGTTTCTCAGGTTGGTCTTGAACTCCTGGGCTCAAGTGATCCTCCTACCTTAGCCTCCCCAATGTTCTAGGATGACATGGGTGAGCCACTGTGTTCAGTCCTAACTTACCTTGAAGCAAAGTCTCCTCTCTACATCGCAGGACAAAAACTCCAGCTGATGGAGCCTTCAGAAAGAAGAAATAAACTCTTCCTCTACAATGTCTGATCCATCCCTGGGTTATAGGCGTCGGCTGAATGATAAAGTCAACACAGAGAATATGATCATTTTGATTATTGATTGTTATTTAATTTTAATTTCATCACACCTGAGAGAGTGGGACGGATTCTTTCTTTTACTATGATGTGAGCATCTGAGTCTCTTCCATCCTGAACATCTGACATAGGTGCTTCAAAAATTTAGGACTTGAGACTTAAAGGGCACTCGGTCTCCTGAGCAGGCCCCCTGCATGGGCCACACCCACAGAGGCTCCACAACAGTGGGAAGAGCAGCCAGGGTCAGAGCCCTGGTGGGTTCACACTGAGGGACCATCCACATCCAGGGTACCTGAGGAGGGGCTGAGGTGAGAGTCCAGCCCCTGCCTAGGCTGTGGGTGGCGGGTGGGCGGGACAGTCAGCTACTGAATATTACTGGAGTTATTGCCTTTTTTCTCCTGAAGACCCCTGTACACACTAAAACTTTACATTCTTTGTGGGGCACTTTTCTTTTTAGAAATGTAAACACCCCCAATGTTAAAGCCACCCAATATCACTCATAGTGACACCGCAGTAGGATAAGCTCTTAACTCCCAACAAATTAGCTCCAGAGGTGTAGTTTTTGTTTGTTTGAGACAAGAGTCTCACTCTGTCATCCAGGCTGGAAGGCAGTGGCATGATCACGGCTTACTGCAGCCTCGATCTCCCCAGCTCCAGTGATCCGCCCACTTCAGACCTCTGAATAGTTGGCACTACAGGCACACGCCACAAGCCCCAGCTAATGTTTAGTGTTTTTTGTAGAGATGAGGTTGTGCCACGTTGCCCTGGCTGGTCTCTAAGGCCTGGGCTCAAGTGATCTGCTGCCCCGGCCTCCCAAAGTGCTAGGATTAGCGTGAACCACCACACTAGGCCTGCAGCTCAGATTTGGAGCTAAGGCAGGAAGTTGTTGTGGAGTTTGGACCCGGCTACTCTGAAAGGGTCCTGAAAGGTAATGTGTAATTAGGTGGACCTTGGCAGCGAAGCATAGCTATGCCTCTGAAGAGAACAAGGCAGATCAGATGGGAAGCTTCTAAAAGTGAACATCAGCGGGCCCTGTCTCACACAGCACTGGGATTTGGAAAAACTTCTCCCAGCCACTTCTGGCTTGTGAGTTTTTATTCCACCTTCTTGTCTTCCAGGTCATTGCAGGGAATCCCTTCATTTGGTAAATATTTATCAAACACCTACCATGTGCCAGGCATTGTGTTAAAGAAGCTGAGGCTGAGGTAAGAGGAACAAAACCCTCCTTGCCTTCAAGGTTGAGCCAGGCTTGCTCAGGCAGAGATCGGTAAGGAAATTCTTTTTTTTTTTTTTTTTTTTTTTTTTTTTTTTTTTTTGAGACAAGAGTCTTACTCTGTCACCAGTAGGGAAATTCTTACACAAATGGTTGGCAGAACATGCAACTTGCTTTGCAGATGCAGAAGTAGACCATCTGCTCTGACCAAGGAGTCACAGAAGTTTCATAAGAGAACACATTTGAGCTGTATTTTGAGGTATAAGTAGGAGCTTGACAGGCATCCAGGACAGGAGAGCATTGCTCAGAGCCCAGGACATGAATTTTTCTCCCTTAGGCCAGGCCAGGACTCAGACTAAGCTGACTGAGGAACCAGAAGCTTCCTGACAAGGAAGTGTGTCCCACCTCTGACCATCCAGAAGTCACAGGTGCTCAATATTGAGTCTTGAGACAGAGAGAGAGAGGCCTGATTTGAAATACAGAATTCTGCTGGGGGCCTGTTAAAATGCAGTTTCTGATTCCAAGGCAGGGCCTGAAAATCACATTTCTAACAAGTTCTCAGGTGATGCCACTGCTACTTGTCCCAGGACCACACTTGGAGAATCACCACCCCAAGGCCATCCATACTGATTTCTAACATCAGAAGAGGGCTGACAGGCAGAGGTATAGGATACACTAGACCATGCCTGGCCCATCCTAGAAAGCACCCCACCCAAGGCTGCAGCGTTTGATTTCCTTGGGATCCCGGGAATGGCAGACACCCAGGGAGGAATCAAATGTGGGATACAGAGCAAACCAGAGGCTCAACTTCACACAGCATCTGGGGCTCCCACTACTTCACAACTGGCCCCCACACCTTTAATCCTTCCCCTTACAAAACTGACCTGTGGGCCTTGCTCTGCTGTCCTGGGCTGTTTGGGCCTGGGATGTGAGCTCTGAGTGTAACTTCTGATCCAAATACAGGGTGACTTCATATGACAAATACTTAGAATGGGCTCATAATGAGGACTTTCAAAATTTGGCAAATGGATTCAATCATGTGTTTTCCAGGAGAATTACCCATGTTCTCTTTTCTAAAGATCACATACTTGAACCCACATGAACAGTAGAGGGAGTTCTGAGCCTGCTGAATCCACAATTGTTGCAGTGGACCCCGTAGAATTTCTTGTAGATTCAGCTTCATCATTTACATCAAGATTAATCAAAATTTCCTTCACCAAACCAATTGCATTTGTTAATTAACCATGCCCTCATTTTGCTTTTTAATGAATGAAAGACAGACACACACATAAAGAAAGACAGTGCAATGAAAAAGAAAACAACATACTGAATTAAAGCGGCAGGAAACATCCTTGTTTAAGGAGTGATATAATTTTTAGACAATTTTTTTTTAATTAAGGGAAGTAAGAGAATTAATTTCATCAGGCTTTTCTTTTAAGTTTTTTATGTCAAAGGATGTGATTTTGTTTGTTTTGTCTGCCTTGGAATTATCTTTTATTTTATGTTTTGACTTGGCTTAAAATTCAAAAAGTTAAAAGACTCTCTCCTATGCTACTGCATCTTGAAAGGCAGCCATTTATATCAGTTTCTTACTTATTCTTTCAAAGGCATTTTATGCATATGCGAGTCAATCTAAATGTATATGTATATAATCTTTCTCCCATTTCACACAAATTTTAGCAAACTACATATGCTTTCCTGCACCTTGCCTTTCCCTTCACATTGTATCACAAAGACCATCACATGAAGAAATACCAAGAGCTTCACTACATCTTCGTGTGAAATTTTCATGATACACTATCGTATACATATGCGATTTTAAAAAAAAAAAAAACAGACATTGCTTCTTTTGAGTGTGGTGCTTTTTAACCAGCCCCCTATTGATAGGCATTTGGATTATTTCTTTCAGAGAACAATTTTGCATTATATAGCATCATGTGGAAAAGCTGTAGTGACCCCACTCCTAGATGTATATTCTAGGGGAACTCACATATCTCTGAGAGCGGGAGGCAATATCCCAGGATGTTCATTGCAGTGAGGTCTACAATAGAGACAACTTAAGTATCAATGAAGAGGGAAAGAGATAAATTGTAGTATATTCCTCCCATGGAATACTATCCAGCAATGAAAGCAAATGAACTATTTGTATGAACATGAATTCATGTCATAGACCATGTTAACTGAAAAGCAAGTAAATGAATGATAAAATCAGCAAGAAACAATTTACAAGAAGTCTTAAAGCAAAGCCAGGCAAGGTGGTGTACACTTGTAATCCTAGCACTTTGGGAGGTCACCGTGGGTGGATCGCTTGAGTTCAGGAATTCCAGATCAGCCTGGGAAACATGGCAAAAACCCTCTCTACAAAAAATACAAAAATTAGCCCGGCATGGTGGAGCACAGCAATACTCCCAGCTACTTGGGTGGCTGAGGTGGGTTGATCGCTTGAACCTGGGAGGTTGAGGTAGAGTGAGCTGTATTTGTGCCACTGCACTCAAGCCTGGGTGACAGAGTGAGACCTGGTCTTTAAAAACAAGTCTAAAAGACTTCAAACAAAGAGATTTCCTAAAACTTAGTAAAAATATAATACACTAAATTCAAGTAACACATCCACCTGCAATTCTTGGTTTGCTCAGTACAGTATTGACTGAAACATACACATATCAGAGCTGTGAAAAATCAAGGCTATCCACGTATATTTCTATTATTTTTCTATGTATACTATATATAGACAATAATATTAAAATGTCACCAACAGACAAACCCGGGTGGGCCTTCGCAAAGATTTTTTTATAATTCTCTAATCTTTCTTTCAGCTAGAACGATTTCAAATTAATATTTGTGAAGTGAATCCACAGGAACTGAGCAAAATAAGAAAATAACTATTGAGTGTGAGGAAAGCTACGGAGAGGTACAGACAGATGGAGAGATGATAATACTGAGCATGTTAGTGACCTTCACAGTAATAGACTTTCTGGAGGAGTGTGAGCTGGAGGCAGAATTAACTGAATAGAATATAAAGAGGAATGAAGGAATCTGGACTTCAGGGGGCAAATATGGGGTTGGGTGGGTTAGACTGGGAAGTGTGGATGGATTCTGGACATTCCACTTTAGGTCTAGCACTTACAGAAAGAGAAATCATGTTTATTTAGCTCCTTCCACAATCTTTAGAGAAATCTTCTGAAACATCACAAAAAAAGTATACAAACGGTCAACAGTCATCAGGGAAAAACGCAAAGTAAAACCACAGTGAGAAAACACTAAGTGCTTATTAGAATGGCTGAAATTTCAATGATTAATACATATAAATGTTGGCAAGGATGTGAAACAGTCTCATCCATTGCCTATAAGAATATGAAACAGCCACTCTGAAAATCAGTTTTGTATCATCTGATAAAGTTAAACAAGCTAGTGCTCTATGGCTAGCATTTCCACTCCTAGGTATTTACTCAACAGAAATAAAGATTATGTCCAAGAATTACTGCACAAGTGTTTCCATATTTCCTTTATTTGTAACAATAAAAAACGAAGAATAGCCCCACAATGTACAAAAAAAGTGATTCAATCTTACAATGGAATACTACCAGCAATAAAAATGAATGAACTACTGATACATGCAACAACCTGGGTGGACCGCATAGATATTACACCAAGTGCAAAAAGCCAGACACAAGGGAGGCCATATGGGATGAGTGGATATGTATGAAGTTTTAAAACAGGAACAGCTACTCTATCATGGTAGTCATCAGATCAATGGCTGCTGGGCAAAGGGAGGCTAGGTTGAATGTAGAATAAAAATAACTTTGTGGATCTTGATAGTAACATGGGTGATATGACTGTATTTGTTGAAATTCATTGATGAATTTGATGCAGATCTGATCATTTCAGTATATATGTAAATTTTACAAGTTTAAACTGCTTACAATAAAAATTTAAGTATTAGTAATAAAAATGGTAATTGAAAATATTAGCAAACAAATCCAACAGCAGATCAAAACAATACACCATGATCAAGTGAGTTTTATGTCAGAGATGCAAGGATTGTTTGACATATTTAAATTTAAAAATGTGATATACCACATCAACAGAATGAAGGACATAAACCATCTTATCATCTCAATAGATGCAGAAAAAGCATTGGTGAAACTAAACATTGCTTCTTAATGAGAACTCTCAAAGGAGTCCCTTTGACAAAGGAACCAAGAATATACACTGGGGAAGAACTGTCTCTTAAATAAATGATGCTGGGAAAATGCTATGAGATGCAGAAGAATGTCACTAGACCCCTGTCCCTCACCATATACAAAAATCAACTCAAAAGGGATTGTAGACTTAAACGTAAGACCCAATGCTATAAAACTACTAGAAGAAAACATATGGAAAACACTACAGGACATGGGTCTAGGTAAAGATTTTATGGCTAAGACCTCAAAAGCACAGGCAAAAAAAGTTAAAATAGACAAATTGGACTATATTAAACAAAAAACTTCTGCAAAGCAAACATCCAACAGAATGAAGAGATAACCTGTTGAATAGAGAAAATACTTGCTAAGTATTCATCCAACTAGTATATTCATCCATTAGTATATTCTAGACTAATATCTAGAATATACAAGGAACTCAAAACTTAGCAGTAAAAAATACAAATAATCCAATTAAAAAGTGGACAAAGGGTCTGAATAGACATTTCCCAAGAGGAGGCATACAAGTGGCCAACAGGTGTGTGAAAAGTACCCAACATCACTAAATACCAGGAAAATGCAAATCAAACTACAATGAGATATATCTTACCCTAGTTAGAATTGCTATTGTTAAAAAAAAAATAATAGATGCTGGTGAGCATGTGGAGAAAGGGAAACTGTTATACACTGTTGGTGGTAATGTAAATTAGTGCAGCCATTATGGGAAACAGTAGAGTGATTTCTTAAAAGACTGCAACTATTAATGGAACTACTATCTGATGCAACAATTCTACTTCTGGGTATTTATCCAAAGGAAATGAAATCAATATATCAAAAGAGTACCTGTACGCCCATGTTTATTGAAGCACTATTCACAAAAGCAAAGATGTGAAATCAATGGGTGAATGAATAAAGTAACTGTAGTATGTATATACAATGGAATGCAATTTAGTCATTTAAAAAAGAATGAAATCCTGTCAGTTGCAGCAACATGAATAGAACCAGAGGTCATGTTAGGTGAAATAAGCCAGGCAAGGAAAGACAAATATCACACATTGTCACTCATGCGTGAGCTAAAAACATTAATCTCGTGGAAGTAGAGAGTAGAATGACAGTTACCAGAGGTTGGGAAGAACGTAAGGGTAGGAAGATGTAGAGAGGTAGATTAATGGGTACAAACATTCAGTTATATACAAAAAATAAGTTCTAATATTCTAAAGCACAGCAGGCCAACTAAAGCTAACAAAAATGTATATTTCAAATAGCTAGAAGAGTGGATTTTAAATGTTCCCAACACAAAGAAAAGATAAATGCTTGAGGTGATGGATTCCCCAAACACCCTGACTTGATTATTCCACATTCTGTGCATGTGTCAAATGATCACATGTGCCCCATAAACATGTGCAAATGTTATGTATTACTTTAAAAATAAAAACAATATGGGATATTTTAAATGGTACAAAAATTATGAGCATGGTAAAAATTTGGCAAATATTTTCTTTTTATTAAGATCAACTTTTATATTCTGTAAGTCCCAGCAGAATGAAGCCCATACAGCATCAGAGGAGGTGGCTCTCCTGAGAGAATCTTCTTCCCAGTTAGAAAGGCAGAAACAGAATTCCTGGAGAAAGTAAGACTTTGGAGAACTGCATACACCTCTTCTTGATGTCTGGGATTACCCAGACTTACGGAGGGTTCACCTTCGGGGAAAAACTGAACTTTGGTTCTTGTCCTTTTTTGTTCTTATGGCGAAACCAAAATTTCAGAAAACCAAGATGAAGCACTAAGCTAAGGGGATGTACTCTCTTTTATTTTTTTCGAATACCCACTACCAAGGATGATCTACTCTGTTATGAGATGAATTGTGTCCCTCCCCAACCAAAATTCATATGTTGAAGTCCTCTGTTGAGAAGACAGAAGTGACCGTCTACAAGCCAAGGAGAGAGGCCTCCAATAAAAGCAACCCTGCAGCAGCTTGACCTTGTACCTGTAGCCTCCAGAACTGTGAAACAACAAATATTTATTATTTTACTCACCCAGCCTGTGGTACTTAGTTATGGCCTGCAGTACTTAGTTATGGCAGCCCTAGCAAATGAAAAGAGAAATTCTACCTTTTCTACTCTGTCCTATGTATCAACATGTGATTTATTTAAGAATATGAATTACCTAGGACTCCAAAACAGAGTGAGTCAATGGAAAATACAGGGTCATTTCCAAGCCTTTGTGGGTTTTCTGGCCACCACAAAAACAAGGATGTGTTCCCATCTTTTTTCAGTTTCACACAGAGCAAACGTTGTGGAGATGAGCTGACATAGAATTACAAACTATATTTCATTTATTTGAGATATTGAGTGAAATAGTTTTGCCCTTATTTTATAGAAAGATGATTAACAATCATAATTACTAAAGAGGTTTTTTGGCAGGGGATGGCAGATACTATGTTTTCTCCTACTTTTAAGGTACATTTTCCTAAAGAGTCTTGTCTAGGAGTAAATATCATCACTTTGCTTTTTTCCTCTGCATTGATCACTTCGTCCTCCCTGCATTTCTGTAAGGTTGCTAGAATGGAGGTGTTTGTCCATGATTCACAGATGAATCAAAGAGGCCTTATGAGTAGAGAGCTTCTCCTGCGGTCACACAGCACGTGAGCGGTGGAGGAATGACAGGCACATGGCTCTCCAGGTCCCTAGTCCAGTTTTCTGGGTGCGATGAGAATTCCAGTCTTTGGTTTCTCTTACATGTGGTTCATTTCTGAACCTGAGAAGGAGAATGCACCTCAGGTGAATAACAGTTTTTGTTGTTCTACACTCGTCTGAGAATGACCTCAAAAGATTTTTAAAGACTAATTCTTTGGCTACCAACCTATTTGGCCAAGTCATGGACATGGAGCAGGTGAACACTGCCTTTACATATGGCATGCCTGAAGATTCTGAGTCCTACTTGCATAAGGTGAGCTCCACATGCAGAGGGACAACCACTCTCCCACCTGCTTATTTTCTGTATCTTTTCATACTTCACATCCTCATCCCTCTCTCTGGGTGTCTTCCTACTTTGAGGTCTTCTAGTCCTACCATCTGTCTCCTTCCAGGTGACTAGAGCAGGTTGGTTTGGAACAGGGCTTGGCCATCATGTTTGTGTCGGATGAGAATGATGCCAGGATGCTCAGTGACGGACAGTATCGCTTTGAGGTCAGTGATAGTGAGCTGCCTGATGAGACAGACGTCTTCTCCACAGTGAATGCTGATATCATGAAACCCTTAGGTCCTCCCTGTTCCTTAGTGTGTTTGTCTTCAATCCCATCATGTAGGTCATGGGCACCTGATGCATAATGGACACTTGACTGGTTCATGCCCCTGGTTTTTAATACTGTGTTAGGATGTTTTCCTGGCCTCTATGTGGAGTCTCTGTCTTCTTTCATCATATTACTTCTCTTCTCCCATCCCCAAGTCCATCCTCTGAACCCACTCAGTACACTAGCGTCTGCATGTGAGCTGTGTGTTCCTGCCTTGCTTTGTCCTTTTCATGCCTTATTCTCACTGTGCCATGTCTCCTCCTCAGCTGAACAGACGTGGTAGAGGACTCGCTCATTCTGAAATGTGATCATCTGCCCTTCAGGAGAGGACAGCAGGGTAGGGGTGAAGGAGATCCTGCTGCCCCCACTCCTGACAGCCTCCACGCCCACCCCACAGCTTCCCTCTTCTGCATCAGCACCACTCCTGAACCCCCATTCCTGATTGTCAGAATTTTTAACTTAACTAAAAATGAAACACAAGTGCATCTGCATTACGCATGGGTGCTTTCTCATTGTATTGTATTTGGGGCGAGGTTATTTTAGGGCATGATACAGGGTAAATTCCTGTAAGGCCTGGGTGCCCTGCTGTGACGTCAAAGGAAGATGGGACTAAGACCGCAGACTCCCCTACTACCTGCCAATTGCCGGCCCTTTGTGGGGGTCTCTTCTGCTTTATCTGGCCTGAAAGAGACTGGGATGTTTCTGATCCCAGGGTTCCGGGAGGCGGTACACAGTATTTCCAGGGATGGAGGGTGCTGTGGGCACTGGTGGGAAGCTTGAGTGTCTCCTCCCAGGCTCTCTTGGTGCCTCCTCATTTGTTCCTTCAGCTTCTAGACCTTGAACACCAGAGCCTGGGCCCCTGAATCCCTCCTCCCCTTCCACCAGGGCCTGGTCCAGCTCCACCTGTTGCTCCAGCAACTCCTCAGCCTGGTCTAGCTCAGCTGTGTGGGGGGCCCATGGCCCTGGTGTGGGGGAGTGGTGAAGGGAGCATCAGCCAGGACAGGGGGCTGAGGCCCTTGGGACCTGTGTTGCAGGGTCTGGCTGTAAATAAGGAATTCTACGTCCCTTTCCCTTTTTCTAGCCCATTAGCTTAAGGCCCCTGTACTGAGAAGCCCAGAGAGCCCCTTGCCTTGGGCATAGCAGGGGCAAATAGAGTTCCCTGGCTCAGGGAGTGTAACTGGATGCCTTGAATAAGGATATGGGGTCACTGGAAAGAGAGGACTGGCTGCCCCTCCCCGCTAAGAAACAATTAACTGTTAGATGAGGGGGAATTCCTGTTCAAGGACTCTGTGCACTGTGCTGCTCTGGAGGGGGTAGGGAGCGGGAGCCCTGAGGTCTGGGCTTGGGTATGGTTGGGAAGGAGCTGAGAGCTGAGAGCTGTAACTAGGCCAGGAGCTGCAGGGGTGAGGTTGGTGCAGGGTGGGATTTAGAGGATTCCCCACCTGCTCCTGTGCTCATGCCCTTCACATCCTCCACCCCCACCCTTGGTGTCCGTCAACATGTGGGGGTAACTTCATCTTCCCACTGCCCCTGGAGCTGTTCTACTCTTCTATGTTTGCCTTGGGGTTTTCAGAGCAGCATATTTGTGAGTCCTAGAGTGCTAGGGACGAGAAGGGCAGAAGGAGGTGAAGATAACAGCACCGAGAGAGCCCCTACCAAACTCCAGAAATCTTCCCACTGCACCCCGTGGAATCCACATCCACGATCAGCAAAACCTCCTTATTCTTTCTCAGGATGTTCCATCACCTTGAAGCTCTAGCAGGAACCAGGTCTTCCTGAGGATGTGGCCCCCTCTGAAGTTCATCCGTATGGGGGAGTTTCCCAGGAACTTGTACCCCTGGGTTCAGAGCTGAGGTGGGGTCCTTGCTCCTCACTGTGGTTCTGAGACCTTTCTGCCTCCTTCCTCCCTAAAACCCCTAAGCTGTCATCAGACTAGGGCCCCATTCCCCTCATTGTGGTCATTCCCTGTGGGCCCCAGGCCGTTCCTGTCAATCCTGACTCTTGTAGCTCCTGGATCACCATCACCCTCTTCAGCAGGGCTGTCTCCTTAATTCTTTGTGACTTCGACATATGCAGATATGGTGGGCTGAGTACTGGTCCCCAAAGAGGTCCAGTCTAAGTCCTTGGAACTGTGAACAGGTTGCATTACATGGCAAAAGTGTCATTACTCATGTAATGAAGATAAAGGACTTTAAAATAGGGAGATTATCCTAGACTTTCTGTGTGGGCTCAATCAAATCACATGAGCCATTAAAAGTAGAGAATCTGCTCTGGATGGAGTCAGATGCTGCAGAGGAGGAAGGCAGAGGAGGCACAGCAAAGGGGAGATCAGAGGTTCCAAGCAGGAGGATTTGGATGTGCTTTAGGCACCATATGTGAGTAGCAGAGAGAAGTCTCTAGGAGCTAAGGGTGGCTCCCAACAAGAAAGTGGGAAGCTCTGTTCTATATGCAAGGAGGTGAATGCAGACAAGAACCTGAATGAGCTTGGATGTGGATTCTTCCCCAGAATCTCCAGGAAGGAACACAGACCTGCCCATAACACGATCTTAGCCCCATGAGACTATGTAGACTTGCAGCCCACAGGACTGTGGCATGATAATTAGGTGCTGTTTAAAGCTGCTTGGTTTGTGGTAATTTTTATGGCAACAATAGACACCTATACAGCAGAGAAGATATCCATGCCCCATGGCCTCTCCATCCTGGAACTCCTTTCCTTCATAACCATGTCCTCTCTCTGCCTGAATCTCATGCCCTTCTTATCCACTAGGTCTCCTCATGGCAAAGAACCCCAGCCCTTCCATACTCTCAATTTCACACTTCCCACTCTCTGACCATCTTTCCTCTCATCCCTTGCAGGGTAGTCACAGGCTCTGAGGACACTGACACTATTATTTTATCATATACTGTGATGTAATATCAGTGAAACACTCATTGCTTATGTGCCTGCTTTCCAGGCGTGGAGTCCCTTGTGTAGTATGTTGATTCTAACAATCTATTCACCCCCTTGAGATTCCTAGTCAAGTGATCCTGCCATATACTCTCTCTCCCTCAGTGCTTGGATTCACCTCCCCACTCATTTTGAAGTCTGTAGTAAATAATTTCCATCCCTCCCTTGGCTCTCCCTTGCATTCACACTTGTTTGGCAAAACTACGCAGCTGGTGGATTCCACCTCTGCCTACACTGCACCTGCCCCCATGAGCTGCAGGAGAGCAGCACACAGCACACTGACTGCTCTCTGTACCTTCACGACCCAAACCTCATGGGGAGCCCCCACCATGGCCAGCAATCACCCTCTCCCTGCATGGCTCACCCTCTCCCTGCATGGCTCACCCTCAGCCCCCTCTGGGTCTGGGTGACTCTTACACACCTTCTCTCTGTGCTCACACATCCAACCCTCCTTCCCCATTCTTACTTCAGCTGATGACCTTGCTTCCTACTTCACTGACAAAACTGAACATATTAGAAGACAGCTTCACAGATTCCACCACTGTCTGTTCATGCATTTGCAGCTGCATCGCATGTCAGGAATTTTTCCACATGGGAGATTGCTGGGTATTAACCATCCTGCTCCCAGACAGAGCCAGTTCCTCTGCTGGCGCCCTGAACATCATCCCTTCTCATCTACTTAAAGGTGTTAGTTCATCAATTAATACCTTTTTTCCCTCTATCCTCATCCCTTTTCCTCTTACTCCAGTGCATCATTGTGGCAGTCATGAGGATGCACATCCCAGGCCCTCAGGTAGACGAAGAATAATTGATGACGCCTCTGCTGTCACAGCCTGAAATCTATTGTCACTTTTGCTCCGAGACCACACCTGACTCAGCTTTTTCCTGGTTGAGGAAAGCAGGGAAACTGAGGCAGGAATATTTCTATTCTGAAGGCT
The DNA here is from genome assembly GCF_049350105.2 of Macaca mulatta. Classification (NCBI taxonomy): domain Eukaryota; kingdom Metazoa; phylum Chordata; class Mammalia; order Primates; family Cercopithecidae; genus Macaca; species Macaca mulatta. The sequence goes on along the minus strand of NC_133409.1, from coordinate 153,256,775 downwards.
GACTGAGGCTCCAGGGCTCCCTGCTACTTTTACCGAACTTACCTTAGCCCTCACAGGGTCTAGAAGGCTTCCAGCTGACCTTCCTGCCCTCTCTCCTTCACTGGGGCTCAGAGTTGCAGTGTGGTCTGATGGCTTTCCCAGTGTTTTCGGTCTCTCTCCTGAATTTCTCTCACAAGTATTTCCTTTAATAAGTCCTTGCACGTTTAATACTGTATTGGAGTCTGCTCCTCAGGAGACCATAACTAACACAGTGGTATCAAGGGTGATAATGGGCAAAAATAGGAATTGAAATAAGCTTTCCCACTGCCTGGTAGACCAAGAGGATGCCATCTGGGTTAGTCGGGGGACACAGTCTGTAGCACAAGGTGCAGCTGAGGTGCTGTGGGTCTCACCAGTGCTAACCTGAGAAGACGTCCTGATTAAAAGCAGCTATGGCAGGTGGGATGATACAATACCCTGCACAATAATGATGGAATTGGGGGGAACCCACAAAGACAGTGGATTGGCTGGTTACTTCCCAGCTGTGTTCATGCTCTATAAAATGATAATGAGAATCTGTAGATTGTTCACAGATGTCACTGGCTACGTGTCAGAGCCTCTGCAGTGTCTCATGGAGAAGCCTTTATCTCCTGTAGCAAAAGGATAGATACCATGGAATAGTAGCTGAAGACATCATTATGAGGGCCACAGTGCTCCAGAGATGTCTGACACTCAGCCAATGCAGGCCCGTTATAAGAAAGTCAGGGCCATGGTGGGGAAACCTGAGATTCTGCAAACTGGAACAAGATCATCCGATGGGTGCCGCCCGGATCCTCTGGGCATGCAGAGGAGGCTCACCCGTCTCTAGCAATGGTTCCCACTTCCTATGCTGGAAGATGCTGCAGAAGCCTCATCCCTATGACACATTGGGAATCCCACTCAGGAGCTTTGCAGGAACCAGCTGGCGGGTCCCAATAGGAGCACGGGGAGCACTTCTGGGACTGAAATTTGAGGGTGTGTGATCAAGGGGTCAGAATGTCAGGCTGGATTAATGTAAATGCATTGGCTTGGAGGCACTATCTCAGGGCATGGGTTTATCAGACACCCCAGAACTTTGATAAGTGGGGGTAAACCCACTGCTGGGGTGAATCTAGATAAACTGATCCCCAAATCTCAACAAGGTAGACATGTCTTAGTTGCCCTAGAACATGCAGAGGATGGAATAACGAGGCTGAGTGAATTGGGCATGGTGAAGGCCCACTAAGACCATGCTCCACAAGAGGATCCAGACGGCACACCTTCCACCAGAGCCTCAGGAACGTGATGGCAAGAGGGAGCTGCATCACTAAGAAGTGTTGGGGTGTTGTCCTCTGCAGACTGGGGGTGATGGTAGTAAAGATAGTCCCAGAGTTGCATTTATTAATATCCCTGGGGAGGGTGTGGCCCTGAAGAGACAAAGACCAAGTGGTGGCAGTGATCTGCAAAAGCCAGACAGCACCATTACTATGTCAGCCTCAGAGGGGCAGCCAAGAGGACTCAAGCTGCAGGGAATGTGGGGAAGGTTAATAGAGTTTGGTGTCCCAGGGTTAGGACAGGCAACTAACAAGGGCACTGGTTGATATTTATGATAATAAAGCAAGAATTGAGAAGCAGGAGGGTAAAGGTTTTTGACCCAATACAGTCATGATCCCATCCTCAATGCCTAGACCTCAGCCAAGATTCAGATTCAGATCCCGGTGACAGACGTGGAGTCCATATCCCTAAGAGGAATACCCTGTAACCTCGTGAAAGTATATGTCGGGACAATCCCCTCAGTCCTTCGGCAAAGGAACCTATAGTCATTTACTCAGGAGACTGTACCCTGGGGAAAGGAAACAGGCAGAACTGGGGGGATTACTGACACTGGCTGTGAGGGACACTGATGCCCAGATGCCCACAGCACCATCATGTTTCCTATCACAGTGGGGCTTACGGAGGTCAAGGAGTAAACCTGGACACATTATGGCCCACAATGGGACCACTGGATTCACAGACCCAGCCCTGGTTATCTTCCAATTCCCTGAGTGCATAATTGACACTGATGCACTTCTAAGTGGAGTCACCCCCACACTGGGTCCCTAGTCTGTGGAGTGAGGACTCTCATTGTGCTGAAAGACAAAGGGAAACCTCTGACACTGACCCCATCCTGGCCAAATCAGAAATCATAGTGTGTCCCAGGTTGGGTCTTGTGAAAGACGCTGAAAGAACTGGAGGGGGGTTGCACCAACGTTAGAGAGCTGAAGGATGCAGGGTGGTGTTGGGGCTATTGTCTCTACGTAATCCAGTAACCTGTACCTGAGGAAGCCTGACGAGGCCTAAAGAATGAACTAGATTACTCCAGGTATGACCAAGTAGGAGTTATCATTGCAGCTTTTATGTTGTCTGGATATCACTGGTAGAGCAAGTGCCCGCCACCATGCCCGGCTAATTTTTTTTGTACTTTTAGTAGAGATGGGGGTTTCACCATGTTAGTTAGGATGCTCTTGATCTCCTGACCTCATGATCCGCCCATCTCAGCGACCCAAAGGGTTGGGATTACAGATGTGAGCCACCATGCTCAGTTGTGGGGCACTATTTTTTAGGTGACTAACTAGCCACTAAGTAACAAGGTGACAACATTTAGCTACTTTCATCCTGAAAGGGCCAGAGGTTCATCTTCATAGGCTCCTATTCCATGGGTGTTTTCCTGTCCTGCTCTCAGACACTCAGCCAGCACCACTCTCTGGGTGCTGTTGACATTCTTGGTCTGCAGGCCAGGCGGGGCTCCTAGCCCATTACTGCCTGAAAGACACACTTGGCAGGGGAAGTTTTAGTGTTTCCATGGCTGTGGCTTCCACTAATCCTATCACCATCTGCACCACCCAGAGGCTGCCAGCCACAAGGAATGCTGCACAGGTCTTCTACAGGCACAGCTCAGTGCCAGCCTGGAGGAAGCACTCCGAGGGGTGGCTGCCATCTTTCAAGACATGGTGCATTGTTTGAATCAGAGACGTCTCTATGGTGCTGTGTTCTCAATTGGAAGAACATGTGTGTCCACAAATCGAAAGGCAGAAGCAGGTTTGGCTTCATGTCCAATCCCTTAGATTCACCTAATGGGGTATTTTGCATGTTTTATCTTTGAACAGGGTATGAGGTCCTGCTTTCCAAGGAGGGTACCCTTAAAAGGAGACAAAAGACAGCCCACTGAACTACAGATGACGGTTGTCACCAGAGAAGTTTGGACAGTAGGTGCCCAGAGACCACCTGGTGAAAAGAGGATTCTCCTCCTCTCCAGGCCCAGGTAATAGACCCTCACCCCCAGGAGGAGGCATGGCTACTTTCACACAATGAGGGCAGAAGTGTGTGTGGAAACCAGACATTCACCTGGGGGCCTTCTGGTTCCCCTTGCCTCAAGTGTGAGCAGAATCATCCAGCAATTCAACCTGAGACAACTTGATTTCAAAGGGCGCAGACCGGTCAGGGCAGAAGGTTTGAGTCACACTCCCGGGTAATCTCCCGGGCCCTGCTCCTGTGCTCTGACACCCTCAGTAGCATTGGTGCTGAGGCTCTGCTTCCCATGGGTTGTACCCAACCAGTGACGGGTCATACCAGTGACGCTAAGGGAGGACATTTCTGGGAGACGGGGACTCCTCTGATGACCAACTGTACCTCAAGGACTCCTCTATGGCCTTGCTTAACTCTCCTTAGATTGCCTGTGGTCTAGGACATGTCCAGTAAACCTTTTCTCCTCTGTCCATCACGCGGGGGTCACACTCACATCTTGGTCTGTTGCCTTTCTCAGGGTAACCTGTCTCCCTCTCTATGTCTTCTGACAGGTGTGCCCCATATAAAATGTTGTAACTTTAATCCCATGATGGAACTTGCTTTTTGGAGTATCTGGACAACAAAATCATTTTCATCTGCAAACCAGTGTACTCTTACTTATTACAATTTGTAAAATCCTTTTGTTTATTCCACTTCTTCTATCTGCATTGGCATCATTTGCTAGTATTTGTATTATGCTTTTGAGTTTGTCAGTGTTCGTGGCTTCAAGTCACTAAATTTGGGGGTAGTTTGTTACACAGCAACAGATAACTCATGAAGTCCTCTTATTTGTCCATTATTCTATAGAGGTTAACTACACTTGTTTTATTTCCTCCCATTTTGATAATATTAGCCATATATAGGATTTCTAGTTTCTCAACAACTATTCTTTTCTTTATTTTAGTTTCTTCTCTCCTTTGTTCCTTCCCTTTCTCCTTCCTTCTGTCCCTCCCTCCCTCTTTTTCTTCTCTATTTCCACTCAACCTCTCACCCTCCCTCCTTCTCATTCCCCTTTCCTTCCCTTTCCCCTTCCTTCTTTTCTTCTTTCACTTTTCCTTCCATTCCTCCTTCTTTCCCTCTGTTCCTCCATTTTTTCCTTTTTCTTATGAAATTTTCCTAAATATAAAATAACCCTATGTGATTGTGCTATAAGTAAGCATTTTCTGAATCTATATGCCAAAAGTATAATGCCACGGTATATAAGAAACAAGTAAACAATAGGAAGTTATTAACAGAGTCTGAATGAAAATGCCTGCTGTAATTCTACTGCTAAGACAGTGGCTTTTAACTCAATTCCTTCGACGCATTATTTTCAGAACACCTCATCAAGTATTACACATTTATTGTAAAAGTTTAAATAGCCACAATCACTTTGGAAATCATATTATCATTATCTAGTATGATTAAAGTCCGTACAACGTATCATCCAACCAACCCATCCCTAATCATCCACTCTGGGGGGCTTTCTTACCCATGTGCACAGGAGACAGGCACATTAATGTATATGGCAAATAGTGGAATCAGCCACATATACATCAATAGGAAAGTAGTGAAATTGTGGTATAACCATAAAATGTAAACCTTCAGCAGTAAAAATGAATGAAGACAGTCTCCCACACCACAGATAACTCCTATATGTAATGTGCATCATGGGAAAATAAATGCAGTAGGAATTTGCTGTGCATGAAGCTTAAAAACCAGCAAAACTAGCTGATATTTGGTTTGGGCATATATAAATACTTATTGCACAAATCTTTAAAGAAATACAAAGGTATAATAATCACAGGTTCAGGATGGAGTCTCCTTCTGGGGAAGTGAATGGGCAGCAGCCCGGGGGAGCTTTACAGGTTCGGTGTTTTACACCAGTGCTGGGCACCCTGCTAGTTACTTGATTGTAGTTCCTAAATAGAGTTTTCCAAATTAAAGTATACCTGGTTTTTATAGAAATGAAAGAGAAAAGAATTTCAAAGTTCACTACAAGAATCCTTAACAAGAACTACTTACATTTGAAGAAAACCACACAGAATCATACGTGACAGAGAGGACCAGGATGCCATGAAAATGGCCTTGGCTACAAATAGGTCATTTAACCCTTGGCTCACTGGCATCTCTCTAGGTTTTCAATTATGCAATGTTCAATCTGCTGTACAAGGTAATTCCATCTTGCAAAGGATCTGATGTTACATTTTACCACACATGAAACTGAATTAAACTTTTACAGAATTGAAAATGCACATCATTGATCAAAACAAATGAAACAAGAAAAGAGTAGGAAGGAATATCCAGTGATGGAATAGCAAATATGAATGGAAAACAGAATAGGACTGCTAAAATGAAAAAAAAAAAAAATTGGAAGCACATAATAGAGTGCTATATGGAATCACAGTGGTGTCCAAATCAGTTCTATCACATCTCATTGATTACCACACAACAAAAGATGCTAGTTTATTATAGAATGTCCACCGAATAGCCAGTTTTTGAAAAACAACTTGTTTCTCAATTCGAGCTAACCATTTGGGGCTACGGCATCAAATCGAAGTTATTGGCATCATCTTAAGCTAGATGTGCTGACCAAAGTATGAGATTCACATTTTTGTAAGTGAAAAGCAATTTGATTAGGCAATTTTTCTCTAAGTGAATGCAAGTTTATTAGAGAAGTGAAGAAACAAAAGAACAGCTACTCCATAGAGCAGAGTTGTTTTTTTTTTTTTTTTAATGTAGGCAAATGTTTAGTGAAGATGATATTTCAATAAGAAAATTGGTGCTTGGGGCATATTTCCACTAAATTTGAGACATCTTGGACAAAACAAAGACTTATTTTCAAGGCATTAGTTTTAAGGGACTGAAGTCTTGGAACTATTTGATCTAGTTACTCTATGTTCTCAACTGTGTTAACTCATTGAAGAGAACATTGTTATTTAATAACAATGGTATTGGCAGGAAAAACTTAGAGATACTGTTGTATTTCCTTACTCTGTCTCAGCACCCAAAGCTCTGTGATTCTCAAACTTTTAATCACGAATTTAAAAAGAGAAGCTTATCATGGAATTAGAAAAAAACTATTTTAAAATTCATATGGATCCAAAAAGAGCTTGTACAGCCAGAAGAATCCTAAGAAAAAAAAAAAAAAAAAAGCAGGAGGCATCAGGCTACCCGACTTAAAACTATACTACAAGGCTACAAAAACAGTCACATAAACCAATGGGACAGAATAGAGACCTCAGAAAAGAGACCGCACAACTACAACTATTTGATCTTCAACAAACCTGACAAAAACAAGCAATGGGGAAAGGATTCCCTGTTTAATAAATGATGCTGGGAGAACTGGCTAGCCATATGCAGAGAATTGAAACTGGACCCCTTTCTTACATTTTACACAAGAGTTAACTCAAGATGGATTAAAGACTTAAATGTAAAACCCAAAACTAGAAAAACACGGGAAGAAAATCTAGGCAATACCATTCCGGACATAGGCATGGGCAAAGATTTTATGATGAGATCGCCAAAAGCATCTGCCACAAAAGCAAAACTTGATAAATGGGATCTAATTAAACAAAAGAGCTTCTGCACAGCAAAAGAAATTATCATCAGAGCAAACAGACATCCTACCGAACGGGAGAAAATTTGTGCAATCTACTCATCTGACAAAGGTCTAATATTCAGAATCTACAAAGAACTTAAGCAAATTTACATGAAAAAAACAACTTCATTAAAAAGTGGACAAAGGATTTGAACAGACACTTCTCAAGATGTACATGCGTCCAACAAAAATATGAAAAAAAGGTCAACATCACGGATCATTACAGAATTGCAAATCAAAACCACAAATGAGATACCATCTCATGCCAGTCAGAATGGCAACTATTAAAAAGTCAAGAAACAACAGATGCTGGCAAGGTTGCAGAGAAATAGAAATGCTTTTACACTGTTGGAGGAAAAGTAACTCAGTTAATCCATTGTGGAAGACAGTGTGGCAATTCCTCAAAGATTTAGAACCGGAAATACCATTTGACCCAGCAATGCCAATACAAGATATATATCCAAAGGAATATAGATCATTCTATTACAAAGTTATATGCATGTTTACATTCATTGCAGCACTATTCACAATAGCAAAAACATGGAACCTACCCAAATGCCCATCAATGATGAACTTGATAAAGAAAATATGGTACATATACACCATAGAATATCATGCAGCCACAAAAAGGAATGAGATCAAGTCCTTTTCAGTGATATGGATGAAGCTGGAAGCCATTATCCTCAGCATACTAACACAGGAACAGAAAACCAAACACCACATGTTCTCATTTATAATTGGGAACTGAGCAATGAGAACACATGGACACAGGGAGATGAACAATACACACTGGGGCCTCTTGGGAGAGGGCAGAGGTTGGGGGATCATTAGCAAAAATAGCTAATGCATGCCAGGGTTAATACCTAGGTGATGAGTTGATAGGTGCAGCAAACCACCATGGTACACATTTACCTATGTAACAAACCTGCACATCCTGCACATGTATCCTGGAACTTAAAATTAAATTAAAAGACAAGCTTAAAGAGTTAATGAAAAATAATTAAATAAAAGAAGCCTTTGATTTTGAAAAACCAGAAACAATAGTTTTAATTTTGCTTTTAACATATATTCAAATCCTTTGATACTGTTCCCTTCTAGAGATGCAGCTTAATTCCCTCGCTTGAGTGTGGCTTGGACTTAATGAGGCACTTCTGATGTGTACTGGCTCTGTGTTCCCACCCAAATCTCATCCTGAATTGTCATTCAAATTGTACTCCCTACCTGTTGGGGGAGGGACCACACGGGAGGTGACTGGATCATGGGGACAGTTCCCCCATGCTGTTCTCATGATACTGAGGGAATTCTCATGAGATGTGATGGTTCTATAAGTGGCATTTCCCTGCTTCATTCTGCATTTCTCTCTCCTGCCACCATGTGAAGAAGGACATGTTTGCTTCCACTTCTGCCATGACTCTAAGTTTCCTGGGGCAGGCTCCTCAGCAATGCAGAACTGTGAGTCAGTTAAACCTCTTTCCTTTATAAATCACCCAATCTCAGGTATTTCTTTATAGCAGTGTGAGAATGGACTAATACAACTTCTAACTTATAGAATAATGCTGACATAACAGTTTGTGACTTTGTGTGTAAAACATAAAACTCACTGCAGCTTCCACCTTCTCTCTCTCTCTATCCGCAGGAACATGAGCTCTGGGGGAAGCCAGCTGCTGTGCCAAAAGCAGCCCTGCAGGAAGGTCCACGTGACTGAGAACTGAGGCCTTCTGGGACTAGATAACAAGGAACTAGGCCTTTTCCAACAGCCATGTGACTGATCTGTCTTTCTTGTGAATCCTCAACCCCAGTGAAGCCCTCAGATGATGCAGCCCTTGACAACTGGACTGCAATCTTGTGAGAGGTCCTGAGCCATAAGCACTCTGGGAAACTTCTCCTGGATTCTTAAGCATTGGAAACTGTGGGAGATGATGAATATTTATTGTTTTGAGCTTGGTGTTATATAATTTGTTATGCAACCGTAAATACACAATACATTTTCACAAGACAGGATGTATTATTACACGTTAAATTGCATTTGCTCCAAATGTATCATCATCATCATTATTGAGACAAGGTCACACTCTGTAACCCAGTCTGGAATGTGGTGGCATGATCACCATGCACTGCAGTGTCAACCTCCTGGGGTCAAGGGACCCTCTGATCTCAGCCTCCTGAGTAGCTGGGACTACAGGCATGAACCACCATGCCTCACTAATTTTCTAATTTCTTTGTAGAGATGGGGGTTTTGCCCAGGCTGATCTTGAACTTCTGGAGTCAACAAATCTGCCTTCCCCTGCCTTCCACAGTGCTAGGATAGCAGGCACGAGCCACCACATCTGGCCTAAAGTAATTATAAGACATTAAACATGTAACTTAGTTTTAAAAGGTAAGGAGAATTTCCATGGCCGAAGAGGATGTAGTTTAATATCGTTTACAATGATCACTTTACTTGAACTTCAATTTCCAACTGTGTCGCAATTAAACACAAAAGGAAGATCCAACCCTTGCTAGGCTGATTCTATGATGGCCCCAACAGCCAGCTCGTGGTCATTCACCTTCTCCCAGTGATTCAACCAACTCTAATGTAGGTGCCGCTGTGAAGGGATTTAGCAGATATAATTAAGGGGCTCAATTAGTTGACTTTAGGCTGGGTTTCTCCTGCTTGGACTGTTCTAATCAGGTGAGCCCTTGAAAGGACTGGGTTCTTCCTGAGCATAGAGAAATGCAGTGTGAGAGGCATTCAGCATGAGGTGTTTCCTCCACCGTGGGCTTTGAAAATGAAGGGGCTATGGGCCAGGTGTGGTGGTTCACGCCTGTAATCCCAGCACTTTGGGAGGCTGAGGTAGGCGGAACAAGAGGTCAGGAGATCAAGGCCATCCTGGCTAACACGGTGAAACCCTGTCTCTACTAAAAATACAAAAAAAGAAAAAAAAAATTAGCCAAGCATAGTGGTGGGCACCAGTAGTCCCAGCTACTTGGGAGGCTGAGACAGGAGAATGGCATGAACCAGAGAGGTGGAGCTTGCAGTGAGCTGAGAACACACCACTGCACTCCAGCCTGGGCTACAGAGTGAGACTCTGCCAAAAAAAAAAAAAAGAAGGGGCCTGTGTAGGAAAGAATGCTGGTGAACACCAGGAATTCAGCGCAGCCTCTTCGTTCTCTACATTGACAACCAGCAAGGAACAGGGAATTCGGTCTTACAACTGTAAGAAACTGCATTCTGCCACCTCTGTATAAACCTGAAGGAGGATTCCAAATGAAAACACAGCTTTTGGAAGCCCAGAACAGAGATTCTATCCACATCTTGCCCAGATTTCTGACTAAGGAACAAGAAACAGATAAATGGGTGTTGTTTCGCCAGGGGTGGTAGTGCACGAATGAATTGATGAATTGATATGCACACTAGTTACATAAAATAAAATCTTTCTGAACTTTTTCAGTGTTTTACACTTTATAATTATCTGTGATGTAATTTAACACACTCATATTTCATTCATTAAGTCAACAAAAATTAATTTAGTGCCTATGATGAACCAGGTATCCCTTCATATGCTCACGTGCCTGACACTCCAGAAGCTTCACAAGACCGAGGTGGAGCCACTGGAGTGTTTTAAGTGGAGAAATGACACACTCTGACTGACAGGAGCAGGACCACTGTGAAGAGAACAGTCACGTAGCAGGTCATGGGACAGTGCTAGTGTCACAATTCACGAGTGACAGTGTGGTGGGGACTAAGGGGACAGGAGGGTCTGAAGGATGAGAGGGACTGAGGGAAGGGCTGGAGAAGGGGGCGCTGAGGAAAAGGACCAGAGGAAAGAATTCGAAAGCAGCAGAATTCTTAGGTTTCAATACATTGTTTCATGGATTTTAATACACCCATCTACAGAGCCTAGCAGGGTGTCCTTGGCAGTTGGCCTTTAATACCTTATGTGGGTCTGCCTAAAAACTAATTGTTTTTATGTTAATCGAGTTTTAAAAATACTAAGTGTTCCTATAAAATATACACAACACGTAGAAGTGCATACTTCCTGAAAACAGGCAGTGCATGAGCACTGGTGTGGGGCATTGTGACTGCACTGAATAGTTGCAACTGTGAGGTGAATAGTCTGTACTGGCTCCTGGTTGCAACATACAGTAACACAGTGTGCTACTTTGTATTGAGGAAATATCCTGGACTCACACAGAAACTCAGAGCTATGGAGTGATAGTAAATTTAAAATACGACAAGTGGGAGTCACAGACACATTGTTTGCAAAAGTGAAATTTAGGAGCTTTCTGAGTCCTGTTGTAACGCTTTTGGACACATTTATAAATCAAGGGACCAAAGTCATATTTTTTACCGATTAGATTCCTGATCATTCGGGGGTTACCAAGATTCTATTACCCAATATATTTAATAAACAAAGAACAAACTGGTCTCTATTCTCTCTTATGCACTCAGGCGCAACTTTTCCAGATTTAAAAAAAAAAAAAAAAGAAAGAAAAAAGTCTCTATACCTTCTTTCCCAGAGCAAGCTCACTCTCTGGCACCAAGCTCCGTGGGGTGAGTTTTTTTCTAGAAGAGTCCAGGGGGACAGGTAAGGAGTGGGAGGCAGGGAGTCCAGTTCAGGGATGGAGATTCCAGGATGAAAAGTGAAGGGAGAGTGACCGGGCCAATGCCCAGGGGTTCTCCCTGGTTTCTCAGACAGCTCGTGGGCCAAGACTCAGGGAGACATTGAGACAGAGCGCTTGGCACAGGAGCAGCGGGGTCAGGGCGAAGTCCCAGAGCCCCAGGTGTGGCTCTCAGGGTCTCAGGCCCCGAAGGCGGTGTATGGATTGGGGAGTCCCAGCGTTGGGGATTCCCCATCTCCGCAGTTTCTCTTCTTCTCACAACCTGCGTCGAGTCCTTCTTCCTGGATACTCACGACGCGGACCCCGTTCTCACTCCCATTGGGTGTCGGTTTCTAGAGACGCCAATCAGCGTCGCCGCGGTCCCGGTTCCAAAGTCCCCACTAACCCACCAGGACTCAGAGTCTCCGCAGACGCCAAGAATGGCGGTCATGGCGCCCCGAACCCTCCTCCTGGTGCTCTCAGGGGCCCTGACCCAGACCTGGGCCGGTGAGTGCGGGGTCGGGAGGGAAACGGCCTCTGCGGGGAGGAGCGAGGGGCCCGCCCGGCGGGGGCGCAGGACCCTGGGAGCCGCGCGGGGAGGAGGGTCGGGCGGGTCTCAGCCTCTCCTCGCCCCCAGGCTCTCACTCCATGAGGTATTTCTACACCTCCATGTCCCGGCCCGGCCGCGGGGAGCCCCGCTTCATCGCCGTGGGCTACGTGGACGACACGCAGTTCGTGCAGTTCGACAGCGACGCCGCGAGCCAGAGGATGGAGCCGCGGGCGCCGTGGGTGGAGCAGGAGGGGCCGGAGTATTGGGACCGGGAGACACGGAACATGAAGACCGCGACACAGAATGCCCCAGTGGCCCTGCGGAACCTGCTCCGCTACTACAACCAGAGCGAGGCCGGTGAGTGACCCCGGCCCGGGGCGCAGGTCACGACCCCTCCGCATTCCCCACGGACGGCTCGGGTGGCCCCGAGTCTGCGGGTCCCAGATCCAACCCGAAGCCGCGGGACCCGGGGACCTTTGACCCGGGAGAGCCCCAGGCGCCTTTACCCGGTTTCATTTTCAGTTGAGGCCAAAATCCCCGCGGGTTGGGCGGGGCCGGGCGGGGCTCCGGGGACGGGCTGACCGCGGGGGCGGGGCCAGGGTCTCACACCTTCCAGAGGATGGTTGGCTGCGACCTGGGACCCGACGGGCGCCTCCAACGCGGGTATGAACAGTTCGCCTACGACGGCAGGGATTACATCGCCCTGAACGAGGACCTGCGCTCCTGGTTCGCGGCGGATGTGGCGGCTCAGAACACCCAGCGGAAGTGGGAGGCGGCGGGTGTGGCGGAGCAGGACAGAGTCTACCTGGAGGGCCGGTGCGTGGAGTGGCTCCGCAGATACCTGGAGAACGGGAAGGAGACGCTGCAGCGCGCGGGTACCAGGGGCCACGGGGCGCCTCCCTGATCTCCTGTGGATCTCCCGGGCTGGCCTCCCACAAGGAGGGGAGACAAATGGGACCAACACTAGAATATCGCCCTCCCTCTGGTCCTGAGGGAGAGGAATCCTCCTGGGTTTCCAGATCCTGTACCAGAGAGTGACTCAGGTTCCGCCCTGCTCTCTGACACAAGGATAAAATCTCTGAGGGAATGAAGGGAAGACGATCCCTCGAATACTGATCAGGGGTTCCCTTTGACACCGGCAGCAGCCTTGGGGCCCGTGACTTTTCCTCTCAGGCCCTGTTCTCTGCTTCACACTCAATGTGTGTGGGGGTCTGAGTCCAGCTCCTCTGAGTCCCTCAGCCTCCACTCAGGTCAGGACCAGAAGTCACTGTTCCCTCCTCAGGGAATAGAATTTTCCACGGAATAGGAGATTCTCCCAGGGCCTGTGTCCAGGATACTGTCTGGGTTCTGTGCTCCCTTCCCCACCCCAGGTGTCCTGTCCATTCTCAAGATGGTCACATGCGTGCTGATGGACTGTCCCATGACAGATACAAAATGCCTGAATTTTCTGACTCTTCCCATCAGACCCCCCCAAGACACATGTGACCCACCACCCCGTCTCTGACCATGAGGCCACCCTGAGGTGCTGGGCCCTGGGCTTCTACCCTGCGGAGATCACACTGACCTGGCAGCGGGATGGGGAGGACCAAACTCAGGACACGGAGCTCGTGGAGACCAGGCCTGCAGGAGATGGAACCTTCCAGAAGTGGGCGGCTGTGGTGGTGCCTTCTGGAAAGGAGCAGAGATACACCTGTCATGTGCAGCATGAGGGTCTGCCCAAGCCCCTCACCCTGAGATGGGGTAAAGAGGGAGATGGGAGTGTCATGTCTCTTAGGGAAAGCCGGAGCCTTTCTAGAGACCTTTAGCAGGGTCAGGACCCCTCACTTTCCCCTCTTTTCCCAGAGCCGTCTTCCCAGTCCACCATCCCCATCATGGGCATCATTGCTGGCCTGGTTCTCCTTGGAGCTGTGGTCACTGGAGCTGTGGTCGCTGCTGCGATGTGGAGGAGGAAGAGCTCAGGTAAAGAAGGGGTGAGGAGTGGAGTCTGAGATTTCTTGTCTCACTGAGGGTTTCAAGCCCCATGTAGAAGTGTGCCCTGCCTGGTTACTGGGAAGCACCATCCACACTCATGGGCCGACCCAGCCTGGGCCCTGTGTGCCAGCACCTACTTTTTTGTAAAGCACCTGTTAAAATGAAGGACAGATAGATCACCTCGATTACGGTGGTGATGGGACCTGATCCCAGCAGTCACAAGTCACAAGGGAAGGCCCCTGCTGAGGACAGACCTCAGGAGGGCAGTTGGTCCAGGATCCACACCTGCTTTCTTCATGTTTCCTGATCCCACCCTGGGTCTGCAGTCACACATTTCTGGAAACTTCTCTGGGATCCAAGACTAGGAGATTCCTCTAGGACCTTATGGCCCTGGTTCCTTTCTGATACCTCACAGGACATTTTCTTCCCACAGATAGAAAAGGAGGGAGCTACTCTCAGGCTGCAAGTAAGTATGAAGGAGGCTGATCCCTGAGATCCTTGGAATGTTGTGGTTGGGGGCCCATGGGGGAGCTCACCCAGCCCACAGTTCCTCCTCTAGCCACATCTCCAGAGGGATCTGACCAGGTCCTGTTTTTGTTCTACTCCAGGCAGTGACAGTGCCCAGGGCTCTGATGTGTCTCTCACGGCTTGTAAAGGTGAGACCCTGGGGGGCCTGATATCTGTGGGGTGTTGGGGGGAACAGTGGACGCAGCTGTGCTGTGGGGTTTCTTTGACTTGGATGTATTGAGCATGTGATGGGCTGTTTAAAGTGTCACTCCTCACTGTGACGGATGTGAATTTGTTCATGAATATTTTTTCTATAGTGTGGGACAGCTAACTTGTGTGGGACTGCGAGGCAAGGTTTGTTCACGCCTTCTCTTCGTGACTTGAAGAACCCTGACGTTCTTTCCGCAAAGGCACCTGAATGTGTCTGTGTTCCTGTAGGCATAATGTGAGGAGGTGGGGAGAACACCCCATCCCCGTGTCCACCATGACCCTCTTCCCCACGCTGACCTGTGTTCCCTCCTCATTTATCTTTCCTGTTCCAGGGAGGTTGGGCTGGGATGTCTCTATCTCTGTCTCAACTTCATTTTGCTCCCATTTTGCACGGAGCTGTAACTTCTTCCTTCCCTATTACAATTAGAACCTGAGTATAAATTTACTTTTTCAAATTATTATCATGAGAGGTTCATGAGTTAATTAAAGTAGAATATTCCTAAAATTTGAGAGACGAAATAAATAGAAGACATGAGAACCTTCCAGAGTCCACGTGTTTCTTATGGTGATTTGCTGCAGGGGAGGATAGTAGGTGGGGCTGTGCCTAGTTTGTGTTCCAGCCACCACGGGCTTTATGTGGTCACTGCTTGGCTGAATCATCTTTGCTTCTTCATTGTCCTTGGCCTTTCAGTAGAACCTTGTCCCACCAAGACCTGTGATCACAGGGAGTTGGATGTCACCTAGGGCGGTCCCTGCATACAAATCTCCTTGTGGTATCAAGAGATAAATGTTCAGACCTGTCCAGATCTTGCCCTCCTCCCAGGGCTCTTTCCTGGATTGTATTTTCCACCTTGTCTCCAATCATTTTAATGGAACCAGATTCTGAAATTTGCAGAGAGGATGGGTTCCCTAGTTTCTCATCATAGGTAATTTTCTGTTGGAGCTCCTCTTCTGCTGTCCTACTCATCTCCCTGCCCTGAGTTGTAGTAATCCTAGTGCTGGCTCCAATCCAAACTCAGGGATGTATAAAGCAGAGTCTAATTTAGATTCATATGTGGTTGGAAAATTGTACCCATCAGGCGAGGGTTATTGTTCCTGAAGAGAAAAATATGGTTGTGTGCTGCAGTGTGCAGGAGGGTTGGTGTGGGAGGAGGGGGAAGGAAGGGAGGACGCACAAGCAGCCCTGGGAAGAAAAGCACTGGCGGCATCGATGTTCACATGAAATGATGTTCTTTAGCTGCCACGAAACATTATTTTTCCTGAGGCTACATTAATAAAAATATTGGCTTTAGAATAGGGAGGTGCTCTACAGTGATCATTATTCCACTGACATTTGTTGTCTGCTAGGGATATGACTGCATTTGCATTTAGAAAGCAGCATTAAAGTCAAAACAGAAAAATTTCTGGCATTGTGGTGCATACATTCTAGATGGAAGCTTGTCCAACCCAAGGCTTGTGGGCTGAATGTGGCCCAGGACAGTTTTGAACGTGAGGAGTTTTTGCTTCTCTGTGGCAGACCTGAATCCTGGAATGAGTGCACCCACCTCCCTCAGGATCAGGAGTGAATGCTTTAGGAACACTCCTTTGCAGTGACCTGCAAAAGATAGAGGGCACAGTTACTGTGAGAACCCAGAGTAGCAGCCAAGGGGGCTCTGCCCTCAAGGAGTTGTGGGGAAGGTTAATAAAAGATGGTGTCCCAGGGTCAGACCAGATGGGCAGCCAGCGAGGGCACTGCTTCATATCTATGATGAGAGTGCAAGAATTGAGGAGCAGGAGGCCGAGGGTGTTTGACCAAATACAAAGTCATGATCCCAGTCTCAATTCCTAGACTTCAGCCAAGCTTCAGATTCAGAATCCACAGTGGGGCTTAAGGAGGCCAGGAAATAAACCTGGACACACTATGGCCCACAGTGGGACCACTGGGTCCATAAACCCAGTCCTGGTTTTCTCCCCATTCCCCACATGCATAATTGTCCTTCATGCACTGGCAACTTGAGTCACCCCCACACTGCGTACCTAGTCTGGAGAGTAAGGGCTCTCATTGTGCGAAAGCCCAAAGGGAATCCTCTAAAACTTCCCTCATCCCAGCCAAGCCAGAAGCAATATTGTGCCCCAGGTGGAACTTGTGGAGGGTACTGCAGGTAGTGTAGGGGTAGCACTGCCATTAGAGAGCTGAAGGATGGGGGGGCGGGGGGGTTGGGATTGCCTATTATCTCCATATAATTCAGCAATCTGTCCCTGAAGAAGCCTGATAAAGCATGAATGGAATTTCTCCAGATTTGACCAAGTAGGAGTCCTGATTGCAGCTGCCATGCTGGCTGGATATCACTGCTTGGGGAGATTAATAAGGCCTCAGGTACATAGCAAGCAGCTGTGGATTTGGTGAGTGTATTCCTTCCCATTCCATTTAGAAAATGGATATGGAATGATTCACATTCACATGGGATTTTTAGTACATGTATTGATAGCTTGCCTCAGGGCTACCTTAACTCCTCAACCTTCTATAAATATCACCTTAAGAGTCCTGGACAAATCAGACATATCACAGAATACTAAATCTGCTCATTTCATTGGCAATATCACATAGATCAGGATGGAAGCGAAAGAGGAGGAAAGTACGCTGAATTCCTTGGCAAAACATGTGCCCTATGGAAGGTGAAGATTAAGCTTACAGAGCTTCAAGAGTGGACACTGCAGTGAAGTTTTATGAGTCCAGTGGTTAGGGGCATGCAGGGCTCTCCCCTCCAAAGTAAAAGTCAAACTTGCATCTTGTATCCTCACCAGAAGGAAGGACGCACACTACCCAGCTTCTCTGGGTTCTGTTAACACCACATTCCACATCTAAGTATATTGCTTTGGCCCACACTCTGGGTGATATAGGAGGCAGCCAGCTATGAGTGGGGCCTGGACAGGAAAGGACACTGCCGCAGACCCAGGCTGTGGTGCAGTCAGTCACCATCCCTCAGACCCCTGGCCCTGGAAGTGGCGGTGTGGGGAAAGATGCAGGATGGAGCTGAACCAAGCATCAGTGGTGTCCCGTCCCGCGGGATCGGCAATGTAGGCCCTAAAAGAGGGAGTGGGAACTCGGGGGGACAAGAGACACGAGAAATGGAGACAAGACAGTATCCTGATCAATCTCGTTTATTGGTGGCAGTGTAATGCCTTATATAGACCGGCAGGGGCAGAGGTTGGGCCAGGGCGATGATGGTGGCCCTGTGGTGGGCGTGGCCAGGTAGGTCTCGGTTTCTTCGGTCGGAGGTCATGTTGCACCTGCGCTGTCGGTTGGTAATTTTCCCGGGCACGGGATGGCGCCTGCGCTGTAAGTTGATCATTTTCCCGGGCGCGGGAAAATGGGTGATGAAGAACCCGGAAGAGCGCCATTTTGTACTGGCGTATGAGACAGCAGAACAGGGAAGAAAGTAAATCTAGGGAGGAGGCATAGAGTGGAAGCGTATAGAGCTCAGGCGTCAGTCGTCAGTTATAATCGCTATGGCCGGGCCACGCAGCTCCGGACAAGTGGGAGAGTCAGAATGGAGGGCCTGTGATCTGGAGTAAGGCCACGGAATCCACAGCATGCTCCCTGTTAGAAGTAACTTTTAGCATACTACTGACCCTGATAAGATAGAATGCTTGATCATGGGACACCAAGCAACCTGTGATTCCAAGTGCCCGTGTGTATTGGCTTCTATGTGACCCACAGAGGCATAGATGGGACAGGCTCAGCGGGGTCTATCATGAGATGAAAATGGTCATGTGGGTTGAGCCTCAATTCCATGTTAACACCCACAGAAAACACCCAGCCCTGATGTGGCCCTGAATAACCAAACAAATTGAAGATAAATTGAAGTTAGCCAGCCGGCATCACAGATCAGCCCAGGTATGACAGGAAGCACTGATAAGTGGATAAACACAGTGGCAGGAATGAGGCTACAAGTGGGTCCAGCAGCACTGACTCCCCCTTACCAAGGACCGTCCAGCTGCTGCTTCCTCTGAATACTCTGCTTATGAGCATTACAGAATAATGATGGGCCCCATAGGGCACTGTTTCTTCAGGTAACTGACTAGCCCCTAAATGACAAGTTGAACAGCTTGAGCCCCATCTATCCTGGAAGGACCAGGGGTTCATCCTCACAGGGATAAGCACCTATCTGATGTGGTGTGATTTTCCTCTCTGTGTTCAGACCCTCAGCCAGCATCACTATCTGCATTCCTGATCCACTGGCTCAGAATTTCAGTACATTTTCTGCCCACGGGACACACCTCAGAGGGAAGGGGATGAAGCGTGGGCCGTGACCATGGGAGCCCCTGGTCATATCAACACCTGCACTTCCCAGGGGCTGCCAGCCACACAGAGTCATGGACAGGTCTCTACAGGCACAACTCAGTACCAGCTTAGATGAAACCCTCTGAGGAATGGGTGCCATCTTTCAGGATGTGGTGCATGCATTGAATCAAACACGTCTCTATGGTTCTGTGTGTTCACAAGTAAGAATATATGGGTCCAAAAACCAAAAAGTCGAAGCAGGTGTGGCTCCATGTCTCATCCCTTATATTCACCACCAGGGTGATTTTGCACTTGTCATCTCCAAAATCTGGACTCTGCAGGGTAGGAGGTCCTGGTTTCCCAAAGGGGGCACCCTGGCAAGGAGACAAATGGGAGTCCACGGAACTACACATTTTTGGGGTCCGCGTGTTTCCTAAACAAAGGAATGAACACACAAGACAACACAGGACAAGACAAACATGGCGGCCGCCCCGAGCAGCATGCTCTGCTTTATTTTATACATGCTTGTGGAATTTTACTACGTCACAAGACACGAGTTGTTTTTATGACACAAGTTGTTTTTATGTCATGAGTTGTTTTTCTGACCTTTCTCTAACTTTCTGAGTTCTCATGATGCTTAAACATTAACCAGTTCCCAGAGTCTGCTGTTTGCGGCTGACTCTTTTGTTCTTCCTGTTTGCAGAGAAGAAACGTCATGCTTTGTTTGCAAGAGCATAACTATCGAGAACATCTCGTTTACGAGCACGTGGCCCTCTACACACATTTTGGTTGCCCCCACGGAAGTTTGAATAGAATGTTCCCAGAGACAAGCAGGTAACAAGAGGAGGAGGCAGGGCTGCTATCACACAATGAGGGCAGCAGAAGTGTGTGGAAACCAGAGGTCCACGTGGGGACCTCCTGGTTTCCCTTGTCCCATTGTTAAGTGTGAGCAGAAATATCCAGCATTATTTTAATCTTATGCTAAAAGTATAATGCCATAAATTGTAGAATAAAAGTAAAGAAAAGGAAGCTATTAATGGAATGTGAAAAAATGCCTAAGGTGATTCTGTAGCCAAGACAGTGGTTTTTAACATTTAATCTCCACCTTCAATTGAATGTTTTCAGAACACCTGAGCAACATGAGCTCTTTCCCATTCTTGGTACAAGCACTTGGGAAATCAATTAGCCTTATCTAGTATGATTAACATCCATGCACCAAATAATCCCACCATCTGCTCCTGATGATATACTCTGGGGATATTCTTGGCTATGTATCCAGGAGACATGTACACCAATGTTTATGGCAAAAACTGGAAACAATCACATATACATCAATGGGAATTAACAAAATTGTGGTATAATCGCAAAAAGTAAAACTTTAGCAGTAAAAATGAATGAAGGTGGGCACGGTGGCTCACCCCTGTAATCCTAGCACTTTGGGAGGTCAAGGCGGGCAGATTGCCTGAGATCAAGAGTTTGAGACCAGCCTGTAATCCCAGCACTTTGGGAGGCCTAGGTGGGTGGATCATGAGGTCAGGAGATCAAGACCATCCTGGCTAACACGGTGAAACCCCATCTCTACTAAAAATACACACAAAAAAATTAGCCAGGCATGGTGGCAGGTGCCAGTAGTCCCAGCTACTCGGGAGGCTGAGGCAGGAGAATGGTGTGAACCCGGGAGGTGGAGCTTGCAGTGAGCCAAATCTCCCCACTGCATTCCAGGCTGGGCGGTAAAGTGAGACTGTATTTCAAAAAAACAAAAAAAGAGTTCCAGACCAGCCTGACCAACATAGTGAAACCCCGTCTCTACTAAAAATACAAAAATTAGCCGGGCGTGGTGGCAGGCGCCTGTAATCCCAGCTACTTGGGAGGCTGAGACAGAAGAATCGCTTGAACCAAGGAGGCGGAAGTTGTAGTGAGCTGAGATCATGCCCCTGCACTCCAGCCTGGGCAACAAGAGAGAAACTCCATCACAAAAAAATAAATAGGGAAATAAAATAAAATAAAGAATTAAGAGGAAAAGCACCATCCTGCATCAGAGATAACTCTCCTACACATAACGTGCATCACAGAAGAATAGATATAGTGTGAGTTCTCTGTATGGGGAAGTCAAAAAAAAAAACAGGTCAAACTGTGATTTGGGTATATATATACTTATTGTAAAAATCTTTAGTGACAGTGCAAAGGAATAGTAAATACAAGACTCAAGACAGAGGTTCCTTTTGGGGGATAGGATTGGACAACAATCTAGGGAGGCTTCATTGGTTCTATCTCTTATGCCAGGAGGGTATGCCCAGGTGGTTAGTTACTTGATCGTAAAACTTTATTTATTTGTTTAGTGTTGCTCTTGTCGCCTAGGCTGGAGTGCAGTGGTGTGATTTCGGCTCACTGCAACCTCCGCCTCCTGGGTTCAAAGGATTCTCCTGCCCCAGCCTCCTGAGTAGCCAGGATTACAGGCACGCACCACAACTCCTGGCTAATTTTTGTATTTTTAGTAGAGACGGGTTTCACCATGTTGACCAGGCTGGTCTCAGACTCCTGAGTTCAGGTGATCTACCACTTCGGCCTACCAAATTGCTGGAATTATAGGCATGAGCCACCGCTCCTGGCCCACAAATCTTTAAAGTGGCATTTTTCAAAATGCACCTTGTGTGCCTTTCCTGATTGATTATTTGGAAATTCCTTTATATTATAAAGGAATATACCAAAGTTCACCACAAGGATCCTCAGCGATAACTACTCATGGTAAAACAAAGCCGCAGCTGGCTGGGTACGGTGGCTGAAGTCTGTGATCCCAGCACTTTGAGAAGTTGAGGCCGGTGGATCTCGAGATCAGGAGTTCGAGACCAGCCTGACCAACATGGTGAAACCCCGTCTCTACTAAAAATACAAAAATTAACTGGGTGTGTTGGTGCACACCTGTAATCCCAGCTACGCAGGAGGCTGAGGCAGGAGAATCGCTTGAACCTGGAAGGCGGAGGTTGCAGTGAGCTGACATTGTGCCACTGCACTCCAGCCTGGGCAACAGAGGGAGACTCCATCAAAAAAAAAAACAAAAACAAAAACAAAACAAGCCACAGCCAATTGTAAGGAACCATGTGACAGAGAGGACCAGGATGCTATGAAAAATAGCCTTGGCTAGAAATAGGTCATTTGATCCTTGGCTAATTGACAGCTCTGTACATTTTCTGATATACAATATTCAATCTGATGTGCAAGGCAATTGTATCTTGCAAAGAATTTGAGAATTTGAAATGTTGCTCACATAATTAAACTTTTACAGAATCGCAAAAAAAAGCATTGTTGAACAAAATAAATTAAATGAAAAGACAAGGGAATAACTGGTAAGGAAATGGCAATAAGAAAAAAAACACAAAAGAGCTGCTTCTAAAGCACCGTTAGAAGCACAAAATAACTGCATTTTTCAGAATCATACTGCAGTCCAAATCACTTCTACCACATCTAATTTAAAAACATAGTGAAAGATGTTAAACTAATTATAGGATGTCCACTGAATAGCCAGTTACTGGAAAATATTGTTCCTAGACTGGAGTTAACCATTTCTGCCTACCACATCAGACCAAATCATTGTCATGATGCTAAGCTAGTGTATAGACAGAGATGTGAGACTCACATTTTTCTAACTGCAAAGCACCCTGATTAAGCAAATATTTTTGTAGACGCTTGAGTCAGAAAATTTGCATTTTGGGCATTCTTAAACTGCATTAGAAACTTCTGAGGAAAAACAAAGGTAGTTATGATTGTAAAAGCATTATTGTATGGCACCAAAGTCTTGGGACTCTTTGATCTAGCTACTGTATTCTCTCAACTTTGTTGCAACTTGTCAAAGAGAATATTAATATTAAAGGCATTTGCAAAAATTCTGAGATCTTGTTGTATGTCCCTTCTCTGTCTCAAATTTTTAATCAACACTTTACAAAAAAGAATTTTACAGTATGAAAGAAAGTTAGTCAGATACAAGAAGTATTTGATGTACAAAATCCTGAAACAATAATGTTAATTTTGCTGTTAACATGCATATAAATTCTTTGATTCTCCTCCTTTCCAGAGGTGCAGCTTCATTCCCTCCCTGTGAGTGTGGCCTGGACTTAATGACTCACTTCTAACTGACAGAGTAATGCTGACGTAATAGTCTGTGACTCTGGGTGTAGAACATAAAACTCATGGCAGCTTCTACTTTGGTTCTCTCTTTCTCTGGGATCATGAGCCCTGGGGGCAGCCGACTGCTGTGTCATAAGCAGGCCTGTGGAAAGGTCCATGTGACTAGGAGTGAATAATAAGAAGCTGAAGCCTCTTCCAACAGCCATGTGAGAGATTCCTGTGTCTTGTGAACTCCCAGGCCCATTTGAACCCTCAGACAATTTAGCCCTGGATGACAACTGGACTGCAACTTTGTGAGAGGCCCTAAGTCAGAAGCATTCAGAGAAACCTCTCCTGCATTCCTGACCATTGGAAGCTGTGCCAGATGGCAAATATTTGTTGATTTGAGCTGCTAAGTTTGAGGTGACTTGTCATTGAACTTTTTCATTTGCTCTAAATTCATTATAAGATACTAAACATGTCATTTGCTTTTAATATTTAATAAAAATTTACATGGCTATATAAGATATATTTTATTATCATTAACAGTGATCTATTTTTTTATCTTCAATTTGTATGTTCTATTTAAACACAAAAGGAAGATCCAGGCTAAGCTAGGCTGATTCTATGATGACACCCCAATAACCACCCTTGGTTACTCACATTACCCCAGTTACTCAGTTGACACTAATGCAGGTGCTGCTGTGAAGGGGTTTTGCAGATAGATTTCAGGTCCCCAGTCAGTTGACTTGAGGATGGGGATTATCCGGCTTGGACTGTCCTAATCAGGTAAGCTCTGAAAAGGACTGGGTTCTTCCTGAGAATAGAGACTCATCATGGGGAAAGAACACTGGTGGCCAATAGGAATTAGAAACTCTCCCCACTGTCTACTCTGATAGCCCGAAGGAAACAGGTACCTTAGTCCCACAATTGCCAGAAACCAAATTCTGCCAACAAGCTCCACATAAGCTTGGGGGAGAATCACAATCTTAAGTGAGCACACAGCATTACAAAACCCTGAACAAAGAATCTATCACACTAGGCCTGGATTTCTGATGAAGGAAATGTAGACAAATAAGCGGGTGCTGTTTTAAACCACTAAGTTTATGGTAATTGGTTATGTACTAATAGAAAATTAATAAACAGATTCAATAGCTAAACATATGACATGTTCTCCACTGGAATGAGTTTATGAACTGATATACACAGTAGTTGCATAAAACCAAACGTTTCCTAACTTGCTTTGCATTTTTCATTTTGTGATTTTTGTGTGATGCAATTTTTAACACAATCGTATTTCATTCATTCATTCAAGACAATTAACTTAGTGCCTACTATGTGCCAGATATGCTTTTATATTCTGCAGACACAACTTTGATCAAACCAACCCAAAGCCCTTGTGCTTATGCCTTCCATTCTAGAGGCTTCTTGAGAGTGAGATGGAGCCATTGGAGGGTATTAAGTGAAGAAATGACACAATCTGACTCACATTAGCAGGATTGCTGACCATTGTGGGGGAAACAGCCATGGGCAGCAGGAGAGGGGACAGAGCTAGGGCCACAATTCAGTAGTGACAGGGTAGTGGAGACTAAGGGGAGAGGAGGGCCTGTGGGATGACAAGGACAGAGAGAAGGGCTGGAGAAGCAGGAGGTGAGGTAAAGGAACAGAGAGAAAGAATTCTAAACCGATGGAATTCTCAGACTTAAACACAGTGTTTTATAGATTTTTAATGTATTTATCCACAGAGCCTGGCACAGTGTTACTTACAGCTTGGTCTTTAATACATTCTATGCGGCTGTCTAAAAACGAATTGCCTCCGTAAGTTAAATAGGTTAAAAAAGAATACCAAGTGTCCCAATAAAATACGCACATAGCTTAGATATGAATAATTCATAAAAATAGGTAGGTGCATGGGTCGGCCACTGTGGCTCGTGTCTGCCAATACCAGCATTGTGGCAGGCTGAGGATCGCTTGAGCCCAGGAGTTCAAGACCAGCCATAGCAACATAGGGAGACCTCATCCCTACAAATATTTCTTTTAGAAAAATTAGCCAGGAGTGGTGGCACAAGCCTGTGGTGCCAGCTACTTGGGAGGCTGAGGGAGGAGCATTGGTCTCATGATCCCAGGAGGTCGAGGCTTCAGTGAGTCATGAGCGTGCCGCTGTACTCCAGCCAGGGCAACAGAGTGACACCCTGCCTAGAAATAAACAAACAAACAAACAAACAAAGGCAGTTCATGAGCACTGGTGAAGGGCACTTTGGCTGCATTGAGCACTTGCAATTTTGAGGTGATTAAATTCTGTCCAGGCTCCTGGTTGCAATATACGGTAACACGTCCTTTGTATTGAGATGTCCTGGACTCACACACACAAAGTCAAGACTATGAAATAAGGATAATTTAAAAATACAGCACACCAGAGTCACAGATACATAGTCTGGGAAAGTAAAACTTAGCTTTGTGAGTGCTACCCACTGTAGCACAATCGGAGACCCACCCCGAGGCTGCAGACCCGAGGAGACCCTTGACCCGACAAGAGCCCCAGGCGCCTATACCAGATTCCATTTTCAGTTCAGGCCCAAATCCCCAGGGGTTAGTCGGCTTAGAGGCGGGGCTCAGCGGCCTGGACTGTCAGCGACCACGAGGACAGGGTCTCACACACTCCATTGTGTACACAGCTGCGACCTGGACCCGGACTGGAGCCTCCTGCGCGGGTATGAACATATCCTATGACGGCGCCAGTTACCTCGTCCTAAACCAGTAGCTGCGCTCTTGGACCGCAGCGGACAGGGCGGCTCAGATGCCCTGGCGGAGGAACATGCAGAGCTGGTCAAAACCTACCTGCAGGGAAGATGGGCGGAGTAGCTCAGCAAGGCCTTAAGAATGGGAAGGAGACGCTGCAGTGTGCAGGTACCAGCGGCCAAGGGGGGCCTCCCAGATCTCCTGAAGATTTCCCCTACCCACCTTCTAAAAGGAGATTAAAATGGGACCAGCACTAAAACATCCCTCTCCCTCTAATCCTGAGGAAGAAGAGTCCTCCTGGGTTTCACATCCTACACCAGAGAGTGACTGAGGGCTCGCCTTGCACTCTGGGACAATTAAAGGATGAAGTCTCTGAGGGAAACAAGGGGAAGACAATCCCTGGAATACTGATCAGCAGTCCCCTTTGACCCCGCAGCAGCCTTGAGTACCAGGCATTTTCCTCTCAGCCTTTGTTATCTGCCTCACACTCAATGTGTATCTGTTGGTCTGATTCCAGCTCTTCTGAGTCCCTCAGCCTCCACTCAGGTCAAGACCAGAAATCTCTGTTCCTGCCTCAGACACTAGAACTTTCTAAGGAATAGGAGATTATCCCAGGTTCCTGTGTCCAGGCTGGTGTCTGGGTTCTGCGCTGCCTTCCCCTTGGTGTCCTGTCCATTCTCAGGATGGTCACATGTATGCTGCTGGAGTGTCCCATGAGGAATGCAGTGCCCGAATTTTCTGACTCTTTCCCTCAGATCCCCCAAAGACACACGTGACCCACCAGTCCATCTCAGACCATGAGGCCACCCTGAGGTGCTGGGCCCTGGGCTTCTACCCTGTGGGGATCACACTGACCCAGCAGCAGGATCGGAAGAACCAAATTCAAGATGCAGAGCTTATGGGAACCAGATCTACAGGGTATAGAACCTTCCAGAAGTGGGCAGCTGTGGTGGTGTCTTCTGGAGAGCAGCAGAGATACGCATGCCATGTGCAGCACGAGCACTCACCCTGCCAGAGCCCCTCACCCTGAGATTGGCTAAGGAGACGAATGAGGGGTCATGTCTTTTCTCAGGGAAAGCAGGAGCCCTTCTGGAGCCCTTCAGCCAGGTCAGGGCTGAGGCCTGGGGGTCAGGGTCCCCCACAGTCCCCTCCTTTCTTAGGGCCATCTTCCCAGCCCACATTCCCCATTGTGGGCATCGTTACTGTCCTGGTTGTTCTTGGTGCTGTGGTCCCGGGTGCTATGGTCGCTGCTGTGATGTGGAAGAATAAGAGCCCAGGTAGGAAAGAGTTGAACTCCTAGTTTTCTTCTTCCATTGGTGGATTTCAAGCCCCAGATGGAAGTTGGCTCCTTTCCTGCCTAGTTGTGAGGCACCATCTCCATGCACATTTACCCTGTTCAGATGCTCTGTCAACTCTTACTCTTTTGTAAAGCACCTGTGATATTGAAGGACAAATATATCACCTTGATTGTGGTCATGGGAACCTGACTCCCAGCAGTCACAGGTCAGGGGAAGGTCCCTGCTGAGGACAGACCTCAGGAGGACAATTGGTCCAGCTTCAACACATCCTCTTCCCTCAGTTTTCCTGATCCTGACCTGGGTCTGCAGTCACAGTTCTGGAAACTTCTCTGGGATCTCACGGCCCTGCCTCCTCCCTGGCCTCTCACAGTTTGTTTTCTTTCCACAGATGGAAAAGGAGCAGCCGTGCTCAGGCTTCATGTAAGTGTGGTAGGGGTGGGAGAGTGATCCCTGAGATCCTTGGGATAGTGTACACAGAAGCCCATGGGGGAGCTCACCACCCCACAATTCCTCCTTTAGTCACATCACCTGTGAGCTCTGAACAGATTTTGGTTTTGTTCCACCCCGAACAGGAAGAGTACCCAGGGCTCTGATGTGTGTCTCAAGGCTTATAAAAGTGATACCTTAGAGGGCCTGAAGTGAAGGAGGAGTTGGGGCAGATGGGACACAACTAGGCTCTGGAGATTCTTTGATTTGGAATATTTCAGTGTGTGTTGGGCTGTTCAGTGTCACCACTTACCATGACTGACTTGAATTTGTTCATGACTACTTTTTTCTTTTCTAAGACTTCCTTGTGAGGGACTGAGATGCAAGATTTGTTCATGGCTCCTCTTTGAGACTTCAGGGGCCTCTGGCTTCTTTTTCTGCCAAGTAGGCTGAATGTGACTATGTCCCTGGTAACAGGTGAGAAGTGGGGATACCAGCCAACCCTCATATCCACCATGACCCCTGATATCATTTGAATCTATGTCCCCACCCAAATCCCATGTCCACTTGTAATCCCTAATGGAGGTGGCACCCGGTGGGAGGTGATTGGCTCATGGGGATGGATCCTCCATGAATGGCTTAGAACCATCTCTTTGGTGCTGTTCTTGTGATAGTTCTCACAAGATCTGGTGTTTGAAAGTGTGTGGCACCTCCCTGTTCTCTCTCCCTCCTGCTCCAGGCAAGTCAGTCATGCCTGCTTCCCCTTAGCCTTTCAGCATGATTGAAAGTTTTCTGAGGCCCTCTCAAAAGTTGAGCAGATGCCAGAATCATACTCCTGTATAGCCTGCAGAACCATGAGCCAATTTAAACCTCTTTATAAATTACCAGCTCTGTGGTATTTCTTTTTTTAATTATTATTATACTTTAAGTGTGCACAGTGTGTAGGTTCCTTACATATATAAACATGTTCCATGTTGGTGTGCTGTACCCATTAATTCATCATTTATATTAGGTATATCTCCTCATGCTATCCCTCCCTGATCCCCCAACCCCATGACAGGCCCCACTGTGTGACATGCCCCTTCCTGTGTCCAAGTGATCTCATTGTTCAGTTCCCACCTGTGAGTGAGAACATTGGGTGTTTGGTTTTCTGTCCTTGCGATAGTTTGCTCAGAATGATGGTGTCTAGCTTCATCCATGTCCCTACAAAGGACAGTAACTCATACATTTTTATGGCTGCATAGTATTGCATGGTGTATATGTGCCACATTTTCTTAATCTAGTCTATCATTGATGGGCATTTGGGTTGGTTCCAAGTCTTTGCTATTGTGAATAGTGCCGCAATAGACATACATGTGCATGTGTCTTTATAGCAGCATGATTCATAATCCTTTGGGTATACACCCAGTAATGAGATGGCTGGGTGTAATGGTATTTCTAGTTCTAGATCCTTGAGGAACTGCCACACTGCTTTCCACAATGGTTGAACTGGTTTACACTCCCACCAACAGTGTGAAAGTGTTCCTATTTCTCCACATCCTCTCCAGCCCCTGTTTTTTCCTAACTTTTTTCTCTGATGGCCAGTGATGATGAGCATTTTTTCATATATCTGTTGGCTACATAAATGTCTTGTTTTGAGAAGTGTCTGTTAATATCCTTTGCCCACTTTTTGATGGGGTTGTTTGATTTTTTCTTGTAAATTTGTTTAAGTTCTTTGTAGATTCTGGATATTAGCCCTTTGTCCGATGGGTAGACTGTAAACATTTTCTCCCATTCTGTAGGTTGCCTGTTCACTCTGATGGTAGTTTCTTTTGCTGGGCAGAAGCTCTTTAGTTTAATTAGATCCCATTTGTCAATTTTGGCTTTTGTTGCCATTGCTTTTGGTGGTTTAGTCATGAAGGCCTTGCCCATGCCTATGTCCTGAATGGTATTGCCTAGATTTTCTTCTAGGGTTTTTAGGGTTTTTATGGTTTTAGGTCTAACATTTAAGTCTCTAATCCATCTTGAATTAATTTTTGTATAAGGTGTAAGGAAGGGATCCAGTTTCAGCATTCTACATATGGCTAGCCAGTTTTCCCAGCACCATTTATTCAACAGGGAATCATTTCCCCGTTTCTTGTTTTTGTCAGGTTTGTCAGAGATCAGATGGCTGTAGATGTGTGGTATTATTTCTGAGGGCTCTGTTCTGTTCCATTGGTCTATATCTCTATTTTGGTACCAGTACCATGCTGTTTTGGTTACTGTCGCCTTGTAGAATAGTTTGAAGTCAGGTGGCATGATGCCTCCAGCTTTGTTCTTTTGGTTTAGGATTGTGTTGACAATGCCAGCTCTTTTTTGGTTGTATGTGAACGTTAAAGTAGCTTTTTCCAATTCTGTGAAGAAAGTCATTGGTAGCTTGATGGGGATGGCATAGAATCTACAAATTACCTTGGGCAATATGGCCATTTTCACGATACTGGTTCTTCCTATCCATGAGCATGGAATGTTATTCCATTTGTTTGTGTCCTCTTTTATTTCATTAAGCAGTGGTTTGTAGTTCTCCTTGAAGAGGTCCTTCACATCCCTTGTAAGTTGGATTACTAGGTATTATATTCCCTTTGAAGCAATTGTCAATGGGAGTTCACTCATGAGTTGGCTGTTTGTTATTGGTGTATAGGAATGCTTGTGATTTTTGTACATTGATTATGTATCCTCAGACTTTGCTGAAGTTGCTTATCAGCTTAAGGAGATTTTGGGCTGAGACGATGGGGTTTCTAATTATACAATCATGTCATCTGCAAACAGGGACAATTTGACTTCTTCTTTTCCTAATTGAATACCCTTTATTTCTTTCTCCTGCCTGATTGCCCTGGCCAGAACTTCCAACACTGTGTTGAATAGGAGTGGTGAGAGAGGGCATCCCTGTCTTGTGCCAGTTTTCAAAGGGAATGCTTCCCGGTTTTGCCCATTCAGTATGATATTGGCTGTGGGTTTGTTATAAATAGCTCTTATTGTTTTGAGATACATCCCATCAATACCTAGTTTTTGAGAGTTTTTAGCATGAAGGCTGTTGAATTTTGTCGAAGGTCATTTCTGCATCTATTAAGATAATCATGTGGTTTCTGTCTTTCGTTGTGTTTATATGATGGATTACATTTATAGATTTGCATATGTTGAACCAGCCTTGCATCCCAGGGATGAAGCCAACTTGATCGTGGTGGATAATCTTTTTGGTGTGCTGCTGGATTCAGTGTGCCAGTATTTTATTGAGGATTTTTGCCTTGATGTTCATCAGGGATATTGGTGTAAAATTCTCTTTTTTTGTTGTGTCTCTGCCAGGCTTTGGTGTCAGGGTGATGCTGACCTCATTAAATGGGTTAGGGAGGATTCCTTCTTTTTCTGTTGATGGGAGTAGTTACAGGAGAAATGGTACCAGTTCCTCTTTGTACCTCTGGTAGAATTCGACTGTGAATCCATCTGGTCTGGGACTTTTTTGGTTGGTAGGCTATTAATTATTGCCTCAATTTCAGAGCTTGTTATTGATCTATTCAGGGATTCAACTTCTTCCTGGTTTAGTCTTGGGAGGGTGTATGTGTCCAGGGATTTATCCATTTCTTCTAGATTTTCTACTTTATTTGCATAGAGGTGTTTGTAGTATTCTATGATGATAGTTTGTATTTCTGTGGGATCAGTGGTGATATCCCCTTTATCATTTTTTATTGCATCTATTTGAATCTTCTCTCTTTTCTTCTTTATTAGTCTTGCTAGCGGTCTATCAATTTTGTTGATCTTTTCAAAACACCAACTCCTGGGATCATTGATTTTTTTGAAGGGATTTTTGTGTCTCTATCTCCTTCAGTTCTGCTCTGATCTTAGTTATTTCTTGCCTTCTGCTAGCTTTTGAATGTGTTTGCTCTTGCTTCTCTAGTTCTTTTAATTGTGATGTTAAGGTGTCGATTTTAGATCTTTCCTGCTCTCTCTTGTGGGCACTTGGTGCTATAAATTTCCCTCTACGCACTGCTTTATATGTGTTCCAGAGATTCTGGTGTGTTGTGTCTTTGTTCTCATTGGTTTCAAAGAACATCTTTATTTCTGCCCTCATTTCGTTATGTACCCAGTAGTCATTCAGGAGCAGGTTGTTCAGTTTCCATGTAGTTGTCTGTTTTGAGTGAGTTTCTTAATCCTAAGTTCTAGTTTGACTGCACTGTGGCCTGAGAGACAGTTTGCTATAATTTCTGTTCTTTTGCATTTGCTGAGGAGTGCTTTACTTCCAACTATGTGGACAATTTTGGAATAAGTGTGATGTCGTGCTGAGAAGAATGTATATTCTGTTGATTTGGGGTGGAGAACTCTGTAAATGTCTATTAGGTCCGCTTGGTGCAGAGTTGAGTTCATTTCCTGGATATCCTTGTTAACTTTCTGTCTCTTTGATCTGTCTGATATTGACAGTGGGGTGTTAAAGCCTCCCATTATTATTGTGTGGGAGTCTAAGTCTCTGTAGGTCTCTAAGAGTTTGCTTTATGAATCTGGGTGCTCCTGTATTGGGTGCATATATATTTAGGATAGTTAGCTCTTCTTGTTGAATTGATCCCTTTACCATTATGTAATGGCCTTCTTTGTCTCTTTTGATCTTTGTTGGTTTAAAGTCTATTTCATCAGAGACTAGGATGGCAACCCTTGCTTTTTTTTGTTTTCCATTTGCTTGGTAGATCTTCCTCCATCCCTTTATTTTGAGCCTGTGTGTATCTCTGCATGTGAGATTGGTCTCCTGAAAATAGCACACTGATGGGTGTTGACTATCAAATTTGCCAGTCTGTGTCTTTTAATTGGAGCATTTAGCCCATTTACATTAAAGGTTAATATTTTTAAGTGTGAATTTGATCCTGTTATTATGATGTTAGCTGGTTATTTTGCTCAGTAGTTGATGCAGTTTCTTCCTACATCAATGGTCTTTACAATTTGGCATGTTTTTGCAGTAGCTGGTACCGGTTGTTCCTTTCCATGTTTAGTGCTTCCTTCTGGAGCTCTTGTAAGGCAGGTCTGGTGGTGATAAAATCTCTCGGCATTTGCTTGTTGGTAAAGGATTTTATTTAACCTTCACTTATGAAGCTTAGTTTGGGTGGATATGGAATTATGAGTTGAAAAATCTTTTCTTTAAGAATGTTGAATATTGGCCCCCACTCTCTTCTGGCTTGTAGAGTTTCTGCCAAGAGATCTGCTGTTAGTCTGATGGGCTTCCCTTTGTGGTAACCCGACCTTTCTCTCTGGCTGCCCTTAACATTTTTTCCTTCATTTCAGCTTTGGTGAATCTGACAATTATGTGTCTTAGAGTTGCTCTTCTCATGGAGTATCTTTGTGGTGTTTTCTGTATTTCCTGAATTTGATTGTTGGCCTGCCTCGCTAGGTTGGAGAATTTCTCCTGGATGAGTGACGCTCTGTTGGCATGAGACCTTCTGAACCAGGTGCAGGATATAATCTGGTGTGCCATTTGCTAAGACCATTGGAAAAGCACAGAATTAGGGTGGGAGTGTCCTGATGTTCCAGATACCGTCTGTCATGGCTTCCCTTGGCTAGGAAAGGGAATTCCCTGACCCTCTGCACTTCCTAAGTGAGGCGATGCCCCGCCCTGCACCATGGGCTGCACCCACTGTCCAACAAGCACCACTGAGATGAACCCAGTACCTCAGTTGGAAACGCAGAAATCACCTGTCTTCTGCGTCACTCACGCTGGGAGCTGTTGACTGTCGCTGTTCCTATTCGACCATCTTGGAACCTCCCCCCTCAGGTATTTCTTTATAACAGTGTGAAAATCAACTAATTCAGAAAATTGGCACCAGAAGTTGGGTATTGCTATAAAGGTAGCTGAAAATGTGGAAATGATTTTGGAACTGAATAACAGGCAGAGGTTGGAAGACTTTGGAGAGTTCAGAAGACAAGAAAATGAGGGAAAATTTGGAACTTCCTAAAGATTTGTTAAGTTGTTGTGACCAAAATGCCGATAGTGATATGGATAATAGAGTCCAGGCTGATGAGGTCTCAGATGGAGACAAGGAACTTATTGGGACCTACAGGAAAGGTCACTTTTGTTATGCATTGGCAAAGGACTTGGAAGCATTGTGCCCCCTCCCTAGGGATCTGTGGAACGTTGAACCTGAGAGTGATGATTAAGGGTATCTGATGGAAGAAATTTCTAAGTAGCATAACATTCAAGATTTGGCCTGGCTGCTTGTAATAGCCTTTGCACATACGTGGGAGCAAAGAAATGAACCAAAACTGGAACTGATATTTAAAGGGGAAATTTAATAGCCAGGACAATTCCTAGTGCAGCTGCAGGAGCAGGACCCCTGCCAGGACTACTAAATTGTAGAGCCACTGGCAATGTGCAACCTCAGCCTGGAAAACCATAGGCATTCAATTTTCACCCATGAGAGCAGCTATATGGGTTATGTTCAGCAAAACCATAAATGTGGGGCTACAAAAGGCATTATGAGCCCAGAACTTGAACCAGTCAATGTGCTCAGGATTCAAAATATAGAGTTAAAGGAGATTATTTTAGAGTTTTAAGTTTTAATCTCTGCTATGATGAGTTTCAGCCTGTGAGAAGACTGCATTCATTTCTTTTGGCCCATTTATTTCTTTTGGAATGGAAATGTATAAGAAATGTCTTTTCCACTGTTGTATTAATATTTTAGAGGTAAATAACATTTTTTAAAATTTTACTGGCTCAAAGCTTATAGCTTTGAGAACTCACCTTGAGTCTCAGATGAGACTCTGGAATTTTGAGTTGATGCTGGAACAACCTAAAATAATTTGGGACAATTGGGAGATTATTGTGTTTTGCAATGTGAGAAGAACATGAGCTTTGGCTGGCTAGTGACAGGATGCAATGATATAAGTATTTATCCCTTGATACCTCATGTTAAAATCTAATGCCCACTGTGGGATGTGGGGCCTAATGGGTGTCGTTCGGGTCATGGGGACAAATTTTTTATGAACAGAGAGATACTGCTCTTTCTCTGGAGTGAATGAATTGTTGCTCTATTATTTTCCAAGAGAGCTAGTTGTTAAAAAGAGCCTGGCAACTTCCTACTCTCTCTGTTCCTCTGTTACCATGTGATCTCTGCACATACCAGCTCCCCTTTGCCTTCTGCCGTGAGTGGAAGCAGCCTGAGGCCCTCACTAAATGCTCAAACATTTCCAGACATCAGAATCCTGAGACACATGAACCTTGTTTATGTAAATTAGTCAGTCTCTGACATTTATTTATAGCAACACAAAATGGAATAAGACAACGTTCTCATCACAGGTATGTGTCTCTGGCAGCCAGCCCCCATTCTCAAGATAACTAGGATCTGCTCAGCCAAGAATCCTGTCATCAGTATTCTAAAGACACTCTTATCACTCAAGAGTCTAAGGTTTTTTAGGAGAAACCAGGGACAAAGACTACATGTTTTTCTTTGACCACATATCTTTTATAGGAAAAGGATTATAACAGTAAAGACATATTGGCATATTATCAGAGTCTCATTCAGTCATTCAAAATTAGACCAGTTTATCATCCTCTTGTATGAATATGTCTCCCAGAATGAAGTCATTCAGCTTTGCAGACACCACTCAGTCTTACCGGGTTCCAAAAACATGAATGGTCTCAGGGACATATGGCTTCTCCCTTTTAGGCATCCAGTATAATTGAACTAAGAGACAGTATCTTCTCTTGCTCACACTACTTTTGAGGAGATAAGCTAATATTGAATTTTCCTCACTACATAACCCTTTGATTTATTCACTTACCCTCAGCCACTATTCCTCTTTCTGTCCCTTTATATCAGTCTTTTCAGGTTTTGGAAGTGACATTTGGTTTGGCTGCTGTGCTGGTCTAGACTTCAGGCAACAATAGTATTCTAGCATATCTTCCCTCAGTCTACTCTTGATCATAGAGGGTAGGTTACATAGGGAAGGAACTAGTTGGGACTATTGGACCACCAGGCGACATAGCTCTACTTACAGTTAAACCTGACTTTGCCAGATGAAATGAAGGCATAGCACAATCCTTGAGTTGCTTGGGGATTCTTACATACAGGTGTAAAAATACAGTTATGGTTTTTGGCCTAGGGATAATTCCTGTTTCTGGCACTTTTATTTACATCCCTATTCCTAGTACCATGGCATCACATATGAAAAAAGAAATTTTAGGTGAAGTGTAGTCATTACTCCAGCATCTTCTCCCATTAGGAAGAATATGTATAGTCATAATAGCATCATCCTGATCCATCAGGACAAAGAGAGGAAGCTGCCTAGTGGAGTCACTCTTGCAGCCCCACCCATGTTGACAGTGAGCACATTTATGGAGATATAAAAGCCAGTCCTTCGTGTTTATATTGCTCAACAATTATATTGGCAGTTTTTAGACAATCAGTGTTTCAATTGACCATTTCAATTTTCTATCAAAGTTTTCTCCTGAGGAGGACATCTCCCTGTGCATTGTTGGCTGTTTGAGGCTGTAAAGTGTGTTTTCCTGTGTAAAGAAATGTGACACAGCAGTCCAAATTGGTGCAATTTCTTCTTTTCTTGTTTTTCTATGGCCCTTGAAGCATTGACATCTACCTCTGATTGAGCATAGCCCAATCCAGGATCAGTGACTTTCCTGTCAAGACCTGTATTTCCAGCTACTAGGGAGGCTGAGGCAAGAGAATGGCTAAGCCCAGGAGGCAGAGCTTGCAGTGAGCTGAGATGCACCACTGCACTCCAGCCTGGGTGACAGAGTGAGACCCCATCTCAAAAAAATAATAATAATAAAATAAACAAGAAATAAAAAGAAATTTCAAAACTGCATCAAAAGTAAAGAGAAAATCTGAATAGAACTGTACACTAAGTCAGTAATTTAAAAACCTTCTCACAAGGAAATGCCAAAACCCAAATATCTTCACTGGTGAATTCTATCAAATATTTCAAAAGCTCTGTCAGACAAGAAGAGAGGAGGGAAGACTTTCCAGCGCATTTGCAGAACTGGCATTACCCTAATATCAAACAAAGTCAGAGCAAGACTCACAAGAAAAGAATACCAGAGACCAGTATCAGCAATAAACACAAATGAAAATGTCCTCAACAAACACTGGCAGACGATAAAATGCCACATAAAAAAGAACTATACTCCATGACCAATGAGATTCATCCCAGGAAAATAAGGTTGGATTAATATTTGAAATAAATGAATGGAAAGCACTGTATTAATGAAGTAAAAGATATAATTATCTCAAAAGATGCAGAAGAAACAGTTGACAGGTATGTTAACACCATTCATGTTTGTAAGTTTCAACAAAATAGGAATGGAGGGGACCTTCCTCACTCTGATAAAGGGCATCTATTTTAACCCACAGTTAAAATCATGCTTAATGAAGAAAGACTGAATGCTTTTCTCCTAAGATACGGATCAATGCAAGGACGTCCAGTCTTCCACTTAACTTTGTACTTCCACTTCCACTTAACGTTGTACTGGAGATAGTAGCCAGTGCGCTAAGGCAGAAAATTAAAAATTAAAGGCATCCAGATAAAATGGAAAACATAAAACTCTATTCGCAGATAACATGACCTTGTCTGTAGAATTCACAAGCAGATAAAAGTCTGCTAGCACTAAGAAATGAATCCAGAAGGGCCCATAGTATATAAAATCAATATAAAAATTAATTATTAACATATTTATCTATACAAGCAATGAAAATCTCAACTTTCCTATCACAGTAGTTACCAAAAGGGCGAAATAGAAATAAATTTAGGAAAGGACCAGTGTTTGTTCACTGAAAATAAAAAAACATTACTGAGAGAAATTAAAGGTCTAAATAAATGGAGAGATGTGGTTGGAAAGCTCAATAATATTGTTAAGATGGCAGTTCTCCCCTAATAGATCTATAGGTTCAACACAATTGGTATCAAAATTCCAGCAGATATTTCATAGAAAACTGACAAAATAAGCCTAAAAATGTATATGAAAATGCAAGGGACACAGAAGTGCCAACACAAATTTGAACAAAAAAAACGGAATGTCATATAAAACTATAAAAATCTGGACAGTATGGAACTGAGAGACATAGAGATCAATGAACAGAAAGGAACAGAAGTGAAAATCTAGAAAGACCTTCTTACAAATTTTTTTTTTTTTGTCAATTGATTTTCAATGAAGTTGCATAGGTAATTCAATGTGACACTTAACACCATATAAAATATCAGCTCCAACAAATTAGAGACCTATAGAGCTAAAATTTATGAGTTAAAACTATAAAATTTCTAAAAGAAAATGTAAGAGAAAATTTTTTTGACTTTGGGTAGTTAGGCAAAATATTCTTAGATAAAAATACCAAAAGCATGATCTACAAGTGAAAAAAAAAAAAAAGAGAGAGATAGAGAAATTGGGCTTAGTTAAAATTTAAAACTTGAGTGCTCCAAAAGACGTAATTGAGAAAATGAGAAGACAAGCCATAGACTGGGAGTAAATATTTCACAATTTATTACAAATTACATTTGCGATGAAGAACATGTATCCAGAATATGTGACAAGTTCTTAAACTCAATGTAAGAAGACAAGCAACTCAACTGAAAGTGAGCAAAACATACAAATATGCTCAACTGACTTTTACAAAAGCACAAAAGCAATTCAATGAAGGAAGGAGAGCTTGCCCAACAAACGGTGCTGGAGCAACTGGACAACCGCAGTGGAAAAACCCTGAGCCCAAATCTCACACTTTATACAAAAAATAACTCAAAATGAATCACAAGCTTTAATGCAAGACACAGAGTTAAAATGGCAAACACTGAGCTGGGCCTGGTGTCACAGACCTGTACTCTCAGCTACTCGGGAGGCTGAGGTGGGAGGATCCCTGGAGCCCAGGAGTTCAAGGACAGCCTAGGCCAAATTTTTTTTTTTCTAAAATAAATAATAAATTAAAAACTTTAAATTACAACCTTTGAAGAAAAAGTCATCAGAAATAAGACTGGACAAAGAGTTCTTAGACATAACACCAAAAGTATGATCCATAAAAGAAAAAGTTAATAAATTGGATCTTATCAACATTAAAAACTGTTGCTCTGTGAGAGACCTGTGAAGAGCATAAAAAAGCAAGCTAGAGCATGAGAGAAGATATTTACAGACAACATATTCTGTAAAGACTTGCACTCAGAATGTATGAAGAAATGTAAAAACCCAACAGTAAAAATGAAATTCAAATACAAAACAGGCAATGAGCAAGACAGGAACAGACATTTCTCTGAAGAGGATAAACATCGGACTAACCAGCAAATGAAAAGACACTCAACATGATTATCCAGTAGGAAAAATACAAATTAAAACCACAATCATGAGAATGGCTGAAATACAAAATAAAGGTAACAACAGGTGCTGGCAAGGATGCAGAGAAACTGGGTTACTCTTATGTTGCTGGTAGGAAGGACTTTAAAATGGGACAGTCACTCTGGAAATGGGTATTGCAGTTTTCTTCAAACTTAACATGCAATTTACCTTATGACTAGCAACTGACCTCCTAGGCACTTATTTCAAACAAGGGAAAATGTTATGTTCACAAAACACCTGTACACAAATACTCTTGCAGCTTTATCCATAACACTTTCAAACTGAAAATAATGAAATTGTCTTTCAGTGGGTGAAGGAGACCTGCTGGTTGAACTCATAACTGAGTCAACACAAGTGCCCTTCCTCAAGGCTACCATCCTGCTTCTCTGTGTAGTAAGGGTTTATGTGTATTTCCCACTTTCTCTCAAATAATATTAAAGACATGTACTGAGGGATCAAAATCTAATAAACATAAATTTTTACTGCTCCATCAAAGATAATCTGAAGTGGGACTGTGGTTTGGAGCCACTGCCTGGTTCTGCTGAGGTGCTGGGTGTGTTACTTACCGTGGCATTTGCAACATTAATGGAAAAGTCAACGTAATGAAACAGGCAGATGGCATCTTGGTATTTCTGTGAAAACAGGTTTCCCTCCAGGACTCTGAAGGCAGCTCAGGGGACACACTTTCAAAATGGCAAAGATCAATTATGGTTCCTAGTGGGACACTAGCCTATTCCAGTTCAGCTCTCTGTATCTCTCCCTCTGTTTTCCCTCATTCTTCCAACTTATAATTGTGTAAATTTTCAAATGTGCAAAGAATCTGAAAGAATAGTGCAGTAAAATTCAAGTTACCACTCTGCCATATTTGCTTAATATCTCTTTATATACATGAAAGCAGCATGTGGAATGATGGCCAATAGTGACCCAGAAGGGTAAGGGTGGTTGGCAGTGGGTGTATTATGAGAAGGGTTTCTTGGTGGGTACAATGTGGCCGGCTCCAGTGACGGATGCACTGAAGGCCCTGACTTTACCACAACTCAATATAGCAATGTAGCGAAATTGTGCTGGTGCCCCCTGAATGTATACAAATTTACAAAATAAAAAATAAAATAACATATCTGTATAGATACAGGTAGGTATGTTTGTATAGCATGTGTGTGAATATGTGTGTGTGTGTATGAGTGTCTGTGTGTGTGTGTAGAGAGAGAGGCAGCGCCAATGAAGATTGTGTGACTGAGACATTCTAAAGTAACTTAAACACAAAACACGCATGGATAAATGTGTCTGTGAAAACAAACCTGAATACAAACATGAAACCATATATCTATAAACACATCTCTGGATAGATAGCTTATGAACGAATTCCCTACCCCAACTCCCTTACTGGTTACCCTGTGAACACAGGCAGGCAGGAAACAGGACCCAGCTAGGGTTCCTCATCCTTCTCTTGCATCCAGGCAGGTTCTGCATCTGCTACTGCTGCACAGAGGGCTCCCATCCCTGCCTTGGTCTGTTTCACAGGTGCTCCCCTAACTTTCTCTGCCACCACTGCTTTACCTGGATGGAGCTGAGGCTGCCCTGACCAAGAACAGCACCACGCACCTGTGCCCCCAAAACCAGGAAGTTAGGAAGAACCACGCAACAGGGTCAGTAACTCTCCCACCTCCCCAGTCAGTCTGAACTGATGGCAGGAGATACTGATGCTTGCTTTACTCATCCTTATTCCCAGCTCATTTATTCTGCATTAATTCCGTTCACATGTCCCTAGCAGTCACTTCACCCCAGAAGCACTGACCTCTACTCTTCATAATCAGGAAACCCCAAAGCACTCTCTGTCACCTCCTGGATACCATCTTCAGCTCTACATCATCACATGTGGGCTCCAACTCTGCAGGGCAGATGTTCCCCCACAGGGTCAGCCCCTGAACATTGGCCCCAGATGTCCCCCATCCCTTCTCAGCCCTTTCGGTGCTGCTGTGAATCTGTTCTTCACTGAGAACTGGTGTGGAGATGTGGGGGAGGAGGGGAGATTTCTTTGTGCTGTGTCAAGGCATCGAAACAGACCTCTCCTTCTCTCCTGAACCTCACACTCTCTCCCTTCCCAGACACTTGAAATAAAACACAGACCGGAAATGTCTATTTAAACATTAAATATCTATAGTATAAAATATGAAGACAGAGTAGAATAGGGTAATGCAGGAGAGTGGAACAGGGATGAGGGGACCTCAAGGTGCCAGAAAAGCTGGTCCTGGCTCCTCAGGAGGAACCGTCACCAGGACACTCACTCATAAAGCTCATCTATAATAATACAATTACTGCACATGTGATATATTAAAATATAATAACAAAATAACAAAAATAACATGGCACAGCTGCAAACACCTGATATATGGTAACGCTTATCATTCATCCAACCACAAGAAATAAATACTGTTAATTTCCCCATTTCCTAGATGAGGAAACTAAGGCACCGAGAGGGAAAGTGCTGGTGAGACCCAGGCAGGGAGTTGAATATAGGCCGCCTGGCTGCAGAGTCTAGCCACCCTCAGTGGCACCAGTGGACCCAGGAGATGACACGGGAGACTGAAATCCCAGCTGTGCACTGCCCTGGTGGTCTCCTGTCCCAGCCAGGTGTTGATCCAGGCCTTGTAGGTTCCCATGCTCTGGAGAAAAGAGAGAAACAGTACATGTTCCACTGGATGCAGGGCGCTGCTTTTATTCCCTGAGGACTTCTCCCTCCTCAGTCACTCCAAAATCAGATTCACCCTTTCTCTGAGGGAAGATGACGTCCCCACTTTTTTCTCCCTCCCATGGCACTTTCCCCAGCCCCTGCCAGTCCCCTCCCGTGACTCTATCAGCATCAGCACCTGCCCTGTGCCCAGCACCCATCGCGCAGGGAGTGAAAGGACCCCAGGATGAAGGAACAAGACCCAGGAGGAAACTCAGTGCCCTCCCCTCCTCTCACGCCTGACCAGCCCTGACACAGTGGGAGGCCTCCCCAAAGAGAGGCCCTGGCCCTATCTCCATGTCCTCCAGTCCTGGGCTGGGTCACACACACACGGGGTCCTTCTCCCCTTCATTCCCCAGGCCCTCCTCATCTGTGGAGGCACCTGCACACTAGGGCAGGCCCTGCACACTGTGGGTTCTTTCCTCCACCAGCAGCTCAGCGTTCCTCCCCTCCCAGCTCTGAGCAGGCAGCTTCTAACTGGAGATCCCATCAGGAAGCCCTGGGGCTCACAGGCCCAGCATGGAAATACGTGGCTGGATGGAGTCTGCACCTGACCTGATGCTGGGGACCCCCTTGCTCAAGGAGCAGTCCCCTCCCCATAACCTACACTTGGGCTGTGATTGCCCCTGCCTGGTGCACTCATCCCTGGAAACGCAGCTCCATCCCAGAACTGCTGCTTCGTGAGACTGCACAGCCTTCCTGCCGTGTTCCTAGCAGGGATTCCACCCAGGCCACTGCCATTGCAGCCCACAGGGTATATTCTTCTTCTCCTTGTGGAGCAGAGGGTTTCTTCAGACGCCTCATCCTGAGGCTGCCTCCATCCTCTGCACCTGGTTATTGCCACTGCCACAGCCACAGTCTCCCACATGGACCCTCCGAGAAAGGAAGCTCCAAATTTGAGTTCCTGTTCCACTCAACATGCTTTACAGCATCAGTATTGGAGGACATCTTATTAAGATTATCCAGCTGAAATTATGTTGATGGACATCAACATTTAAAGCAGGAATTTTGAGAAATTAACTTGTGATTTTCATACCCTTTTTCTGGCCAATATTCCAATGACCTGTGAGGAAACCCTTCCTGCCTACAGGGAAGCAGAATTGACAGTCCCTCTACGGGAGACACCACAGGTGAGAGCAGGAGGGACCACAGACCTGCACTGCCCCTGCTGTGGGTGCCTCCTGGATGGGGCCCTCTTGCTGCAGGGCAGGGGATGAACCATCCCATCTGCTGAGGCCTGAGTTCAATTAGGTTCAAGGATGAGTCGCCACTACCCCACTGGCCGGACACACAGAAGTGGGGAAATGGCAGAAAGACTCGGGGTTCCTGGACACCCCAGCCTCTCACTGTCTCCTGCACTGCCTCTGTCTTTACAAAAACACAAAACTTTCTGCTTTCTCCTCTCCCCTCAAACAACTTGACTGTGGGGAAAACAATTCTGACTGTCTTTTATTTTAAACTTGCCAGGCAATGAAGATGTTAAGAAAAACATTGGCTCAGGAAAGGCAAGGTGAGGCCACAAAGCACAGAACAAAGCCCCAAAAACGGGGATTAGGACTCTGCGGGCTAGAAAAAGAAATACCTGGACATAGGATGAAAACAGCGAACCAGCTGCCCTGGCAGGGTGCTGGTCCCCACTCCCCAAATTGCCCAGGGACACCTGCTTATCTACTCGTCCATATCATCTGCAAGGAAACATAGGGCGGCAGGGGCCACATGGTGAGAACCTGGAAAAAGCACAGCCTTGAGTGACCCAGAGGAAAAAGCACAGCCTTGAGTGACCCAGAAGACACAACACCCCCGAGAGAGAGCTCCCGGAGGAGGCGCATGGGCAGCTGCAAGGTGGAAGAGGATGGCCGTGTGCACTCAGGACCCTCCCTGGTACAAGGGAGGACACAAAGGGAACTGCGCATGCAGGGGCCCTCCGTCAGCCTCGTGGGTCTTTTTCTTGGTGTCCTTCTGATGGCTGGAGAAACAGGGGAGAGTGATGCAGAGAGGAAGGGACTAGAGGCTCTGCCTCTCCTCGGATTCCTTTCTAATTTCTAACCTCTCACCAGATCACATCTGCCTTTACTATTGGCTCCCTCTGAGTCCATGATTATTCAGGCTCTCAGCAATCAGCATGCAATTCCCAACTCACCCACCTAGATGCACCCTGGTAAGCCTGAGAGACAGACTGGAATGGGGACAGCGCAGGTGCCATGGCCCTCCCTGCTGCCCAGTCCTCACCTTCAGCAGGAGGAGGCCACAGCTGGACGTTTGAGGGCCTTGGCCCAGCCTTGGCTTGGGCAGAACTTAAGGGTGTCAAAAATAAGCTACATATGATGGTTCATTTTCAATTCTATGTGCCTTAGTATAGGTTTAACATGGACATAAAGAGACACATGGACACAAAGACAGAAAAAAGCAAAATGTACTAAGCCATCCCCCAGCTCCTTCCTGCTTTCCTTTTAATGCACCAGCCAGGTGCCGATCAGTTGGGGCCCCCTCGATGACCCCCTCCCCACCTCACCAAATGATTTAGTTTAGGCTATCTTGCAATGTAGATAATTGTACCCTTTCTTATCACCTAAATGCAGCTATTAGGGCCATAAATTAAATGTTTAAGGAGTCCTGAGACAATCGCAATGCATTATGGGCTGCAACAAAATGCAGCAAAAAGACTCTAAAGAACATACTGGAAGCTTTAATCAAACTACAATAGGCAACATCCAGAAAGAC
The DNA here is from genome assembly GCF_049350105.2 of Macaca mulatta. Taxonomy (NCBI): domain Eukaryota; kingdom Metazoa; phylum Chordata; class Mammalia; order Primates; family Cercopithecidae; genus Macaca; species Macaca mulatta. Next base: position 153,212,458 of record NC_133409.1, on the reverse strand, counting down.
TGTAACCCCACAGTACTCAGCTAATGAGGAACTGGGGGAGGGACGTGGGCACTAGGGAATAAATTGTTTGTTGAAACCGTCCCCGGTGTGCCTGCATTCCAGACACCCGATACTGCAAAACTATTGCTAAAAGTCTCACTTTCACTGTTCTCTGGGTCTCTGAGAGAGACAATTCTTTGGGTTTGGATGGGTGAGTTTGTTTCCTACAATCTAGTGGCCTGTATGGGGATCACTGTGCTTGCATGAAGTGAGACTTTGGCGGAAAGAGGAAAAGCGTACCACTGGATTCATGTGGCCCATTCTGTCCAGATGTCCAGGTTCCCCACAGAAGCCACAGAAGCCACAGAAGCCACAGACAAACTTGAAACTGTTATTCAGAAGACAACGAAAGTGACACAGGGAAAAAGAAAAGCAGGCACCACGGCAACCAGGCAAACTTGTGCACAAGCCCAGGTAGGAAGATTGGACTACGAGCACTGCCTTGGTGGTTGGGCATTTTCGGAGGTCAAGTGTGTGTGACTGAGACATATCCTAGATACGAAGCGAGTGCGGAGACCCAATCCATGGTTGTGTTCTCCCAGGAAGGAAACGGCCAGAGATGGACAAAGCAGTTACAAAGCAGTTGACTTGCGGGTTGTGAAGAGACCTCCAGTAAGGGGCGTTGAGTACACAGGGAAACTCAGACTCAGGGAGCAACCGAAAATGGGAAGCAAGAATTCTAGGACTAGGGAACAAAGGAAGGAGGAAGCCGAGGAGGCCCCCTCCAGCATACCCCCAGATAGTCCACTGGGGAGGATGTTACAGGCTTGGCGGAATAACCCCCGAACCAGGAATAAGGAAAAACAAAAAATAATTAAGTATTGCTGTTTTCTCCAGCCTAAAGAGCCCATTCGTCAGCCTTTGGTCTTTTGGCCTAAGTTTAGCTCAAATAAGGACTGTGTATGCCAAGCTTTAATTCTTTATGTGAATAATAAATCCCCATCCTCACAAGAGGTGATGGGTTTGTTGGATTAGTGAATGAACCCCTTGTTTCCCCTTAAAGAGAAATAAGAGCATAGTAAAGAGCCCTCACCCAATGAAAAGCCCTGGGATCTCCTAACACACTTGCCCTCACGCCATACATCTCACAAAGTAGAGGACAGGGAGATCAGGGGGCAACAGGAAGGTTGGAGGAAAAGGAATCTGGGGGTCATGAAGGAGCTAAACCCTTAAATCTTCGTCCAAATTTAAGGAAAGAACTAGAACAATGTAAAAAGGGCATTAAGAATTTCCCTATTCCTTCTAAACAGCAGGTGTCTAACATGTATTCTCTCAGAAAAGTCCCTATGGGACAGGGAAAAATTGGATTTGTGAGTACGTCTTTAACAAGTACTGAGGTTAGGAATTTTAAAATAGAAATGATGTCACTCTTAGAAGCTAGCTCTCAGTAAGGCTGCAGAGGGCCTGGCGGACTACATAAGGAAAATCAGAACTAGGATCCTAAACACAAATGACTACGGGGTCAGCAAATAATAAAAAGGAGGGCTGCAGGGCTGGGTGGGAACTGTGGCGGCTGCTCAGCTGTTGTTACAGTGCCGGCACTGTGTTGTCAGGAATAGCAGGACGGGTCCCATCTTCGTGGCCTCAATTTTGCCAACCTAACAATGGCTCAAGAAGCGGGAACTCAGCCCGGCTGTGGAGAAGGCCCCGCCGAAATTTCATCAGTCACCTAGCCCCACCCCAGCGACTGCTCACCCAATGAAAATGGACGCCTGGAGATGAGAACCAATCATAAGTGGGTAGGGCGGGGCCACACGCCGAATAGAAAGTTCACGACCAATTACAGATTTCTTTGTTCTTTCTCCACTCCCACTGCTAAAAAAAAAAGAAAAGAAAAAGAAAAACGTCTTCCCAATTAGATAACGGCAACTGTAGTACAACCTTGTTATTATGCTAAAAGCCACTGAACTGTACACTTGAAAAAGGTAAATTATGAGGCACATGAATTATATCTCAATAATAATAACGCCATCCAGAAAGCCTCTTTCAATTGAGAGAACTGCCTCCTCCCCAATACACATTTCTTAGTGTTCAGGGCACCTAGACAGGAGTCCTCAAACCTATCTTCCTAGAACCACCTGAAGAGTTTTTAATATCCACGGTCCCAGGCCACTGTCAAAGCCAATGGACTCACAAAGCCTAGATTACATCTAAGCCTGAGTATCTTTCAAAGTTCCCTGGGTGGTTCCAATGTGTAGTCGAGTTTTAGAACCACTATTCTAGCCCACGGTTTGGTACCAACTCAGCCTGCCTTCAATCTCATCTATTATCTTTGTTTTTGTTTTCTCTTTTTTTTTCTTTTAGAATGGGCTGGGGGATCTCACTCTGTCACCCAGTTGGAGTGCAGTGGCGTGATGACAGCTCACATCAGCCTCGAATGCCTGGGCTGGAGCAATCCTGCCGCCTCAGCCTCCTGAGTAGTTGGGACTACAGGCGAGTGCCACCACGCCCAGCTGTCATTTACCATCTGGTGCCATCCTCCATTAGACAATGAACCATCTGTGATCAGGAACTGTGTCCCTTCCATCTTCGTCAGCCTTACAAACATATTTTTAAATGGAACTCTATGATTACTAACCATTCTCCAAGACCCCTAGCCTACACTTTTCTGTAGATGAAAATGTCATACATCACAGAGTTTTAACAATTACTGAGTTTTTCCATCCATATTCACTGATTATTTATTTTGATCATCATAATTTATTGAGCACAGCAGGGACTGGGATCCTGTCCCCACCTTAGAGGGATTATTTACACTGCTAAAGGTCACAAGGGTAGTGAGGGAAAGAGAGGGAGATGGACCCAGTTCTCCTGACACTGGTCCCAAGCAAGCCCTTCCCTCCACAGTGTCTACCCTCTCTCAAGGACTTTTTCTCCCTGCGCCAGGTCCAGCAAAGGGTCTCATTTAGCTCACCCCCAAAAAGACTTTTAATACTTCAATGACGATGAAGATAATAATAATATGTAAAGCTTGTTCCAACGCATTTAGATGTGATCGCGACAAGACAAGAAGCCAATCCCTCCCTTTATGAGGTAGGGGAGACTGTAATGATCTTGGACTTCCGATGAGCCGCTCCCCAGGGTCTAGTCCTGGCTGCCCCTCCCCAACCAAACCTCCCAGCTCTTTTCTGCCCAAAGCCTTCCCCCTCTACCCAACCTCCAGCCGCTTCTTCCCAGGCCCATCAACTACGTTTTCTCCCTCAGCTCTCCCCTTAGATCCCTGGACGTACCAGCACACAGGCGATTTTCTCCTCGTAGACTTTAGGCGCCACTGCTGGGTCCGGAAAAGAAAGAGAAACGGCCCAGCACGGTCGCGGGTCGCGTCTGTAACTCAGGACGGGGCTGCGCTGGGAGCCCGCGCGCACTTTCAAGTCTGCGGCCCGGAGTTCACTGCGAGGACTGGGATCACCCGTCACCCCGCCCCGGGCTACGGAAAACGAAACGTGTTCACTGATATAGAAACGGAATAACGGCGCTGCGGGCTGGGGAGGGCGGAGCTGCCTTCAGGCTTCTGGTCTCCAGCTGCGGGTCACTCACACCTGCCGCTGTGAAATGCAGACCCGCGGGGCAGGAATTCCAAGTCCCGGCTGGAGCGCGATCTGGAATCTGACTCGCTTGAAACAGCACCGCGGAGGATTCGGAGCCGGGTGAGTAGGGAAATGCGCCTCAGTCCCTCCCACAGGCCGCCCACGGATTCCAGGATCCGAAAACGCTTCCTGCTGCTCCGCCACCCCTGGAAGGCAGCGCCCGCCTCTGGGCGGTTCTGATGGAAACGGGCTCCACCGCCCGCAGGAAAACCCACAACTAAGGGACCAGGAAAAAGTCTCTCAGGGTCCCGCCCCTTCAGTGAGGATCCTAATTTACACCCCGAGTGTGGCCCAGTCACAGACTGGAGCGAAGGTCACCGAAATGATACAAGACTAGCCGGGCCCAGAGCGCTGCCGCTCACAGAATCCGGAGACAGCGCCACCTCGCGTCCCTTCCCTGACCTGCCTCAGGCGGAAGCAGTGACACGTGTTGCCTGGAGGCTGGAATACACCGGGGATCAAATGCAGAGAATGGAGAAAGGAGGGAAGGATGAGGGGACGTGTTGAAGAAAGGAGGGGAGAAGGGGAAAAGGGGAGAGAAAAGGTGACGGCGAGAATAATATTTAAAATATATGGTTTTATTATTTGTTTTATTTTTGCCCTTTATCTAGTTTTGTTATTTATGAGCATTTTTACCGTAGCTATTTTTTCTTTGTGTGGGAATCTGTAAATATACAGCTCATTATGCTTATTTCAGAGCCTGCGAGATCAAGTTACAGACAATATGAGCTTCTACCTCCAGAAGTGCCAGGGTGCATCTCTTGGGTACAAGAACAAGGGTTTGGTTTTGTTTTACAAAATCAAAGTACAAATCTCAAATAGAATAATATTTTTAAATTGTCATTGGGGCACACTTTGCATGCAATAAATGTATCTATTTGAAATGTACAGCTCATTGAGTTGTACTCTTTGGCTGTTTTACACACCCACGTGTCTGCTCTCACAATGAAGACAAATTACATTTCCATGGTGCCCTAAAGAACAACCATGTAATAAAATTCCATGAAGTTGTTAAAAAGAGGAGGATGAATTTTTACGTATTGCTATGAGAAGATCTGTGCCCAGCCTACTTTTACCCATTTTTAAAAGGACAAGGATATATGGAATTATAATGGCAGTAATACCACTTAGATAATATATATTTTAAGTCGGAGAAAATCTTAAACTTACTCACCAAAATTTTCACAGGGACTGGGATAACTTTGTGACTTTCAGTTTCTCTGAAATGTTGGCATTTTTTATTACAGTATAAACTTGGATTTTAGTCAGGCACGATGGCTCAGGCCTGTAATCCCAGCTCTGGAAGTTGAAGGATAACCTGAGCCCAGGAGTTCGAGGCTGCAGTGAGCTATGATCTCACCACTACACTCCAGCCTGGATGACAGAAAGAGACCTTGTCTGAAAAATAAATAAATAACATTTAAAAATAAAAATAACAAACTTGGATTTCTACGGTGGTTCAGAAAGAATATTTGTTTGAAAAATGTTATGAAGGTAACCAAATACTTACAGGATTTTAAAAACCAAAGTGTTAATTAAAATCCAACTCCAGAAACTCTCTTTTAAGAGGACTTCATATTTTCATGGCATTGATTCCTTCTCAAAGTGCCTTTGATAGAGCTGTTCTTAGTGCAGTAAGGAGATGTGTAACAATTTTACAAAAGGGGCGGGCTGTAGTAAAAAGGAAAATGCAAAATCCAGTGGGGACATTCCATTTATTTTCAAAGCACGTTTGAAAACTGCGCTGCTATAGTGTCTTTGGGTTGAGACAAAGTCGAGGAAAATCTTGTTCCTGGAGTATTGATTTCCGTTTTCCAAGGGCCAAAGTCTTTTGAAGCAAGTCTAAAAACTCAGGCTGACTGCCGGATCTAGAGAAGTCTCTAAAAGTTTGTGCAGGCCTCCAAGCTGTAAGAATCCAGCCCATCTTGGTGATTCTCTCTTGGGCTCCACCCAGTGGCCATAACCGGAAGGACAGGACGCGGTGAAATGGCATCAGTGAGTCAGAGGCCAAAGGAGGATTCCAAGCCCCAGGGCGCAGGATGTGCTTTGTCATAGTGGGACTAGGGTAGCGAAGCGGAGGCAAGGACACTCAGGGAATAAATGGCAGAGGAAGCAGTCGCGCTAGGGAGGATCCAAAGCGTTCAGACTTCTCCTTTCTTTTCTTCCTGTTGGGTTGGAGGGGACCAACGTGGTACCAGGAGGGGAGGTCCGTGGGATGTAGAGAATGGAGTGGCTACAAAGGGGCGTTGCACGCCCCACACAAGGGTCCTGGTTCTCTTCTCCCAGTTACTACTGATGAGTTCAAACTAGGCGGAGACCAAGATTTGTCCTTTGCAAAGTAGACTCCTTATCTCGCACTCCGGCTGGTTTACTAAATCCATCCTAGTAAAACACAAAAACCAAGAACCGAATTCTGTGTGTGACATTTCTGACCTCTAGAAGGTCTTCCCCATCCCCATTCCTCGCGTGCTCCCTCCCTGCCTCGACCCCTCCGCTTTGTCTCCACTTTCCCATCCTTGTCCATCTCTGTACCCCGCTCTTGAGTATCTCCCCCTTCTTCAGAGGACGTCCCCTCATGGAGTACAGACTCCTCCACCTCCAGGAAAAATAGACAAAGGCCACTGAGAGGGACCTGAGAGACTCCTGTTACTCCGCCCCCGAGGTCAGCCTGTCCCAGGGTTCGCTCAGGCTGTGTGTGTGTGAATGAGTGTGTGCCTGTGTGTGTGTGTGCGTGTGTGTATGTGAATCTGTGTGTGAGAGTGTGTCTAAATATGTGTGTGAGTGTGTGTGCAAGTGTGTGTTCCTGTGTGTATGAGTTAGTGTGTGTGTGAGTCTGTGTTTATGTGAGATACAGAGAAAGAGAGAGAGAGTGTGTGTGTGTGTGTGAATGAGAGTCAAAGTGCTAAACTTGGCATCCAGGAAACCCTCACCTTGGCATTGCATGCAGGAATCAGCGTTATGTGCACCTGTGCTTTTATTTCAGGAGCTGGGACAATTATATTAACCAGATGTGCAGGTGCCAAGGTCCCCACCACAAAAAGCATTAGAGAGGAGGGTGAGATTGGAGGGGCCCCTGACTCCAAGTCTCCTGATTCCTTCTACACTTGGGGATCTTGAGAAAAAGTGCAGGACACTCCATTCCCTCCTGGGACCGAGAGGGAAGCCAGAGCCAACGTGCATGTCAAATTCCATCAAAGAAAAACTATTATAGCAAAATGTCCATGTCACATTTTTAAATTTACACAATGGCTCAAATAGAACCACCATCAAAAAAACGAATTCCTGGCTCAGGTGAGATCACTGAAGTTGGCTGCCAGGCGTAAGGAAACTGCAGGTATAAAGAAGGACATCTCTAGTTAGGGCTGCAGCCCAATCGCCCTGCATCTTAGGGCCCCTGGAAAGGACCCTCTCCATTCGATAGTGCAGGGTGAGGCAATTTTCCGTGAGAAATGTAGACTCTCCTTAGACCCCTGGGGTTTGTACATTTACTTTTTTTGTAAATGTTGATTTCATTTTTGAACAAATTACCATTACATAATTTGCTTTGACTTTAAGTGTAAAACAGGAAATGTTCCTGAAACAGGAAACAAGGGACAGATGACCTGCACTGTCACCCCCCTCTGTGGCTCCCTGATGCAATAAAATTGAACCTCTGCCTCTCGGGTTCAAGCGATTCCCCTGCCCCAGCCTCCCAAGTAGCTGGGACTACAGGCTCATGCCACCATGCCCGGCTAATTTTTTATACTTTGAGTAGAGACGGGATTTCACCATGTTGTCCAGGGTGGTCTCAAACTCCTGATCTCAGGATCTGCCCGCCTCAGTCTCCCAAAGTGCTGGGATTACGGTGGCCTGCCTGGCCCAGCTTGTGGGTTTTTATTCCTTCTTCTTGTCTGCCAGGTCATTGCAGGCAATCCCTTCATCTGGTAAATATTTATCAGACACCTACTGTGTGCCAGGCATTTTGTTAAAGGAACTAGGGCTAAGGTAAGACAAACCAAACTCCCCTTGCCTTCGAGGTTGAGCCAGCCTTGCACAGGTGGAGATCAGTAAGGAAATTCTTGCACAAATGGTTGGCAGAACATGCAACTAGCATTGTGGATGCACATGTAGACCATCTGCTCTGACCAAGGAGTCACAGAAGCTTCATAAGAGACAACATTTGAGCTGTGTTTTGAGGTGTAAATAGGAGCCTGACAGGCATGCACGACAGGAGAGCATTGCTCAGAACCCAGGACATGAATTTTTCTCCCTTAGGCCAGGCCAGGACTCAGACTAAGCTGACTGAGGAGCCAGGTGCTTCCTAGAGAGGAAGTGTGTCCCATATATGACTGTCCAGAAGTCACAGCTGCTCAATATTGAGTCTTGAGACAGAGGAAGAGAGACCTGATTTGAAAAAGCAAAATTCTTCTGGGGGCCTTCTTAAAATGCAGTTTCTGATTCAGTAGATCCAAGGTAGGGACGGAAAATTGCATTTCTGACAAGTTCTCAGGTGATGCCAGTGCTACCTGGGACCACACTTTGAGAATCACCACCCTAAGGCCGTCCACACTGATTTCTAACATCAGAAGAGGGCTGAGAGGCGGAAATATAGATACACTAGACCATGCCTGGCCCGTCCTGGAGAGCACCCCAGCCAAGGCTGCAGCGTTTGATTTCCTTGGGATCCCAGGAATGGCAGACACCCAGGAATTAATCAAATGTGGGGATACAGGGCAATCCAGAGACTCAGCTTCACACAGCATCTGGGGCTCCCACTACTTCACAATTGGCCCCCACATCCTCAATCCTTCCCACCCCTTATGAAACTGACCTACAGGCCTTTGACTGCTGTCCTGGGCTGTTTGGGCCTGGGATGTTACCCTAGGAGCTCTGACTGTACCTTCTGATCCAAACACAGGGTGACTTCATATGACAAATACTTAGAATGGGCTCATAATGAGGACCTTCCAAATTCAGCAAAGGGTTCAATCATGGGTTTTCCAGGAGAATTACCCAAGTGTTCTCTCTTCTAAATATCACATACTTAAGCCCACATGGACAGCAGAGGGAGTTCTGAGCCCACTGCAGCCACAATTGGCACACTGGACCCCGCAGAATTCCTTGTAGATTGAACTTCACCATTTACATCAGGATTTGGTCAAAATTTCCTTCACCAAGCCAATTGCATTTGTTAATTAATCATACCCTCATTTTGCTTTTTAATGAATGAAAGACAGACACATAAAGAAAGATAGTGCAATAAAAAAGAAAACAACATACTGAATTATACTGGTAATAAACATCCTTGTTTAAGGAGTGACATAACTTTGAAACATTGTTTTTTATATTAAGGAATGTAAAAGAAATAATTCTGTCAGGCTTTTGTTTTTTTAAGTTTTTTTTATTTTGAAGTATTTGGTTTTGTTTGTTTTCTCTCCTTTGGAATTATATTTTATTTTGTGTTTTGACTTGGCTCAAAATTCAAAATTTAAAAGACTCTCTCTTATTCTACCCCATCTTGACAGGTAGCCATTTATATCAGTTTCTTGCTTATTCTTTCAAAGACATTTTGTGCATATACAAGCAAATATAAATGTATATGTATATAATCTTTCTCCCATTTCACTGAATTTTTAGCAAACTACATCTGCTTTCCTGCAACTTGCCTTTTCCCTTTACATTGTGTCACAAAGACCATCTCATGAAGAAATACCAAAAGCTTTCCTACATCTTTGTGTCTTTGTTTGAAATTTTCATGATACTCCATTGTACAGATATGCAATATTTAAAAAAAATAGAGATTGCTCCTTTTGAGTGCACTGCTTTTTAACCAGCCCCCTTCTGTAGGCATTTGGATTATTTCTTCCACAGAACAATTCTGCATCATGTAGCATCATGTGAAAAACTGTAGTGAGCCCACTCTTAGATGCATATCCTAGGGGAGCTCATATATCCCTGAGAGCAGGAGGCAATGTCCCAGGATGTTCATTGCAGTGAGGTCTACAATAGAGACAACCTAAAGGTCAATGAAGAGTGAAAGATAAATTGTAGCATATTCCTTGCCTGGAATACTATCTAGCAATGAAAACAAATTAACTGTTTGTATGAACACAGATTCATCTCATAGACCATGTTAACTGGAAAAGTAAGCAAATGAATGATAGAATCAGAAGGAAACTATTTAAAAGAAGTCTAAAAGCAAAGCCAGGCAAGATGGCCTTCACTTGTAATCCTAGCACTTTGGGAGGCCATGGTGGGTGGATCACTTGAGTTCAGGAGTTTGAGACCAGCCTGGGAAACATGGCAAAAACCCCTCTCTCCAAAAAACACAAAAATTGGCCCGGCATGGTGGAGCACAGCTATACTCCCAGCTACTTGGGTGGCTGAGGTGGGCGGATCACTTGAACCTGGGAGGCTGAGGTAGAGTGAGCTGTGTTTGTGCCACTGCAGTCAAGCATGGGTGACAGAGTGAGACCTGGTCTAAAATAACAAGTCTAAAAGACTTCAAACAAGGAGACTTCCTAAAACTTAGTAAAAATATAACAGAATACACCAAATTCAAGACACATCCACCTGCAATTCTTGATTTGCTCAGTACAGTATTGACTGAAACACATGGATATCAGAACTGTGAAAAATCAAGGCTATCTACATATATTTCTACTATTTTTCTGTGTATATTACATATAGCCAATAATTTTAAAATGTCACCAATTGACAAACCTGGGTGGTGCCTTCACAAATATTTTTTATAATTTTCTATTCCTTCTTCCAGTTAGGACTACTTCAAATTAATATTTGTGAAGTGAATCCACAGGAACTGAGCAAAATAAGAAAAGAGTTATTGAGTGTGAGGAAAGCTGTGGAGACATACAGACAGATGGAGTGATGACAATACTGAGCATGTTAGTGACCTTCACAGTAACAGACTTCCTGGAGGAGTGTGAGCTGGAGCCAGAATGAAGAGGATAGATATAAAAGAGGGATGAAGGAGTGGGGACTTTAGGGGACAAATATAGGATTGAGTGGGCCAGACTGGGAAGTGTGGATGGATTCTAAACATTCCGCTTTAGGTCTAGCACTTAGGGAGAGAGAAATAATGTTTATCTAGCTCCTTCCACAATCTTTAGAGAAATCTTCTGAAACATTACAAAAAAGACACATGAATGGCCCATAGTCATCAGGGGAAAATGCCAAGTAAAACCGCAGTGAGAAACCACTAAGCACTTATTAGAATGGCTGAAATTTAAATGATTAATGAATATAAATGTTGGCAAGGATGTGAAACAGTCTCATCCATTGCCTATAAGAATATAAAACAGCCACTCTGAAAATCAGTTTTATATCATCTAATAAAGCTAAATGAGCTAATACTCTATGGCTAGCATTTCCACTCCTAGGTATTTACTCAAGCGAAATAAAGATTATGTCCAAGAATCCCTGTACAATAATGTCCATAGTTCCTTTATTTGTAACAATAAAAAACCGGGAATACCCCCACAATGTACAAAAAAATTGTGACTCAATGATACAATGGAATACTACCAGTATTAAAAATGGATGAACTACTGATACATGCAACAACCTGGGTAGACCACATAGATATTACACCAAGTGCAAAAAGCCAGACACGAGGGAGGCCATATGGGATGAGTGGACATGTATTAAGATTTGAAACAGGAACAGCTACTCTACCATGATAGTCATCAGATCAATGGCTGCTGGGGAAAGGGGGCTAAGCTGAACGCAGAAAAAAGAGAATTTTGTGTATCTTGATAGTGGCATGGGTGATATGACTGTATTTGTCAAAATTCACTGATGAATTTGATACAGATCTGATCATTTCAGTATATGTAAATTTTACAAGTTTAAAATACAGTAAAAATTTAAATGTTAGTAATAAAAAATAGCAATTGAAAATGTTGGCAACAAAATCCAACAACAGATCAAAACAATACACCATAATCATGTGAGTTTCATACCAGGGATGCACAAGGTGCAGGTGAGCTGCTATGGGTCTCACCAGTGCTAATCTGAGAGGTCCTGGTTAAAAGAAGCTATGGCAGGTGGGGTGATAAAAGGCCCTGCACGATAATGACAGAATTGGGGGGAAACCTACAAAGACAGTGGAGTTGGCTGGTTACTTCCCAGCTGTGTTGATGCCCTATAAAAAGATACTGAGAACTTGAAAATTGTTCACAGCTGTCACTGGCTACGTGTGAGAGCCTCTGCAATGTCTCATGGAGAAGCCTTTATCTCCTGCAGCGAAAGGATACATACCATGGAATAGTAGCTGAAGAAATCACGATGAGGGCCACATTGCTCCAGAGGTGTTGACACTCAGCCAATGCAGGTCTGTTATAGGAAAGTCAGGGCCATGGTAGGGAAACCTGAGACTCTGCAAATTAGAACAAGAACATCCAATTGGCGCTGCCAGGATCCTCTGTGCATGTACCTTCTCTAGCAATGGTTCCCACTTCATATGCTGGCAGATGCTGCAGAAGCCTCGTCCCTGTGATGCAGCAGGAATCCCACTCAGGAGCTTTGCAGGAACCAGCCGGCGTGTCCCAATAGGAGCACGGGGAGCACTTCTGGGACTGAAATTTGAGGGTGTTGGATCAAGGGGTCAGAATGTCAGGCTGGATGAATGAAAATCCTTTGGCTTGGAGGCACTTTCTCAGGGTATGGGTTTATCAAACACCCCAGAACTTTGATAAGTGGAGGTAAACCCACTGCTGGGGTGAATCTAGAAAAAATGATTCCCGAATCTCAACAAGGTAGACATGTCTTAGTTGCCCTAGAACATGTAGAGGATGGAATAATGAGACTAAGAGAATTGGGCATGGTGAAGGCCCACCAAGACCATGCTCCACAAGAGGGCCCAGAGGGCACACCTACCACCAGGGCCAGAGGTTCATCTTCACAGGGATAGGCTCCTAGTCCATGGGTGTTTTCATGTCCTGCTCTCAGACACTCAGCCAGCACCTCTCTCCAGGTGCTGTTGACATTCTTGGCATGCAGGCCAGGCGGTGCTCCTAGCCCATTTTCTGCCTGAAAGACCCACGTGGCAGCGAAAGTTTTAGTGTTTCCATGGCTGTGGGTTCCACTAATCCTATCACCATCTGCACCACCCAGAGGCTGCCAGTCACAAGGAATGCTGGACAGGTCTTCTACAGGCACAGCTCAGTGCCAGCCTGGAGGAAGCACTCTGAGAGCTGGGTGTCATCTTTCAAGACATGGTGCATTGTTTGAATCAGAGACCTCTCCATGGTGGTGTTTTCAATTGGAAAAACATGTGTGTCCAGAAATCAAAAGGCAGAAGCAAGTTTGGCTCCATGTCCAATCCCTTAGATTCACCCAATGAGGTATTTTGCATGTTTTATCTTTGAACAGGGTATGAGGTCCTGATTTCCAAGGAGGGTACCTTTAAGAGGCAACAAAAAACAGCCCACTGAACTACACATGATGGTTGTCACCAGAGAAGTTTGGACAGTGTGTGCCCAGAGACCACCTGGTGAAAAGAGGATTCTCCTCCTCTCCAGGCCCAGGTAATAGACCCTCATTCCCAGGAGGAGGCACAGCTACTTTCACACACTGAGGGCAGAAGTATGTGCGGAAACCAGACATCCATCTGGGGGCCTTCTGGTTTCCCTTGCCTCATTGTAAGTGTGAGCAGAATCATCCAGCAATTCAGCCAGAGATGACTTGATTTCAAAGGGCCCAGACTGGTCAGGGCAGAAGGTTTGAGTCACACTCCTGGGTAATCTCCCAAGGCCCTGCTCCTGTGCAGTGACACCCTCAGTAGCATTGGTGCTGAGGCCCCGCTTCCCATGGGCTGTTCCCAGCCAGTGACGGGTCATACCAGTGACGCTAAGGCAGGACATTTCTGGGAGACAGGGGAGTCCTCTGATGACCAACTGTACCTTGAGGACTCCTCTATGGCCTTGCTTAACTCTCCTTAGATTGCCTGTGGTCTAGGACATGTCCAGTAAACCTTCTCTCCTTCTGTCCATCACCGGGGGGTCACACTCGCATCTTGCTCTGTTGCCTTTCTCAGGGTAACCTGTCTCCCTCACTATATCTTCTGACAGATGTGTCCCCTATAAAACGCTGTAACTTTAATCCCATGATGGAGCTTGCTTTTTGGAGTATCTGTACTGCAAAATCATTTTTATCTGCATACCTATGTCCTCTTACTTACTACAATTTGTAAAATCCTTTTGTTTATTCAACTTCTATCTGCATTGGCACCATTTTGCTGGTATTTGTATTATGCTTTTGAGTTTGCCAATGTTCATGGCTTTAAGTCACTAAATTTGGGGGTAGTTTGTTACACAGCAGTGGATAACTCATGAAGCCCTCTTATATGTCCATTATTCTATAGAGGTTAACTACACCTGTTTTATTTTCTCCTATTTTGATAATATTGGCCATACATCGGATTTCTAATTTCTCAACACCTATTCTTTTCTTTATTTTAGTTTCTTCTCTCCTTTGTTACTTCCCTTTCTCCTTCCTTCTGTCCCTCCCTCTCTCTTTTTCTTCTCTATTTCCATTCAACCTCTCACCCTCCCTCCTTCTCACTTCCCTTTCCTTCCCCTTCCTTCTTTTCTTCTTTCACTTTTCCTTCCATTCCTCCTTCTTTCCCTCCCTTCCTCCATTTTTTCCTTTTTCTTATGAAATTTTCCTAAAAATAACCCTATGTGATTGTGCTATAAGTAAGCATTTTCTGAATCTATATGCCAAGAGTGTAATGCCACGGTATATAAGAAACAAGTAAACAACAGGAAGTTATTAACAGAGTCTGAATGAAAATGCCTGCTGTAATTCTACTGCCAAGACAGTGACTTTTAACTCAATTCCTTCGACGCAGTGTTTTCGGAACACATCATCAAGTATTACACATTTATTGTAAAAGTTTAAGTAGCCACAATCACTTTGGAAATCATATTATCATTATCTAGTATGGTTAAAGTCCATACAACGTATCATCCAACCAACCCATTCCAAACCATCCACTCTGGGGGGCTTTCTTACCCATGTGCACAGGAGACAGGCACATTAATGTATATGGCAAAAAGTGGAATCAGTCACATATACATCAATAGGAAAGTAGTGAAATTGTGGTATAACCATAAAATGTAAACCTTCAGCAGTAAAAATGAGTGAATGACAGTCTCCCATACCACAGATAACTCCTATAGGTAATGTGCATCATGAGAGAATAAATGCAGTAGGAATTTGCTGTACAGGAAGCTTAAAAACCAGCAAAACTAACTGATATTTGATTTGGGCATATATATATATGTGTGTGTGTGTGTGTGTGTGTGTGTGTGTATACTTATTGCACAAATCTTTAAAGAAATAGAAAGGAATAAAAATCACAGGTTCAGGATGGAGTCTCCTTCTGGGGAAAGTGAATGGGCAGCAGCCCAGGGGAGCTTTACAGGTTCTGTGTTTTACACCAGTGCTGGGCACCCTGCTAGTTACTTGATTGTAATTCCTAAACAGAGTTTTCCAAATTAAAATATACCTGTTTTTTATAGAAATGAAACAAAAAAGAATTTCAAAGTTCACTACAAGGATCCTTAACAAGAACTACTTACATTTGAAGAAAACCACAGAGAACTGTAAGGAGCCACGTGACAGAGAGGACCAGGATGCCATGAAAATGTCCTTGGTTGCAAATAGGCCTTTTCATCCTTGGCTCACTGGCATCTCTCCAGATTTTCAATTATACAATGTTCAATTTGCTGTGCAAGGTAATTCAATCTTGCAAAGGATTTGATGTTACAATTTACCACACATAAAACTGAATTAAACTTTTACAGAATTGGAAATGCACCTCCTTCACCAAAACAAATTAAACAAGCAAGGAGTAGAAAGGAATATCCAGTGATGGAATAGCAAATATGAATGGAAAACAGAATAGGACTGCTAAAAAGAAAAAAAATTCGGAAGCACATAATAGAGTGCTATGTAGAATCATAGTGGTGTTCCAATCACTTCTATCACATCTCATCGACTACCACAACGAAAGATGTTAAGTTTATTATAGAATGTACACCGAATAGCCAGTTTTTGGGGAAAAAACAAACAAACAAACAAACTTGTCTCTCAATTCGAGCTAACCATTTCGGGCTACAGCATCAACCAAAGTTATTGGCATCATGTTAAGCTAGATGTGCTGAATAAAGTATGAGATTCACGTGGATCCAAAAAGAGCTTGTATAGCCAGGAGAATCCTAAGCAAAAAGAAAAAGCTGGAGGCATCAGGCTACCTGACTTAAAACTATACTACAAGGTTACAAAAACAGGCACATAAACCAATGGGACAGAATAGAGAACTCAGAAAAGAGACTGCACATCTACAACCATTTGATCTTCAACAAACCTGACAAAAACAAGCAATGGGGAAAGGATTCCCTATTTACTAAATGATACTGGGAGAACTGGCTAGCCATATGCAGAAAATTGAAACTGGACCCCTTCCTTACATTTTACACAGAAGTTAACTCAAGATGTATTAAAGACTTAAACGTAAAATCCAAAACTAGAAAAACCCTGGAAGAAAATCTAGGCAATACCATTCCGGACATAGGGATGGGCAAAGATTTTATGATGAGATCGCCAAAAGCATCTGCCACAAAAGCAAAAATTGACAAATGGGATCTAATCAAACAAAAGAGCTTCTGCATAGCAAAAGAAACTATCATGAGAGCAAACAGACATCCTACGGAATGGGAGAAAATTTGTGCAATCTACTCATCTGACAAAGGTCTAATATTCAGAATCTACAAAGAACTTAAGCAAATTTACACGAAAAAAAAACTTCATTAAAAAGTGGACAAAGGACCTGAACAGACACTTCTCAGAAGCAGACGCACATGTGCCCAACAAAAATGTGAAAAAAAGGTCAACATCACAGATCATTACAGAAATGCAAATCAAAACCACAAATGAGATACCATCTCATGCCAGTCAGAATGGCAATTATTAAAAAGTCAAGAAACAACAGATGCTGGCGAGGTTGCGGAGAAATAGGAATGCTTTTACACTGGTAGAGCAAAAGTAAATCGGTTAATCCATTGTGGAAGACAGTGTGGTGATTCCTGAAAGATTTAGAACCAGAAATACCATTTGACCCAGCAATCCCAATACCGGATATATACCCAAAGGAATATAAATCATTCTATTATAAAGATATATGCATGTTTACACTCATTGCAGCACTATTCACAGTGGAATAGTGAATAGTGAATAGTCTTCAGCGAAGACATGGAATCAACCCAAATGCCCATCAATGATGGACTGGATAAAGAAAATATGGTACATATATACCATGGAATATTATGCAGCCATAAAAAGGAATGAGATCAAGTCCTTTTCAGGGATATGGATGAGCTGGAAGCCATTATCCTCAGCAAACTCACACAGGAACAGAAAACCAAACAACACATGTTCTCTTTCATAATTGGGAACTGAGCAATGAGAACACATGGACACAGCAAGAGGAACAACACACACTGGGGCCTGTTGGGAGAGGGCAGTGGTTGGGAGGATCATTAGCAAAAACAGCTAATGCATGCCAGGGTTAATGCCTAGGTGAAGAGTTGATAGGTGCAGCAAACCACCATGGCACACGTTTACCTATGTAACAAACCTGCACATCCTGCACATATACCCTGGAACTTAAAATAAAATTAAATTAAAAGACAAGCTTAAAGAGTTAATGAAAAATAATTAGATAAAAGAAGCCTTTGATTTTGAAAAACCAGAAACAATAGTTTTAATTTTGCTTTTAACATATATTCAAATCGTTTGATACTCATCCCTTCCAGAGGTGCAGCTTAATTCCCCCTCTTGAGTGTGGCTTGGACTTAATGAGGCACTTCTGATATGGACTGGCTCTGTGTTCCCACCCAAATCTCATCTTGAATTGTCATTCGAATTGTAATCCCTATCTGTTGGGGGAGGAACCACATGGGAGGTGATTGGATCATGGGGACAGTTCCCCCATACTGTTCTCATGATACTGAGGGAATTCTCATGAGATGTGATGGTTCTATAAGGGACATTTCCCTGCTTCATTCTGCATTTCTCTCTCCTGCCACCATGTGAAGAAGGACATGTTTGCTTCCACTTCTGCCATGGCTCTAAGTTTCCTGGGGCAGGCTCCTCAGCAATGCAGAACTGTGAGTCAGTTAAATCTCTTTCCTTTATAAATCACCCAATCTCAGGTATTTCTTTATAGCAGTGTGAGAATGGACTAATACAACTTCTAACTTATAGAATAATGCTGACATAACAGTTTGCGTCTTTGGGTGTAAAACATAAAACTCACTGCAGCTTTCACCTTCTCTCTCTCTCTGTCTCTGGGATCATGAGCTCTGGGGGAATCCAGCTGCTGTGCCATAAGCAGCCCTGCAGGAAGGTCCATGTGACTGAGAACTGAGGCCTTCTGGGACTAGATAACAAGGAACTAGGCCTTTTCCAACAGCCATGTGACTGATCCATCTTTCTTGTGAATCCTCAACCCCAGTGAAGCCCTCAGATGATGCAGCCCTTGACTGACAACTGGACTGCAATCTTGTGAGAGGTCCTGAGCCAGAAGCACTCAGGGAAACTTCTCCTGGATTCCCAACCATTGGAAACTGTGGGAGATGATGAATATTTGTTGTTTTGAGCTAAATGTTACATAATTTGTTACTCAATCGTAAATAAATAATACATTTTCACAAGAGAGGATGTTTTATTACACGTTAAATTGCATTTACTCCAAATGTATCGTCATCATCATTATTATTTTTGAGACAAGGTCTCACTCTGTAACCCAGGCTGGAGTGCGGTGGCATGATCACCATGCACTGCAGTGTCCAATTCCTGGGCTCAAGGGACCCTCTGATCTCAGCCTCCTGAGTAGCTGGGACTACAGGCATGAACCACCATGCCTGACTAATTTTCTAATTTTTTTGTGGAGATGGGGGTTTTGCCCAGGCTGATCTTGAACTTCTGGAGTCAACAAATTCTGACTTCCTCTGCCTTCCACAGTGCTAGGATTGCAGGCGTGAGCCATCACACCTGGCCTAAATTAATTATAAGATACAAACATGTAATTTAGTTTTAAAAGGTAAGGAGAATTTCCATGACTGAAGAGGACGTATTTTATTACCATTCACAATGATCACTTTACTTGAACTTCAATTTCCAACTGTGTCACAATGAAACACAAAAGGAAGATCCAACCGTTGCTAGACTGATTCTATTATGGCCTCAACAACCAGCTCCTGGCCATTCACCTCCTCCAGTTATTCGAACAACTCTAGTGCAGGTGCTGCTGTGAAGGGATTTAGCAGATATAATTAAGGGCCTCAATTAGTTGACTTTAGGCTGGGTTTATCCTGCTTGGACTGTCCTAATCAGCTGAGCCCATTAAAGGACTAGGTTCTTCCTGAGCGTAGAGATTCACAGTGTGAGAGGGATCCAGCATGAAGGGTTTCCTCCACTGTGGGCTTTGAAAATGAAGGGGCTGCATAAGAAAAAATGCTTGTGGGCACCAGGAATTGAGCACAGCCCTCCCTGTTCTCTACAGTGACAGTCAGTGAAGAACAGGGACCTCAGTCTTACAACTGCTAGAAACTGCGTTCTGCCACCTCTGTATGAGCCTGAACGAGGATTCAAAATGAAAACACAGTTTTGGGAAGCCCAGAACAGAGATTTTATCCACATCATGCCCAGATTTCTGACTGAGGAACTATAAACAGATAAATGAGTGTTGTTTGGCCAGGCATGGTAGCACACTCCTGTAATCCTAACATTTGAGGAGCTGACACAGGAGGATCTGTTGCAGCCAGGAGTTTGAGACTAGCTGAGATAAAATAGTGAGACACTCATCCCTACAATTTCTTTTTAATTAGTTGGGTGTGGTGTCACTTGCCTGCAGTCCTAGCTATTCTGAAGACTGAGGCAGGAAGATCCCTCGAGCCCAGGAGTTTGAGGCTGCAGTGAGCCATGGTCATGTGAGTGTACTGCACCCCGCATGACAGAGGGAGACTCTGTCTCTAAAAATAACTAAATCAACAATAATTGGGTGTTTCAAGTCAATGTTTGTGATAATTTGTTATGCAATCTTATAAAATTCATACACAGGTTCAACAGACTCATGGAATGAATTGAATTGACATGCATACTAGTTACATAAAATAAAATCTTGTCATAAAATAAAAACTTGTCAGTGTTTTACTTTTCATAACTTTCTGTGATGCTATTAATACACTCATATTTCATTCATTCAGTCAATAAAAATTAATTTAGTGCCTAAGATGAACCAGGTATGCCCTCATATGCTCATGTACCTGACATCCTAGAAGCTTCACAAAACAGAGGTGGAGCCACTGGAGTGTTTTATGTGAGTAAGTGACACACTCTGATTCACAGTAGTAGGACCACCGTGGAGAGAACAGTCACGTAGCAGGTAATGGGACAGTGCTAGAACCACAATTTAGGAGTGACAGGGTGGTGGGGACTAAGGGGAGAGGAGGGTCTGAGGGATGAAAGGGACACAGGGAAGGGCTGGAGAAGCAGGAGGTTAGGAAAAGGAGCAGAGGGAAGGAATTGGAAAGCAGTAGGATTCTTACGTTTAAACACACTGTTTTATAGATTTTTAATACATCCATCAACAGAGACTTGCTGAGTGTTCTTTGCAGTTGGCCTTTAATACCTAATTTAGGACTGCCTAAAACTAATGTTTTTTATGTTAATAAAGTTTAAAAAATACTTAATGTTCCTTCTTTGCAGTTGGCCTTTAATACTGTATTTGGGACTGCCTAGAAATGAATTTTTTTTTTTTTAATTAATCAGGTTTTAAAAATACCAAGTGTTCCTATAAGATATACACATCACTTAGATGTGAATACTTCCAAAAAGCAGGCAGTGCATGAGCACTGGTGAGCGGGACTGTGACTGCATTGAACACTTGAACTGTGAGGTGAATAGTCTGTACCGGCTCCTGGTTGTAACATACAGTAACACAGTGTGCTTCTTTGTATTGAGGCGATGTCTTAGACTCACCCAGTAACTCAGGGCTATGGAATGAAGGTAAATGTAAAATACAACAAGCAGGAGTCACAGATACATTCTCTGGGAAAGTGAAACTTAGGAGCTTTGTGAGTCCTGTTGTAACCCTTTTAGACATATTTATATATCAAAGGGCCAAAGTCACATTTTTTACCGATTAGATTCCTGATCATTCAGGGGTTACCAAGATTCTGCTACTCACTGTAGTTAATAAACAGAGCAAACTGGTCTCTATTCTATCTCATGCACTCAGGCACAACTTTTCCGGGTTTAAAGAAAAAAAAAAAACCTATCTCTACACCTCTATTCCCAGGAGGAGCTCACTCTCTGGCGCCAAGCTCCCTGGGGTGAGTTTTCTTCTAGAAGAGTCCAGGGGAACAGGTAAGGAGTGGGAGGCAGGAAGCCCAGTTCTGGGATGGGGATTCCGGGATGAAAAGTGAAGAGAGATGGAGCCCATGACGAGGGGTTCTCCCTGGTTTCTCAGACAGTTCTTGGGCCAAGACTGAGGGAGACATTGAGACAGAGGCTTGGCACAGGAGGAGCGCGGTCAGGGCGAAGTCCCATAGCCCCCGGCGTGGCTCTCAGAGTCTCAGGCCCCAAAGGCTGAGTATTGATTGGGGAGGCCCAGCGTTAGGGATTCCCCATCTCCGCAGCGTTTCTCTTCTCCCTCTCCCAACCTATGTAGGGTCCTTCTTCCTGGATTCCCTGTTCTGAATTCCCCGCGAACCCATTGGGACTGATTCTCCCCAGACCCCAAGGAGGGGGTCATGGCGTCCCGAACCCTCCTCCTATTGCTCTCGGGTACCCCGGCCCTGACCGAGACCTGGGAGGGTGAGTGCGGGATCCAGAGGGAAATGGCCTCTGCCAAGAGGAGCGAGGGGCCCGCGCAGCTGGGGCGCAGGACCCGGGGAGCCGCGCCAGGAGGAGGATCGAGAGGGTCTCAGCCCCTCCGCGCCCCCAGGTTCCCACTCCATGAGGTATTTCAGCACCGCCTTGTCCCGGCCCGGCCGCGGGGGCCCCGCTTCATTGCAGTGGGCTACGTGGACGACACGCAGTTCGTGCGGTTCGACAGCGACGCGGCGAGTCCGAGGATGGAGCCGCCGGCGCCGTGGGTGGAGCAGGAGCGGCCGGAGTATTGGGACCGGAGCACACGGAACGCCAAGGTCCACGCACAGACTGACAGAGTGAACCGGCAGACCCTGCTCCGCTACTACAACCAGAGCGAGGCCCATGAGTGACCCCGGCCCGGAGCACAGGTCACGACCCTTCTCCATGCGCACGGACCGCCCGGATCCCCCCGAGTCTCCGGCCCCGAGATCCACCCCGAGGCTGTGGGACCAGCCCAGATCCTCGACCGGGTAGAGCCCCAGGCGCCTTTACCGGGTTTCATTTTCAGTTTAGGCCAAAATCCCCGCGGGTCGGTCGGGGCGGGGGCGGGGCTTGGTGGGCGGGGCTGACCGTGGAGGCGGGGCCAGGGTCTAACACACTCCAGATAAAGTATGGGTGAGACTTGGGGCTGGAAGGGCGCTTCCTCCGCGGTTATGAACAGCACGCCAAAGATGGCAAGGATTACATCGCACTTAACCGGGGCTTGTGCTCCTGGACCGCAGCTGACACGCGCAAGTGGGAGGCAGAGGAATTTGCAAAGCAGGTCAGGGCCTACCTGGAGGGCATGTGCGTCGGGTGGCTCCGCAGACACCAGGAGAACGGGAAGGAGACGCTGCAGCGCGCGGGTATCACGGGGCACGGGACGCCTCCCTGATCGCCTGTAGATCTCCCGGGCTGGGCTCCCACAAGAAGAGAAGGAAAATGAGACCAACACTAGAATGTCTAACTCCCTCTGGTCCTGAGGGAGAGGAATCCTCCTGGGTTTCTTTCCAGATCCTGTACCAGAGAATGACTTTGAGGGTCTACTCTGCTCTCTGATACAATTAAGGGATGACATCTCTGAGGGAATGAAGGGAAGACAATCCCTGGAATACTGATGAGTGGTTCCCTTTGACACCGGCAGCAGCCTTGGGCCCCGTAACTTTTCCTCTCAGGCCTTGTTCTCTGCTTCACATTCAATATGTGTAGGGGGCTGAGTCCAGCTCCTCTGAGTCCCTCAGCCTCCCCTCAGGTCAGGACCAGAAGTCACTGTTCCCTCTTCAGGGACTAGAATTTTCCACGGAATAGGAGATTCTCCCAGGTGCCTGTGTCCAAGCTGGTATCTGGGTCGTGTGCTCCCTTCCCCACCCCAGGTGTCCTGTCCATTCTCAGGAGGGCCACATGCGTGCTGCTGGAGTGTCCCATAAGAGATGCAAAGTGCCTGAATTTTCTGACTCTTCACGTCAGACTCACCCCCAAGACACATGTGACCCACGATTCCATCTCTGACTATAAGGCCACCCTGAGGTGCTGGGCCCTGGGCTTCTACCCTGTGGAGATCACACTGACCTGGCAGTGGGATGGGGAGGGCCAGACTCAGGACATGGAGCTTGTAGAGACCAGGCCCGCAGGGAATGGAACCTTCCAGAAGTGGGCAGCTGTGGTGTGCCTTCTGGAGAGGAACAGAGATATACGTGCCATGTACAGCATGAAGCATTGCCCGAGCCCCTCACCCTGAGATGTAGTAAGGCAGGAGATGAGCCTGGAAGGGGAGAGGGGGGCGGTCATGTCTCTTAGGGAAAGCAGGAGCCTCTCTGGAGACCTTCAGCAGCAGCAGGGTCGGGGCTGGGGGCTGGGCATCAGGGATCCTCACCTTCTCCTTTTTTCCCAAAGCCGTCTTCCCAGTCCACCATCCCCATCGTGGGCATCGTTGCTGGCCTGGTTCTCCTTGGAGCTGTAGTCACTGGAGCTGGGGTCGCTGCTGTGATGTGGAGGAAGAAGAGCTCAAGTGGGGAAGGGGTGAGGAGTGGGGTCTGAGTTTTCTTGTCTCACTGGGGGTTCCTAGCCCCAGGTAGAAGTGTGCCCTGCCTGGTTACTGGGAAGCACACTCATGGGCCAACCCAGCCTGGGCCTTTGTGCCAGCACTTACTGTTTTGTAAAGCACCTGTGACAAGGAAGGACAGATTTATCACCTCGATGATTGTGATGATGGGGACCTGATCCCAGCAGTCACAAGTCGCAGGGGAAGGTCCCTGCTGAGGACAGACCTCAGGAGGGCAGTTGGTCCAGGACCCACACCTGCTTTCCTCATGTTTCCTGATCCTGTCCTGGATCTGCAGTTACACTTTTCTGGAAAATTCTCTGGGATCAAAGACTAGGGGGTATGCTATAGGGCCTTATGGCCCTGACTCCCTTTTGGCCTCTCACAGGACATTTTCTTCCCACAGATAGAAACAGAGTGATCTACTCTCAAGCTGCAAGTAAGTATGAAGTGGGCTGATCCCTGAGATCCTTGGGATATTGTGGTCGGGATCCAGTGGGAGAGCTTACCCAACCCCAAACTTCTCCTCTAGCCAAATCTCCTCTGGGCTCTGACCAGGTCCTGTTTTTGTTCTACCACAGGCAGCAACTGTGCCCAGCATTCTGATGTGTCTCTCACGGCTTGTAAAAATGAGACCCTGGGGGGCCTGATGTATGTGGGGTGTTCAGGGGAACAGTGGATGCAGCTGTGCTATGGGGTTTCTTCGAGTTGGATGTATTGAGCATGCGATGGGCTGTTTAAAGTGCTACCCCTCACTATGACAGATAGGAATTTCTCCATTAATATGTTTTTCTATAGTGTGAGACAACTGCCTTGTGTGGGACTGAGAGGCAAGATTTGTTCACACCTTCCCTTTGTGACTTCAAGAATCCTGACTTTCTTTCTGCAAATGCACCTGAATGTGTCTGTATTCCTGTAGGCATAATGTGAGGAGGTGGGGAGCCCAACCCACCCCCGTGTCCACTATGACCCTCTTCCCACGCTGACCTGTGCTCCCTCCCCAATCATCTTTCCTCCTCCAGAGAGGTGGGGCTGAGATGTCTCCATCTGTCTCAACTTTATATGCACTGAGCTGTAACTTCTTACTTCCCTATTAAAATTAGAATCTGAATATAAATTTATATTTTCAAATTCTTGCCGTGAGAGGTTGATGAGTTAATTAAAGGAGAAGATTCCTAAAATTTGAGAGATAAAATTAATGGGAGACATGAGAACCTTCCAGAGTCCATGTGTTTCCTGTGCTGATTTGTTGCAGGGGAGGAGAGTAGACAGGGCTGTACACAGTGGGTGCTCAGGCCACCGTGCGCTTTATGTGGTCACTGCTCAGCTGAGTCATCTTTGCTGCTCCATTGTCCTTGGCCCTTCAGTAGAACCTTGTCCCACCATGACCTGTGATCACAGGGACTTGGATGTCACCTAGGGTGGTCCCCGCATACAAGGGTCCTTGTGGTATCAAAAGACAAATTTTCAGAACTTTCAAGCTCTTGCCCTCCTCCCAGGGCTCCTTCCTGGATTGTATTTTCCGTCTTTTCTCCAATCTTTTTAAAGGAACCAGATTCTGAAATTTACAGAGAGGAGGGGTCTCATAGTTTCTCATCATAGGTAACTTTCTGTTGGAACTCCTCTTCTGCACTTCCACTCTTCTTCCTGCCCTGAGTTGTAGTAATCCTAGTGCTGGCTCCAATAGAAATCCATAGATTTATAAAGCAGAGTCTAATTTAGATTCACATGTGGTTGGACAATTGGATCCCTAAGTCTAGGGTTATCTTTCCTAAAGAGAAAAATATGTTTGTGTGCTACAGTCTGCAGGAGGGTTGGTGTGGGAAGAGGGAGGGAGGGAGGACACACCAGCAGCCCTGGTGAGAAAAGCTCTGCTGGCACTGATGTCAGTGTGAGATGATGTTGTTCTGTAGTTGCCATGAAAAAAAAAGTATTTGTCTGAGGCTACATTAACAAAGATATTGCCTCTAGAATAGAGGGGTTCTCTACAGTGATCATTCCTTCAGCTGACGTTTGTTGTCTCCTAGGGATATGACTGTTTTTGCGTTTAGAAAGCATTATTAAAGTAAAAATAGAAAAATTTCTAGCCTTGTGGTGCACACGTTCTAGATACAAGCTTGTCCAACCTGCGGCTCGCGGGGTGCATGTGGCCCAGGACAGTTTTGAATGTGAGGACTTTTTTGCTTATCTGTGGTGAACGTGAGACCTGAAGTGAGTGCACCCACCTCCCTCAGGGTCAGGAGTGAATGCTTTAGGAACCCTCCTTTGCAGTGACCTGCAAAAGATAGAGAGCACATTTGCTGTGATAACCCAGAGTATCAGCCAAAGGGGCTTGACCTTCAAGGAGTTGTGGGGAAGATTAATAAAGGGTGGTGTCCCAGGGTCAGAATAGATGGGCAGCCAGCAAGGGCGCTGCTTCATATATCTATGATAAGCATGCAAGAATTGAGGAGCAAGTTTCAGTTTCAGAATCCAGTGACTGAGGAGGTATCCATATCCCTAAAAGAAAGAACCTTGCGACACCATGACAGTTACATGCTGGGACAATTCCATCAGCCCTTCTGCAAAGGAGCCTATAGCCATTTAATCAGGAGATGGTATAAGTATTAACATTGGATGTGAACTGACATTGCTGCCCAGATTCCCACAGCACCATTATGTCGCCATCACAGTGGGGCTTACAGAGGCCGAGGAAAAAACCTGGACACATTATGACCCACAGTGGAATCACTGGGTCCATAAACCCTGTCCTGGTTATCTCCCCATTCTCCAAGTGCATAATTGGCCTTGATGCACTCAACAGGAGTCACCCCACACTGTGTCCCTAGTCTGGAGAGTAAGCGCTCTCATTGTGATAAGGCCCAAAGGGAAACATCCCTCATCCAAGCCAAACCAGAAGCAATAATTTGCCCCAGGGTGGGTCTTGTGGAGGGTACTGCAGGTATCGTAGGGGTAGCACCGCCATTAGAGAGCTGAAGGATGCGGGGTGGTGTTGGGATTGCCTGTAATCTCCATATAACTCAGCAATCTATCCCTGAAGAAGCCTGATACGGCTAAAGAATGAATGGAATTACTCCAGACTCGACCAAGTAGGAGTCCTGATTGCAGCTGCTATACTGGCTGGATATCACTGCTTGGGGAGATTAATAATGCCTCAGTCACATGGCAAGCAGCTGTGGATTTGGTGAGTGCATTCCCTCCCATTTCATTTAGAAGATGGAAATGGAATGATTCACACTTACATGGGATTTATAATACATTTATTGATAGCTTGCCTCAGGGCTACCTTAACTCCTCAACCTTCTATAAATATCGCCTTGAGAGACCTGGACAAATCAAATATCTCACAGAATACTACATCTGCTCATTTCATTGGCAATATCACATAAATTGGGATGGATGAGCAAGAGGAGGAAAGAAAGCTGAATTCCTTGGCAAAACACGTGCACTACAGAAGACGAAGATGAACCTCACAGACCTTCAAGAGTGGCCACTGCAGTGAAGTGTTATGGGTCCAGTGGTTACAGGCATGCAGGGCTCTCCCCTCCAAGGTAAAAGACACACTTGCATCTTGCATCCTCACCAGAAGGAAGGATGCACACTGCCTGGTCAGCCTCTCTGGGTTCTGTTAACACCACATTCCACATCTAAGTATATTTCTTTGGCCCACACTCTGGGTAATACAGGAGGAGGCCAGCTTTGAGTGGGGCCTGGACAGGAAAGGACACTGCCGCAGACCCAGGCTGTGGTACAGCCAGTCACCATCCCTCAGACCCCTGGTGCTGGAGGTGGCAGTTTGGGGAAAGATGCAGGATGGAGCTGAACCAAGCATTAGTGGGAGTCAGAATGGAGGGCCTGGGATCTGGAGTAAAGCCATGGAATCCACAGCAGAGAAACATGCTCCCTGTTAGAAGCAACTTTTAGCATGTTCCTGGCCCTGATAAGATAGAATGCTTGATCATGGGACACCAAGCAACCTGTGATTCCAAGTGCCTGTGTGTATTGGCTTCTATGTGACCCATAGAGTCATAGATTGGACAGACCCAGCGGGATCTCTCATGAGATGAAAATGGTCCATGTGGGTTGAGCCTCAATTCCATGTTAACACCCACAGAAAACACCCAGCCCTGACATGGCCCTGAATCACCAAACAAATTGAAGATAAACTGAAGTTAGCCAGTCCACATCATGGATCAGCCCAGGCCTGATAGGAAGGACCCATGAGTGGAGCAGCCACAGTGGTAGGGATGAAGCTACAAATGAGTCCAGCAGCACTGACTGCCCCCTACTAATACCAATCCAGCTATTGCTTCCACTGAATACTCTGCTTGTGAGCATTACAGACCAATGGGCACCGATAGGGCACTATTTCTTCAGGTAACCGACTAGCCCCTAAGTGACAAGTTGAATAGCTTGAACCCCATCCATCCTGGAAGGGGCAGAAGTTCATCCTCACAGGGATAGGCACCTATTCGATGTGGTATGGTTTTCCTCTCTGCTCTCAGACCCTCAGCCAGCGTCCCTATTGGAATTCCTGATCCACTGGCTCAGAATTTCAGTACATTATCTGCCTGGGGGACATACCTCATGGGGAAGGGGATGAAGCATGGGCCATGACCATGGGATCCCCTGGTCATATCACCACCTGTGCCTCTCAGATCCTGCCAGGCACACAGGAGTCATGGACAGGACCCTACAGGCACAACTCACTACCAGCTTGGATGAAGCCCTCTGAGGAATGGGTGTCATTTCTCAGGATGTGATACATGCATTCAATCAAAGACATCTCTATGGTGCTGTTTTCAGACGGCAGAACACGTGGGTCCAAAACCGAGAAGTCGAAGCAAGTGTGTCTCATTCCTTATATTCACCCCCAGAGTGATTGATTTAGTTATAAGTAAATAAATACATAAATAACATAAATGAAAGAATTTATTTATTTATTTTATTCATTATATTCACCTCCAAGGTGATTTTGCTCTTCTTACCTCCAAAATCTGGACTCCACAGGGCAGGAGGTCCTGATTTCTCAAAGGGGGCACCCTGGCAAGGAGACAAATGAGAGTCCATGGAACTACACATTGTGGTTGCACCCAGGGATATTTGAATAGCATGTGCCCAGAGACAAGCAGGTGAGAAGAGGAGGAGGCAGGGCTGCTATCACACAATGAGAGCAGGAGAAGTATGCATAGAAACCAGGACTCCACTTGGGGATCTCCTGGTTTCCCTTGCCTGTTGTAAGTGTGAGCAGAATCATCCAGCAACCCAGCCTGAGAGGGTTTGATATTCAAGAGCCCAGAACCCTCTGTAAGGAAGGATTGAGTCATACTCCTAGGTAATGTCCCAAGGCTCTGCTCCTGTGCTCTGACATCCTCAGCAGGATTAGTGCCGAAGCCCTGCTTCCCATGAGTGGTTCCCAGCCAGTGACCGGTCACAGCAGGCACACTAAGGCAGGCCATTACCGGGAGACACGGGACTCCTCTGATGGCCAAATGTGGCTCCAGGACTCCTCCATGCCCTTGCTCAACTCTCCTTAGATTGCCTGTGCTCTTGGGCGCGTCGAATAAACTTTCTCTCCTTCTGTCCAGCACTTGGGGTCACACTTGCATCATTGTCTGCCGCCTTTTCCAGGGATTTCTGGTTCGCTTCCCATATTCCCTTACAGGTGTGTCCCCTCATAAAACGCTGCAGACTTTAAGCTCCTCTTGGTATCTGCTCCTTGGAGAACTTGGATCAAAAAGCATTTCCATCTGCACACCAATAACTCTTATTTATTACAACCTGTAAAATCTGTCTCTTTATCCAACTTCTGCCACCCCCATAAAATCTAGTTTGCTTGTGTTTGTAGTGTCTCTTTGAATTAACAGGTATTTGTTGTATTAAGACACTAAATTTTGAGGTAGTTTGTGACACAGCAGTTAATAACTATTAAGGCTTTCTTACGTTTCTATTATTCCATGGATGTTATCTACATCTTTTAATTCCCTGCATTTTAATAATGTTAAACATACTTGCTGTTTCTAATCCTTTCCTCCTACTCCTTTTTGAAATTTTCATTTTGTCTTTCTCTGTCCTTCTTTCCTCCTTTCCTCCCTCAGAGCTTTCTCTCTCCTTCCATTTTTCAGAAACTCTATGTGGTTAGGCTAAAAGGAAGCATTATTTGAACCTTATGCTTAAAGTATAAAACCATAATTTACAGGGTAAAAGTAAAGAAAAGGAAGTTATTAATGGAATATAAAAAATACGCCTAGGGTGATTCTGCAGCCAACACAGTGATTTTTAACATTTAATCTCCACCTTCAACTGAATGTTTTCAGAACACATGAGCAACATGAACTCTTTCCCATTCTTGGTACAAGCACTTGGGAAATCAAATTAGCCTTACCTAGTATGATTAACGTCCATACACCGTATAATCCCACCGTCTGCCTCCTGATTATACACTCTGGGGACATTCTTAGCTATGTGTCCAGGAGACGTGTACACCAATGTTTATGGCAAAAAACTGGAAATAATCACATATACATCAATGGGAATTAACAAAATTGTGGTATATTCATAAAAAGTAAAACTTTAGCAGTAAAAATGAATGAGCAGCACCCTCCCACATCAGAGATAACTCTCCTACACATAAAGCGCATCGCAGAAGAATACACATAGTGTGAGTTCTCTGTACCGGGAAGTTCAAAAAACACAAACTGTGATTTGGGTATATATGTACTTATTGCAAAAATCTTTAGAGACAGTGAAAAGGAATAGTAAATACAAGACTCAAGATAGAGGTTGCTTTTGGGGGATATGATTGGGCAACAGTCTAGGGTGGCTTCATAGGTTCTGATTTTTATGCCAGGAGAGGATGTCCAGGTAGTTACTTGATCATAAATCTTTATTTATTTATTTATTTATTTGTTCATTTATTTTTGAGATGGAGTCTCACTCCTGTCGCCCAGGCTGGAGTGCAGTGGTGTGATCTCAGCTTACTGCAACCTCTGCCTCCCGTGCTCAAGTGATTCTCCTGCCTCAGCCTTTGCAGTAGCTAGGATTACAGGCACCTGCCATGGCACCTGGCTAATTTTTATATTTTTAGTAGAGACTGTGCTTCACCATGTTGGCCAAGCTTGTCTCCAACTCCTGATCTCTTGGGGTCTACCCACTTCGGCCTCCCAAAGTGCTGGCATTAGAGGCATGAGCCACTGCCCCTGGCCCACAAATCTTTAAAGTGGCATTTTTCAAAATGCACTTTGTGTGCCATTCCTGATTATTTAGAAATGAAAGAGAAAAGAAAACACAAAAGTTCATTGCAAGAATCCTTAGCGATAACTACACGCGTTAAAACAAAGCCACAGCCAATTGTAAGGAGCCATGTGACAGAGAGGACCAGGATGCCATGAAAAATAGCCTTGGCTAGAAATAGGTCATTTGATTCTTGGCTAATTGGCAACTCTCTACACTTTCTGGTATACGATGTTCAATCTGATGTGCAAGGCAGTTGTATCTTGCAAAGAATTTGGGAATTTGATATGTTGCTCACATTTTACCACACACACAAGTAAATTAATCTTTCACAGAATAGAGAAAAGGCATTGTTGAGCAAAATAAATTAAATGAAAAGACATAAAGAAATAACTAGTGATGAAATAGCAATAAGAATGGAAAACATGAAAGAGCTGCTTTTAAAGCAACATTAGAAGCACAAAATAACTGTATTTTTCAGAATCATACTGGAGTCCAAATCACTTCTACCACATCTAATTAAAAAACACAGCGAAAGATGTTAAAGTGATCAATGGATGCCCACTGAATACCTAGTTACTGAAAAATCTTGTTTCTAGGTTGGAGTTAACCATTTCCGCCTACCGCATCAAACCGAATCGTTGTCATGATGCTAAGCTAGCTGCACAGAGAGAGATGTGAGACACATTTTCCTAACTGCAAAGCACCCTGATTAGGCACATATTTTTGTAGAAGCTTGAGTAAGACAATTGGCATTTTGGGCATTCTTAAATGGAATTACAAACTTCTGAGGAAAAACAAAGATAGTTATGATTGTAAAGGCATTATTGCATGGCACCAGTCTTGGGACTCTTTGATCTAGCTGCTGTATTTTCTCAACTTTCTTGCAACTCGTCAAAGAGAACATTAATATTAAAGGAATTTGCAAAAAAAATCTGAGATATTGTTGTATCTCCTTTCTCTGTCTCAAATTTTTATTCATTACTTTACAAAAGATAATTTTAAAGTATAAAGAAAATTAGTCAGATACAAGAAGCATTTGATTTACAAAATCCTGAAACAATAATGTTAATTGTGGTGCCAGCTACTTGGGAGGCTGAAGGAGGAGCATTGATCGCATGAGCCCAGGAGGTTGAGGCTTCAGTGAGTCATGAGCATGCCACTGCATTGCAGCCAGGGCAGCAGAGTGATACTTTGTCCAAAAATAACTAACTAACTAACTAACTAAATAACTAAATAAATAAATAAATAATAAAGGCAGTGCATGAGCACTGGTGAAGGGCACTTTGGCTGCATTGAGTGCTTGCAAATTTGAGGTGATTACATTCTGTACATTACTTAACATGCCTACTGTACATACTTAACATGCACATAAATTCTTTGATACTCCTCCTTGCAGAGGTGCAGCTTCATTCCCTTCCTATGAGTGTGGCCTGAACTTAATGACTCACTTACAAACTGATAGAGTAATGCTGACATAATAGTTTGTGACTCTGGGTATAGATCATAAGACTCACTAAGTCTGGGAGTGGTCGCTCACACCTGTAATCTCAACACTTTGGGAGGTCAAGAGGGCAGATCATGAGGTCAGAAGTTCGAGACCAGCCTGGCCAACATGGTGAAACCCCATCTCTATTAAAAATACAAAAATTAGCTGGGTGTGTTGGTGCATGCCTGTAATCCCAGTTGCTCAGGACGCTGAGGGAGGAGAATTGCTTGAACCTGGAAGTCGGAGGTTGCAGTGAACCAAGATCCAACCACTGCATACCAGCCTGGGCGACAGGGTGAGACTCTGTCTCAAAAAAAAAAACAAAACAAAACAAACAAACAAAAAAAAACTCACTGCAGCTTCTACTTCGGTTCTGGTTCTTTCTTTCTCTGGGATCATAAGCCTTGGGGGAAACCGGCTGCTGTGTCACAAGCAGGCCTGTGGAAAGGTCCAGGTGACAAGGAAGTGAAGCTGGGGCCAGACAATAAGAAGATGAAGCCTCTTCCAACAGCCACGTGGGGGATTCTTGTGTCTTGTGAATCCCCAGCCCCATTTGAGTCCTCAGATGATAAAGCCCTGGATGACAACTAGACTGCAACGTTGTGAGAGGCCCTGAACCAGAAGCACTCAGAGAAACCGCTCCTGGATTCCTGACCACTAGAAACTGTGGGACATGATAAATATTTGTTGATTTGAGTTGCTAAGTTTTAAGTGATTTGTTATGCAGCAGTAGATAACTAATATACCTTCCCAAGAGAGGATGAATCATTGAACTTTTTCATTTGCTCTAAATTGATTATAAGATATTAAACATGTCATTTGCTTTTAATATTTAAAAAGAATTTTCATGACTATATAAGATCTATTTTATTATCATTAACAATGATTTTTTTTTTTTACCTTCAATTTGTATGTTCTATTCAAACACAAAAGGAAGATCCAGGCTATACTAGGCTGATTCTATGATGACACCTCAGTAACTACCCTTGGTTACTCACGTTACCCCAGTTACTCAGTTGACACTAATGCAGGTGCTGCTGTGAAGGAGTTTTGCAGATAGATTTCAGGTCCCCAGTCAGTTGACTTGAAGATGGGGATTATCCTGCTTGGACTGTCCTAATCAGGTAAGCTCTGAAAAGGACTGGGTTCTTCCTGAGAACAGAGACTCACAGTGTAGAGGGGTTCAGTGTGAGGGGTTTCCTTCACTGTGGGCTTTGAAAATGGAGGGATTATGGGGAAAGAACACTGGTGGCCAATAGGAATTAGAGGCCCTTCCCACTGTCTACTCTGATAGCGTGAAGGAAACAGGGGCCTTAGTCCTACAATTACCAGAAACCGAATTCTGCCAACAAGCTCTATATAAGATTGGGAGAGAATCACAATCTTAAGTGAGCATACAGCTTTACAAAACCCTAAACAAAGAATCTGTCACACTAGGCCTGGATTTCTGATGAAGGAAATGTAGACAAATAAATGGGTGCTGTTTTAAGCCACTAAATTTGTGGTAATTGGTTATGTACTAATAGAAAATTAATAAACAGATTCAATAGCTAAACATATGACATGTTCTCCACTGGAAAGAATTTATGAACTGATATGCACAGTAGTTGCATAAAACCAAACGTTTCCTAACTTGCTTTGCATTTTTCATTTTGTGATTTTTGTGATCCAATTTTCAACACAATTGTATTTCATTCATTCATTCAAGACAATTAACTTAGTGCCTACTATGTGCCAGATATGCTTTTATATGCTGCAGACACAACTTTGATCAAAACAACCCAAAGCCCCTGTGCTTGTGCCTTCCATTCTAGAGGCTTCTTGAGAGTGAGATGGAGCCATTGGAGGGTTTTAAATGAAGAAATGACACAATCTGACTCACATTAGCAGAATTGCTGACCACTGTGGGGGAAACAGTCATGAGCAGCAAGCGAGGGGGCAGAGCTAGGGCTACAATTCAGTAGTGACAGGGTAATAGAGACTAAGGGGAGAGGAGGGCCTGAGGGATAACAGGGACAGAGAGAAGGGCTGGAGAAGCAGGAGGTGAAGTAAAGGAACAGAGTGAAAGAATTCTAAAGCAATAGAATTCTCAGACTTAAACATAGTGTTTTATGGGTTTTTAATCCATTTATCTGCAGAGCCTGGCACAGTGTTACTTGCACCTTGGTCTTTAATACATTCTGTGGGACTGTCTAAAAACTAATTGCCTCCTTATGATAAACAGGTTAGAAAAGAATACCAAATGTCCCAATAAAATATGCACATAGCTTAGATGTGAATAATTCATAAATATAGGCAGGTGCATGGGATGGCCACTGTGGCTCATGCCTGTAATACCAGCATTTTGGGAGGCTGAGGTGGGAGGATCACTTGAGCTCAGGACTTCAAGACTAGCCAGAGCAACATAGAGAGACCTGATTTCCACAAATATTTTTTTAGAAATATTAGCCAGGGTTGGTGGCACAAGCCTGTGGTGGCAGCTACTTGGTAGGCTGAAATAGGAGCATTGATTGTGTGAGCCCAGGAGGTTGAGGCTTCAGTGAGTCATGAGCGTGGCACTGCACTTCAGCCAGGGCAACAGAGTGATACTCGGTCTAAAAATAACTAACTAAATAAATAAATAATAAATAAATAAATAAAGGCGTTGCATGAGCACTGGTGAAGGGCGCTTTGGCTGCATTGAGCACTTGCAATTTTGAGGTGATCAAATTCTGTCCAGGCTCCTGGTTGCAACATACGGTAACATATCGTGCTTTGTGTTGACATGTCCTGGACTCGCACACACAAACTCAGGGCTATGAAATAAAGATAATATAAAAATACAACAGACCAGAGTCACAGATACACAATCTGGGAAAGTAAAACTTAACTTTGTGAGTCTAATTGCAATGTGTTTAGACACATTTATATATGATGGGGCCAAAGATCACCTCTTTTACAAATTAGATTCATGATCATTCAGTAGTTATCAAGATTGTACTACCCGCTGTAGCACAATCGGAGACGCACCCGAGGCTGCTGTGAGACCAGTGGAGATCCTCGACCCCACAAGAGCCCCAGACGCCTATACCGGATTCCATTTTCAGTTCAGGCCCAAATCCCCGGGGATTGGTGGAGGCGGAGGCGGGGCTCAGTGGCCTGGGCTGACCGCGGTCACTGGGAATGGGTCTCACACCCTCCATTGTATACACAGCTGCGACCTGGACCCGGACTGGAGCCTCCTCCGCGGGGATGAACACACCCTACGACTACGCCAGTTACCTCCTCATAAACCAGCAACTGCGCTCTTGGACAGCACCGGACAAGGCGGCTCAGATGCTCTGGCGGAGAAACACGCAGAGCTGCTCAAAACCTACCTGCAGGGAAGGTGGGCGGAGCGGCTCAGCAAAGGCCTTAAGAATAGGAATGAGACGCTGCAGTGCGCGGGTACCAGCGGCCAAGGGGCGCCTCCCTGATCTCCTGCAGATCTGCCCGAACCACCTTCTAAAAGAAGGGGAGGAAAATGGGACCAACGCTAAAACATCCCCCTCTCTCTTGTCCTGAGGAGGAAGAGTCCTCCTGGGTTTCCAGATCCTACACCAGAGAGTGACTGAGGGCCTGCCCTGCACTCTGGGACAATAAAGGATGAAGTTTCTGAGGGAAAGGAGGGGAAGACAATACCTGGAATACTGATCAGCTGTCCCCTTTGTCCCCGCAGCAGCCTTGGGCACCAGGAATTTTTCTCTCAGGCCTTGTTCTCTGCCTCACACTCAATCTGTATTTGTGGGTCTGACTCCAGCTCTTTTAAGTCCCTCAGCCTCCGCTCAGGTCAGCACCAGAAATCTTTGTTCCGGCCTCAGACACTAGAACTTTCCAAGGAATAGGAGATTTCCCCAGGTGCCTGTCCAGACTGGTGTCTGAGTTGCTCCCTTCCCCACTTCAGGTGTCCTATCAATTCTCAGGATGGTCCCATGAAGTGGAATGTCCC
This sequence comes from Macaca mulatta, assembly GCF_049350105.2. Taxonomy (NCBI): domain Eukaryota; kingdom Metazoa; phylum Chordata; class Mammalia; order Primates; family Cercopithecidae; genus Macaca; species Macaca mulatta. The sequence continues at coordinate 153,176,180 of NC_133409.1, read as the reverse complement.
ATAAGGAATGCAAAGTGCCTGAATGTTCTGACTCTTCCCCTCAGAACCCCAAAAGACACACATGACCCACCACCCCATCTCCAACCATGAGGCCACCCTGAGGTGCTGGGTCCTGGGCTTCTGCCCTGTGGAGATCACACTGACCCAGTAGTGGGATGGGGAGGACCAAATGTAGGATGCAGTTTATGGAGACCAAACCTGCAGGGTACAGAACCTTCCAGAATTGGGCCGCTGTGGTGGTGTCTTCTGGAGAGGAGCAGAGATACACATGCCATGTGCAGCACAAGGGGCTGCCAGAGCCCCTCACCCTGAGGTGGGTAAGGAGGGGGATGCGGGGTCACGTCTCTTCTCACGGGAAGCAGGAGTCCTTCTGGAGCCCTTCAGCAAGGTCAGGGTTGGAGGCCTGATGGTCAGAGCCCCTCATGTTCCCCTCCTTTCTTAGAGCTGTCTTCCCAGCCCACCATCCCCATCTTGGGCATTGTTACTGTCCTGGTTGTTCTTGGTGCTGTGGTCACTGGAGCTGTGGTCACTGCTGTGATGTGGAGGAATAAGAGCCCAGCCCAGGTAGGAAAGGGGTGAGCTCCGAGTTTTCTTCTTCCATTGGTGGATTCCCAGCCCCAGAAAGGAGTTGGCTTGTATTCTGCCTAGTCGTGAGGCACCATCTCTGTGCCTCTATCAACACTTACTCTTTTGTAAAGAACTTGTGAAAATGAAGGACACATTTATCACCTTCATTGGAGTCATGGGAACCTGACTTCCAGCAGTCACAGGTCAGGGGAAGGTACCCGCATAGGACAGACCTCACTAGGACAATTAGTCCAGTTTCAACACATCCTCTTACCTAGGGTTTCCTAATCCTGACCTGGGTCTGCAGTCACAGTTCTGGAAACTCCTCTGGGATTTCATGGCCCTGCCTCCTCCCTGGCCTCTCACAGTTTGTTTTCTTTCCACAGATGGAAAAGGAGGTAGCCGTGCTCAGGCTTCATGTAAGTGTGGTAGGGGTAGGAACAGTAATACCTGAGATCCTTGGGATAGTGTGGACAAGAGCCCATAGGGGAGCTCACCCACCCCACAATTCCTTCTTTAGTCACATCACCTGTGCGCTCTGAATAGATTTTGTTTTTGTTCCACCCCAAACAGGGACAGTACCCAGGGCTCTGATGTGTCTCTCAAGGCTTGTAAAAGTCACATATTAGAGGACCTGAAGTGAAAGAGGAGTTGGGGCAGAGGGGATACAGTTAGAATTTGGAGTCTTTGATTTGCTATTCTTGAGGGTGTGGTGGGCTGTTCAGTGTCACTAAATTTGTTCATGACTATTTTTTTTCTAAGACTGCCTTGTGAGGGACTGAGATGCAAGATTTGTTCATGCCTCCCCTTTGTGACTTTAAGAGCCTCTGGCTTCTCTTTCTGCCAAGGCATCTGAATGTGTCTACATCCCTGGTATCATGTGAGAAGAGGGGAGACCAGCCTATCCTCATGTCCACCATGACCCCTGATATTGTTTGGATCTGTGTCCCCACCCATGTCTCATGTTCACTTGTAATCTCTAAGGTTGGAGGTGGCACCTTAGGGAGGTGATTGGCTCATGAGGATGGATCCTTCATGAATGGTTTAGAACCATCTCTTTGGTGCTGTTCTTGTGCTAGTTCTCACAAGATCTGGTGTTTAAAAGTGTGTGCCACCTCCCTGCTTTCTTTCCCTCCTACTCCAGGCTTGTAAGTCATGCCTGCTTCCCCTTAACATTCCAGCATGACTGAAAGTTTCCTGAGGCCCTCTCATAAGTTGAGCAGATGCCAGAATCGTACTTTCATATAGCCTGCAGAACCGTGAGCCAATTTAAACCTTCTGTCTTTATAAATTATCCAGTCTTAGGTATTTCTTCGTAACAGCTGAGAATGAATAATTCAGAAAATTGGTACTAGGAGTTGGGTACTGCAATAAAGGGAGCTAAAAATGTGAACATGTCTTTGGAACTGGGTAACAGGTAGAGGTTGGAATAGTTTGGAGAGTTTAGAAGACAAGAAAATGAGGGAAAACTTGGAACTTCCTAGAAGTTTGTTAAATTGTTGGGACCAAAATGCTGACAGTGATATGGACAATAGAGTCCAGGCTGATGAGGTCTCAGATGGAGATGAGGAACTTACTGGGACCTAACTGGGACGTAGAGGAAAGGTCACTTTTATTATGCATTGGCAAATAACTTGGAGGCATTATGCCCCCTCCCTAGGGATCTGTGGAACTTTGAACATGAGAGTGATGATTAAGGGTATCTGATAGAAGAAGTTTCTAAGCAGCATAGCCTTCAATATTTGGCCTGGCTGTTTGTCATAGCCTACGCACATATCTGTGAGCAAAGAAATGATCTGAAACTGGAACTGATGTTTAAAGGGGAAATTTAATATCCAGGACAATTCCTAATGGAGTTGCAGGAGCAGGACCTCCACCAGGACTACTAAATGGTAGAGTCACTGGTAATGTGCAAGCTGAGTTTGGAAAAGCCATAGGCATTCAATTTTCACCCATGAGAGCAGCTATTTGGGTTAGGTTCAGCACAGCCAAGGATGTGGGGCTGCAAATGGCATTGTGAGCCCACCACTTGCACCAGTGTGCTCAGGAGTCAAGATATAAAGTCAAAGGAGAATATTTTAGAGTTTTAAGTTTTAACATTTTCCATTATGAGTTTCAGCCTTGTGAGGACACTGCATTCATTTCTTTTGGCCCATTTATTCTTTCCACTCTTGTATTAATATTTTAGAAGTAAATAACATTTTTAAAACTGTACAGGCTCACAGCTATAGAGATTTACCTTGAGTCTCAGATGAGACTTTGGAATTTTGAGTTGATGCTGGAACAACCAAGCACATTTGGGACAACTGGAAAATTATTGTATTTTGCAACGGGAGAAAAACATGAGCTCTGACTGGCTAGGGATAGGATGTAATGATATAAATATTTACCCCCTGATACCTCATGTTAAAATCTGACCACCAATGTTGGACATGGTGCTGTTTGGGTCATGGGGGCCAATCTTTTTTGAATAAAGAGCTACTGTCCTCTCTTGTGAGTGAATAAATTGTTACTTTTAGTTTCCAAGAGAGCTAGTTGTTAAAAAGAGCCTGGCAACTTCTCACACTCTCTGTTCCTCTCTTACATGTGATCTCTGCACATACCAGCTCCCCCTTGCCTTCTCCCCCTCCTTACCCACCTCAGGGTGAGGGGCTCTGGCAGCGCCTCGTGCTGCACATGGCATGTGTATCTCTGCTCCTCTCCAGAAGACACCACCACAGCTGCCCACTTCTGGAAGTTTCTGTACCCTGCAGGTCTGGTCTCCATAAACTGCATCCTACATTTGGTCCTCCCCATCCCGCTACTGGGTCAGTGTGATCTCCACAGGGCAGAAGTGGGAGCAGTCTGAGGCCCTCGCCAAATACTCAAACATTTCCAGAAGTCAAAATTCCAAGCCACATGAAACTTGTTTATATAAATTAGTCACTGTCAGACATTTCTTTACAGCAATACAAAATGGAATAAGATAGCACTCTCATCACAGGTATGTGTCTCTGGCAGCCAGCCCCCATTCTCAAGATATCCAGGGTCCACTCAGCCATGAGTCCTCTCATCAATATTCTAATTCTTATCACTCAAGAGATTCTAAGGTTTTTAGGAGAAACCACGGACAAAGACTAAATGTTTTTCTTATAACTCAGATTACCCACTTTTCTTTGACCACATATCTTTTATAGGAAAAGGATTACAAAAGTAAAGAGGTATTGGCATATTAACAGAGCATCATTCAGTCATTCAAAATTAGAACAGTCTGTCATCCTCTTGTATGAATATGTCTCCCAGAATGAACTCACTCATGTTTGCAGACACCACTCAACATTACGGGGTTCCAAAAACAAGAGTGGTCTCAGGGACATATGACTTCACTCTTTTAGGCGTCCAGTATTATTGACCTAAGAGACAATATCTTCTCTTGCTTACAGCACGTTCGAGGAGTTAAGCTAATATTGAATTTTACTCATTTCATAACCCTTTAATTTATTCACTTAACCCTCAGCCACTATTCCTCCTTCTGTCCCTTTATATCAATCTTTTCCAGTTTTAGAGGTGACATCAGGTTTGGCTGCTGTGCTGGCCTAGACTGCAGGCAGCAATAGTATCCTAGTATGTCTTCCCTCAGTCTACTCTTGGTCATAGAGGGTAGGTTATGTAGGTAGGGAACTAGTGGGGGCCATCTGACCACCAGGCTATATAGCTCTATTTAGTGTTAATCCTGACTTTGCCAAATGAAGAGAAGGCATAGCACAATCTTTGAGTTGCTTGGGAATTCTTACATAAAGGTGTAAAATTATAGTTATGGTTTTTGGCTTAAAGATAATTCCTGTTTCTGGTACTTTTATTTGCATCCCTATTCCTGGTACCACTGCATCACATATGAAAAAAGAAATCTGAGGTGAAGTGTAGTCAATATTCCAGCATCCTCTCCCCTTCAGAAGATTTGTATGTATAGTCATAACACCATCATCTTGATTCTTCAGGTAAAAGAGAGGGAGTTACCTAGTGGAGTCACTCTTGCAGCCCCACCCATGTTGACAGTGAGCACATTCATGGAAATATAAAAGCCAGTCCTTCATGTTTATATTGCTCAACAATTAGATTCACAGTTTTTAGACAAACAATGCTTCAATTGACTGTTTCAATTTTCTATCACAGTTTTCTTCTGAGGAGGACATGTCCCTGTGCATTGTTGGTTGTTTGAGGCTGTAAAGTGTGTTTTCTTGCATAAAGAAATGGGACTCAGCAGTCCAAATTGGTGCAATCTCTTTTTTTCTGGTTCTTTTATAGCCCTTGAAGCACTGACATCTACCCCTGATTGAGCATTGTCCAATCCAGAGTCAGTGACTTTCCTGTCAAGATCCACTGGCAGTTCCTTTGGGGTTGCTGGCACCAGTCTGGCTTGCCAGCTACGTATGATCAAAGCCTTCCAATTAGAGAATCTGTCACAGAGCCATCTGCTGCCTCTGTCTGTTTTCTTGACCAACAGTCAAAACACAGATTATGAGAAATGAGATAAATTAGCAAAATTGTGAACAAAAGAGAGATTATCACTAGTGACCCTTTAGAAATTAAAAAGCATGAAGTCAATACTCTGAAAAACCTGAAGTCAATAAATTAGACCACTTAGATAAAATGGACAGATTCATACAAAGATAGAAATTGCCAAAACTGACTCAAAAATAACTAGAAAGCCTGAAATAAGGAAAAACAAAAAATAATAAAGTATTGCTGTTTTACCTGGCCTAAAAAGCCCATTCGTCAACCTTCAGTCCTTTGGCCTAAGTTTAGCTTAAATAAGGACTGTGTATGCTAAGCTTTAATTCTCTATGTGAATGATAAAACCCATCTTCTCAAGAGGAGATGGGTTATGCTGTTTGTTGGAAGAGTGAATTGATTCCCGTTTTCCCCCTTGAAGAGAAATAAAAAGAGCATAGTAAAGAGCTCTCACCCAGTGAAAAGCCCTGGGATCCCCTAATACATTTGCCCTCCACCCTATACATCTCACAAAGTAGAGGACAGGGAGATCGGGGGCAAAAAGAAGAGTGGAGGAAAAGGATTTCGGAGATAATGAAGGAGCTAAACCCAATGCTCCCTTAAATCCTTATCCAAACTTGAGGAAAGAATTAGAACAATGTAAGAAGGACAAACCTGACAAAAGCAAGCAATGGGGAAAGGATTCCCTATTTAATAAATGGTATTGGGAAAACTGGCTAGCCAAATGCAGAAAACTGAAACTGGAGCCCCCTCCATACATCTTATACAAAAATCAACTCAAGATGGATTAAAGACTTAAACATAAGACCTAAAAGCATTAAAACCCTAGAAGAAAACCTAGGCAATACCATTCAGGACATAGGCACGGGCAAAGACTTCATGACTAAAACACAAAAAGCAATGGTAACAAAAGCCAAAATTGACAAATGGAATCTAATTAAACTAAAGAGCTTCTGCACAGCAAAAGAAACTACCATAAGAGTGAACAAGCCACCTATAGAATGGGAGAAAATTTTTGCAATCTGTCCATCTGACAAAGAGCTAATATCCAGAATCTACAACAAACTCAATTTACATGAAAAAAAAACAAACAACTCCATCAAAAAGTGGACGAAGGATATGAAAAGACACTTCTCAAAAGAAGACATTTATGTAGTCAACAAACTTATGAAAAAAAGCTCATAGTCATTTATCATTAGAGAAATGCAAATCAAAACCAATGAGATACCATCTCACTCCAGTTAGAATGGCAATCATTAAAAAAGCAGGAAACAACAGATGCTGGAGAGGGTGTGGAGAAATAGGAACGCTTTTACACTGTTGGTGGGAGTGTAAATTAGTTCAACCATTGTGGAAGATAATGTGGCAATTCCTCAAGGATCTAGAACCAGAAATACCATTTGACCCAGCAATCCCACTACTGAGTATATACCCAAAGGATTATAAACATTTTACTATAAAGATACATGCACACGTGTGTTTATTGCAACACTGTTCACAATAGTAAAGACTTGGAACCAATCTAAATGCCCATCAATGATAGATTAGATAAAGAAAATGTGGCACATATACACCATGGAATACTATGCAGCCATAAAAAGGAAGAGTTCATGTCCATTGCAGGGACATGGATGAAGCTGGAAACTATCATTCTCAGGAAACCCTCAGCTATGTGTTCTCAGGGTCTCTCAGAGAGAGACCCACAAGAACAGAAAACCAAATGCTGCACGTTCTCATTCATAAATGGGAGCTGAACAATGAGAACATGTGGACACGGGAAGGGGAACATCACACACCAGGGCCTGTCTGGGGGTGGGGGGCTTAGGGGAGGAATAGCATTAGGAGAAATACCTAATGTAGATGATGAGTTGATGGGTGCAGCAAACCATCCTGGCATATGTATACCTATGTAACAAACCTACATGTTCTGCACATGTATCCCAGAGCTTAAAGTATAAAAATAATAATAATAATGGGTTTATAAATGTGCCTTTAACAAGTACTGAGGTTAGGAATTTTAAAAAGGAAATAAAGCCACTCTTGGAAGATCCCCTCAGTTTAGCAGAGCAGCTAGATCAGATTTTAGAACCCAATTTTTATACTTGGGCTGATTAATTCAATCATGAATATTCTGTTTACCAGGAAAGACAGGGGAACAATTAGAAGGGCAGCCAGAATCATTTGGGAGAGACAGCAGCATCCTCCTGGGTAAGGAGTCCTGCCAGCTAAGCAGAAATTCCCAAATGCAGATCCTGGATGGGATAATAATGACCCCAGGGATCCGGTCTAAATACAAGACCTTAGGGAGCTAATAATTAGAGGGATTACACAGTCCACTCCTAGGACACGAAATGTCCCAAAAGCATTCGAGATCCAACAACAAGAAGAGGAGACTCCCTCTGCATTTCTGCAGAGGCTCAGGGATCAAGTGGAAAAATATTCAGGATTAAATCCAGAAGACCCAGTAGGGCAAGGCCTTTTAAAGGTTAATTTTGTAACTAAAAGCTGACCTAATATTACTAAGAAACTGCAAAAGATTAATGGATGGAATAAAAAACAATTAAGGAAATACTGAGGGAAGGTCATAAAGTGTGTGTGTGTATGTGTATGTGTGTGTGTGTGTGAGAGAGAGAGAGAGAGTTAAGCTGCTATATCTGAAGGAAGAGAGAGCCAGTGGCACAGCTGTGTGTGGCAACTGGCTTCTAAAAGCCATTGATAAAGGTTACTGCTGAGTCATTTCCGCAGAGCTGCCTGTTTTTGCAGACAGCATAGGAGAAATACATAATGTAGATGATGAGTTGATGGGTGCATCAGACGAGGGGAGCCAGGGCACAGCATGGCTCGGCTCATGCCCAGAGAGAGAAAGAGGAAGAAACTGAGTGTGAGAGAGAAAGGAAACAGGGGATGACAGAGAGAGAATAGAAGAGGAAAATTAGCGAGAGAGACTAAAAGAGACAGAGATCAAAGAGAAAAACAGAAGGTAAAACTGGGGAGACAAATAATGTAAAAGGAAAAAAGAGTACACGACGAAGTGAGAGAATGCGGAGAGGTTGGCAGGGCTGGGAGAAGTTTCTGGGGGGTTAAGCAACAAGGAGTTGCAAGGAAAGGGTGCAGGCAGTGCAACCACTGAGGAAGGACAGAGCCTGGGAACTGGGGGATGTAAGGGAGAAAGGGATGTGGAAGGGTTTAGGATCAGGCTGCTTGAGGTGTAATGGGTTGCCTACAGCAAAAACTAGATAGCTGTTTGTCAGGAGGTGGCCAAAAGGATTCAAGTTATGGAAGAGTAAATGAATAAGATGGCATTAAGGTTTTGTTGTTGTTTTACTGAGAGGCTGTAAGGCCACCGGGGCAGTTAGCTGTCAGGAAGGCTGCAGAAGAGACGCTACATAAGGAGAATCAGCACTAGGGTTGTAAACTCAAATGACTACACGGTCAGCAAACAATAAAAAGGAGGGCTGCAGGGCTGGGTGGGAACTGTGGCAGCTGCTCAGCTGTTCTCACAGTGTCGGCACTGCGTTGGCAGATTGTCTGCTTTGTCAGAGGACAAAATTCTGACATTTTATGTAAAATATAACTTTTAAATACTGATAATCAGTTCAAATAACTCAAAAACTCAACACAGGCAAAAGAGGATGTCAGTTTGCAATCCCTGAAGTAGAGAGAGTTCATACTGGGAAAAAGTCTGCCAAAACGCTTCAAGGAGTCATGTATAAAAGTTCTGTTTCCCAGAGCTGGGCTGGGCCAGGGAAGGGTCCTTGCAGCCCAGGAGGAGGAAAAGCAGTAAGTCCCCTCCCAGGGCGGGACAAACTGGAGACATTTTGCAGTTGCTGGGTCACCAGTGGGGGTTGCATGAAATAAAACAGGGCAGCTCTAGGCCTGCCAGGGAGAGGAATGGTGCCTTTGAAGCAAAAAAAAAAAGGAAGGGAGGGCGGAGCCAGAAATGCCTTTGCTAATAAGAGTGCCCATCAGGGAAGGCACCACAGGCTGGCAGCTCTTCAAACCAGCAGCTGTTGGCCCAAAGCCAAACCCAGCAGGGCTGGACCAAGGGCACTCTGGGATGCCAGCTGGTCAGTCTCTTGCCCTCCACAGGTTCCTCCTGGGGTCCATGGACCCTGGGGAGGTTCCTAAACTAATGCCAACCAGTTTCTTATGAAAAGGAGAGGAGAATAAGAAGGCGTCAGACCATAACTGTTTAGAGATCATAGCGTATCAAACTCAAGTTAGTAGCAAACCTTAAAGAAACTCTGCTACATAATGGGATGAGGTTGTTTGTGAATGGGACATCCTGAGAAATAAATGGTAAAGGACACAATGGTTGTGCTGTCATTAATAAAAACAAACAATCCTTATGTGAAAAAGGTAAATTACTCAATAACTGGTCAGCCCAAACCTGTAAATTATATGCTCTTAACCAGACCCTAAAGCTCCTAGAAGACCAAGGAAACACTATATATACTAATTCACAATATGCCTATAAAGTAGTACACACCTTTGAAAAAATCTGGACAGAGCAGGGACTAGTCAATAGCAGGGCAAAAGAATTGGTACGTGGGGAACAAGTTTTAGAAAGCCTCCTGCTTCCAGCAGAGACAGCCATAGTTCATGCAAATGGCCATCAGAAAGGAAACACTATGGAAGCTGTAGGGAACAGACTTGTAGATAAGGCTGCTAGGTAAGTCTCCCTGGAGGAAAAATTTTAAACTGTTCAGCTCAGATATCCCTAAGGTGATATCAAAACCCCAATTTTCAAAAGAGGAGGAAAAGTTAGGCAAGATAGGAGCCACTCATACTAAGAATGGAAGATGAGTGCTCCCTCATGGGAGAGAAATAATAAACAAACCCATAATAAAAAATCGAATGTCTATATTGCATAAGGGAAGTCATTGGGGTCCCCAGGCCATGTGTGATGAAATGCTAAAGAATTATGGGTGTATAGAAATGTATACCCTTGCTAAACAAGTGTGTGGGAATTGTGTGAACTCCCAGGACAGGAAACCACTTCGGTTAAAAGAAATTGTAACTCAAACCCCACCTCTTAAGTTCACAGTTCACCATTTTCAGCCAGGCAACTCAGTGCTAATTAAGGCTTGGAAAGAAGACAAGCTCCACCCAAGCCGGGAAGGTCCCTGTCAAGTGAGACAGCTGTAGAAACAGCTGATCGGGGGTGGACACGTTACACTCGGGTCAAGAAACTGGTTAAAAAAAAAAAAAAAAACAGAAGGAAGGTAAATTGGAAGTGTATAGATCACCTAAGAAACCCTTTAAGCTAATTCTAAGGAAAACCCTTTAAGCTAATTCTAAGGAAAACCTAAAAGGAAGCTATACGCAGGCTCCAACATTGGGGGCTGATATGGTTAGAACTAATCCTAACACAAGGGATGAAAGGAAACCTAAGTATTGTATAGGAACCACACGCCACCTAACTGTAAAAATTTAAAATGCAATCCTATATTAATTACCATAAAGAACCCAGCTACTCTAAACCAGAAAACTTGAAGGTATAAATTAAAAATAAATATCTCAAAAAGCAACTCCATGGAACAGTTAGATTTTAGGTTAGTCACCAACTCTACCCCAAGCCCACCCAGAATTACTGTAATTCCCGGTCCCATTAACTTCCTTTAACCCACCAAACAATAACCCTAAGAGAGTAAAAATAATTAAAATAACTGACTTAAGGCAGACTTTAAAAATTAAAACAGGATATAGAGACATAAATGCCTGGGTTAAATGGGTGAAATTTTCAGCACAAGCCCTCAATAAAAGTAACTGTTATGCGTGCGACGCTGGTCAACCTCAGGCACAGGTGGTCCCATTTCCCCTTGGATGGGATACTAATCCCAAAAGAATGCATTGCATGTTGGCTGTATACCAAGACGAGGATGCATGGGGAAATAAGACTTGTAAAATCTGTCATTGCTCTTTTCCACTTTGCAGAGATCAGATCCTAAAGCAATCCCCTCGTTCTCTATAGGGAGTATCAATCACTCCTGTTGCCTCTCTAGACAGAAGGTGAAGCTCGATAAACCCGTGGGAAAACTCTCAACCTGCACCCACATCCTAAATGTCACTGGGAACCCAGAATGAGGCAACCGCTCATCAGGAAAGGGACCCTCTGTAACTTGTTACCGTCCAATTGGACCGGGACTTGTGCTTTAGTACAATTGTCCATTCCGTTCACCCTGGCATTCCATAAAATAGCTAAAAATACACATGGTCATTGAGATCAGAGAAATTTAGCAATTTATTTTAACCCATATATATATACACATATACACACACACACACACATATATATACACACACACACACACACACACACACATACACACAAGGCTTCTGGATCAGGGGATGAAAACTTTGTATATCTATCTATCTATTCATGTATCCATCTATCTATCTATCTATTTATCTATCTATCTATCTAAACTCTATAGGAGTACCTAGAGGACAGCCTAATAAATTTAAAGCATGAAACCAAATACCTGCTGAATTTAAGTCAGCACTTTTCTGGTGGTCAACTATTAACAAGAATGTAAATTGGATTAATTACATGTCTTATAATCAGCAAAGATTCATCAATTACACTCCAAATGCCCTTAAGGGAGAAGCCAGACAACTAAAGGCCACTAGCTAAATGGCTTGGGAAAACAGAATTGCACTGGACATAATATTAGCAGAGAAACGTGGTACATGCGATATGCTCGGCAGAAAATGTGACACTTTCATTCACAACAATGCTGCCTCAAATGGAACCATCATAAAGGGACTGCAGGGACTAACAACTCTAGTCAATGAGCTGGCAGAAAACACAGGAGTAAACGACTCTTTTACTAACTGGTTAGGAGGTTGGTTGGAAAAATGGAAAGGAATGGTAGCTTCAGTTCTTACATCTCTCATAAGACCCCTAAGGCTGGGGTCTTAGCAGCCACAGGATGTTGTGTCATCCCTTGTGTGAAGGGCTTAACACAAAGGTTAATGAAAGTAGCTATTAATAAACAAATGCCGCTAATGTCCCAACAGAATGACTTACTATTATTAAAAGTCAAACTAAACTCCTCCTCCTATAATGAAGAAAGTAAAAACTTCCAGATATCTAAGTGAAAATAAGACCAAAAAGAGTAAAAAAAAAAAAAAAAAAAAAGAGGAGGGAACTGTAAAAAATAACCTACACGTGATGGTTCATTTTCATAAGTGCCTTAGAATATGTTTAAGCAGTCCACATGGAAATAAAGAGATAAAGAAGCAAAATGTACTAAGCCACAATCCCCTCCTTCCTGCTTTCCCTTTGACCCAGTGTCCAGGAGCTTATTGGTTGGGGTCCCTTCAATGACCCCCCTCCCCACCTCACCAAAGAATTTAGTTTGGGCTAGCTTGCCATCACCTAAGTGCAGCCACTACGGCCATAAGTCAAATGCCAAAAGAGTCCTGAGACAGTCACCAGGCATTATGGGCTGCAACAAAATGCAGCAAAAAATGCAGCAAAAAGACCCTGAAGAACATACTTGAAATCTTAATCCAACTACCAATAGGCGATGCCCAGGAAGACTGTAACCCCATAGTATTCAGCTAATGAGGAATTGGGGGAGGGACTTGCACACTAGGGAATAAATTGTTTTTTGAAACTGTCCCAGGTGTGCCTGCACTCCAGACACCTGATCTTGCAAAACTGTCATTAAAGTCTCTCTTTCGCTGTTCTCTGGGTCTCCAAGTCTATTCTTTGGGTTTGAATGGGTGAATTTCTTTCTCACAGGGGTGTAGATGGCAACGTGGCTCCCATTCCCCTCCCAAATACCCCAACTTTCATCACCTGTTCCAGAAGCCTTGTCACCTACATGCCTATCTGTACAGAAGGTATGAGGGGTCCCTACTGCCCAGCCAGGGACCTTCCCATCTCTAGCAGCTGTCCCCTTTTCTGACCTGGACCCGCTGCACCTGATATTGTCTTCTTCTTGTATCAAAGGACACAGAGAATAATAATACTACTAATAATACTAATGATGATGAAAGCAGCAACAGTAGCAACATATGGAATGGCTTGTCATCAACTCTGAAGCACCAGGGACATCCCTGGAAAAGAGGGCCTGTTACATACCGGGCACCCAAAGCCACAGTCGTTCCTGCTTCCCCCACCCTGGCCTGATCCTCCTTATGTTGGAATCCTCAAGGGTGGTCCCAGATTCACTAGAGGACACAAGGTGAGTGCTGTGATTCCTACTGTATCCGATGGAGCAGATGACCCTCTGCTCCTCTCCTTGGGGAATCCTGCAGGCCACTTCTGTCTGGTAGGTCCCATCCCATTGGACAGAATACCCCCAGACTGCTGGGCATCCTGGCTCAAAGACGCCCCATCCTGACACCAGGTCAGAGAGATATTCTGGAGATAGAAGCCAGAGTCCAGCATATCAGGGTCATGTTGCCCTCCAGGGCCTTGCTGCGGGTCTATTCATGGTGGGGGAGGGGAGGCTGGAGAAGAAAGGGCAGAGACAATCAGGCACGTGGCCAAACCCTGCTCCCCTCTAATGGACATGCAGGGAACAGGGCTGGTCCACTCCACTGTTCCAACTCTGGTAGAAGTCCTCACAGACCCCAGACCCTCTGCAAGTCTGTCCTCACCCTGGGGCCCAATTCCTCTAGGCTGGCAGGAGGATGGGCCTCCAGACTGTGTCTTTCTGCTCTGGGATCCCTGCACTGATGCTGAGGAGGGGAAGGTCAGTGTTGGGCTCCTGGTAGGTGGGGCCAGAGGAACTCTTTGGGATGGGCAGGCTGGGAGGCAGATGGGGCAGCCTTGGCCCTGGGGCTTCCTCTCCTGCCTGACACCCACCCAGGTTCAGGCTTCTGTCAGAGGGCCCACTGCTTCCCCAGATTATGACACTGGACTCTTCAGTCCTTGAACCCCTGTCTTTTTCCAGTGGCTCTAACAGGAGAGAAAAATCAGGATATAACACACCAACAGAAAACACATGCATCCATAGCACAAGGAGAGTTTCCCTGGACGGAGCTGGAGGTAGGGGTGACTCTAGTGGAATAACGGAGAGGAAATCCCCTACCCAGGCCCGGTACCTGTTCTCCTGACACCCACACGGGATTCCAGATGCACTGTAGTTTCTGCCCGAAGTCTGCCCATACAGGGCAGGGAGTGTGTCTTGGCCTGCATAGCATCTTCCTTCTAGATATTTGTGATGTTCATAGCAAAGGTCTGAGCTCTGGAGGACTGGGATACTGTCCATTCCTGAGTCTCCAGGTTGAGAGAGAGGAAGAGCTACCCATAAGAGTAGGACTGCCGCTTTTTCCGCGCTACCTACAGAGGGGTCCATACGGCGTTGTTCTGGATTCCCGTCGTAACTTAAAGGGAAACTTTCACAATGTCCGGAGCCCTTGATGTCCTGCAAATGAAGGAGGAGGATGTCCTTAAGTTCCTTGCAGCAGGAACCCACTTAGGTGGCACCAATCTTGACTTCCAGATGGAGCAGTACATCTATAAAAGGAAAAGTGATAGCATCTACATCATAAATCTGAAGAGGACCTGGGAGAAGCTTCTGCTGGCGGCTCGTGCCATTGTTGCCATTGAAAACCCTGCTGATGTCAGTGTTATATCCTCCAGGAATACTGGCCAGAGGGCCGTGCTGAAGTTTGCTGCTGCCACTGGAGCCACTCCAATTGCTGGCCGCTTCACTCCTGGAACCTTCACTAACCAGATCCAGGCAGCCTTCCGGGAGCCACGGCTTCTTGTGGTTACTGACCCCAGGGCTGACCACCAGCCTCTCACGGAGGCATCTTATGTTAACCTACCTACCATTGCTCTGTGTAACACAGATTCTCCTCTGCGCTATGTGGACATTGCCATCCCATGCAACAACAAGGGAGCTCACTCAGTGGGTTTGATGTGGTGGATGCTGGCTCGGGAAGTTCTGCGCATGCGTGGCACCATTTCCCGTGAACACCCGTGGGAGGTCATGCCTGATCTCTACTTCTACAGAGATCCTAAAGAGATTGAAAAAGAAGAGCAGGCTGCTGCTGAAAAGGCAGTGACCAAGGAGGAATTTCAGGGTGAATGGACTGCTCCAGCTCCTGAGTTCACTGCTACTCAGCCTGAGGTTGCAGACTGGTCTGAAGGTGTGCAGGTGCCCTCTGTGCCTATTCAGCAGTTTCCTACTGAAGACTGGAGTGCTCAGCCTGCCACGGAAGACTGGTCTGCAGCTCCCACTGCTCAGGCCACTGAATGGGTAGGAGCAACCACTGAATGGTCTTAAGCTGTTCTTGCACGGGCTCTTAAGCAACATGGAAAAATGGTTGATAGAAAATAAACATCAGTTTCTAAAAAAAAAAAAAAAAAAAAAAGAGTAGGACTGCCTAAAGCCCCTGGTGCTGCCGGCTTCCTGATCTCACAAACCCTAATCTCCTGGAGGGAATGCAAGTCTACCCCCACCCAGCAGTGACTTCTCTATTCCAGTCCCAGTGAGGAACTCAGACCACAGGGGACCCCTTGCTGGCCCTCCTCCATGCCTTTCTGGGTGGGCTGAGTGCCGGCTCACCTCCCTGCTGAGCTCCGCTGACTCCCATTCCTCACCCCTACCCCCAGCCAGATCCAGTGGGAACAGACAGGTCCCTGCTCTCTGCCCCCAGCTCTCCTGGAAAAGGCCTCTCCCATCACTCTTGCCCGCTGCCTACTCTCACCTCCTTTCTGGCCCTTGATATATGCCAGGGCCCTTCTGAGGTCCTTCCCGTTCTCTATCAAGTCCTCAGTCTGTGTCCCAGGTCTCAGCTCCCAGAACTGCTTCCACCCACTGTCCCCGGGACCCAGCCCTGCCTTTCTGCCTGTTGAAGAGCAGGAAGGGCTGACCATCCAGATGTCCCTCAGTGAGAAACCCTGACTGCACAGATCCATCCCGGGACAGCACTGTGCGGTTGTAATGAAGACTGTGGGGCCCTGGGGAAGAGGAAACTACAGATGAAACTTCTTCCTGGAAGCGACTTTAC
The DNA here is from genome assembly GCF_049350105.2 of Macaca mulatta. Classification (NCBI taxonomy): domain Eukaryota; kingdom Metazoa; phylum Chordata; class Mammalia; order Primates; family Cercopithecidae; genus Macaca; species Macaca mulatta. Next base: position 153,160,142 of record NC_133409.1, on the reverse strand, counting down.
ATCGAAGTTAACACACAGGTCTGCGGTCCCGACCTTCCTGAGGAGGCAGGAAATGCACACAGGCAAAGGGACAAGAATGAGGATTTTAGATACAAGGAAAACTGGGAGGGCAGGAGGATGGAGGAGCGGACTGAGGAACGGAAGATGGGGGAACGGAGATGGCAAACATGTAGGCCAGGTGCCAAGGCAGAGCAGCCACAGGCCACCTAAGGGTATAGGGAGGAGGCCAAGGAGAGAGGCTGCCCTGCAGTGGTGAGGGAGGAGCATGAAGGCAGTGGTGGAAGGAAGGTCTGCCAGGGAAGAGGGTGGAAACAGGAAGTGACCCAGGCTCAGGTTGACCCATGACCAGCATGGTTGTGCTGCACAGGTGAGGGTGAGAGGGAGTCGAGGGCCGCTGCCTTTGAGGAAGGCTCATCGTGGACAAGGTGGGAGTAAGGGAGGGTCAGTGCATCTTTTCAAGAAACAGTGCTAGGAACACTGGACGTTCACATACAAAAAGAAATGAAGTTGGACTCATAACTTACACCACATATACAAGTTAACTCCAAATAAATCAAAGACCTATACTCAGGAACTAAAACTGAAAAATTCTTGGAATGAAACACTGGGAATAATCTTCATGACATAGGTTTTGATAACACATTTATGGATATAACACCAAAGCACAGACAACAAAGAAAAAATTGGTAGGTTGGACTCATCAAAATAAAAATAAATTGAGCATTAAAAAACACAATCTGCAGAGTGAAAAAGCAGCCACCAGAATGGAAGAAAATATTTGCAAATCATATATCTAATAAAAGATTAATATCCAGAATACATAAAGAACTCCTATAACACAAACACAAGACTCAAAAAAACTGTGTAGGCAAAGAATTTGAATAGCCAGTTCTCCAAAGAAGATATACAAATGACCAAGAGACACATTAAAATATGCTCAACATCAGTAGTTATTAGGGAAATGCAAATCAAAACCACAATGGGCTACTACTTCACACCAACTAGGATGGCTATAATCAAACACACACACACATACACACACACAGAGAAAGACAGAGAGAGAGAGAGAGAAACAGCAAGTTTGGCAAAGAGGTAGAGAAACTAGAATGTCTGTGTACTACATTGGGAAAGACAAAATGGGGCACCTGGTATGGAAATCAGTGTGTTGGTTCCTCCAAAAACTAAACAATGAATTACCATATGATCCAGAAATTCTACATCTGGGTATTTACTCAAAAGAAATGAAAGTAGAACATTAAAAAGATATTTGAACACTCATGTTCATAGCAGCATAATTCCCAATAGCCAAATTCATAGAGACAGAAAGTAGAACAGTGGTTTCAGGGGCCAGGGGGAAGGAGGAATGGGGAGTTACTGTTTAATGGGCACAGAGTTTCAGGATGCACAAAAATGAGAATGTACTTAATGCCACTGAACTGTCCACTTTTAAATGGTGAAAATAGTGAAGTTTATATGTATATTTTACCACAATTAAACAACAAAATGAAATTGTCACAGTGTACCAAACAATAATATAGAATTAGTAAGAGGTTGGGGTACTGGTCAGAGAGAAAAAAACCAAGGCAGAGGTGAGATTCACGCCTGAGGAAGGGCCTTCAGAGAGGAGTGGTGCTGGAAGGGGAGCAGTCACACTCCAAAAGAGGGTTCAGGTTACAAAACCCTCACTGGAGGAAGGTGGTGCTGGGAGAAGGCCCAGAGGAGGAGATGACCACAGCCCACTATGTGGTAAGTGAAGATTTTGGACAAGTCTAGGAACTGAGAGCCCACTGGGGTCAAGGAACCAAAAGAGGATGAAGGTCAAGGAGCCCTTGGACCAGAGCCTGTGTTGGGTCTGGGTGGAGGTGAGGAGATGGGCAGGGCAAAGACTAAAGGATGGCATGAGCATGGAGTGGGGGTGACCCTGGGAGAACTTGGGGTAAAGTGAGAACAGGAAGGGAGGGGTTCTGTGGGGGAGGGTGGGGTTTGGGGAAGGTGAGAACTTGCTGAGGGCCCAAGGCAGCTGGGCAAGAGGTGGGAGCAACACAAGGTCCCAAGGCGGAGAGGGGCAGAGGGACCAGGGAGCGATGGTCCAGCACCTGTGTGATGCAGGGTGGGGTCCTCAAGAGGGTGAGGCTGAGGATGGAGTGGGCAAGGGGCCACTGTGAGGCAGGGCCCAGAGCAGGCACCTGCACTGGAGGGGAGGAAGCATCTGTGCTGCCCTGTGCCCTGCCTAAGGCCCAACTTTCATTAGCACCAGGGCTCCCCTCAAGTGGCCTGGAGGGAAGTGGGATGTAGGAAAGACCACGGGACAAAAGGCAGCACCAGAAAGTTAGGGTCAGGGACAGTTGGGAAGGGGGAGGCATAGCGGCAGCACTGGGTGAAGGCTGCTTGTAGGAATGGCCCATAAGGGAGGCAAGAGGGACCTGCGGTGGCAGGGCAGGGAATGAGGGCAAAGGATATCCTACAAATAGATCAGAGAACTGCAGACAGAAAGGGGTAGCAGGAAGCAGGGAGGACAACAGGACCCAGGGGGCCCTGAGATGGGTGGTTGGAGGGAACCTGGTGTCCTTAGATCACTGGAGTCCACAGCAGCGGGGAGGGCTGCCAGAGAGGAAAGAACCCTGGGAGGGGCCGGCCAGGGGAGAATGAGCTGGGGATGGGAGAAGTCGCATGAAGAATCCTCTGCCCGGAGCCTGCAGACTCCAACCCCTCACTCAGCTTGAGAGTCAGGAGCCCCACAGTCCCCACAGCAACAGGAAGCACCAGCTCCTGGTCCCGAAAAAAGGAGGGCCCCAACTCCAGGAACTGCGGCCCGCCCGGGAGCTGAGAACACGCGGACTCTAGGGAAAGGACAGGGCTTCAGAGACCCGAAAGTCGCTCCGAGCACCGGGAAATGTGGCTGCCCCTGTGGCAGAGCTGGAAGAGCCCTCGAATGCCATTCACAGGAACAGCCCGGGGACCCAGGGACGTCAGAAGGGCTGGTTTGTCCGAAAAGTGAGAGGAGGCGGAAGAGAGGTGAGGAGACCAAATGCAAGAAGAGACCAGAAAGAGCAGGGGACGGGTGATGCGCGACCCCCAGGAGGACTGAAAAGAGACAAGAAAGCAGGGATGAGGAGTGGCGGCAACCAGCCGCGTTCAGTTCCGCCACCCCTGACATCGCACCTGAGCCCCGACGCCACCGCAGAGCGCTCGCAGCGACACATTCGGACACCCCAGAAACGCCACGCTGCTCCCGCTCCGCCGAGGGCTGGAGCAATCCTGCCACATCAGCCTCCTGAGTAGTTGGGACTATAGGCGAGTGCCACCACGCCCAACTGTCATTTACCATCTGGTACCAACCCCCATTAGACAACGAACCGTCCATGATCAGGAACTGTGTCCCTTCCATCTTCGTCAGCCTTACGAACATTATTTTTTAAATGGAACTCTACCTATGATTACTAACCATTCCCCAAGACCCCTAGCCTACACTTTTCTGTAGATGAAAATGTCATACATCACAGAGTTATAACAATTACTCAATTTTCCCATCCATATTCACTGATTATTTATTTTGATCATCATAATTTATTGAGCACAGCAGGGACTGGGGTCCTGTCCCCACCTTAGAGGGATTATTTGCACTGCTAAAGGTCATAGGGTAGTGAGGGTAGAGAGGGAGATAGACCAAGCTCTCCTGACAATGGTCCCAAGCCCTTCCCTCCACAGTGTCTACCCTCTCTCGAGGACTTTTTCTCCTTGTGCCAGTTCCAGCAAAGGGTCTTATTCAGCTCACCCCCCAAAAGACTTTTAATACTTCAATGACGATAATAATAATAATAATAATAATAATACGCAAAGTTTGTTCCTACGCATTTAGAGGTGATCACGACAAGACGGGAAGCCAATCCCTCCCTTTTTGGGGTAGGGGAGGCCCTGATAATCTTGGACTTTGGGCGAGTGGCTCCCCAGGTCTAGGCCTGGCTGCCCTCCCCAAACAAATCTCCCAGGTCTTTTCTGTCCAAAGCCCTCCCCCTCTATCCCATCTCCAGCCTCTTCTCTTCAGGCCCATCAACGACGCTTTCACCCTCAGCACTTGCCTTAGATTCCTGGACTTATCAGCACACAGGTGATTTTCTCCTCGCAGACTTTAGGCGCCACTGCTGGGTCCGGAAAAGAAAGAGAAACGTCCCAGCGCGGTCGCTTGTGTAACTCAGGACGAGGCTGCGCTGGGCGCCCGCGCGCTTTTTCAAGTCTGTGGCCCGGAGTTCACTTCGAGGACTGGGATCACCGTCACCCCGCCCTGGTCTACGGAAAATGAAACGTGTTTAACTGATGTAGAAACGGAATAACGGCGCTGCGGGCTGGGGAGGGCGGAACTGCCTTCAGGCTTCTGGCCTTCAACTGCGGGTCACTCACACCTGCCGCTGTGAAATGCAGACCCGCGGGGCAGGAATTCCGAGTCCGGGCTGGAGCGCGATCTGGAATCTAACTCCCTTGAAACAGCACCGCGGTGGATTCGGAGCCGGGTAAGTAGGGAAACGCGCCTCAGTCCCTCCCACGGGCCGCCCACGGATTCCAGGATCCGAAAACGCTTCCTGCTGCTCCGTCTCCCCGGGAAGACAGAGGCCGCCTCTGGGCCGTTCTGATGGAAAGGGGCTCCGCCGTCCGAAGGAAAATCCACAACTAACAGGCCAGGAAAAAGCCTCCCAGGGTCCCGCCCCTTCAGTGAGGATCCTAATTTACTCCCCATCAAAGACTGGGGCGAAGGTCACTGAAATGATACAAGATCAGCGGGGCCCAGGGCGCTGCGGCTCACGGAATCCCGAGATAGCTCTGCCTGGCGTCCCTTCCCTGACCTGCCCCAGGCGGACGCGGTGATGTGTGTTGGCCTCTAGGCTGGAATACATGGGGATCAAAAGCAGAGAATGGGGAAAGGAGGGAAGAATGGCGGGGACATTTCGAAGAAAGGAAGGGAGGGGGAGAAAAGGGGAGGGAAAAGGTGAAGGTGAGAATAATATTTGAAAGATGTAGTTTTATTATTTCTAACTTTTAATTTTGCTGTTTATCTAGTTTTGTTATTTATGAACATTTTTACCATAGCTTTTTTCCTCTGTGTGTGAATCTGTAAATATATGGCTTATTATTCTTATTTCAGAGCCTGTGAGGTGGTCAAGCTGCAGAGAACATGAGCTTCTACCTCCAGATGTGCCAGGGTGTATCTCTTGGGTACAAAAACAAGGGTTTGGTTTTGTTTTACAAAGTCAAAGTACAAACCTCAAACAGGATAATATTTTAAACCATTATTGGGACATACTTTGCATACAATAAATGTATGTATTTGAAATGTGCAGCTCATGGAGTTGTACTGTTTGGCTGTTCTACACAACCACATATCTGCTACCACAATGAAGATAAAGATATAACATTTCCATAGTCCTCTAAAGAACAGCCATGAGTTAAAATTCCATGCAGTCCTTAAAAAGAGGAGGATGAATTTTTAAGTATTGTTATGAGAAGATCTATGCCCAGCCTACTTTTACCCATTTTTAAAAGGATAAGGATGTATGGATGTAAGGATGTACCACTGATGCCGCTTACATAATATATATTTTAAGTAGGGAAAACCCAGAGGATTACTCTACAAAATTTTGGCAGGGAACCCAGGGACTGGGGTAACGTTGTGACTTTTGCTTTCTCTGAAATGTTGGAATTTTATATTACAGTATAAACTCGGATTTTGGTCAGGCACGATGGCTCAGGCTCTGGAACCTGAAGGATACCTTGAGCCCAGGAGTTTGAGACTGCAGTGAGCTAGGATCTCACCACTACACTCCAGCCTGGGTGACAGAAAGAGACTTGTCTCAAAAATAAATAAAGAAAATTTAAAAATAAAAATAATAAACTTGACTTTGTATGGTGGTTAAGAAAAATATTTGTTTGAAAATATTATGAATGTAAGCTGCACACCCAAATAGTTACAGGATTTTAAAAACCGAAGTGTTAATTAAAAACCAACTCCAGAAACTCACTTTTAAGGGGACTTCATATTTTCAGGTCATTAAATCTTTCTCAACATGTCTTTGATAGAGCTGTTTTTAGTGTAGTAGGAAGATGTGTAACAATTTTGCAAAAGGGCCGGGCTGTAATAAAAAGGGAAACGCAAAATCCAGTGGGGACACGCTGTCCCATTTATTTTCAAAGCACGTTTGAAAACTGCACTGCTATAGTGTCTTTGGGTTGAGACAAAGTCGAGGAAAATCTTGTTCCTGGAGTGTTGATTTCCTTTTTCCAAGGGCCAAAGCCTTTCGAAGCAAGTCTAAAAACTCAGGCTGACGTTCAGATCTGAAGAAATCTCAAGAATGTTTGTGCGGACAGCGAAGCTCTAAGAATCCAGCTCTCTTGGGCTCCAAGCTCTCTGGGGCTTCACCCAGTGACAATGGCCGGAAGGACAGGACACAGTGAAATGGCACCAGTGAGTCAGAGGCCAAAGGAGGATTTCTGGCCAGGGGGCACAGGATGTGCTTTGTCATAGTGAGGTTGGGGTAGCGGAGCAGAGGCAAGGACACTCTGGGAATAAGTGGCAGAGAAAAAGGCGCGCTAGGAAGGATCCAAAGCCTTTAACTTCTCCTTCCTTTCCTTCCAGTTGGATTGGAGGGGACCAGCATGGTCCGTGGGGTGCAGAGAATGGGGTCGCTGCAAAGGGGCGTTGCGCGCCCCACACAAGGCTTCTGGCACCCTTCTCCCAGCTACTCCTGATGAGTTCAAACTAGGAGGAGACTAAGACTCGTCCTTTGCAATGTAGACTCCGTATCTCGCGCTTCGGCTGGTTTACTAAATCCATCTTAATAAAACACAAAAACCAAGAACCAAATTCTGCGTGTGGTATTTCTGACCGCTAGAAGGTCCTCCCCCTCCCCATTCCTCGTGTGTGCTCTTCTTGCCCCGCCCCCTCCACTTTGTCTCCACTTTCCCATCCCTGCCCATCTCTGGACCCCGCTCCTGAGTATCTCCCCCCTTCTTCAGAGGACTTCGCCTCATGGAGTACAGACTCCTCCACCTCCAGGAAAAAGAGACAAAGGCCACTGGGAGGGACCTGAGACACTCCTGTTACTCCGCCCCTGAAGTCAGCCCGCCCCACAACGCTCCTTCAGGCTGTGTGTGTGTGTGTGTGTGTGTGTGTGCGCGCCCGTCTGTGTGAATCTGTCTAAATATGTGTGCGAATGTGTGTGCGACTGTGTGTGCCTGTGTGTATGAGTTAGCGTGTGTGTCTGTGAGAGTGTACGTGTGTGTGTGTGTGTGTGTGTGTGTGTGAATGGGTCAAAGTGCTAAACTTGGCATCCCGGAAACCTCCCCACCTTGGCACTGCAGGCAGGAGTCAGTGTTATGTGCACCTGTGCTTTTATTTCAGGAGCTGGGACAATTATATTAATCAGATGTGCAGAGAGGCAAGGCCCCCACACTGGAAAGCGTTAGAGAGGAGGATGAGATTGGAGGGGCCCCTGACTCCAAGTCTCCTGATCCCTCTTACACACAAGGATCTTGAAAAAAAAAAGTGCAGGACACTCCATTCTCTCCTGGGACCGACAGGGAAGCCAGAACCACCATGTATGTCAAATTTCATCAAAGAAAAAAAATTATAGCAAAATTTCCATGTCACAGTTTTAAGCCTGCACAATGGCTCAAATAGAACCAATATCAAATAAATAAATAAATAAATTCCTAGCTCAGGTGAGATCACTGAAGTTGGCTGTCAGGTGTTAAGGAAGCTGCAGGTATAAAGGACATCTCTAGCTAGGGCTGCAACCCAATCGCCCCTGCATCTTAGGGCCCCTGGAAAGGACCCTCTCCATTCAATAGTGCAGGGTGTGGATATTTTGGGGGAGAAATGTAGACTCTCCTTAGACCCCTGGGGTTTGTACATTCACTTTCTGACTTTTTAGGTGTTGACTTCATTTTTGAACAAATTACAGTTACATAATTTGCTTTAAGTGTAAAACAGGAAAATATTCCTGAAACAGGAAACAAGGGCCAGGTGACCTGCACTGTCACCCCCCTCTGTGGCTCCCTGATGCAATAAAATTGTGAGCCAACAAATCCACGGCTAGGTAAACAGTCAACTCCATTTCAGCAAATGTTTCAGAGGTTCCTTCTTGCCTAGCAATGTTCTATCTTTACTACTGCTTTAATATTTTAAGTCTATCTTTTCCTAACTGTTGGTTTTTAAATAATTCATGTATATTTATTAATTAGGTTTATTGCAGTAAGCTACCTGGAATCAATTGTGGAATGAAGATTGGTAAATAAATGTGTGGTTCTCTATTAAATAACTGCTAAGACCATCTGAAAAATGTGTTAACCCCAAATCCAATCACTTCACGCTCCTCTACTGCTTCCTCCCCAGAGCCATCCTCTGTAGGATAGTAAACCAGAAGGGCCTTCCAGCTGGGCTGCCTGCTGCCTCTCACGCAGCTGTCCATCACCCACACAACAGGCACAGTGAACCTTTCAAATGATAATTAGAGCACATCCTCAACACCACGTCCCAGAGACGCTCCAGCCTCTTCCCTTCCTCTCACCATTTCCTATCAGCCCCTCATCACAGGGCCCTTCTGGCCATTCTGGCCTCATCCCACCAGCCTCAGCCCAGCTCACTCATCTCCACTCGCACCAGTCTCTTGTCACTGCTTCATCCTGCCTCTGCCACTGGCCCCTGCTGGGACTCCCACAGGCACCTGCTCCCCAGAGATCCACATGGCTCACTCCTCATGCCATTAGTTCTCTGCTCAAATGTCCCTTGGTGAAGTTTTCAGGAACCTCTTACCCAACAAAACACATCTCCTGCCATCCTCACCACCACCAATCTTCTAACCCAGGTATATTTTCTCCATAACATCACTGATATTAGAATAAATTTGAAAGTTGTCATCGTACCACTGAAATATCTTTGAGGCCAGGACCTTGTCCAGTCACCACTTGCATCCCCAGCATCTAGAACATCCCAGTACAGAGGAGGGACTTGACAAGGGGTGAATGATGGGTGAAGATAATTGGTATGCTGCTTTTGTGTCCGAGGCGGGTGCATCACCTGAGGTCAGGAGTTCGAGACCAGCCTGATCAACATGGTGAAACTCTGCCTTTTCTAAAAATAAAAAAAATTAGCCACGTGTGGTGGTGCACGCCTGTAATCCCAGCTACTTGGGAGGCTGAGACACATGAATGGCTTGACCCTGGGAGGTGGAGTTTGCACTGAGCTGAGATTTTGCCACTGCACTCCAGCCTCAGTGACAGAGTGAGACTCCGTCTCAAAAACAAAACAAAACAAAAAGATCGTGCACTTTGACCAAATAACTTACATTTGAGAAATCTATAATTCTACAATGAAATCCAAAATATAGAAGAATCTTTAGGTATAAGGATATTAATCAGATATTATTTACAATAAGGAAGAAGAACTTGCAAAAGAAAAGTAGCTAGGTCATTTTTTGGAAATAGTATACAACCAGGAAAAGTACTGTTTAAGAAGAGTTTGTGATAACATATAAAGTTGCTTATTGATAATAATGAAGTTTGAAAAAGCAAGATTCAGAATAACTCATACAGTGTGACTACACTAGGTCGTCCTGCACAGACACCACAAGCACAGATACCAGGGATGGAAACTCAGGGGGTGGCTGCAAAGCACAGCTCCAGGGCCCCTTTTCACTGAAGTCTTTGAGGCTCTGCCAGGCAGAGGTTCATCCTGAGCCTCCCAGTGGGGACACAGGTGTTTCCACATTTCTGCTTCTCTACATTTTTTATATTTTCTGTAATTGAGCAGATTCCACTTCCTAAAAGGATAAAATGCTGATAATGAAGTTTTACAACATTTGAAATACAATTTTAATGAAAAAGTCCAAATGTCCTGTCCCAAGTCAGGTCATTTTCTTTTTTTTTAGAGATAGGGACTTGCTCTGCCACCCAGGCTGGAGTGCAGTGAGTTGATCATATAGTTCACTGCTGTCTTGAGCTCCCAGGCTCAAGTGAAGAATCAGTCTCCAGAGTAGCCAAGACTACAAGAAAGCACCAAAATTACCATCCAATTAAAAAAAAATTAAACAGAATACATCTCACTGTTTCCTAGGCTGGTCTTGAACTCCTGGGCTCAAGTGATCCTCCTCCTGTAGGCTCCCCAATGTTCTAGGATGACATGGGTGAGCCACTGTGATCAGTCCTAACTTACCTTGAAGCAAAGTCTCCTTGCAACATCACAGCACAAAAACTCCAGCTGACGGAGCCTTCAGAAAGAAGAAATAAACTCTTCCTCCACAATGTCTGATCCATCCCTGGGTTATAGGCGTCGGCTGAATGATAAAGTCAACACTGAGAATATGACCATTTTAGATTATCGATTGTCATTTAATTTTAATTCCACCACACCTGAGAGAGTGGGATGGATTCTTTCTTTTATTATGATTGGAGCATCTGAGTCCCTTCCATCCTGAACATCTGACATGGGTGCTTCAAAAATGTAGGTCTTGAGACTTAAAGGGCACTCGGTCTCCTGAGCAGGCCCCCTGCATGCGCCACACCCACAGAGGCTCCATAACAGTGGGAAGAGCAGCCAGGGTCACAGCCCAGGTGGGTTCACACTGAGGGACCATCCACATCCAGGGTACCTGAGGAGGGGCTGGGGTAAGAGTCCAGCCTCTGCCTAGGCTGCGGGTGACAGGTGGGTGGGACAGTCAGCTACTGAATATTACTGGAGTTATTGCCTTTTTTCTCCTGAAGACCCCTGCACACACCAAAACTCCACATTTTTTGTGGAGCAGTTTTCTTTTTAGAAATGTAAACACCCCCCAATCTTAAAGCCACCCAATATCACTCATAGTGACATCGCAGTAGGATAAGCTCTTAACTCCCACCAAATTAGCCTCAGAGGTGTAGTTTTTGTTTGTTTGAGATGGGGTCTCACTTTGTCATCCAGGCTGGAATGCAGTGGCATGATCACGGCTTACTGCAGCTTCGAACACCCCGGCTCCAGCGATCCGCCCACCTCAGACTCCTGAATAGCTGGCACTACAGGTACGCACCACAAGCCCCAGCTAATGTTTTGTGTTTTTGATAGAGATGAGGTTGTGCCATGTTGCCCAGACTGGTCTCTAGGGCCTGGGCTCAAGAGATCTGCTGCCCCAGCCTCCCCAAGTGTTAGTATTAGTATGAAGCCCCACACCAGGCCTGACGCTGAGTATTTGGAGCTAAGGCAGGAAGTTGATGTGGGGTTTGCACCTGGTTAATTTGAAAGGTGGTTCTGAAAGGTAATGTGTGATTAGGTAGACCTTGGCGGGGAAGCATAGATGTCTCTGATGAGAAGAGAACAAGGCAGATGGGAAGCTTCTAAAAGCGAACGTCAGCGGGCCCTGTGCTCACACAGCACTGGGATTTGGAAAACGTTCTCCCATCCACTTTTGGCTTGTGAGTTTTTATTCCTCCTTCTTGTCTCCTAGGTCATTGCAGGGAATCCCTTCATTTGGTAATCATTTATCAAACACCTACTATGTGTCAGGCATTGTGTTAAAGGAGCTGGGGCTGAGTTAAGAGGAACCAAACACCCTTGTCTTCAAGGTTGAGCCAGTCTTGCTCAGGCAGAGATCAGTAAGGAAATTCTTACACAAATGGTTGACAGAACATGCAACTTGCTTTGCAGATGCACAAGGACATCAACTGCTCTGACCAAGGAGTCACAGAAGCTTCATAAGAGACAACATTTGAGCTGTGTTTTGAAGTATAAGTAGGAGCCCGACAGGCATCCAGGATAGGAGAGCATTGCTCAGAACCCAGGAACATGAATTTTTCTCCCCTAGGCCAGGCCAGGACTCAGACTAAGCTGACTGAGGAGCCAGAAGCTTCCTGGAAAGGAAGTGCGTCCCACATCTGACCATCCAGAAGTCACAGCTGCTCAATATTGAGTCTTGAGACAGAGAGAGAGAGGCCTGATTTGAAATGCAGAATTCTACTGGGGGCCTGTTAAAATGCAGTTTCTGATTCAGTAGGTCCGAGGCAGGGCCTGAAAATTGTATTTCTAACAAGTTCTCAGGTGATGTCAATGCTACTTGTCCCAGGACCACACTTTGAGAATCAGTACCCTACGGCAATCCATATTGGTTTCTAATATCAGAAGAGGGCTGAGAGGCAGAGGTATAGGATACACTAGACCATGTCTGGCCCATCCTGGACAGCACCCCACCCAAGGCTACAGCGTTTGATTTCCTTGGGATCCCGGGAATGGCAGACACCCAGGAAGGAACCAAATGTGGGATTACAGAGCAATCCAGAGGCTCAGTTTCACACAGCATCTGGGGCTCCCACTACTTCACAACTGGCCCCCACACCCTCAATCCTTCCCACCCCTTATGAAACTGACCTATGGGCCTTGCTCTGCTGTCCTGGGATGTTTGGGCCTGGGATGTGACCCTAGGAGCTCTGACTGTACCTTCTGATCTAAATACAGGGTGACTTCATATGACACACACTTAGAATGGGCTCATAATGAGGACCTTCCAAATTCAGCAAAGGGTTCAATCACGTGTTTTCCAGGAGAATTACCCAAGTGTTCTCTTTTTAAAATATCACATCCTTGAGCCCACATGGACAATGGAGGGAGTTCTGAGCATGCTGAAGCCACAATTGGCACACTGGACCCCATAGAATTCCTTGTAGATTGGGCTTCACCATTTACATCAGGATTTGGTCTAAATTTCCTTCATCAAGCCAATTGTATTTGTTAATTAACCATGCCCTCATTTTGCCTTTTAATGAATGAAAGACAGACACACACATAAAGAGAGATAGTGCAATGAAAAAGAAAATAACATACTGAATTAAAGTGGCAGGAAACAGGTAAGAGAATTAATTCTGTCAGGCTTTTTTTTTTTTTTTTTTTTCTTGAGATGGAGTCTCGCTCTGTCACCTGGGCTGGAGTGCCGTGGCCGGAGGCTTTTTTTAAAAAAAAAAAAAAAAAGTTTTTTATTTTGAAGGATTTGATTTTGTTTGTTTTGTCTGCCTTGGAATTATCTTCTATTTTATGTTTTGACTTGGCTCAAAATTCAAGAAGTTAAAAGTCTCTCTCTTATGCTACCCTATCTTGACAGGCAGTCATTTATATCAGTTTCTTGCTTATTCTTTCAAAGACATTTTATGCATATGCGAGTCAATCTAAATGTATAGGTATATAATCTTTCTCCCACTTGACACAAATTTTAGCAAACTACATCTGCTTTCCTGCACCTTCCCTTTTCCCTTCACATTGTATCACAAAGACCATCACATGAAGAAATACCAAGAGCTTTGCTACATCTTCATTTGAAATTTTCATGATCCTCCATTGTATACATATGTAATATTTTTTTAAAAAGTAGATTGCTTCTTTTGAGTGTGGTGCTTTTTAACCAGTCCCCTCTTGATGGGCATTTGGATTATTTCTTTCAGAGAACAATTTTGCATCATGTAGCATCATGTGGAAAAAGTGCAGTGACCCCACTCCCACATGCATATCCTAGGGGAGCTCACATATCCCTGAGAGCAGGAGGCAATGTCCCAGGATGTTCATTGCAGTGAGGTCTACAGTAGAGACAACCTAAAGGTCAATGAAGAGGGAAAGAGATAAATTATACTATATTCCTCCCATGGAATACTATCCAGTAATGAAAGCAAATGAACTATTTGTATAAACATAGATTCATGTCATAGAACATGTTAACTGAAAAAGCAAGCAAATGAATGATAAAATTAGCAAGAAACAATTTCTAAGAAGTCTAACAGCAAAGCCAGGCAAAGTGGTGTACACTTGTAATCCTAGCACTTTGGGAGGCCATGGTGGGTAGATTGCTTGAGTTCAGGAGTTCCAGATCAGCCTGGGAAACATGGCAAAAACCCCTCTCTCCAAAAAATACAAAAATTAGCCCTGCATGGTTGAGCACAGCTATACTCCCAGCTACTTGGGTGGCTGAGGTGGGTGGATCGCTTGAGCCTGGGAGGTTGAGGTACAGTGAGCTGTTTTTGCGCCACTGCACTCAAGCGTGGGTGACAGAGTGAGACTCAGTCTAAAAAACAACTCTAAAAGACTTCAAACAAAGAGATTTCCTAACACTTAGTACAAATATAAAGGCATGCACCACATTCAAGGCACACATCCTCCTGCAATTCTTGCTTTGCTCAGTACAGTATTGACTGAAGCACATGCATATCAGAACTGTGAAAAATCAAGGCTATCGACATACATTTCTATCATTCTTCTGTGTATACTACATACAGCCAATAATATTAAAATGTCACCAATTGACAAACCTGGGTGGTGCCTTCAAAAAGATTTTTTTATAACTCTCTATTCTTTCTTCCAGCTACAATTACTTTGAATTAATATTTGTGAAGTGAATCCACAGGAACCGAGCAAAATAAGAAAAGAGTTATTGAGTGTGAGGAAAGCTGTGGAGAGGTACAGACAGATGGAGAGATGACAATACCGAGTATGTCAATGACCTTCACAGTAACAGACCTTTTGGAGGAGAGTGAGCTGGAGCCAGAATGAAGTGGATAGAATATAAAGAGGGATGAAGGGGTGGGGACTTCAGGGAGCAAATATGGGGTTGGGCAGGTTAGACTGGGAAGTGTGGATGGATTCTGGACGTTCCGTTTTTGGTCTAGCACCTACAGAAAGAGAAATCACGTTTATTTAGCTCCTTCCACAATCTTTAGAGAAATCTTCTGAAACATTACAAAGAAGATACACAAACGGCCAACAGTCATCTGGGAAAAATGCAAAGTAAAACCACGGTGAGAAACCCCTAAGTGCTTATTAGAATGGCTGAAATTTCTTTCTTTTTTTTTTTTTAATTATTATTATACTTTAAGTTCTAGGGTACATGTGCATAACGTGCAGGTTTGTTACATATGTATACTTGTGCCATGTTGGTGTGCTGCACCCATCAACTCATCAGCACCCATCAACTCGTCATTTACATCAGGTATAACTCCCAATGCAATCCCTCCCCCCTCCCCCCTCCCCCCTCCCCATGATAGGCCCCGGTGTGTGATGTTCCCCTTCCCGAGTCCAAGTCCAAGTGATCTCATTGTTCAGTTCCCACCTATGAGTGAGAACATGCGGTGTTTGGTTTTCTGTTCTTGTGATAGTTTGCTAAGAATGATGGTTTCCAGCTGCATCCATGTACCTACAAAGGACACAAACTCATCCTTTTTTATGGCTGCATAGTATTCCATGGTGTATATGTGTAGAATGGCTGAAATTTCAACGATTAATAAATATAAATGTTGGCAAGGATGTGAAGCAGTCTCATCCATTGCCTATAAGAATATGAAACAGCCACTCTGAAAATCAGTTTTGTATCATCTGATAAAGTTAAACAAGCTAGTACTCTATGGCTGGCATTTCCACTCCTAAGTATTTACTCCAGAGAAATAAAGTTATGTCCAAGAATTCCTGTACAAGTATTTCCATAGTTCCTTTATTTGTAACAATAAAATAAAGAGAATAGCCCCACAATGTACAAAAAAAAATTGTGATTCAATCATACAATGGAATACTACCAGCAATAAAAATGAATGAACTACTGATACAACAACCTGGGTGGATCACATAGATATTATACCAAGTGCAAAAAGCCAGACACAAGGGAGGCCACATGGCATGAGTGGATACGTATGAAGTTTTAAAACAGGAAGAACTACTCTGTCATGATAGTCATCAAATCAATGGCTGCTGGGCAAAGGGGGGCTAGGTTGAATGCAGAATAAAGAGAACTCTGTGTATCTGGATAGTGGCATGGGTGATATGACTGTATTTGTCAAAATTCATTGATGAATTTGATACAGATCTGATCATTTCAGCATATGTAAATTTTACAAGTTTAAAATGCATACAATAAAAATTTAAATGTTAGTAATAAAAAAGAGTAATTGAAAATATTAGCAAACAAATCCAATAACAGATCCAAACAATACACCATGATCAAGTGAGTTTTATATCAGGGATGCAAGGATTGTTTGACATATGTGAATAAAAAAAAATGTGATATACCACATCAACAGAATGAAGGACATAAACTGTATTATCATCTCAATAGATGCAGAAAAAGCATTTGGTGAAACTAAACATTGCTTCTTAATAAGAACTCTCAAAGGAATTCCTTTGACAAAGGAACCAAGAATATACACTGGGGAAAGAACAGTGTCTTAAATAAATGGTGCTGGGAAAATGCTATCAGATGCAGAAGAATGTCACCAGACCCCTGTCCCTCACCATACACAAAAATCAACCCAAAAGGGATTATAGACTTAAACGTAAGACCCAATACTATAAAACTACTAGAAGAAAACATATGGGAAACACTAAAGGACATGAGGCTAGGCAAAGATTTTATGGCTAAGACCTCAAAAGCACAGGCAGAAAAAGTAAAAATAGACAAATGGGACTATACTAAGCTAAAAAGCTTCTACACAGCAAAGGAAACACCCAACAGAATGAAGAGATAAGCTGTAGAATAGTGAAAATATTTGCTATAAGTATTCACCCAACTAGTATATTCATCCAATTAGTATATTCTAGACTAATATCTAGAATATGCAAGGAACTCAAAACTTAGCAGTAAAAAATACAAATAATCCAATTAAAAAGTGGACAAAGGATCTGAACAGGCATTTCCTAACAGGAGGCATACAAGTGGCAAACAGGTGTATGAAAAACACCCAACATCACTAAATACCAGGAAAATGTAAATCAAACTACAATGAGATATATCTCACCCTAGTTAGAATGGCTATTATTAAAAAATAAAAAATAATACATGCTGGTGAGCACGTGGAGAAAGGGGAACTGTTATTCACTGTTGGTGGTAATGTAAATTAGTGCAGGCATTATGGGAAACAGTAGAGTGATTTCTCAAAAACCTGAAACTATTAATGGAACTACTATCCCATGCAACAATTCTAATTCTGGGTATTTATCCAAAGGAAATGAAATCAATATATGAAAAGAGTACCTGCACGCCCATGTTTATTGAAGCACTATTCACAATTGCAAAGATGTGAAATCAATGGGTGAATGAATAAAGTAACTGTAGTATATACACAATGGAATGCAATTCAGCCATTTTAAAAAGAACGAAATCCTGTCAGTTGCTCCAGGATGGAACCAGAGGTCATGTTAGGTGAAATAAGCCAGGCAAGGAAAGACAAATATCACACATTGTCACTCATATATGTGAGCTAAAAATGTTAATCTCGTGGAGGTAGAGTGTAGAATGACAGTTACCAGAGGTTGGGAAGAACGTAGGGGTGGGAAGATGTAGAGAGGTAGATTAATGGATACAAACATTCAGTTATACAGAAAAAATAAGTTCTAGTGTTCTAGAGCACAGCAGGCCAACTAAAGCTAACAAAAATATATATTTCAAAATAGCTAGAAGCGTGGATTTTAAATGTTCCCAATACAAAGAAAAGATAAATGTTTGAGGTGATGGGTTCCCCAAACACCCTGAGTTGATTATTCCACATTCTGAGCATGCATCAAAGATCACATGTGCCCCATAAACATGTGTAAATGTTATGTATTACTTTAAAACAAACTCAACACAATATGGGACATTTTAAACGGTACAAAAATAATGAGCATATTAAAAATTTGGCAAATATTTTCTTTTTATTAATATCAGCTTTTATCTTTTGTAAGTCCCAGGAGAATGAAGCCGATACAGCATCAGAAGAGGTGGCTCTCCTGAGAGAATCTTCTTCCCAGTTAAAAAGACAGAAACAGAATTCCTGGAGAAAGTAAGACTTTGGAGAACTGCATACACCTCTTCTTGGTGTCTGGGATTACCCAGACTTAGGGAGGGTTCACCTTCTGGGAAAAACAAAACTTTGCTTCTTGTCCTTTTTTGTTCTTACGGCAAGACCAAAATTTCAGAAAACCAAGATGAAGCACCAAGCTAAAGGGATGTACTCTCTCTCTCTCTCTCTCTCTGTTTTTTTGTTTTTGTTTTTGTTTGTTTGTTTGTTTTAGAATATCCACTACCAAGGATGATCCACTCTGTTATGAGATGAATTGTGTCCCTCCCCAACCAAAATTCATATGTTGAAGTCCTGTGTTGAGAAGACAGAAGTGGCTGTCTACAAGTCAAGGAGAGAGGCCTCAGAAAAAAGCAACTCTGCAGCACCTTGACCTTGTACCTGTAGCCTCCAGAACTGTGAGACAATACATATTTATTATTGTACTCACTCAGCCTGTGGTACTTTGTTATGGCAGCCCTAGCAAATCAAAACAGAAGTATTACCTTTTCTACCCGGTCCTATGTATCAACATGTGATTTTTTTAAGAGTATGAATTGCCTGGGATTCCAAAACATAGAGTGAGTCAATGGAAAATGGATGATATAGGGTCATTTCCAAGCCTTTGTGAGTTTCCTGGCCACCACACGAACATGGATGTGTCCCCAATTCTTTTCAGTTTCACCCAGATGAAAAGTTGTGTACATATGCTGACATAGAATTACAAACTGTATTTAATTTATTTGAGATATTGAGTGAAATAGTTTGTCTTTATTTTATAGAAAGATGATGAACAATCATAATTACTAAACTAAAGAGACTTTCTGGCAGGGGATTGCAAGTATACTATGTTTTCTCCTAGTTTTAAGGTACATTTTCCTAATTTGCCTAGGAGTAAATGTCATCACTGATTTTTTCCTCCACATTGATCACTTGGTCCTCCCTGCATTTCAGTAAGGTTGCTAGAACGGAGGTGTTTGTCCATGATTCCCAGAAGAATCAAAGAGGCCCTAGGAGTAGAGAGCTTCTCCTGCGGTCACACAGCACGTGAGCGGTGGAGCAATGACAAGCACGTGGCTCTCCAGGTCCCTAGTCCAGTTTTCTGGGTGCCATGAGAATTCCAGCCTTTGGTTTCTCTTACATGTGGTTCATTTCTGAACCTGAGAAGAAGAATGAACCTCAGGTGACTAACATTTTCTGTTGTTCTGCACTTGTCTGAGAATGACCCCAAAAGATGTTTGAAGATTAATTCTTTGGCTACCAACCTATTTGGCCAAGTCATGGACATGGAGCAAGTGAAAACTGCCTTTACCTATGACTTGCCTGAAGATTCTGAGACCCACGTGAATCAGGTAAGCTTCATACACAGAGGGACACTCACTCTCTTACCTGCTTATTTTCTGTACCTTTTCACATTTCACATACTCATCCCTCCCTCTGGGTGTCTTCCTACTTTGGGGTCTTCTGCCTCCTTCCAGGTGACTAGAGTAGACTCGTTTGGAATAGGGCTTGGCCATCACACTTGTGTCAAATGAGAATGATGCCTGGATCCTCAGTGATGGGCAGCATTGCTTTGAGGTCAGTGATAGTGAGATGACTGATGAGACAGACGTCTCTTCCACAGCAAGTGCTGATCTCATGAAACCCTTAGGTCCTCCCTGTTCCTTAGTGTGTTTGTCTTCAATCTCATCACGTCGGTCATGGGCATCTGTTGCATAATGGACACTTGACTGGTTCATGCCCCCTGGCCTTTGATGCTGTGTTGGGATGTTTTCCTGGCCTCTGTGTGGGATCTCTGTCTTCCCTCATCATATTACATCT
This sequence comes from Macaca mulatta, assembly GCF_049350105.2. Classification (NCBI taxonomy): domain Eukaryota; kingdom Metazoa; phylum Chordata; class Mammalia; order Primates; family Cercopithecidae; genus Macaca; species Macaca mulatta. The sequence goes on along the minus strand of NC_133409.1, from coordinate 153,140,525 downwards.
CATGCCCCATCCCTAAGTCCATCCTCTGAACCCACGCAGTACACCAGCATCCGCATGTGTGCTGTGTGTTCCTGCCCGGCTTTGCCCTTTTCATGCCTTATTCTCACTGTGCCATGTTTCCTTCTCAGTTGAACAGATGCGGTAGGATACTCGCTCATTCTGGAATGTGACCATCTGCCCTTCAGGAGAGGACAGCAGGGTAGGGGTAAAGGAGACCCTGTTGCCCCCACCCCTGACAGCCTCCACTCCCACCCAGAGCTTCACTCTTCTGCATCAGCCCCACTTCTGAACCCCCATTACTGATTGTCAGAATTTTTAACACTACTAAACATGAAACACAAGCGCATCTGCATTATGTGTGGGTGCTCTTCCGTTTTATTGTATTTGGGGTGAGGTTATTTCAGGGAATGGTCCAGAGTAAAATTCTTTTAAGGCCTGGGTGCCCTGCTGTGAGGTGAAAGGAGGATGGAACTAAGACTGCAGAGCCCTGGCTCCCCCATTACCTGCCAATTGTCGGCCCTTTGTTGGGGTCTCTTCTGCTTTATCTGGCCTGAAAGAGACTCAGATGTTTCTGATCCCAGGGTTCCGGGGGATGGTGCGCAGTATTTCCATGGATGGAGGGTGCTGTGGGCACTGGTGGGAAGCTTGAGTGTCTCCTCCCAGACTCCACTGGTACCTCCTCATCTGTTCCTTCAGCTTCTGGACCTTGAGCACCAGAGCCTGGGCCCCTGACCCCCTTCTGCCCTTCCACCAGGGCCTGGTCCAGCTCCACCTGCTGCTCCAGCAACTCCACAGCTTGGTCTAGATCAGCTGTGTGGGGGGTTCAAGGCCCTGGTGAGAGGGAGTGGTGAAAGGAGCATCAGCCAGGGCAGGGGGCTGAGGCCCTCAAAACCTGTGTTGCAGGGTCAGCTCTAAGGGAGGAATTCTACCCCCCTTTTCCTTTTTCTAGCTCATTAGCTTAAGGCCCCTGTACTGAGAAGCCCAGCGAGCTCTTTGCCTTGGGCATAGGCCTCTGGGGGGCAAATAGAGTTTCCTGGCTCAGGGAGTGTAACTGAATTCCTTGAACAAGGATATGGGGTCACTGGGAAGAGAGGACCGGCTGTACCTCCCTGCTGAGAAATAATTAACTGTTAGATGAGGGGGAATTCCTGTTCAGTGACTCTATGGTCTATGCTGCTCTGGAGGGGGCGGGGAGAGGGAGCCATGAGGTCTGGGCTGAGGTGGGGGTGGGAAGGAGCTGAGAGCTGAGAGCTATAACTAGGCAAGGAGCTGCAGGGGTGAGGTTGGTGCAGGGTGGGATTTAGAGGATACTCCCCGGACTCCTGTGCTGATCCCCTTCACATCCTCCACCCCCACCCTTGGTGTCCGTCAACATGTGAGGGTGACCTCATCTTCCCACTGCCCCTGGAGCTGTTCTGCTCTTACGTGTTTGCCTTGGGGTTTCCAGAGCAGCAACTTTGTGAGTCCTGGAGTGCTAGGGACCAGGAGGGCAGGAGGAGGTAAAGACAATAGCAGTAAGAGAGCCTTGAAGAGGGAAAACCATGGTGTGTGAGGCAGGGAGCAGTCTGAGTTGCCCAGAAGACAGTCGGAGACCGCTCTCTCCAGGCCTTGGCTTTACTTCAGTGCCTGGCCCTGCATAGGCCCCACGCCTGCCCTGCTCTGCTGCCTCCACCTCCCTCTCAGCCTGGTCTCAGACACAACCCAGACCAACTCCTGTTTCTGATGTGAAAAATGTTCCTGTCAGTTTAGGCAGAACTTGCTTCAGAGCACTGGCGCCCAGCCTTCCACAGGTCTTGTGTCTGTTTTTCTCGGCACTGTGTTTCTTCTCATGTATTCTTCTGAATTGGCAAGGCAGGAATTACATCACTGGTTTGCAGATGAGGAAACGGACTCAGATGGGTTCATTCAGCACTCACTCACTGGGCAAGTGTCTGTCAGGGCCAACTGTGGTCCAGATGTGCCAGGGCTCTATAGCTAGCTGGTGGAAGGGCCTGGAGGGTTCATATTCAGGTTCACAGATTGAAAACTCATACTGACCTTACTGAAGCACTGGTTCCTGCTTCACAATCCATGCCACAAACTTTATTGTCTTAAGAAGTTGCCACAGCGCCCCCGTTGTGGTCAGTCAGCAGTCATCAACATTGAGGCAAGACCCTCCTCCAGCAAAAATATTAGTATTAGCTGAAGCCTCTGATGACTGTTTGCATTTTTTAGCAGTAGTATAATGATAAATTAAGGTATGTACATATCTATTTTATACATAATGTTATTGTACACTTAATAGTCTACAATAGAATATAAATATAATTTTTATATGTACTGCAAAACCAAAACAATTGTGACTTGTTTTGTTGGCATGGTCTGAAACCAAATCTGCAATAACTCTGAGGTATGTCTGTAATTTCCCTTTCCCTCTTCTTGCTGGCCCAGAATGACCTTGTTTCTTGTCCCTGTCTAGCCCTGCATGCTGTAGGGGTTTGCTTTCTCTGGTAGGTCTGGACACTTTGTATCCCTTGCAATCTAGGCTCTTGGCTTATGACACTGGCACTAGCCTCAACCTCTGTTGGACTAGTGAGCCTCCCTCCACACCTCCTGAACTAGAACCGAAGCTCTGTGCACACACCATTCACACGGGTCTGTATAGAGATGTCGGCTTCCTGCAGAGTGTTCTGAAAGGGTGTTCTGTTGTGACTGGAGGGCATAGCCACAGGTCTCTGGGCAGAGGTGGCTCAGAAAAGAGTAGATGACCCCAGTTTTGGTCATCTGGGAACAGGAAGATCCTGAGACAAAAACCCATGCCTTAGACGACAACACTGCCCCAAAGCTGGCAGCAGCTAAACAGCTTGCTATCTGGGACATCACTCTGCACTGGGGAGCAAGATGGCCTCTGCCATGGTGTAGCGGTCCAGGAACCAGGCCGGGAGGCCTTCCTATGGGTCAGTGCTTCTCACAGTTGGGAGCTAAATCACCTTTAGATGAGGCCTAAGACCTCACGTTCCTCACTAGCTGACTTATTCCCACTCAGTGGAAAAAGAACTCAGAACCTTCGCAAAATTTTAGGAGAGAGAAACTTTCCCTCTTGTCTCATAGTGCTAGGGTTATGTATGACTCATGCGTGAATTGCAATGTGTACATGGCTTACAGTCTTAATTATTAGACTATAAGAGGCCCAAACTACTGTTATTATAGATCTGTAAAACTACACAGTACAAAATTAAACAATCCACAACCAATTAACATTGGAGATAAATTAACTCCATTTGTAAATTTAAAACAAGATCAACAGTCATTTAGAAAAAAAAAATACAAATGAGACTTTTGCAAGACAGTCTATATGATATGCTAATAACAAAGCTTCATGAAAATGACATTTCAACCATCTTAGTTTTGGCTTTAGGTTATAGACTCCAAAATGGACTAACCCCAAATAATTTACGGTAGGGAGCCCTAAGCCAGAAAGAAAGGTGTCAGGGCAGACCTGGGACCTGGAGTGAGCACATCCCCTCCCTCAGGGTCACAGGTGAATCCTCTAAGACCCCTCCTCCCTCAGACACTCCATCCATCACCAGAAGGTCCACACAGCACTAAGACCCAACCACCTCACTGTCCTCACCTCCATGGACAGAGCCCAGGTGAGAGCCACCCCTGCTCCTCCTCCCTCTTCAACCACAGCCTCAGCACCATTGTCTGCCTCGAGTCCACCAGGACTGAGCTCCTCATGCCCTTTCCCTGTTTGTGTCAGTCACACTGGGTCCCCCACATTCCCTGCACTTGCATCCCCACAAGGCTCCGCACACTCCTATTCTGTCCCCACACCATGTCCCCTACGTAACTCCAGAAATCTTCCCACTGCACCACTTGGAATCCACAGTCCACGATCAGCAAAACCTCCTCATTCTTCTCAGGATATTCCCTCACCTCGAAGCTCTAGCAGGAACCTGGGCCTTCCTGAGGACCCCCTCTGAAGTTCCTCCATATGGGGGAGTTTCCCAGGAACTTGTACCCCTGGCTTCAGAGATGAGGTGGGGTCCTTGCTCCTCACCGTGGTTCTCAGACCTTTCTGCCTCCCTCCTCCCTAAAACCCCTAAGCTGTCATGAGACTAGGCCCCACTTCCCTCACTGTAGCCATTCTCTGTGGGCCCCAGGCCGTTCCTTTCAATCCTGACTCTTGTAGCTCCTGGATCACCATCACCATCTTCAGCAGGGCTCTCTCCTTGATTCTTTGTGACCTTGACATATGCAGATGTGGCAGGCTGAGTAATAGTCCCCAAAGAGGTCCAGTCTTAGCCCTTGGAACCTGTGAACAGCTTGCATTACATGGCAAAAGGGACATTACTCATGTAATGAAGATAAAGGACTTTAAAATAGGGAGATTATCCTGGACTCTCTGTGTGGGCCCAATCAAATCACATGAGCCATTAACAGTAGAGAATCTGCTCTGGATGGAGTCAGATGCTGCAGAGGAGGAAGGCAGAGGAGACACAGCAAAGGGGAGATCAGAGGTTCCCAGGAGGAGGATTGGATGTGCTTTAGGCACCATACGTGAGTGGCAGAGAGAAGTCTCTAGGAGCTAAGGGTGGCTCCCAACAAGAAAGTGGGAAGCTCTGTTCTCTCTGCAAGGAGCTGAATTCAGACAAGAACCTGAATGAGCTTGGATGTGGATTCTTCCCCAGAATCTCCGGGAAGGAACACAGACCTGCCCATACCATGATCTTAGCCCCATGAGACTGTATGGACTTGCAGCCCACAGGACTGTGGCATGATAATTAGGTGCTGTTTAAAGCTGCTTGGTTTGTGGTAATTTTTATGGCAGCAATAGACACCTATACAGCAGAGAAGATTTCCATGCTCCATGGCCTCTCAGGTCCTGGAACCCCTTTCCTTCATAACCGTGTCGTCTCTCTGCCTGAATCTCATGCCCTTCTTATCCCCAGGCCTCCTCATGGCAAAGAACCCCAGCCCTTCCATACTCTCAATTTCACACTTCCCACTCTCTGACCATCTTTCCACTCAACCCTTGCAGGGTAGTCGCAGGCTCTGAGGACACTGACACTATTATTTTATCATATGCTGTGATGTAATATCATGAAACACTCATTGCCTATGTGCCTGCTTTCCAGGTGTGGAGTCCATTCTGTAGTACATCAATTCCAACAATCCTTCCACCCCCTTGGGATTCCTAGTCCAGTGATCCTGCCCTATCCTCCCTCTCCCTCAGTGCTTGGATTCACCTCCTCACCCATTCTGGATTCTGTGGTAAATAATTTCCATCCCTCCCTTGTCTCTCCCTTGTGTTGTCACACTTGCTTGGCAAAACTACACAGCTGGTGGATTCCACCTCTGCCTACACTGCACCGGCCCCATGAGCTGCAGAAGAGCAGCACACAGCACACTGTTCTGTCTACCTTCATGACTCAAACCTCATGGGGAACCCCCACCACGGCCAGCAATCACCGTCTCCGTGTGTGGCTCACCCTCAGCCCCCTCTGGGCCTGGGTGACTTTTACACACCTTCTCTCTGTGCTCACACATCCAACCCTCCTTCTCCATTCTTACTTCAGCTGATGACCTTGCTTCCTACTTCACTGAGAAAACTGAACACATTAGAAGACAACTTTCACAGGTTCCACCACCGTCTGCTCACACATCTGCAGCTGCACCACATGGAAGGCGTTTTACCACATGGGGGATTGCTGTGTGTTAACCATCCTGCTCCCAGAGCCAGTTCCTCAGCTGGCGCCCTGAACATCATCTCTTCTCATCTACTTAAAGGTGTTAGTTCATCAATTAATACCTTTTTTTCCCTCTATCATCATCCCTTTTCCTCTTACTCCAGTGCATCATTGTGGCAGTCATGAGGATGCACATCCCAGGCCCTCAGGTAGAGGAAGAATAATTGATGATGCTCCAGCTGTCACAGCCTGAAATCTATTGTCACGTTTGCTCTGAGACCACACCTGCCTCGGCTTTTTCCTGATTGAGGAAAGCAGGGAAACTGAGGCAGGAATATTTCTACTCTGAAGGCTGACTGAGGCTCCAGGGCTCCCTGCCACCTTTACCGAACTTCCCTTAGCCTGCACAGGGTCTAGGATGCTTCCAGCTGACCTTCCTGCCCTCTCTCCTTCACTGGGGCTCAGAGTTGCAGTGTGGTCTGATGGCTTTCCCAGTGTTTTCTGTCTCTCTCCTGAATTTCTCTCACAAGCATTTCCCTTAATAAGTCCTTGCACATTTAATACTGTATTAGGGTCTGCTCCTGAGTACACCATAGCTAACACAGTGGTATCAAGGGTGATACCACAAAGTGGTATCAAGGGTGAAAATGGGCAAAAAAGGGAATTTGAAATAAGCTTTCCCACTGCCTGGCAGACCAAGAGCATGCTATCTGGGTTAGCTGGGGGACACAGACAGTCTGTGGCACAAGGTGCAGCTGAGCTGCTGTGGGTGTCACCAGTGCTAACCTGAGACGATGTCCTTGTTAAAAGAAGCTGTGGCAGGTGGGGTGATAGAATGCCCTGCACAATAATGATGGAATTGGGGGGAAACCCACAAAGACAGTGGAGTTGGCTGGTAACTTCCCAGCTATGTTGATGCCCTATAAAAGGATAATGAGAATCTGCAGATTGTTCACAGCTGTCACTGGCTACGTGTGAGAGCCTCCACAGTGTCTCATGGAGAGAAGCCTTTATCTCCTATAGCGAAAGGATAGATACCATGGAATAGTAGCTGAAGACATCATTAGGAGAGCCACAGTGCTCCAGAGATGTTTGACACTCAGCCAATGCAGGCCCGTTATAGGAAAGTCAGGGCCATGGTGGGGAAACCTGAGATTCTGCAAATTGGAACAAGATCATCCGATGGGTGCCGCCTGGATCCTCTGGGCATACAGAGGAGGCTCACCCTTCTCTAGCAATGGTTCCCACTCCCTATGCTGGAAGATGCTGCAGAAGCCTCATCCCTGTGATGCAGCGGGAATCCCACTCAGGAGCTTTGCAGGAACCAGCCGGCGTGTCCCAATAGGAGCACGGGGAGCACTTCTGGGACTGAAATTTGAGGGTGTGTGATCAAGGGGTCAGAGTGTCAGGCTGGATTAATGTAAATCCATTGGCTTGGAGGCACTATCTCAGGGCATGAGTTTATCAGACACCCCAGTACTTTGATAAGTGGGGGTAAACCCACTGCTGGGGTGAATCTAGAAAAACTGATTCCCAAATCTCAACAAGGTAGACATATCTTAGTTGTCCTAGAACATGTAGAGGATGGAATAACGAGGCTGAGTGAATTGGGCATGGTGAAGCCCCACCAAGACCATGCTCCACAAGAGGATCCAGACGGCACACCTTCCACCAGAGCCTCAGGAATGTGATGGCGAGAGGGACCTGCATCACTAAGAAGTGTTGGGGTGTTGTCCTCTGCAAGCTGGATGTGATGGTAGTAAAGATGGTCCCAGAGTTGTATTTATTAATATCCCTGGGGAGAGCGTGGCCCTGAAGAGACAAAGATCAAGTGGTGGCAGTGACCTGCAAATGCCAGACAGCACTGTTACTATGGCAGCCTCAGAGGAGTAGCCAAGAGGACTCAAGCTGCAGGGAATGTGGGGAAGGTTAATAGAGTTTGGTGTCCCAGGGTTAGGACAGGCAACTAACAAGGGCACTGGTTGATATTTATGATAATAAAGCAAGAATTGACAAGCAGGAGGGTAAAGATTTTGGACCCAATACAGTCATGATCCCATCCTCAATGCCTAGACCTCAACCAAGATTCAGATTCAGATCCCTGTGACAGACGTGGAGTCCATATCCCTAGGAAGAAGACCCTGTAACCTCATGAAAGTATATGCCGGGACAACTTCAGCCCTTCGGCAAAGGAACCTATAGTCATTTACTCAGGAAATTGTACACTGGGGAAAGGAAACAGGCAGAACTGGGGGGATTATTGACACTGGTTGTGAGGGGACACTGATGCCCAGATGCCCACAGCATCATCATGTCTCCCATTGCAGTGGGGCTTACGGAGGTCAAGGAGTAAACCTGGACACATTATGGCCCACAATGGAACCACTGGATTCACAGACCCAGCCCTGGTTATATTCCAATTCCTTGAGTGCATAATTGACACTAATGCACTGCTAAGTGGAGTCGCCCCCACACTGGGTCCCTAGTCTGTGGAGTGAGGACTCTCATTGTGCTGAAAGACAAAGGGAAACCTCTCTCACTGACCCTATCCTGGCCAAATCAGAAATCATAGTGTGTCCCAGCTTGGGTCCTGTGGGAGATGCGGAAAGAACTGGAGGGGGGTTTGAGTCACACTCCTGGGTAATCTCCCAAGGCCCTGCTCCTGTGCTCTGACACCCTCAGTAGCATTGGTGCTGAGGCCCTGCTTCCCATGGGCTGTTCCCAACCAGTGAAAGGTCACACCAGTGACACTAAGGGAGGACATTTCTGGGAGACAGGGGACTCCTCTGATGACCAGCTGTACCTCAAGGACTCCTCTATGGCCTTGCTTAACTCTCCTTATATTGCCTGTGGTCTAGGACACGTCCAGTAAACCTTCTCTCCTCTGTCCATCATGGGGGGATCACACTCGCATCTTGGTCTGTTGCCTTTCTCAGGGTAACCTGTCTCCCTCCCTATGTCTTCTGACAGATGTGTCCCCTATAAAATGCTATAACTTTAATCTCATGATGGAACTTGCTTTTTGGAGTATCTGGACTACAAAATCATTTTCATCTGCACACCAGTGTCCACTTACTTATTCCAATTTGTAAAATCCTTTTGTTTATTCAACTTCTTCTATCTGCATTGGCACCATTTTGCTGGTATTTGTATTATACTTTTGAGTTTGTCAGTGTTTGTGACTTCAAGTCACTAAATTTGGGGGTAGTTGGTTACACAGCAACGGATAACTCATGAAGCCCTCTTATATGTCCATGATTCTATAGAGGTTAACTACACCTCTTTTATTTCCTCCCATTTTGATAATATTAGCCATACATAGGATTTCTAGTTTCTCAACACCTTTTCTTTATTTTAGTTTCTTTTCTCCTTTGTTCCTTCCCTTTCTCCTTCATTCTGTCCCTCCCTCCCTCTTTTTCTTCTCTATTTCCATTCAACATCTCACCCTCCTCCTTCTCACTCTCCTTTCCTTCCCTTCCCCTCCCTTCTTTTCTTCTTTCACTTTTCCTTCCATTCCTCCTTCTTTCCCTCCCTTCTTTAATTTTTTCCTTTTTCTTATGAAATTTTCCTAAATATAAAATAACCCTTTGTGATTGTGCTATAAGTAAGCATTTTCTGAATCTATGTGCCAAAAGTATAATGCCACAGTACATAAGAAACAAGTAAACAACAGGAAGTTATTAACAGAGTCTGAAGGAAAATGCCTGCTGTAATTCTACTGCCAAGACAGTGACTTTTAACTCAATTCCTTTGTTGCAGTGTTTTCAGAACACATCATCAAGTATTACACATTTATTGTAAAAGTTTAAGTAGTTACAATCACTTTGGAAATCATATTATCATTATCTAGTATGGTTAAAGTCCATACAACGTATCATTTAACCAACCCATTCCTAATCATCCACTCTGGGGGGCTTTCTTACCTATGTGCACAGGAGACATGCACATTAATGTATATGGCAAAAAGTGGAATCAGCCACATATACATCAATAGGAAAATAGTGGTATAACCATAAAATGTAAACCTTCAGCAGTAAAATGAGTGAATGACAGTCTCCCACACCACAAATAACTCCTATACATAATGTGCATCATGGGAAAATAAATGCAGTAGGAATTTGCTGTACAGGAAGCTTAAAAACCAGCAAAACTAACTGATACTTGGTTTGGGCATATATAAATACTTATTACACAAATCTTTAAAGAAATAAAAAGGTATATTAATCACAGGTTCAGGATGGAGTCTCCTTGTACGGGAAGTGAATGGGCAGCAGCCCAGGGGAGCTTTGCAGGTTCTGTGTTTTACACCAGTGCTGGGCACCCTGCTAGTTACTAGATTGTAATTCCTAAACAGAGTTTTTCAAATTAAAATATACCTGTTTTTTATAGAAATGAAAGAGAAAAGAATTTCAAAGTTCACTACAAGGATCCTTAACAAGAACTACTTACATTCGAAGAAAACCACAGAGAACTGTAAGGAGCCACGTGACAGAGAGGACCAGGATGCCATGAAAATGGCCTTGGCTACAAATAGGCCATTTGATCCTTGGCTCACTGGCATCTCTCTAGATTTTCAGTTATACAATGTTCAATTTGCTGTGCAAGGTAATTCCACCTTGCAAATGATTTGATGTTACATTTTACCACACATGAAACTGAATTAAGCTTTTACAGAATTGGAAATGCACATCATTGATCAAAACAAATGAAACAAGAAAAGAGTAGGAAGGAATACCCAGTGATGGAATAGCAAATATGAATGGAAAATAGAATAGGACTGCTAAAAAGAAAAAAAAATTGGAAGCACATAATAGAGTGCTATATGGAAGCATAGTGGTGTCCAAATCACTTCTATCACATCTCATTGACTACAACAACGAAAGATGTTAAGTTCATTATAGAATGTCCACTGAATAGCTAGTTTTTGAAAAAAAAAAAAAAAACTTGTTTCTCAATTCGAGCTAACCATTTCGGGCTACAGCATCAAACCGAAGTTATTGGCATCATGTTAAGTGAGATGTGCTGACCAAAGTATGAGATTCACGTTTTTGTAAGTGAAAAGCGATTTGATTAGGCAATTTTTTTCTAAGTGAATGCAAGTTTATTAGAGAAGTGAAGAAATAAAAGAACAGCTACTCCATAGAGCAGAGATTTTTATTTTTTAAGTGTACGCAAATGTTTAGTGAAGATGATATTTCAATGAGAAAACTGGGGCTTGGGGCATATTTCCACTAAATTTGAGACATCTTAGACAAAACAAAGACTTATTTCCAAGGCATTAGTTTTAAGGGACTGAAGTCTTGGAACTATTTGATCTAGTTACTCTATGTTCTCAACTGTGTTAACTCATCAAAGAGAACACTGTTATATAATAACAATGGTATTGGCAGGAAAAACTCAGAGATACTGTTGTATCTCCTTACTCTGTCTCCAACTGTGTTTCCCTCAGTACCCAAAGCTCTGTGATGTCTCAAACTTTTAATCTTGAATTTAAAAAGAGAAGTTTATCACGGAATTAGAACAAAATTATTTTAAAATTCATATGGATCCAAAAAGAGCTTGTAGAGCCAGAAAAATCCTAAGCAAAAAGAAAAAGCTGGAGGCATCAGGCTACCCGACTTAAAACTATACTACAAGGCTACAAAAACAGGCACATAAACCAATGGGACAGAATAGAGAACTCAGAAAAGAGACCGCACATCTACAACCATTTGATCTTCAACAAACCTGACAAAACAAGCAATGGGGAAAGGATTCCCTGTTTAATAAATGCTGCTGGGAGAACTGACTAGCCATATGCAGAAAATTGAAACTGGACCCCTTTCTTACATTTTACACAAAAGTTAACTCAAGATGGATTAAAGACTTAAATGTAAAACCCAAAACTAGAAAAACCCTTGAAGAAAATTTGGGCAATACCATTCCGGACATAGGGATGGGCAAAGATTTTATGATGAAATCGCCAAAAACATCTGCCACAAAAGCAAAACTTGACAAATGGGATCTAATTAAACAAAAGAGCTTCTGCACAGCAAAAAAAACTATCATCAAAGCAAACAGACATCCTACAGAAGGGGAGAAAATTTGTGCAATCTATTCATCTGACAAAGGTCTAATATTCAGAATCTACAAAGAACTTAAGCAAATTTACATGAAAAAAACAACTTCATTAAAAAGTGGACAAAGGACCTGAACAGACACTTCTCAGAAGAAGACGTACATGTGGCCAACAAAAATATGAAAAAAAGGTCAACATCACTGATCATTACAGAATTGTAAATCAAAACCACAAATGAGATACCATCTCATGCCAGTCAGAATGGCAATTATTAAAAAGTCAAGAAACAACAGATGCTGGCGAGGTTGTGGAGAAACAGGAATGCTTTTACACTGTTAGAGGAAAAGTAAATCGGTTAATCCATTGTGGAAGACAGTGTGGCGATTCCTCAAAGATTTAGAACCAGAAACACCATTTGACCCAGCAATCCCAATACAGGATATATAACCAAAGGAATATAAATCATTCTATTATAAAGATATATGCATGTTTACACTCATTGCAGCACTATTCACAGTGGAATAGTGAATGGTGAATAGTCTTCAGCGAAGACATGGAATCAACCCAAATGCCCACCAATGATGGACTGGATAAAGAAAATATGGTACATATACACCATAGAATATTATGCAGCCATAAAAAGGAATGAGATCAAGTCCTTTTCAGGAATGTGAATGAAGCTGGAAGCCATTATCCTCAGCAAACCAACACAGGAACAGAAAACCAAACAACACATGTTCTCATTTATAATTGGGAACTGAGCAATGAGAACACATGGACACAGCGAGAGGAACAACACACACTGGGGCCTGTTGGGAGAGGGCAGTGGTTGGGAGGATCATTAGCAAAAAAAGCTAATGCATGCCAGGGTTAATGCCTAGGTGATGAGTTGATAGGTGCAGCAAACCACCATGCCACACGTTTACCTATGTAACAAACCTGTACATCCTGCACAGGTACCCTGGAACTTAAAATAAAATTAAATTGAAAGACAAGTTTAAAGAGTTAATGAAAAATAATTACATAAAAGAAGACTTTGATGTTCAAAAACCAGAAACAATAGTTTTAATTTTGCTTTTAGTATATATTCAAATCCTTTGAAACTGTTCTCTTCCAGAGATGCAGCTTCATTCCCTCCCTTGAGTGTGGCTTGGACTTAATGAGGCACTTCTGATATGGACTGGCTCTGTGTTCCCACCCAAATCTCATCTTGAATTGTCATTCAAATTGTAATCGCTACCTGTTGGGGAGGAACCACATGGGAGGTGACTGGATCATGGGGACCATGCTGTTCTCATGATACTGAGGGAATTCTCACGAGATGTGATGGTTCTATAAGGGGCATTTCCCTGCTTCATTCTGCATTTCTCTCTCCTGCCACCATGTGAAGAAGGACGTATTTGCTTCCACTTCTGCCATGACTTCAAGTTTCCTGGGGCAGGCTCCTCAGCAATGCAGAACTGTGAGTCAGTTAAACCTCTTTCCTTTATAAATCACCCAATCTCAGGTATTTCTTTATAGCAGTGTGAGAATGGACTAATACAACTTCTAACTTATAGAATAATGCTGACATAACAGTTTGTGACTTTGGGTGTAGAGCATAAAACTCACTGCAGCTTCCACCTTCTCTCTCTCTGTCTCTGGGATCATGAGCTCTGGGGGAAGCCAGCTGCTGTGCCATAAGCAGCCCTGCAGGAAGATCCATGTGACTGAAAACTGAGGCCTTCTGGGACTAGATAACAAGGAACTAGGCCTTTTCCAACAGTCATGTTTCTTGTGAATCCTCAGCCCCAGTGAAGTCCTCAGATGATGCAGCCCTTGACTGACAACTGGACTGCAATCTTGTGAGAGGTCCTGAGCCAGAAGCACTCAGGGAAACCTCTCCTGGATTCCTAACCATTGGAAACTGTGGAAGATGATGAATATTTGTTGTTTTGAGCTAAGTGTTACATAATTTGTTACTCAATCATAATAATACATTTCACAAGAGAGGATGTATTATTACACGTTAAATTGCATTTGCTCCAAATGTATCATCATCATTATTATTATTTTTGAGACAAGGTCTCACTCTGTAACCCAGGCTGGAGTGTGGTGGCATGATCACCATGCACTGCAGTGTCGACCTCCTAGGGTCAAGGGACCCTCTGATCTCAACCTCCTGAGTAGCTGGGACTACACGCATGAACCACGATGCCTGATGCCTGACTAATTTTCTAATATTTTTGTAGAGATGGGGGTTTTGCCCAACCTGATCTTGAACTTCTGGAGTCAACAAATCTGCCTTCCCCTGCCTTCCACAGTGCTAGGATAGCAGGCATGAGCCACCACATCTGGCCTAAAGTAATTATAAGATATTAAATATGTAATTTAGTTTTAAAAGGTAAGGAGAATTTCCATGGCCAAAGAGGATGTAGTTTAATATCGTTCACAATGATCACTTTACTTGAACTTCAATTTCCAACTATGTTTCAGTTAAACACAAAAGGAAGATCCAGCCTTTGCTGGGCTGATTCTATGACGGCCCCAACAGCCAGCTCCTGATCATTCACCTTCACCCAGTAATTCAACCAACTCTAATGTAGGTGCTGCTGTGAAGGGATTTAGCAGATATAATTAAGGGGCTCAATCAGTTGACTTTAGGCTGGGTTTTTCCTGCTTGGACTGTCCTAATAAGGTGAGCCCTTGAAAGGACTGTGAAACACAGTGTGAGAGGGATAAAGCATGAGGGTTTCCTCCATCATGGGCTTTGCAAATGAAGGGGCTATGGGCCGGGTGCAGTGGTTCATGCTTGCAATCCCAGCACTTTGGGAGGCCGAGGCAGGCGGATCAAGAGGTCAGGAGATCGAGACCATCCTGACTAACACGGTGAAATCCTGTCTCTACTAAAAGTACAAAAGAAAACAAAATTAGCTGAGCATCGTGATGGATGCCTGTAGTCCCAGCTACTCGGGAGGCTGAGACAGGAGAACGGCATGAACCAGGGAGGTGGAGCTTGCAGTCAGCTGAGATCGCACCACTGCACTCCATCCTGGGCTACAGAGCGAGACTCTGCCAAAAAAAAGGGGGGGCTGTGTAGGAAAGAATGCTGGTGGGCACCAGGAATCGAGTGCAGTCCTCCCCGTTCTCTGTATTGACAACCAGCAAGGAACAGGGACTTCAGTCTTACAACTGTAAGAAACCGCATTCTGCCACCTCTCTATAAACATGAAGGTGGATTCAAAAGGAAAACACAGCTTTTGGAAGCCCAGAACAGAGATTCTATCCACATCTTGCCCAGATTTCTGACCAAGGAACTAGAAATAGATAAATGGGTGTTGTTTCGCCAGGGGTGGTAGTACATGAATGAATTGATGAATTGATATGCACACTAGTTACATAAAATAAAATCTTTCTGAACTTTTTCAGTGATTTACACTTTATAATTATCTGTGATACAATTTAATACACTCATATTTCATTCATCAAGTCAACAAAAATTAATTTAGTGCCTATGATGAACCAGGTATCCCTTCATATGCTCACCTGCCTGACACTCCAGAAGTTTCACAAGACCGAGGTGGAAACACCAGAGTGTTTTAGGTGGAGAAATGACACACTCTGACTGAGAGGAGCAGGACCACTGTGAAGACAACAGTCACGTAGCAGGTCATGGGACAGTGCTAGTGTCACAATTCATGAGTGACAGTGCGGTGGGGACTAAGGGGAGAGGAGGGCCTGAGGTATGAGAGGGACTGAGGGAAGGGCTGGAGAAGCAGGCAGTGAGGAAAGGAGCAGAGGGAAGAATTCGAAAGCGGTAGAATTCTTAGGTTTAAATACATTGTTTTATGGATTTTAATATATCCATCTACAGAGCCTAGCAAGGTGTCCTTGGCAGTTGGCCTTTAATACCTTATGTAGGTCTACCTAAAAACTAATTGTTTTCATGTTAATCAGGTTTTAAAAATACTGTGTTCCTACAAAATATACACAACACTTAGAAGTGGACACTTCCTGAAAACAGGCAGTGCATGAGCACTGGTGAGGGGCATTGTGACTGTATTGAACAGTTGCAACTGTGAGGTGAATAGTCTGTACTGTTTGCGGACATACAGTCTGCAAACTGTATGTCTCCTGGTTGCAACATATAGTAACACAGTGTGCTACTTTGTATTGAGGAAATATCCTGGACTCACACAGAAACTCAGAGCTATGGAATGATGGTAAACTTAAAATACGACAAGTGGGAATCACAGATACATTGTTTGCGAAAGTGAAATTTAGGAGCTTTGTGAGTCCTGTTGTAACGCTTTTGGACACATCTATAAATCAAGGGGCCAAAGTCACATTTTTTACCGATTAGATTCATAATCATTCGGGGGTTACCAAGATTCTACTACCCAATGTATTTAATAAACAAACAGTAAACCGGTCTGTATTCTGTCTCATGCACACAGGCGCAACTTTTCCAGATTAAAAAAAAAAAAAAAAAGTCTCTATACCTTCATTCCCAGAGCAAGCTCAGTCTCTGGGACCAAGCTCCGAGGGGTGAGTTTTCTTCTACAAGAGTCCAGGGGGACAGGTAAGCAGTGGGAGGCAGGGAGTCCAGTTCAGGGAGGGAGATTCCAGGATGAAAAGTGAAGGGAGAGGGACGGGGCCCATGCCCAGGGGTTCTCCCTGGTTTCTCAGAGAACCTGGTTTCTGAGCCTCTCTGGGCCAAGACTCAGAGAGACATTGAGACAGAGCGCTTGGCACAGGAGGAGCGGGGTCAGGGCGAAGTCCCAGGGCCCCAGGTGTGGCTCTCAAGGTCTTAGGACCCGAAGGCGGTATGTGGATTGGGGAGGCCCAGCGTTGGGGATTCCCCATCTCCGCAGTTTCTCTTCTTCTCACAACCTGCGTCGTGTCCTTCTTCCTGGATACTCACGACGCGGACCCCGTTCTCACTCCCATTGGGTGTTGGGTTTCTAGAGACGCCAATCAGCGTCGCCGCAGTCCCGGCTCTAAAGTCCCCACTCACCCACCAGGACTCAGATTCTCCGCAGACGCCGAGGATGGCGGTCATGGCGCCCCGAACCCTCCTCCTGGTGCTCTCAGGGGTCCTGGCCCTGACCCAGACCCGGGCGGGTGAGTGCGGAGTCGGGAGGGAAATGGCCTCTGCGGGGAGGAGCGAGGGGCCCGCCCGGCGGGGTCGCAGGACCCGGGGAGCCGCGCGGGGAGGAGGGTCGGGCGGGTCTCAGCCTCTCCTCGCCCCCAGGCTCCCACTCCATGAGGTATTTCTACACCTCCATGTCCCGGCCCGGCCGCGGGCAGCCCCGCTTCATCGCCGTGGGCTACGTGGACGACACGCAGTTCGTGCGGTTCGACAGCGACGCCGCGAGCCAAAGGATGGAGCCGCGGGCGCCGTGGGTGGAGCAGGAGGGTCCAGAGTATTGGGACTCGCAGACACGGATCATGAAGGCCGACACACAGAGCTACCGAGAGAGCCTGCGGAACCTCCGCGGCTACTACAACCAGAGCGAGGCCGGTGAGTGACCCCGGCCAGGGGCGCAGGTCACGACCCCGCCTCATCCCCCACCGACGGCCCGGGTGGCCCCGAGTCTCCGGGTCCCAGATCCGCCCCGAAGCCGCGGGACCCCGAGACCCTTGACCCGGGAGAGCCCCAGGCGCCTTTACCCGGTTTCATTTTCAGTTGAGGCCAAAATCCCCGCGGGTTGGTCGGGGCGGGGCGGGGCTCCGGGGACGGGCTGACCGCGGGGGCGGGGCCAGGGTCTCACACCATCCAGAGGATGCTTGGCTGCGACCTGGGGCCCGACGGGCGCCTCCTCCGCGGGTATCACCAGCACGCCTACGACGGCAAGGATTACATCGCCCTGAACGAGGACCTGCGCTCCTGGACCGCCGCGGACTTGGCGGCTCAGAACACCCAGCGCAAGTGGGAGGCGGCCCGTGCGGCGGAGCCGTGGAGAGCCTACCTGGAGGGCGAGTGCCTGGAGTGGCTCCGCAGATACCTGGAGAACGGGAAGGAGACGCTGCAGCGCGCGGGTACCAGGGGCCACGGGGCGCCTCCCTGATCGCCTGTAGATCTCCCGGGCTGGCCTCCCACAAGGAAGGGAGACAAATGGGACCAACACTAGAATATCGCCCTCCCTCTGGTCCTGAGGGAGAGGAATCCTCCTGGGATTCCAGATCCTGTACCAGAGAGTGACTCTGAGGGTCCGCCCTGCTCTCTGACACAATTAAGGATAAAATCTCTGAGGGAATGAAGGAAAGACGATCCCTCGAATACTGATCAGGGGTTCCCTTTGACACCGGCAGCAGCCTTGGGCCCCGTGACTTTTCCTCTCAGGCCCTGTTCTCTGCTTCACACTCAATGTGTGTGGGAGTCTGAGTCCAGCTCCTCTGAGTCCCTCAGCCTCCACTCAGGTCAGGACCAGAAGTCACTGTTCCCTCCTCAGGGAATAGAATTTTCCACGGAACAGGAGATTCTCCAAGGTGCCTGTGTCCAGGATGGTGTCTGGGTTCTGGGCTCCCTTCCCCGCCCCAGGTGTCCTGTCCATTCTCAAGATGGCCACATGTGTGCTGGTGGAGTGTCCCATGACAGATGCAAAATGCCTGAATTTTCTGACTCTTCCCATCAGACCCCCCCAAGACACATGTGACCCACCACCCCGTCTCTGACCATGAGGCCACCCTGAGGTGCTGGGCCCTGGGCTTCTACCCTGCGGGGATCACACTGACATGGAAGCGGGATGGGGAGGACCAAACTCAGGACACGGAGCTCGTGGAGACCAGGCCTGCAGGAGATGGAACCTTCCAGAAGTGGGCGGCTGTGGTGGTGCCTTCTGGAGAGGAGCAGAGATACACCTGTCATGTGCAGCATGAGGGTCTGCCCAAGCCCCTCACCTTGAGATGGGGTAAAGAGGGAGATGGGGGTGTCATGTCTCTTAGGGAAAGCCGGAGCCTCTGTAGAGACCTTTAGCAGGGTCGGGACCCCTCACCTTCCCCTCTTTTCCCAGAGCCGTCTTCCCAGTCCACCATCCCCACCGTGGGCATCGTTGCTGGCCTGGTTCTCCTTGGAACTGTGGTCACTGGAGCTGTGGTTGCTGCTGTGATGTGGAGGAGGAAGAGCTCAGGTAAGGAAGGGGTGAGGAGTGGAGTCTGAGATTTCTTGTCTCACTGAGGGTTTCAAGCCCCAGGTAGAAGTGTGCCCTGCCTGGTTACTGGGAAGCACCATTCACACTCACACAGGTGCTGGCCCTATGTGCCAGCACCTACTCTTTTGTAAAGCACCTGTTAAAATGAAGGACAGATAGATCACCTCGATTTCGGTGGTGATGGGACCTGATCCCAGCAGTCACAAGTCACAAGGGAAGGTCCCTGCTGAGGACAGACCTCAGGAGGGCAGTTGGTCCAGGACACACACCTGCTTTCTTCATGTTTCCTGATCCCGCCCTGGGTCTGCAGTCACACATTTCTGGAAACTTCTCTGGGGTCCAAGACTAGGAGATTCCTCCAGGACCTTACGACCCTGACTCCTTTCTGATATCTCACAAGACATTTTCTTCCCGCAGATAGAAAAGGAGGGAACTACTCTCAGGCTGCAAGTAAGTATGAAGAAGGCTGATCCCTGAGATCCTTGGGATATTGTGGTTGGGAGCCCATGGGGGAGCTCACCAACCCCACAGTTCCTCCTCTAGCCACATCTCCAGAGGGATCTGACCAGGTCCTGTTTTTGTTCTACTCCAGGCAGTGACAGTGCCCAGGGCTCTGATGTGTCTCTCACGGCTTGTAAAGGTGAGACCCTGGGGGCCTGATGTGTGGGGGGTGTTGGGGGGAACAGTGGACGCAGCTGTGCTATGGGGTTTCTTTGACTTGGATGTATTGAGCATGTGATGGGCTGTTTAAAGTGTCACTCCTCACTGTGACGGATATGAATTTGTTCATGAATATTTCTTCTATAGTGTGAGACAGCTAACTTGTGTGGGACTGCGAGGCAAGATTACGCCTTCTCTTTGTGACTTGAAGAACCCTGACTTTCTTTCTGCAGAGGCACCTGAATGTGTGTTCCTGTAGGCATAATGTGAGGAGGTGGGGAGAACACCCCATCCCCGTGTCCACCATGACCCTCTTCCCCACGCTGACCTGTGTTCCCTCCCCATTTATCTTTCCTGTTCCAGGGAGGTGGGGCTGGGATGTCTCTATCTCTGTCTCAACTTCATGGTGCACTGAGCTGTATCTTCTTCCTTCCCTATTACAATTAGAACCTGAGTATAAATTTACTTTTTCAAATTCTTGCCATGAGAGGTTGATGGGTTAATTAAAGGAGAAGATTCCTAAAATTTGAGAGACAAAATAAATGGAAGACATGAGAACCTTCCAGAGTCCATGTGTTTCTTATGCTGATTTGTTGCAGGGGAGGAGAGTAGATGGGGCTGTGCCCGGTTTGTGTTCCGGCCACCATGGGCTCTATGTGGTCACTGCTTGACTGATCATCTTTGCTCCTTCATTGTCCTTGGCCCTTCAGTAGAACCTTGTCCCACCAAGACCTGTGATCACAGGGAATTGGATGTCACCTAGGGCGGTCCCTGCATACAAATCTCCTTGTGGTATCAAGAGATAAATTTTCAGACCTGTCCAGATCTTGCCCTCCTCCCAGGGCTCTTTCCTGGATTGTATTTTCCATCTTGTCTCCAATCATTTTAAAGGAACCAGATTCTGAAATTTGCAGAGAGGATGGGTCCCCTAGTTTCTCATCATAGGTAACCTTCTGTTGGAGCTCCTCTTCTGCTGTCCTACTCTTCTTCCTGCCCTGGGTTGTAGTAATCCTAGCGCTGGCTCCAATCCAAACTCATGGATGTATAAAGCAGAGTCTAATTTAGATTCATATGTGGTTGGAAAATTGTACCCATAAGGCTAGGGTTATTGTTCCTGAAGAGAAAAAAATGGTTGCGTGCTGCAGTGTGCAGGAGGGTTGGTGTGGGAGGAAGGGGAAGGAAGGGAGGACGCACAAGCAGCCCTGGTGAGAAAAGCACTGGCGGCATCGATGTCCACGTGAAATGATGTTGTTCTTTAGCTGCCACGAAACAGCATTTGTCCTGAGGCTACATTAATAAAAATATTGGCTTTAGAATAGGGAGGTGCTCTACAGTGATCATTCATTCCACTGACATTTGTTGTCTGCTAGGGATATGACTGCTTTTGCATTTAGAAAGCAGCATTAAAGTCAAAACAGAAAAATTTCGGGCATTGTGATGCATACATTCTAGATGCAAGCTTGTCCAACCCGCAGCTCGTGGGCTGAATGTGGCCCAGGACAGTTTCGAACGTCAGGAGTTTTTGCTTCTCTGTGGCAGACCTGAGTGCTGGAATGAGTGCACCCACCTCCCTCAGGGTCAGGAGTGAATGCTTTAGGAACCCTCCTTTGCAGTGACCTGCAAAAGATAGAGGCCACGGTTACTGTGAGAACCCACAGTAGCAGCCAAAGGGGCTCTGCCCTCAAGGAATTGTGGGGAAGGTTAATAAAAGGTGGTGTCCCAGGGTCAGAACAGATGGGCGGCCAGCGACGGCACTGCTTCATATCTATGATGAGAATGCAAGAATTGAGGAGCAGGAGGCCGAGGGTGTTTGACCAAATACAAAGTCATGATCCCAGTCTCAATTCCTAGACTTCAGTCAAGCTTCAGATTCAGAATCCACAGTGGGGCTTAAGGAGGCCAGGAAATAAACCTGGACACACTATGGCCCACAGTGGGACCACTGGGTCCATAAACCCAGTCCTGGTTATCTCCCCATTCTCCATGTGCATAATTGGCCTTGATGCACTGGCAATTTGAGTCACCACCACACTGCGTCCCTAGTCTGGAGAGTAAGGGCTCTCACTGTGCTGAAGCCCAAAGGGAATCCTCTACAACTTCCCTCATCCCAGCCTAGCCAGAAGCAATATTGTGCCCCAGGTGGGACTTGTGGTGGGTACTGCAGGTATTGTAGGGGTAGCACTGCCGTTAGAGAGCTGAAGGATGGGCAGGGTGGGCGTGTTGGAATTGCCTATTATCTCCATATAATTCAGCAATCTGTCCCTGAAGAAGCCTGATAAAGCATGAATGGAATTTCTCCAGACTTGACCAAGTAGGAGTCCTGATTGCAGCTGCCATGCTGGCTGGATATCACTGCTTGGGGAGATTAATAAGACCTCAGGCACATGGTAGGCAGCTGTGGATTTGGTGATTGCATTCCTTCCCATTCCATGTAGAAAATTGATATGGAATGATTCACATTCACATGGGATTTATAATACATTGATTGATAGCCTGCCTCAGGGCTACCTTAACTCCTCAACCTTCTGTAAATATCACCTTAAGAGACCTGGACAAATCAGACATATCACAGAATACTACATCTGCTCATTTCATTGGCAATATCACATAGATCAGGATGGAAGAGCAAGAGGAGGAAAGTACGCTGAATTCCTTGGTAAAACATGTGCCCTATGGAAGGTGAAGATTAACCTTACAGAGCTTCAAGAGTGGACACGGCAGTGAAGTTTCATGAGTCCAGTGGTTAGGGGCATGCAGGGCTCTCCCCTCCAAAGTAAAAGTCAAACTTGCATCTTGTATCCTCACCAGAAGGAAGGACGCAGCACACTACCCAGCCTCTCTGGGTTCTGTCAACACCACATTCCACATGTATTTCTTTGGCCCACACTCTGGGTGATATAGGAGGAGGCCAGTTTTGAGTGGGGCCTGGACAGGAAAGGACACTGCAGGAGACCCAGGCTGTGGTGCAGTCAGTCACCATCCCTCAGACCCCTGGTCCTGGAAGTGGCGGTGTGGGGAAAGATGCAGGATGGAGCTGAACCAAGCATCAGTGGGAGAGTCAGAATGGAGGGCCTGTGATCTGGAATAAGGCCATGGAATCCACAGCAGAGAAACATGTTCCCTGTTAGAAGCAACTTTTAGCATGTTCCTGGCCCTGATAAGATAGAATGCTTGATCATGGGACACCAAGCAACCTTGTGATTCCAAGTGCCCTTGTGTATTGGCTTCTATGTGACCCACAGAGGCATAGATGGGACAGGCCCAGCGGGATCTATCATGAGATGAAAATGGTCCATGTGGGTTGAGCCTTAATTCTATGTTAACGCCCACAGAAAACACCCAGCCCTGATGTGGCCCTGAATCACCAAACAAATTGAAGATAAATTGAAGTTAGCCAGCTGGCATCACAGATCAGCCCAGGTATGACAGGAAGGACTGATAAGTGGATAAACACAGTGGTAGAAATGAGGCTACAAGTGGGTCCAGCAGCACTGACTCCCCCTTACCAAGGACCGTCCAGCTGCTGCTTCCTCTGAATACTCTGCTTATGAGCATTACAGACCAATGATGGGCCCCATAGGGCACTGTTTCTTCAGGTAACTGACTAGCCCCTAAGTGACAAGTTGAACAGCTTGAGCCCCATCCATCCTGGAAGGGCCAGGGGTTCATCCTCACAGGGATAGGCACCTATTCGATGTGGTGTGATTTTCCTCTCTGCGTTCACACCCTCAGCCAGCATCACTATCTGCATTCCTGATCCACTGGCTCAGAATTTCTGGACATTTTCTGCCCACGGGACACACCTCAGAGGGAAGGGGATGAAGCGTGGGCCATGACCATGGGAGTCCCTGGTCATATCAACACCTGTGCCTCCCATCAACACCTGCACCTCCCAGGGGCTGCCAGCCACACAGAGTCATGGACAGGTCTCTACAGGCACAACTCAGTACTAGCCTAGATGAAACCCTCTGAGGAATGGGGGCCATCTTTCAGGATGTGGTGCATGCATTGAATCAAACACGTCTCTATGGTTCTGTGTGTTCAGAAGGAAGAATACGTGGGTCCAAAAACCAAAAAGTCAAAGCAAGTGTGGCTCCATGTCTCATCCCTTATATTCACCCCCAGGGTGATTTTGCACTTCTCATCTCCAAAATCTGGACTCTGCAGGTTAGGAGGTCCTGGTTTCCCAAAGGGGGCACCCTGGCAAGGAGACAAATGGGAGTCCATGGAACTACACATTTTGGTTGCCCCCAGGGAAGTCTGAATAGAATGTTCCCAGAAACAAGCAGGTAAGAAGAGGAGGAGGCAGGGCTGCTATCACACAATGAGGGCAGCAGAAGTGTGTGGAAACCAGAGGTCCATGTGGGGACCTCCTGGTTCCCCTTGTCCCATTGTTAAGTGTGAGCAGAAACATCCAGCAACCCAGCCTGAGAGGGTTTCCTATTCAAGAGCCCAGACCCTCAGGAAGGAAGGTTGAGTCACACTCCTGGGTAATCTCCTAAGGCTGTGCTCTGTGCTCTGACACTCTCAGTAGCATTGGTGCAGAAGCCCTGCTTCCCCCATAGGCTGTTCCCAGCCAGTGACCGCTGAGGCACAGCAGGCGCACTAAGGCAGGCCATTTCTGGGAGACACGGGACTCCTCTGATGGCCAACTGTGGCTGGAGGACTCCTCCATGGCCTTGCTCAACCCTCCTTAGATTGTCTGTGCTCTAGGATGCGTGGAAGAAACTTTCTCTCCTTCTGTCCAGCACTTGGGGTCACACTTGCATCTTGGTCTGCTGCCTTTTCTAGGGATTTCTGGCTCACTTCCCATATACCCTTACAGGTATGTTCCCTCATAAAATGCCACAGACTTGAAGCTCATCTTGGCATCTACTCCTTGGAGGACTTGGACTAAAAATCATTTCCATCTGCACGTCAATAACTCTTACTTATTCCAACTTGTAAAATCCTTCTCTTTATCCAACTTCTGCCACCCTCATAGAACTGATTTTGCTTGTGTTTGTAGTATCTCTTTGAGTTAACAGGTATTTTTTGTATTAAGCCACTAAATTTTTAGGTAGTTTGTGACACAGTAGTTAATAACTATTAAGGCTTTCTGAAGTTTCTATTATTCTATGAATATTATCCACATCTCTTTTAATTTGTTGCATTTTAATAATGTTAGCCATACTTGCCGTTTCCAGTCCTTTCCCACTATTCTTTATTGAAACTTTTTATTTCACCTTTCTCTGTCATTCCTTCCTTCTTTCCTCCTTTTCTCCCTCAGAGCTTTCTCCCTCCCTCCATTTTTCTCACAAATGCTATGTGGTTAGGCTAAAAGGAAGCATTATTTTAATCTTATGCTAAAAGTATAATGCCATAAATTATAGAATAAAAGTAAAGAAAAGGAAGCTATTAATGGAATATGAAAAAAGGTGATTCTGTAGCCAAGACAGTGGTTTTTAACATTTAATCTCCACCTTCAACTGAATGTTTACAGAACACCTGAGCAACATGAGCTCTTTCCCATTCTTGGTACAAGCACTTGGGAAATCAATTAGCCTTATCTAGTATGATTAACATCCATGCACCAAATAATCCCACCATCTGCTCCTGATCATATACTCTGGGGATATTCTTGGCTATGTATCCAGGAGACGTGTACACCAATGTTTATGGCAAAAACTGGAAACAATCACATATACATCAATGGGAATTAACAAAATTGTGGTATAATCGCAAAAAGTAAAACTTTAGCAGTGAAAATGAATGAAGGCAGGCACGGTGGCTCACCCCTGTAATCCTAGCACTTTGGGAGGTCAAGGCAGGCAGATTGCCTGAGATCAAGAGTTCGAGACCAGCCTGTAATCCCAGCACTTTGGGAGGCCGAGGTGGGTGGATCATGAGGTCAGGAGATCAAGACCATCCTGGCTAACACAGTGAAATCCCATCTCTACTAAAAATAAAAATAAAAAAATTAGCCAGGTGTGGTGGCAGGTGCCAGTAGTCCCAGCTACTCGGGAGGCTGAGGCAGGAGAATGGCGTGAACCCGGGAGGCAGAGCTTGCAGTGAGCCAAGATCTCCCCACTGCATTCCAGCCTGGGCAGCAAAGCGAGACTCTATTTAAAAAAAAAAAAAAAAAAAAAAAAAAAGAGTTCCAGACCAGCCTGACCAACATAGTGAAACCCCGTCTCTACTAAAAATATAAAAATTAGCCGGGCGTGGTGGCAGGTGCCTGTAATCCCTACCACTAAGGAGGCTGAGACAGGGGAATCACTTGAACCAGGGAGGTGGAGGTTGTAGTGAGCTGAGATCGTGCCCCTGCACTCCAGCCTGGGCAACAAGAGAGAAACTCCATCACAAAAAAAAAAGTAGACAAATAAAATAAAACAAAGAATTAAAAGGAAAAGCACCATCCTGCATCAGAGATAACTCTCCTACACATAACGTGCATCACAGAAGAATACATAGAGTGTGAGTTCTCTGTATGGGGAAGTTAAAAAAAAAAAACAGATCGAACTGTGATTTGGGTATATATATACTTATTGTAAAAATCTTTAGTGACAGTGCACAGGAATAGTAAATACAAGACTCAAGACAGAGGTTCCTTTTGGGGGATGGGATTGGACAACAGTCTAGGGTGGCTTCATTGGTTCTGTCTTTTATGCCAGGAGGGGATGCCCAGGTGGTTAGTTACTTGATCATAAAACTTTATTTATTTGTTTAGTCTTGCTCTTGTCGCCTAGGCTGGAGTGCAGTGGTGTGATCTTGGCTCACTGCAACCTCCACCTCCTGAGTTCAAAGGATTCTCCTGCCCCAGACTCCTGAGTAGCCGGGATTACAGGCACGCGTCACATCTCCTGGCTAATTTTTGTATTTTTAGCAGAGACGGGTTTAGCCATGTTAACCAAGCTGGTCTCAAACTCCTGAGCTCAGGTGATCCACCCACTTTGGCCTACCAAATTGCTGGAATTACAGGCATGAGCCACTGCTCCTGGCCCACAGATCTTTAAAGTGGCATTTTTCAAAATGCACCGTGTGTGCCTTTCTTGATTGATTATGTGGAAATCAAAGATAAAGGAATATACCAAAGTTCACCACAAGGATCCTCAGCGATAACTACTCATGGTAAAACAAAGCCGCAGCTGGCTGGGCACGGTGGCTAAAGTCTGTGATCCCAGCACTTTGAGAAGTTGAGGCCGGTGGATCACGAGATCAGGAGTTCGAGACCAGCCTGACCAACATGGTGAAACCCTGTCTCTACTAAAAATACAAAAATTAGCTGGGCGTGTTGGTGCACACCTGTAATCCCAGCTACTCAGGAGGCTGAGGCAGGAGAATCCCTTGAACCTGGAAGGCGAAGGCTGCAGTGAGCTGACATTGTGCCACTGCACTCCAGCCTGGGTGACAGAGAGAGACTCCATCAAAAAAAACAAAAACAAAAACAAAAACAAAACAAGCCACAGCCAATTGTAAGGAGCCATGTGACAGAGAGGACCAGGATGCCATGAAAAATAGCCTTGGCTAGAAATAGGTCATTTGATCCTTGGCTAATTGACAGCTCTCTACATTTTCTGATATACAATCTTCAATCTGATGTGCAAGGCAATTGTATCTTGCAAAGAATTTGAGAATTTGAAATGTTGCTCACATAATTAAACTTTTACAGAATCGTAAAAAAAAAAGCATTGTTGAACAAAATAAATGAAAAGACAAAGGAATAACTGGTAAGGAAATAGCAGTAAGAAAAGAAAACACAAAAGAGCTGCTTCTAAAGCACTGTTAGAAGCACAAAATAACTGCATTTTTCAGAATCATACTGGAGTCCAAATCACTTCTACCACATCTAATTTAAAAACATAGTGAAAGATGTTAAACTAACTACAGGATGTCCACTCAATAGCCAGTTACTGAAAAATCTTGTTCCTAGACTGCAGTTAACCATTTCTGCCTACCACATCAAACCAAATCATTGTCATGATGCTAAGCTAGTGTATAGACAGAGATGTGAGACTCACAGTTTTCTAACTGCAAAGCACCCTGATTAAGCAAATATTTTTGTAGACGCTTGAGTCAGAAAATTTGCATTTTGGGCATTCTTAAAATGCATTAGAAACTTCTGAGGAAAAACAAAGGTAGTTATGATTGTAAAAGCATTATTGTATGGCACCAAAGTCTTGGGACTCTTTGATCTAGCTACTGTATTTTCTCAACTTTGTTGCAACTTGTCAAAGAGAATATTAATATTAAAGGCATTTGCAAAAAATCTGAGATCTTGTTGTATCTCCTTTCTCTGTCTCAAATTTTTAATCATCACTTTACAAAAAAGAATTTTACAGTATGAAAGAAAGTCAGATACAAGAAGTATTTGATTTACAAAATCCTGAAACAATAATGTTAATTTTGCTGTTAACATGCATATAAATTCTTGATTCTCCTCCTTTCCAGAGGTGCAGCTTCATTCCCTCCCTGTGAGTGTGGCCTGGACTTAATGACTCACTTCTAACTGACAGAGTAATGCTGACGTAATAGTCTGTGACTCTGGGTGTAGAACATAAAACTCATTGCAGCTTCTACTTTGGTTCTCTCTTTCTCTGGGATCATGAGCCCTGGGGGAAGCCGGCTGCTGTGTTACAAGCAGGCCTGTGGAAAGGTCCATGTGACTAGGAGTGAGGCCTCCCTGGACCAGACAACAAGAAGCTGAAGCCTCTTCCAACAGCCATGTGAGAGATTCCTGTGTCTTGTGAATCCCCAGGCCCATTTGAACCCTCAGACAATTCAGCCCTAGATGACAACTGGACTGCAACTTTGTCAGAGGCCCTAAGTCAGAAGCATCCAGAGAAACCTCTCCTGCATTCCTGACCATTGGAAGCTGTGCCAGATGGCAAATACTTGTTGATTTGAGCTGCTAAGTTTGAGGTGACTTGTCATTGAACTTTTTCATTTGCTCTAAATTCATTATAAGATACTAAACATGTCATTTGCTTTTAATATTTAATAAAAATTTACATGGCTATATAAGATATATTTTATTATCATTAACAGTGATCTATTTTTTTATCTTCAATTTGTATGTTCTATTTAAACACAAAAGGAAGATCCAGGCTATGCTAGGTTGATTCTATGATGACACCCCAATAACCACCCTTGGTTACTCACGTTACCCCAGTTACTCAGTTGACACTAATGCAGGTGCTGCTGTGAAGGGGTTTTGCAGATAGATTTCAGGTCCCCTGTCAGTTGACTTGAAGATGGGGATTATCCTGCTTGGACTGTCCTAATCAGGTAAGCTCTGAAAAGGACTGGGTTCTTCCTGAGAACAGAGACTCACAGTGTAGAGGGGTTCAGTGTGAGGGGTTTCCTCCACTGTGGGCTTTGAAAATGGAGGGATCATGGGGAAAGAACACTGGTGGCCAATAGGAATTAGAAACTCTCCCCATTGTCTACTCTGATAACCCGAAGGAAACAGGGACCTTAGTCCTACAATTGCCAGAAACCAAATTCTGCCAACGAGCTTTACATAAGCTTGGGGGAGAATCACAATCTTAAGTGAGCATACAGCTTTGCGAAACCCTAAACAAAGAATCTGTCACACTAGGCCTGGATTTCTGATGAAGGAAATGTAGACAAATAAGTGGGTGCTGTTTTAAACCACTAAGTTTGTGGTAATTGGTTATGTACTAATAGAAAATTAATAAATAGATTCAATAGCTAAACATATGACATGTTCTCCACTGGAATGAGTTTATGAACTGATATGCACAGTACTTGCATAAAACCAAACGTTTCCTAACTTGCTTTGCATTTTTCATTTTGTGATTTTTGTGTGATGCAGTTTTCAACACAATGGTATTTCATTCATTCATTCAAGAAAATTAACTTAGTGCCTACTGTGTGCCAGATATGCTTTTATACTCTGCAGACACAACTTTGTTCAAAACAACCCAAAGCCCCTGTGCTTGTGCCTTCCATTCTAGAGGCTTCTTGACAGTGAGATGGAGACATTGGAGGGTTTTAAGTGAAGAAATGACACAATCTGACTCACATTAGCAGGATTGCTGACCATCGTGGGAGAAACAGTCACGGGCAGCAGGAGAGAGGACAGAGCTAGGGCCACAATTCAGTAGTTACAGGGTAGTAGAGACTAAGGGGAGAGGAGGTCCTGAGTGATGACAGGGACAGAGAGAAGGGCTGGAGAAGCAGGAGGTGAGGTAAAGGAACAGAGAGAAGAATTCTAAAGCAATGGAATTCTCAGACTTAAACACAATGTTTTATAGATTTTAAATGTATTTATCCACAGAACCTGGCACAGTGTTACTTACACCTTGGTCTTTAATACATTCTATACAGCTGTCTAAAAACTAATTGCCTCCCTAAGTTAAATAGGTTAAAAAAGAATACCAAGTGTCCCAATAAAATACACACATAGCTTAGATGTGAATAATTCATAAAAATAGGCAGGTGCATGGGTTGGCCACTGTGGCTCATGCCTGCCAATACCAGCATTGTGGCAGGCTGAGAATCACTTGAGCCCAGGAGTTCAAGACCAGCCATAGCAACATAGGGAGACATCATCCCTACAAATATTTCATTTAGAAAAATTAGCCGGGAGTGGTGGCACAAGCCTGTGGTGCCAGCTACTTGGGAGGCTGAGGGAGGGGCATTGGTAGCATGATCCCAGGAGGTCAAGGCTTCAGTGAGTCATGAGCGTGCCACGGTACTCCAGCCAGGGTAACAGAGTGACACCCTGCCTAGAAATAAATAAATAAATAAACAAACAAACAAACAAACAAACAAACAAAGGCAGTTCATGAGCACTGGTGAAGGGCACTTTGGCTGCATTGAGCACTTGGAATTTTGAGGTGATTAAATTCTGTACAGGCTCCCGGTTGCAATATATGGTAACACGTCCTTTGTATTGAGATGTCCTGGACTCACACACACAAACTCAAGACTATGAAGTAAAGATAATTTAAAAATACAGCACACCAGAGTCACAGATACATAGTCTGGGAAAGTAAAACTTAGCTTTGTGAGTCTAATTGCAATGGGTTTAGACACATTTATATGTAAAGGGTCCCAAAATCACCTCTTTTACAAATTAGATTCGTGATCATTCAGGGGTTACCAAGATTTTGCTACCCACAGTAGCACAATCGGAGACCCACCCCGAGGCTGCAGACCTGAGGAGACCCTTGACCTGACCAGAGCCCCAGGCGCCTATACCAGATTCCATTTTCAGTTCAGGCCCAAATCCCCAGGGGTTAGCCTCGGCTTAGAGGCGGGGCTCAGCGGCCTGGGCTGTCAGCGACCACGGGGACAGGATCTCACACACTCCATTGTATACACAGCTGCGACCTGGACCCGGACTGGAGCCTCCTGCGCGGGTATGAACATATCCTACGACCGCGCCAGTTACCTCGTCCTAAACCAGGAGCCGCGCTCGTGGACCGCAGCGGACAAGGCGACTCAGATGCCCTGGCGGAGGAACATGCAGAGCTGGTCAAAACCTACCTGCAGGGAAGGTGGGCGGAGCGGCTCAGCAAAGCCTTAAGAATGGGAAGGAGACGCTGCAGTGTAAAGGTACCAGCGGCCAAGGGGCGCCTCCCAGATCTCCTGAAGATTTCCCCGACCCACCTTCTAAAAGGAGATTAAAATGGGACCAGCGCTAAAACATCCCTCTCCCTCTAATCCTGAGGAAGAACAGTCCTCCTGGGTTCCACATCCTACACCAGAGAGTGACTGAGGGCTCGCCCTGCACTCTAGGACAATTAAAGGATGAAGTCTCTGAGGGAAAGGAGGGAAGACAATCCCTGGAATACTGATCAGCTGTCCCCTTTGACCCCGCAGCAGCCTTGAGCACCAGGCATTTTCCTCTCAGCCTTTGTTATCTGCCTCACACTCAATGTGTATCTGTTGGTCTGATTCCAGCTCTTCTGAGTCCCTCAGCTTCCACTCAAGTCAAGACCAGAAATCTCTGTTCCTGCCTCAGACACTAGAACTTTCTAAGGAATGGGAGAATATCCCAGGTTCCTGTGTCCAGGCTGGTGTCTGGGTTCTGTGCTCCCTTCCCCACCCCTGGTGTCCTGTCCATTCTCAGGATGGTCACATGTATGCTGCTGGAGTGTCCCATGAGGAATGCAAAGTGCCTGAATTTTCTGACTCTTTCCCTCAGATCCCCCAAAGACACACGTGACCCACCACCCCATCTCAGACCATGAGGCCACCCTGAGGTGCTGGGCCCTGGGCTACTACCCTGTGGAGATCACACTGACCCAGCAGCAGGATCGGAAGAACCAAATTCAAGATGCAGAGCTTATGGAGACCAGACCTACAGGGTATAGAACCTTCCAGAAGTGGGCAGCTGTGGTGGTGTCTTCTGGAGAGGAGCAGAGATACGCATGCCATGTGCAGCACGAGGGGC
The DNA here is from genome assembly GCF_049350105.2 of Macaca mulatta. Classification (NCBI taxonomy): domain Eukaryota; kingdom Metazoa; phylum Chordata; class Mammalia; order Primates; family Cercopithecidae; genus Macaca; species Macaca mulatta. Next base: position 153,108,596 of record NC_133409.1, on the reverse strand, counting down.
TGCCAGAGCCACTCACCCTGAGATTGGCTAAGGAGATGAATGTGGGGTCATGTCCCTTCTCAGGGAAAGCAGGAGCCCTTCTGGAGCCCTTCAGCAGGGTCAGGACTGAGGCCTGGGGGTCAGGGCCCCTCACAGTCCCCTCCTTTCCTTAGGGCCATCTTCCCAGCCCACATTCCCCATTGTGGGCATCGTTACTGTCCTGGTTGTTCTTGGTGCTGTGGTCCCGGGAGCTGTGGTCGCTGCTGTGATGTGGAAGAATAAGAGCCCAGGTAGGAAATAGTTGAGCTCTGAGTTTTCTTCTTTCATTGGTGGATTTCAAACCCCAGATGGAAGTTGGCTCCTTTCCTGCCTAGTTGTGAGGCACCATCTCCATGCACATTTACCCTGTTCAGATGCCCTCTCAACTCTTACTGTTTCGTGAAGCACCTGTGAAATTGAAGGACAAATGTATCACCATGATTGTGGACATGGGAACCTGACTCCCAGCAGTCACAGATCAGGGGAAGGTCCCTGCTGAGGACAGACGTCAGTAGGACAATTGGTCCAGCTTCAACACATCCTTTTCCCTCAGTTTTCCTGATCCTGACCTGGGTCTGCAGTCACAGTTCTGGAAACTCCTCTGGAATCTCACAGCCCTGCCTCCTCCCTGGCCTCTCACAGTTTGTTTTCTTTCCACAGATGGAAAAGGAGGCAGCCATGCTCAGGCTTCATGTAAGTGTGGTAGGGGTGGGAGAGTGATCCCTGAGATCCTTGGGATAGTGTACACAGGAGCCCACGGGGGAGCTCACCCACCCCACAATTCCTCCTTTAGTCACATCACCTGTGAGCTCTGACCAGATTTAATTTTGTTCCACCCCGAACAGGAAGAGTACCCAGGGCTCTGATGTGTCCCTCAAGGCTTATAAAATGACACCTTAGAGGGCTTGAAATGAAGGAGGAGTTGGGGCAGATGGGACACAACTAGGCTCTGGAGATTCTTTGATTTGGAATTTTTCAATGTGTGGTGGGCTGTTCAGTGTCACCACTTACCATGACTGACTTGAATTTGTTCATGATACTACTTTTTTCTTTTCTAAGACTGCCTTGTGAGGGACTGAGATGCAAGATTTGTTCATGGCTCCTCTTTGAGACTTCAGAGGCCTCTGGCTTCTTTTTCTGCCAAGCAGTCTGAATGTGTCTATGTCCCTGGTAACAGGTAAGAAGTGGGGATACCAGCCAACCCTCATGTCCACCATGGCCCCTGATAGCATTTGGATCTATGTCCCCACCCAAATCCCATGTCCACTTGTAATCCCTAATGTTGGAGGTGGCACCCGGTGGGAGGTGATTGGCTCATGGGGATGGATCCTCCATGAATGGTTTAGAGTCATCTCTTTGGTGCTATTCTTGTGATAGTTCTCACAAGATCTGGTGTTCGAAAGTGTGTGGCACCTCCCTGCTCTCTCTCCCTCCTGCTCCAGGCAAGTCAGTCATGCCTGCTTCCCCTTAGCCTTTCAGCATGCTTGAAAGTTTTCTGAGGCTCTCTCAAAAGTTGAGCAGATGCCAGAATCATACTCCTGTATACCCTGCAGAACCATGGGCCAATTTAAACCTCTTTATAAATTATGAACTCTCAGGTATTTCTTTTTTTAATAATTATTATTATACTTTAAGTGTGCACAGTATGTAGGTTCATTACATATGTAAACATGTTCCATGTTGGTGTGCTGTACCCGTTAATTCATCATTTACATTAGGTATATCTCCTCATGCTATCCCTCCCTGCTCCCCCCACCCCATGACAGGCCCCACTGTGTGACGTGCCCCTTCCTGTGTCCAAGTGATCTCATTGTTCAGTTTCCACCTATGAGTGAGAACATTGGGTGGTTGATTTTCTGTCCTTGCAATAGTTTGCTCAGAATGATGGTTTCCAGCTTCATCCACGTCCCTACAAAGGACAGGAACTGATACTTTTTTATGGCTGCATAGTATTGCATGGTGTATATGTGCCACATTTTCTTAATCTAGTCTATCATTGATGGATATCTGGGTTGGTTCCAAGTCTTTGCTATTGTGAATAGTGCCGCAATAGACATACATGTGCATGTGTCTTTATAGCAGCATGATTCATAATCCTTTGCTTATACACCCAGTAATGGGATGGCTGGGTCTAATGGTATTTCTAGTTCTAGATCCTTCAGGAATTGCCACACTGTTTTCCACAATGGTTGAACTGGTTTACACTCCCCCGAACGGTGTGAAAGTGTTCCTATTTCTCCACATCCTCTCCAGCACCTGTTGTTTCCTAACTTTTTTCTCTGATGGCCAATGATGATGAGCATTTTTTCATGTGTCTGTTGGCTGCATAAATGTCTTGTTTTGAGAAGTGTCTGTTAATATCCTTTGCCCACTTTTTGATGGGGTTGTTTGATTTTTTCTTGTAAATTTGTTTAAGTTCTTTGTAGGTTCTGGATATTAGCCCTTTGTCAGATGGGTAGATTGTAAACATTTTCTCCCATTCTGTGGGTTGCCTGTTCACTCTAATGGTAGTTTCTTTTGCTGTGCAGAAGCTCTTTAGTTTAATTAGATCCCATTTGTCAATTTTGGCTTTTGTTGCCATTGCTTTTGGTGTTTAGTCATGAAGGCCTTGCCCATGCCTATGTCCTGAATGGTATTGCCTAGATTTTCTTCTAGGGTTTTTATGGTTTTAGGTCTAACATTTAAGTCTCTAATCCATCTTGAATTAATTTTTGTATAACGTGTAAGGAAGGGATCCAGTTTCAGCATTCTACATATGGCTAGCCAGTATTCCCAGCACCATTTACTCAATAGGGAATCCTTTCCCTGTTTCTTGTTTTTGTCAGGTTTGTCAAACATCAGATGGCTGTAGATGTGTGGTATTATTTCTGAGGGCTCTGTTCTGTTCCATTGGTCTATATCTCTATTTTGGTACCAGTACCATGCTGTTTTGGTTACTGTAGGCTTGTAGTATAGTTTGAAGTCAGGTGGCATGATGCCTCCAGCTTTGTTCTTTTGGCTTAGGATTGTGTTGGCAATGCCAGCTCTTTTTTGGTTGCATATGAATGTTAAAGTAGCTTTTTCCAATTCTGTGAAGAAAGTCATTGGTAGCTTGATGGGGATGGCATAGAATCTACAAATTACCTTGGGCAGTATGGTCATTTTCACGATACTGGTTCTTCCTATCCATGAGCATGGAATGTTCTTCCACTTGTTTGTGTCCTCTTTTATTTCATTAAGCAGTGGTTTGTAGTTCTCCTTGAAGAGGTCCTTCATATCCCTTGTAAGTTGGATCCCTAGGTATTATATTCCCTTTGAAGCAATTGTCAATGGGAGTTCACTCATGAGTTGGCTGTCTGTCTGTTATTGGTGTATAGGAATGCTTGTGATTTTTGCACATTGATTATGTATCCTGAGACTTTGCTGAAGTTGCTTATCAGCTTAAGGAGATTTTGGGCTGAGACGATGGGGCTTCTAAATATACAATCATGTCATCTGCAAACAGGGACAATTTGACTTCTTCTTTTCCTAATTGAATACCCTTTATTTCTTTCTCCTGCCTGATTGCCCTGGCCAAAACTTCCAACACTATGTTGAATAGGAGTGGTGAGAGAGGGCATCCCTGTCTTGTGCCAGTTTTCAAAGGGAATGCTTCCCGTTGTTGCCCATTCAGTATGATATTGGCTGTGGGTTTGCCATAAATAGCTGTTATTATTTTGAGATACATCCCATCAATACCTAGTTTTTGAGAGTTTTTAGCATGAAGGCTGTTGAATTTTGTCAAAGGTCATTTCTGCATCTATTAAGATATTCATGTGGTTTCTGTCTTTCGTTGTGTTTATATGATGGATTACATTTATAGATTTGCATATGTTCAACCATCCTTGCATCCCAGGGATGAAGCCAACTTGATCGTGGTGGATAATCTTTTTGATGTGCTGCTGGATTCGGTTTGCCAGTATTTTATTGAGGATTTTTGCCTTGATGTTCATCAGGGATATTGGTCTAAAATTCTCTTTTTTTGTTGTGTCTCTGCCAGGCTTTGGTGTCAGGGTGATGCTGGCCTCATCAAATGAGTTAGGGAGGATTCCTTCTTTTTCTGTTAATGGGAGTAGTTACAGGAGGAATGGTACCAGCTCCTCTTTGTACCTCTGGTAGAATTCGACTGTGAATTCATCTGGTCTGGGAATTTTTTTGGTTGGTAGGCTATTAATTATTGCCTCAGTTTCAGAGCTTGTTATTAATCTATTCAGGGATTCAACTTCTTCCTGGTTTAGTCTTGGGAGGGTGTATGTGTCCAGGAATTTATCCATTTCTTCTAGATTTTCTACTTTATTTGCATAGAGGTGTTTATAGTATTCTATGATGGTAGTTTGTATTTCTGTGGGATCAGTGGTGATATCCCCTTTATCATTTTTTATTGCATCTATTTGAATCTTCTCTTCTTTATTAGTCTTGCTAGCGGTCTATCAATTTGTTGATCTTTTCAAAACACCAAGTCCTGGAGTTATTGATTTTTTTGAAGGGTTTTTTGTGTCTCTATCTCCTTCAGTTCTGCTCTGATCTTAGTTATTTCTTGACTTCTACTAGCTTTTGAATGTGTTTGCCCTTGCTTCTCTAGTTCTTTTAATTGTGATGTTAGGGTGTCGATTTTAGATCTTTCCTGCTTTCTCTTGTGGGCATTTGGTGCTATAAATTTCCCTCTACACACTGCTTTAAATGTGTCCCAGAGATTCTGGTATGTTGTGTCTTTGTTCTCATTGGTTTCAAAGAATATCTTTATTTCTGCCCTCATTTCGTTATGTACCCAGTAGTCATTAAGGAGCAGGTTGTTCAGTTTCCATGTAGTTAAGCGGTTTTGATTGAGTTTCTTAGTCCTGAGTTCTAGTTTGATTGCACTATGGCCTGAGAGACAGTTTGCTATAATTTCTTTTACATTTGCTGAGGAGTGCTTTACTTCCAACTATGTGGTCAATTTTGGCATAAGTGCGATGTGGTGCTGAGAAGAATGTATATTCTGTTGGTTTGGGGTGGAGAGTTCTGTAAATGTCTATTAGGTCCGCTTGGTGCAGAGCTGAGTTCATTTCCTGGATGCCCTTGTTAACTTTCTGTCTCTTTGATCTGTCTGATATTGACAGTGGGGTGTTAAAGTCTCCCATTATTATTGTATGGGAGTCTAAGTCTCTTTGTAGGTCTCTAAGAGTTTGCTTTATGAATCTGTGTGCTCCTGTATTGGTTGCATATATATTTAGGATAGTTAGCTCTTCTTGTTGAATTGATCCCTTTACCATTAAGTAATGGCCTTCTTTGTCTCTTTTGATCTTTGTTGGTTTAAAGTCTGTTTCATCAGAGACTAGGATGGCAACCCCTGCTTTTTTGTGTTTTCCATTTGCTTAGTAGATATTCCTCCATCCCTTTATTTTTAGCCTGTGTGTATCTCTGCATGTGAGATTGGTCTCCTGAAAATAGCACACTGATGGGTGTTGACTATCGAATTTGCCAGTCTGTGTCTTTTAACTGGAGCATTTAGCCCATTTACATTTAAAGTTGGTATTTTTATGTGTGAATTTGATCCTGTTATTACGATGTTAGCTGGTTATTTTGCTCATTAGTTGATGCAGTTTCTTCCTACATCAATGGTCTTTACAATTTGGCATGTTTTTGCAGTAGCTGGTACCAGTTGTTCCTTTCCATGTTTTGTGCTTTCTTCAGGAGCTCTTGTAAGGCAGGTCTGGTGGTGATAAAATCTCTCGGCATTTGCTTGTTGGTAAAGGATTTTATTTATCCTTCACTTATGAAGCTTAGTTTGGGTGGATATGGAATTCTGAGTTGAAAAATCTTTTCTTTTAGAATGTTGAATATTGGCACCCACTCTCTTCTGGCTTGTAGAGTTTCTGCCAAGAGATCTGTTGTTAGTCTGATGGGCTTCCCTTTGTGGGTAACCCGACCTTTCTGTCTGGCTGCCCTTAACATTTTTTCCTTCATTTCAGCTTTGGTGAATCTGACAATTATGTGTCTTGGAGTTGCTCTTCTCATGGAGTATCTTTGTGGTGTTTTCTGTATTTCCTGAATTTGATTGTTGGCCTGCCTCGCTAGGTTGGAGAATTTCTCCTGGATGAGTGAGGCTCTGTGGGCATGGGACCCTCTGAGCCAGGTGCAGGATATAATCTCCTGGTATGCTATTTGCTAAGACCATTGGAAAAGCACAGAATTAAGGTGGGTGTGTCCTGATGTACCAGATACCATCTGTCACGGCTTCCCTTGGCTAGGAAAGGGAATTCCCCGACCCCCTGTACTTCCCAGGTGAGGCGATGCCCCGTCCTGCTCCGTGGGCTGCACCCACTGTCCAACAAGCACCAGTGAGATGAACCCGGTACCTCAGCTGGAAACGCAGAGATCACCTGTCTTCTGTGTCACTCACGCTGGGAGCTGTTGACTGGCGCTGTTCCTATTCGACCATCTTGGAACCTCCCCCCTCAGGTATTTCTTTATAACAGTGTGAGAATCAACTAATTCAGAAAATTGGCACCAGAAGTTGGGTATTGCTATAAAGGTAGCTGAAAATGTGGAAATGGTTTTGGAACTGGGTAACAGGTAGAGGTTGGAGGACTTTGGAGAGTTTAGAAGACAAGAAAATGAGGGAAAATTTGGAACTTCCTAGAGATTTGTTAAGTTGTTATGACCAAAATGCTGATAGTGATATGGACAATAGAGTCCAGGCTGATGAGGTCTCAGATGGAGATGAGGAACTTATTGGGACCTACAGGAAAGGTCACTTTTGTTATGCATTGGCAAAGGACTTGGAGGCATTGTGCCCCCTCCCTAGGGATCTGTGGAACGTTGAACCTGAGAGTGATGATTAAGGGTATCTGATGAAAGAAATTTCAAAGCTTATAGCTTTGAGAACTTACCTTGGGTCTCAGATGAGACTCTGGAATTTTGAGTTGATGCTGGAACAACCTAAAATAATTTGGGACAATTGGGAGATTATTGTGTTTTGCAATGTGAGAAGAATATGAGCTTTGGCTGGCTAGTGACAGAATGCAATGATATAAGTATTTATCCCTTGATACCTCATGTTAAAATCTGACGCCCACTGTGGGATGTGGGGCCTAATGGGTGCCGTTTGGGTCATGGGGACCAATTTTTTATGAACAGAGAGATACTGCCCTGTCTCTGGAGTGAATGAATTTTTGCTCTATTGTTTTCCAAGAGAACTAGTTGTTAAAAAGAGCCTGGCAACTTCCTACTCTCTCTGTTCCTCTGTTACCATGTGATCTCTGCACATACCAGCTCCCCTTTGCCTTCTGCCATGAGTAGAAGCAGCCTGAGGCCCTCACTAAATGCTCAAACATTTCCAGACATCAGAATCCTGAGCCACATGAACTTTGTTTATATAAATTAGTCTCAGATATTTCTTTATAGCAATACAATATGAAATAAGACAACGTTCTCACCACAGGTATGTGTCTCTGGCAGGCAGCCCCCATTCTCAAGGTAACTAGGATCTGCTCAGCCAAGAGCCCTCTCATCAGTATTCTAAAGACACTCTTATCACTCAAGAGTCTAAGGTTTTTAGGAGAAACCAGGGACAAAGACTACATGTTTTTCTTTGACCACATATCTTTTATAGGAAAAGGATTATAACAATAAAGATGTATTGACATATTATCAGAGTTTCATTCAGTCATTTATAACTAGGTCAGTTTATCATCCTCTTGTATGAATATGTCTCCCAAAATGAAGTCTTTCAGCTTTGCAGACACCACTCAATCTTACCGGGTTCCAAAAACAAGAATGGTCTCAGGGACATACGGCTTCACCCTTTTAGGCATCCAGTATAATTGAACTAAGAGACAGTATCTTCTCTTGCTCACACTACTTTTGAGGAGTTAAGCTAACATTGAATTTTTCTGATTACATAACCCTTTGATTTATTCACTTACCCTCAGCCACTATTCCTCTTTCTCTCCCTTTATATCCGTCTTTTCCAGTTTGGGAAGTGACATTAGGTTTGGCTGCTGTGCTGGTCTAGACTGCAGGCAGCAATAGTATTCTAGCATGTCTTCCCTCAGTCTACTCTTGATCATAGAGGGTAGGTTACATAGGGAAGGAACTAGTTGGGACTATTGGACCACCAGGCTACATAGCTCTACTTACTGTTAATCCTGACTTTGCCAGATGAAATGAAGGCATAGCATAATCCTTGAGTTGCTTGGAGATTCTTATATACAGGTGTAAAAATATAGTTATGGTTTTTGGCTTAGGGATAATTCCTGTTTCTGGCACTTTTATTTACATCCCTATTCCTAGTACCATGGCATCACATATGAAAAAAGAAATTTTAGGTGAAGTGTAGTCATTACTCGAGCATCTTCTCCCATTAGGAAGAATGTATGTATAGTCATAACAGCATCATCCTGATCCATCAGGACAAAGAGAGGAAGCTACCTACTGGAGTCACACTTGCAGCCCCACCCATGTTGACAGTGAGCACATTCATGGAGATATAAAAGCCAGTCCTTCATGTTTATATTGCCCAACAATTATATTGGCAGTTTTTAGATAATCAATGTTTCAATTGACCATTTCAATTTTCTATCAAAGTTTTCTCCTGAGGAGGGCATCTCCCTGTGCATTGTTGGCTGTTTGAGGCTGTAAGTGTGTTTTCTTGTGTAAAGAAATGCGATATGGCAGTCCAAATTGGTGCAATCTCTTCTTTTCTTGTTCTTTTACAGCCCTTCAAGAATTGACATCTTCCCCTGGTTGAGCATAGCCCAATCCTGAGTCAGTGACTTTCCTGTCAAGATTCACTGGCAGTTCCTTTGGGGTTGCTGGCACCAGTCTGGCTTGCCAGCTATACATGATCAAAGCCTTCCCACTAGAGAATCTGTCACCGAGCCATCTGCTGCCTCTGTCTGTTTTCTTGATCAACAGTCAAAACAGAGATTATGAGAAATGAGATAAATTACCAAAATTGTGAACAAAAGAGAGATTATCACTAATGACCCTTAGGAAGTTAAAAAGCATTATAAGTGAATAGTCTGAAAAATCTGGAGCCAACAAGTTAGACCATTTAGATAGAATGGACAGATTCATCAAAGATAGAAATTGCCAAAACTGGCTGAGTGCGGTGGCTCACGCCTGTAATCCCAGCACTTTGGGAGGCCGAGGCAGGTGGATCACGAGGTCAGAAGATTGAGACCAACCTGGCTAACATGGTGACACCCCTGTCTCTGCTAAAAATACAAAAAAAAACTAGCTGGACCTGGTGGCGGGCACCTGTAGTCCCAGCTACTTGGGAGGCTGAGTCAGGAGAATGGCTGCGCCCAGGAGGCAGAGCTTGCAGTGAGCTGAGATCATGCCACTGCACTCCAGCCTGGGTGACAGAGTGAGACCCTGTCTCAAAAATATAATAATAATAAAATAAAAAATAAAATAAAAAGAAATTGCCAAAACTGTGTCAAAAACAAAGACAAAATCTGAATAGAACTGTACACTAAGTCAGTAATTTAAAAACCTTCTCACAAGGAAATGCCAAAACCCAAATATCTTCACTGGTGAATTCTATCAAATATTTCAAAAGCTCTGTCAGACAAGAAGAGAGGAGGGAAGATAAATCCAGTGCATTTACAGAACTGGCATTACCCTCATATCAAAGTCAGAGCAAGACTCACAAGAAAAGAATACCAGAGACCAGTATCAGCAATAAACACAAATGAAAATGTCCTCAACAAACATTGGCAGACAATAAAATGCCACATAAAAAAGGATTATACTCCATGACCAATGAGATTCATCCCAGGAAAATAAGGTTGGATTAATATTTGAAATCAATGAATGGAAAGCACTGTATTAATGAAGTAAAAGACATAATTATCCCAAAAGATGCAGAAGAAACAGTTGACAGGTATGTTAACACCACTCATGTTCATAAGATTCAACAAAACAGGAATGGAGGGGACCTTCCTCACTCTGATAAAGGGCATCTATAAAACACCCACAGCTAAAATCATTCTTAATGAAGAAAGACTGAATGCTTTTCTCCTAAGATGGGGATCAATGCAAGGATGTCCAGTCTTCCACTTAACATTGTACTTCCACTTCCACTTAACGTTGTACTGGAGATAGTAGCCAGTGCGCTAAGGCAGAAAATTAAAAACTAAAGGCATCCAGAAAAAATGGAAAACATAAAACTCTATTCACAGATAACATGACCTTGTCTGTAGAATTCATAAGCAGATAAAAGCCTGCTAGCACTAAGAAATGAATCCAGAAGGGCCCATAGTATATAAAATCAATATAAAAATTAATTATTAATATATTTATCTATACAAGCAATGAAAATCTCAACTTTCCTATCCCAGTAGTTTCAAAAAGTGTGAAATAGGAATAAATTTAGGAAGAGAGCAGTGTTTGTTCACTAAAAATAAAAAACATTACTAAGAGAAATTAAAGGTCTAAATAAATGGAGAGGTGCGAGTTGGAATGCTCCATAATATTGTTAAGATGGCAATTCTCCCCTAATAGATCTATAGGTTCAACATAATTGCTGTCAAAATCCCAGCAGGCATTTTATAGAAAATTGAGAAAATAAGCCTAAAAATGTATATCAAAATGCAGAGGATGCAGAAGAGCCAACACAAATTTGAAAAAAAAACCCAAAAAACGGAATGTCATGTAAAACTATAAAAATCCAGACAGTATGAAACTGAGAGACATAGAGATCAATGAACAGAAATGAACAGAAGTGAAAATCTAGAAAGACATTCTTACATTTTTTTTTTGTCAATCGATTTTCAATGAAGTTGCATAGGTAATGCAATGTGACACTTAACACCACATAAAATATCAGCTCCAACAAATTAGAGACCTATAGAGCTAAAATTTATGAGTTAAAACTATAAAATTTCTAAACGAAAATATAGAAGGAAATTTTTGTGACTTTGGGTAGTTAGGCAAAAGATTCTTAGATAAAAATACCAAAAGCATGATCTACAAGTGAAAGAGAGAGAGAGAGAGAGAGAGAGAGAGAGATTGGGCTTAGTTAGAATTTAAAACTTGAGTGCTCCAAAAGACATCATTGAGAAAATGAGACGACAAGCCATAGACTGGGAGTAAGTATTTCACAATTTATCACAAATTACATTTGTGATGAAGAACATGTATCCAGAATATGTGACAAGTTCTTAAACTTAATGTAAGAAGAGAAGCAACTCAACTGAAAGTGAGCAAAACATATAAATATGCTCAACTGACTTACAAAAGAACAAAAGCAATTCAATGAGGGAAGGAGAGCTTGCCCAACAAATGGTGCTGAGCAACTGGACAGCTGAGCCCAAATCTCACACTTTATACAAAAAATAACTCAAAATGAATCACAAGCTTTAATGCAAGACACAGAGTTAAAATGGCAAACATTGAGCCAGGCATGGTGTCACAGACCTGTACTCTCAGCTACTCGGGACGCTGAGGTGGAAGGATCCCTTAAGCCCAGGAGTTCAAGGACAGCCTAGGCCAAATTTTTTTTTCTAAAATAAATAATAAATAAATTAAAAATTTCAAATTACAACCTTTGAAGAAAAAGTCATGAGAACTAAGACTGGACAAAGAGTTCTTAGACATAACACCAAAAGTATGATCCATAAAAGAAAAAGTTAACAAATTGGATCTTATCAACATTAAAAACTGTTGCTCTGTGAGGGACCTGTGAAGAACTAAAAAGACAAGCTACAGAACGAGAGAAGATATTTACAGACAACATACTCTGTAAAGACTGCATTCAGAATATATGAAGAAATGTAAAAACAACAGTAAAAAATGAAATCCAATTACAAAATAGGCAATGAGCAAGACATGAACAGACATTTCTCTGAAGAGGATAAACACTGGGCTAACAAGCAAATGAAAAGACACTCAACATGATTATCCAGTAGGAAAAATACAAATTAAAACCACAATCATGAGAATGGCTGAAATACAAAATAAAGGTAACAACAGATGCTGGCAAGGATGCAGAGAAACTAGGTCACTCTTATATTGCCAGTAGGAATGGATTTTAAAATGGTACAGTCACTCTGGAAATGGGTATTGCAATTTTTTTCAAACTTAACATGCAATTTACCATATGACTAGCAATTGACCTCCTAGGCACTTATTTCAAACAAGGGAAAACTTTACGTTCACAAAACACCTGTACACAAATACTCTTGTAACTTTATCCATAACACCTTCAAACTGGAAATAATGAAATTGTCTTTCAGTGGGTGGAGGAGATCTGCTGGTTGAACTCATAACTAAGTCTACACAAGTGCCCTTCCTCAAGGCTACCATCCTGCTTCTCTCTACGATAAGTGTTTTATGCATATTTCCCACTTTCTCACAAATAATATTAAAGACATGTACTGAGGGATCAAAATCTAATAAACATAAATTTTTACTGCTCCATCAAAGATAATCTGAAGTGGGACTGTGCTTTGGTGATACTGCCTGGTTCTGCTAAGGTGCTGGGTGTGTTACCCACCGTGGCATTTGCAGCATTAATGGAAAAGTTGACATAATGAAACAGGCAGATGGCATCTTGGTATTTCTATGAAAGCAGGTTTCCCTTCAGGACTCTCTGAAGGCAGCTCGGGGCGGGCACACTTTCAAAATGGCAAAGATCAATTATGGTTCCTAGTGGGACGCAACCCCTAACCTATTCTGACTCAGCACTCTCTCTCTCTCTCTGTTTTCCCTCATTCCTCCAACTTATAATTGTATAAATTTTCAAATGTGCAAAGAATCTGAAAGAATAGTGCAGTAAAATTCAAGTTACCACTCTGCCGTATTTGCTTAATATCTCTTTATATACATGAAAGCACCATGTGGAATGATGGACAACGGAGACCCAGAAGGGTAAGGGTGGTTGGCAGTGGGTGTATGATGAGAAGGGTTTCTTGGTGGATACAACGTGCCCAACTCCAGTGACGGATGCACTGAAGGCCCTGACTTTACCACAACTCAATATAGCAATGTAGCGAAATTGTGCTGGTGCCCCCTGAATGTATATGAATTTACAAAATAAACAATAAAATAACATATCTCTTTACAGATATAGGTAGATAGGTTTGTATAGCATGTGTGTGAATGTGTGTGTGTGTGGAGAGAGAGGTATCACAAATGAAGAGATTAAGATTTTGTGACTGAGCCATTCTAAAGTAACTTAAACATAAAACATGCATGGATAAATGTGTCTGTGACAACAAACCTGAATACAAACATGAAAGAATATGTCTATAAACACATCTCTGGAAAGATAGCTTATGAACGAATTCCCTACCCCAGCTCCCTTACTGATTACCCTGTGAGCACAGGCAGGCAGGAAACAGGACCCAGCTAGGGTTCCTCATCCTTTTCTTGCATCCAGGTAGGTCCTGCATCTGCTCCTGCTGCACAGAGGGCTCCCATCCCTGCCTTGGTCTGTTTCACAGGTGCTCCCCTAACTCTCTCTGCCACCACTGGTTTACCTGGGTGGAGCTGAGGCCGCCCTGACCAAGAACAGCACCACCCACCTGTGCCCCCAAGACCAGGAAGTTAGGAGGAATCACGCAACAGGGTCAGTAACTATCCCACTTCCCCAATCAGTCTGAACTGATGGCAGGAGACACTGATGCTTGCTTTACTCATCCTCATTCTTTGTTCATTTATTCTTCATTAATTCAATCCAATCTCCCCAGCAGTCACTTCACCCAAGAAGGACTGACCTCTACTCTTCATAATCAGGAAACCCCAAAGCACTCTCTGTCACCTCCCTGATAATCATCTTCAGCTCTACATCATCACATGTGGGCTCTAACTCTGCAGGGCAGATGTTCCCCACAGGGTCAACACCTGAACACTGGCCCCAGATGTCCCCATCTCTTCCCAGCCCTTTCAGTGTTGCTGTGAATCTGTCCCTCACTGAGAACTGATGTAGAAATGTGGAGGAGGAGGGGAGATTTCTCTGTGCTGTGTCAAGGCATCAAGACAGACCTATCCTTCTCTCCTGAACCTCACACTCTATCCCTTCCCAGTCACTTGAAATAAAATGCAGACCAGAAATGTCTGTTTAAGAGCTAAATATCTATAGTATAAAATATGAAGACAGAGTAGAATAGGGTAATGCAGGAGAGTAGAACAGGGGTGAGGAGACCTCAAGGTGCCAGGAAAGCTGGTCCTGGCTCCCCAGGAGGAACCGTCACCAGGAAACTCACTCATAAAGCTCACCTATAATAATACAGTTACTGCACTGTGATATATTAAAATATAATAAAATAACAAAATTACAAAAATCATATGGCACAGCTGCAAACACCTCATATATGGTAACCCTTATCATTCATCCAACCACAAGAAATAAATGCTGTTAATTTCCGCATTTCATAGATGAGGAAACTGAAGCACCAAGAGGGAAAGTGCTGGTAAGCCAGGCAGGGAGTTGAATCCAGGCCGCCTGGCTGCAGAGTCTAGCTGCCCTCAGTGGAGCCAGTGGACCCAGGAGATGACACAGGAGACTGAAATCCCAGCTGTGCCCTGGTGGTCTCCTGTCCCAACCAGGTGTTGATCTGGGCCTTGTAGGTTCCCATGCTCTGGAGAAAAGAGAAAAACAGTAAATGTTCCACTGGGTGCAGGGCACTGCTTTTATTCCCTGAGGACTTCTCCCTCCTCAGTCACTCGAAAATCAGATTCACCCTGTCTCTGAGGGAAGATGACATCCCCACTTTTTTCTCCCTCCCATGGCACTTTTCCCAGCCCCTGCCAGTCCCCTCCCATGACTCTATCAGCATCAGCACCTGCCCTGTGCCCAGCACCCATCGTGCAGGGAGTGAAAGGACCCCAGGACTAAGGAACAAGACCCAGGAGGAAACTCAGTGCCCTTCCCACCTCTCACGCCTGACCAGCCCTGACACAGTGGGAGGCCTCCCCAAAGAGAGGCCCTGGCCCTGTCTCCATGTCCCTCCAGTCCTGGGTTGGGTCACACACACACGGGGTCCTTCTCCTCCTCAGTCCCCAGGCCCTCCTCATCTGTGGAGGCACCTGCACACCAGGGCAGACCCTGCACACTGTGGGTTCTTTCCTCCACCAGCAGCTCAGCGTTCCTCCCCTCCCGGCTCTGAGCAGGCAGCTTCTAACTGGAGATCCCATCAGGAAGCCCTGGGGCTCACAGGGCCAGCATGGAAATATGTGGTTGGATGGAGTCTGCACCTGACCTGATGCTGGGGACCCCCTTGCTCAAGGAGCCCTCCCCTCCCCATAACCTACACTTGGGCTGTGATTGCCCCTG
Organism: Macaca mulatta; assembly: GCF_049350105.2. NCBI lineage: Eukaryota > Metazoa > Chordata > Mammalia > Primates > Cercopithecidae > Macaca > Macaca mulatta. The sequence goes on along the minus strand of NC_133409.1, from coordinate 153,093,295 downwards.
CCTGGTGCACTCATCCCTGGAAACGCAGCTCCATCCCAGAACTGCTGCTTCGTGAGACTGTACAGCCTTCCTGCCATGTTCCTAGCAGGGATTCCACCCAGGCCACTGCCATTGCAGCCCACAGGGTATATTCTTCTTCTCCTTGTGGAGCAGAGGGTTTCTTCAGACCCCTCATCTTGAGGCTGCCTCCACCCTCTGCACCTGGTTATTGCCACTGCCACAGCCACAGTCTCCCACATGGACCCTCCGAGAAAAGAAACTCCAAATTTGAGTTCCTGTTCCACTCAACATGCTTTACAGCATCAGTATTGGAGGACATCTTATTAAGATTATCCAGCTGAAATTATGTTGATGGACATCAACATTTAAAGCAGGAATTTTGAGAAATTAACTTGTGATTTTCATCCCCTTGTTCTGGCCAATATTCCAGTGACCTGTGAGAAAACCATTCCTGCCTACAGGGAAGCAGAATTGACAGTCCCTCTATGGGAGACACCACAGGTGAGAGCAGGAGGGACCACAGACCTGCACTGCCCCTGCTGTGGGTGCCTCCTGGACGGGGCCCTCTTGCTGCAGGGCAGGGGACGAACCATCCCATCTGCTGAGGCCTGAGTGCAATTAGGTTCAAGGATGAGTCACCACTACCCCACCGGCCAGACACACAGAAGTGGGGAAATGGCAGAAAGACTCGGGTTTCCTGGACACCCCAGCCTCTCACTGTCTCCTGCACTGCCTCTGTCTTTACAAAAACAAAACTTTCTGCTTTCTCCTCTGCCCTCAAACAACTTGACTGTGGGGACAACAATTCTGACTGTCTCTTATTTTAAACTTGCCAGGCAATGAAGATGTTAAGAAGAAAAACATTGGCCCAGGAAAGGCAAGGTGAGGCCACAAAGCACAGAACAAAGCCCCAAAAACACAGCCCCTGAGGACTGTGACTCTTGGGGGCTGGAAAAATAATACCTGGACATAGGATGAAAACAGGGAACCAGCTGCCCTGTCAGGGTGCTGGTCCCCACTCCCCAAATAGCCCAGGGACATCTGCTTATCTACTCACGCATATCATCCGCAAGGAATGGGGAGGCAGGGGCCAGGGAGGCAGGGGCCACATGGTGGGAACCTGGAAAAAGCACAGCTTTGAGAGACCCAGAGGACACAACACCCCCGAGAGAGAGCTCCCGGATGAGGCGCATGGGCAGCTGCATGGTGGAAGAGGATGGCCGTGTGCACTCAGGACCCTCCCTGATACAAGGGAGGACACAAAGGGAACTGCGCATGCAGGGGCCCTCAGTCAGCCTCGTGGGTCTTTTCCTTGGTGTCCTTCTGATGGCTGGAGAAACAGGGGAGAGTGATGCAGAGAGCAAGGGACTAGAGGCTCTGCCTCTCCTCGGATTCCTTTCTAATTTCTAACCTCTCACCAGATCACATCTGCCTTTACTATTGGCTCCCTCTGAGTCCATGATCATTCAGGCTCTCAGCAATCAGCATGCAATTCCCAACTCACCCACCTAGATGCAACCTGGTAAGCCTGAAAGACAGACTGGGATGGGGACAGAGCAGGTGCCATGGCCCTCCCTGCTGCCCAGTCCTCACCTTCAGCAGGAGGAGGCCATAGCTGGACGTTCGAGGGCCTTAGCCCAGCCTTGGCTTGGGCAGAACTTAAGGGTGTCAAAAATAAGCTACATATGATGGTTCATTTTCAATTTTAAGTGCCTTAGCATAGGTTTAATATGGACATAAAGAGACACATGGACACAAAGAGATAAAAAAGCAAAATGTACTAAGCCATCCCCCAGCTCCTTCCTGCTTTCCTTTTCATGCACCAGCCAGGTGCCGATCAGTTGGGGCCCCCTCGACGATCCCCTCCCCACCTCACCAAATGATTTAGTTTAGGCTAGCTTGCAATGTAGATAATTGTGCCCTTTCTTATCACCTAAATGCAGCCATTAGGGCCATAAATTAAATGTTTGAGGAGTCCTGAGACAATCGCAATGCATTATGGGCTGCAACAAAATGCAGCAAAAAGACTCTAAAGAACATACTTGAAGCTTTAATCAAACTACAATAGGCAACATCCAGAAAGACTATAACCCCATAGTACTCAGCTAATGAGGAACCGGGGGAGGGACGTGGGCACTAGGGAATAAATTGTTTGTTGAAACCGTCCCTGGTGTGTCTGCATTCCAGACACCCGATACTGCAAAATTGTTGCTAAAAGTCTCACTTTCACTGTTCTCTGGGTCTCTGAGAGAGACAATTCTTTGGGTTTGGATGGGTGAGTTTGTTTCCTACAATCTAGTGGCCTGTATGAGGATCACTGTGCTTGCATGAAGTGAGACTTCGGCAGAAAGAGGAAAAGCTTACCACTGGATTCATGTGGCCCATTCTGTCCAGATGTCCAGGTTCCCCACAGAAGCCATAGACAAACTTGAAACTGTTATTCAGAAGACAATGAAAGTGACACAGGGAAAAAGAAAAGCAGGGACCGCGGCAACCAGGCAAACTTGTGCATAAGCCCAGGTGGGAAAATTGGACTATGAGCACTGCCTTGGTGGTTGGGCATTTTCGGATGTCAATCTTGTGTGACTGAGACGTATCCTAGATACGAAGTGAGTGTGGAGACCCAATCCATGGTCCTGTTCTCCCAGGAAGGAAACAGCCAGAGATGGACAAAGCAGTTACAAAGCAGTTGACTTGCGGGTTGTGAAGAGACCTCCAGTAAGGGGCATTGAGTACACAGGGAAACTCAGACTCAGGGAGCAACCAAAAATGGGAAGCAAGAATTCTAGAACTAGGGACAAAGGAAGGAGGAAGCCGAGAAGGCCCCCTCCAGCATACCACCAGATAGTCCACTGGGGAGGATGTTACAGGCTTGGGGGAATAACCCCTGAACCAGGAATAAGGAAAAACAAAAAATAATTAAGTATTGCTGTTTTCTCCAGCCTAGAGAGCCCATTCGTCAGCCTTTGGTCTTTTGGCCTACGTTTAGCTCAAATAAGGAATGTGTATGCCAGCTTTAATTCTTTATGTGAATGATAAATCCCCATCCTCACAAGAGGCAATGGGTTATGCTGTTTGTTGGATTAGTGAATTAACCCCATGTTTCCCCTTAAAGAGAAATAAAAAGAGCATAGTAAAGAGCCCTCACCCAATGAAAAGCCCTGGGATCCCCTAACACGCTTGCCCTCACGCCATACATCTCACAAAGTAAAGAACAGGGAGATCAGGGGGCAACAGGAAGGTTGTAGGAAAAGGAATCTGGGGGTCATGAAGGAGCTAAATCCTTAAATCCTTGTCCAAATTTAAGGAAAGAAATAGAACGATGTAAAAAGGACATTAAGAATTTCCCTATTCCTTCTAAACAGCAGGGGTCTAACATGTATTCTCTCAGAAAAGTCCCTATGGGACAGGGAAAAATTGGATTTGTGAGTATGCCTTTAACAAGTACTGAGGTTAGGAATTTTAAAAAGGAAACGACGTCACTCTTAGAAGCTAGCTCTCAGTAAGGCTGCAGAGGGCCTGGCGGGCTATATAAGGAAAATCAGAACTAGGATCATAAACACAAATGACTACGGGGTCAGCAAATAATAAAAAGGAGGGCTGCAGGGCTAGGTGGGAACTGTGGCGGCTGCTCAGCTGTTCTTACAGTGAGGAAATAGTAGGATGTGAGGAATAGTAGGATGGGTCCCATCTCCGTGGCCTCAATTTTGCCAACCTTACAGTGGCTCAAGAAGTGGGTACTCAGCCTGGCTGTGGAGAAGGCCCCGCAGAAATTTCATCAGTCACCTAGCCCCACCCTGGTGACTGCTCACCCAATGAAAATGTATGCCTGGAGATGAGGACCAATCATAAGCAGGGAGGGCGGGGCCACACGCCAAATGGAAAGTTCACGACCAATTACAGATTTCTTTGTTCTTTCCCCACTCCCACTGCTAAAAAAAAAAAAAGAAAAGAAAAGAAAGAAAGAAAAAAAAGAAAAAGAGAAAAAAGAAAAAGAAAAACGTCTTCCCAATTATATAATGGCGACTGTAGTACAACCTCGTGATTATGCTAAAAGTCACTGAACTACTTGAAAAAGGTAAATTTGAGGCACATGAATTGTATCTCAATAATACTAACGCCGTCCGGAAAGTCTCTTGCGACTGAGAGAACTGCCTCCTCCCCAGTACACATTTCTTAGTGTTCAGGGCACCTAGTCAGGAGTCCTCAAACCTATCTTCATAGAACCACCTGAAGAGTTTTTAATATCCACAGTTCCAGGCCACAGCCAAAACCAATGGAATCAGAAAGCCTAGGTTACATCTAAGCCTTAGTATCTTTTAAAGCTCCCTGGCTGGTTCCAATGTGTGTAGTCGAGTTTTAGAACCACTATTTTAGCCCACGGTTTGAACATCCCTGATGGTACCAAGCCTGCCTTTAACCTCATCTGTTATCTTTGTTTTTGTTTCCTCTTTTTTTTCTTTTAGAATGGGCTGGGGGATCTCACTCTGTCACCCAGTTGGAGTGCAGTGGTGTGATGATAGCTCACATCAGCCTCGAATGCCTGGGCTGGAGCAATCCTGCCACCTCAGCCACCTGAGTAGTTGGGACTACAGGCGAGTGCCACCACGCCCAGCTATCATTTACCATCTGGTGCCATCCTCCAATAGACAGTGAACCATCTGTGATCAGGAACTGTGTCCATTCCATCTTCGTCAGCCTTACAAACATATTTTTTAAATGGAACTCTACCTATGATTACTAACCATTCTCCAAGACCCCTAGCCTACACTTTTCTGTAGATGAAAATGTCATACATCACAGAGTTTTAACAATTTCTCAGTTTTCCCATCCATATTCACTGATTATTTATTTCGGTCATCATAATTTATTGAGCACAGCAGGAATTGGGGTCCTGTCCCCACCTTAGAGGGATTATTTACACTGCTAAAGGTCACAAGGGTAGTGAGGGAAAGAGAGGGAGATGGACCCAGCTCTCCTGACACTGGTCCCAAGCCCTTCCCTCCACAGTGTCTACCCTCTCTCAAGGACTTTTTCTCCCCACGCCAGTTCCAGCAAAGGGTCTCATTTAGCTCACCCCCAAAAAGACTTCTAATACTTCAATGACGATAATAATAACAATAATAATAATAATAATAATAATAATACGTAAAGCTTGTTCCAACGCATTTAGATGTGATCGCGACAAGACAAGAAGCCAATCCCTCCCTTTATGGGGTAGGGGAGGCCGTGATGATCTTGGACTTCCGGTGAGTCGCTCCCCAGGGTCTAGGCCTGGCTGCCCCTCCCCAACCAAACCTCCCAGGTCTTTTCTGTCCAAAGCCCTCCCCCTCTACCCAACCTCCAGCCGCTTCTTCCCAGGTCCATCAACTACGTTTTCTCTCTCAGCACTCGCCTTAGATCCCTGGACTTACCAGCACACAGGCGATTTTCTCCTTGCAGATTTAGGCGCCACTGCTGGGTCCGGAAAAGAAAGAGAAACGGCCCAGTGCGGTCGCCTGCCGCATGTGTAACTCAGGACGGGGCTGCGCTGGGAGCCCGGCGCGTTTTCAAGTCTGCGGCCCGGAGTTCACTGCAAGGACTGGGATCACCCGTCACCCCGCCCTGGTCTACGGAAAACGAAACGTGTTCACTGATATAGAAACTGAATAACGGCGCTGCGGGCTGGGGAGGGCGGAGCTGCCTTCAGGCTTCTGGTCTCCAGCTGCGGGTCACTCACACCTGCCGCTGTGAAATGCAGACCCGCGGGGCAGGAATTCCGAGTCCGGGCTGGAGCGCGATCTGGACTGTGACTCGCTTGAAACAGCACTGAGGCGGATTCGGATCCTGGTGAGTAGGGAAATGCGCCTCAGTCCCTCCCACGGGCCGCCCACGGATTCCAGGATCCGAAAACGCTTCCTGCTGCTCCGCCACCCCAGGAAGGCAGCGCCCGCCTCTGGGCGGTTCTGATGGAAACGGGCTCCACCGCCCGCAGGAAAACCCACAACTAAGGGGCCAGGAAAAAGCCTCTCAGGGTCCCGCCCCTTCAGCGAGGATCCTAATTTACACCCCGAGTGTGACCCAATCACAGACTGGAGCGAAGGTCACCGAAATGATACAAGACCAGCCGGGCCCAGAGCGCTGCCGCTCACAGAATGCGGTGACGGCGCCACCTCGCGTCCCTTCCCTGACCTGCCTCAGGCGGACGCAGTGACGCGTGTTGCCTGGAGGCTGGAATACATGCAGAGAATGGAGAAAGGAGGGAAGGATGGGGGGACGTGTTGAAGAAAGGAAGGAAGAGGGAGAAAAGGGGAGAGAAAAGGTGACGGCGAGAATAATATTTAAAATATGTGGTTTTATTATTTCTAACTTTTATTTTTGTCCTTTATCTAGTTCTGTTATTTATGAGCATTTTTACCATAGCTATTTTTTCTCTGTGTGTGAATCTGTAAATATACAGCTCCTCATGCTTATTTCAGAGCCTGCGAGATCAAGTTACAGACAATATGAGCTTCTACCTCCAGATGTGTCAGGGTGCATCTCTTGGGTACAAGAACAAGGGTTTTGTTTTGTTTTACAAAATCAAAATACAAATCTCAAAAAGGATAATATTTTTAAACCGTCATTGGGGCATACTTTGCATGAATAAATGTATCTATTTGAAATGAACAGCTCACTGAGTTGTACTCGTTGACTGTTTTACACAACAACGTATCTGCTACCACAATGAAGATAAATAACATTTCCATAGTGCCCTAAAGAACAGCCGTGTAGTAAAATTCCATGCAGTTGTTAAAAAGAGGAGGATGAATTTTTAAGTATCGTTATGAGAAGATCTGTGCCCAGCCTACTTTTACCCATTTTTAAAAGGACAAGGATATATGGAATTATAATGCCAGTAATACCACTTAGATAATGTATATTTTAAGTAGAAGAAAACCTTGAAGATTACTCACCAAAATTTTGACAGGGACTGGGATAACTTTGTGATTTTCAGTTTCTCTGAAACGTTGGAATTTTTTATTATAGTTTAAAATTTTATTTTAGCCAGGCACGATGGCTCAGGCCTGTAATCCCAGCTCTGGAAGCTGAAGGATAGCTTGAGCCCAGGAGTTCGAGGCTGCAGTGAGCTATGATCTCACCACTACACTCCAGCCTGGGTGACAGAAAGAGAACTTGTCTCAAAAATAAATAAATAAAATTAAAAAATAAAAATAACAAACTTGGATTTGTTTGGTGGTTAAGAAAGAATATTTGTTTGAAAATGTTAGGAAGGTAACCAAATACTTACAGGATTTTAAAAACCAAAGTGTTAATTAAAACCCAAATCCAGAAACTCTCTTTTAAGAGGACTTCATATTTTCATGGCATTGATTCCTTCTCAAAGTGCCTTTGATAGAGCTGTTCTTAGTGCAGTAGGGAGATGTGTAACAATTTCACAAAAGGGGCGGGCTGTAATAAAAAGGAAAACGCAAAATCCAGTGGGGACACATTGTCCCATTTATTTTCAAAGCACGTTTGAAAACTGCGCTGCTATAGTGTCTTTGAGTTAAGACAAAGTCGAGGAAAATCTTGTCCTGGAGTATTGATTTCCGTTTTCCAAGGGCCAAAGTCTTTCGAAGCAAGTCTAAAAACTCAGGCTGACTTCCGGATCTAAAGAAGTCTCTAGAATGTTTGTGCAGGCCTCCAAGCTGTAAGAATCCAGCCCATCTTGGTGATGCTCTCTCGGGCTCCACCCACTGGCAGTAGCCGGAAGGACAGGACGCGATGAAATGGCAACAGTGAGTCAGAGGCCAAAGGAGGATTCCCGGCCCCAGCGCGCAGGATGTGCTTTGTCATAGTGGGGTTGGGGTAGCGAAGCGGAGGCAAGGACACTCAGGGAATAAATGGCAGAGGAAGCAGTCGCGCTAGGGAGGATCCAAAGCCTTCAGACTTCTCCTTTCTTTTCTTCCTGTTGAGTTGGAGGGGACCAACGTGGTCCTGGGAGTGGAGGTCCGTGGGATGTAGAGAATGGAGTCGCTGCAAAGGGGCGTTGCACGCCCCACACAAGGGTCCTGGTTCTCTTCTCCCAGCTACTACTGATGAGTTCAAACTAGGAGAGCAAGATTTGTCCTTCGCAAAGTAGACTCCTTATCTCACACTCCGGCTGGTTTACTAAATCCATTCTAGTAAAACACAAAAACCAACAACCGAATTCTGCTTGTGACATTTCTGACCGCTAGAAGGTCCTCCCCCTCCCCATTCCTCGAGTGCTCTCTTCTTGCCTCGCCCCCTCCGCTTTGTCTCCACTTTCCCATCCTTGTCCATCTCTGGACCTAGTTCCTGAGTATCCCCTCCTTCTTCAGAGGACGTCCCCTCATGGAGTACAGACTCCTCCACCTCCATGAAAAAGAGACAAAGGCCGCTGAGAGGGACCTGAAAGACTCCCGTTTCTCCGCCCCGGAGGTCAGCCTGTCCCAGGGTTTGCTCAGGCTGTGTGTGTGTGAATGAGTGTGTGCCTGTGTGTGTGCATGTGTGTGTGTGAATCTGTGTGGGTGTCTAAATATGTGTGTGTGTGTGCAAGTGTGTGTTCCTGTGTGTATGCGTTAGTGTGTGTGTGAGTCTGTGTTTATGTGAGACAGAGAGAGAGAGAGTGTGTGTGTGTATATGTGTGTGTGTGTGTGTGTGTGTGTGTGTGTGAATGAGAGTCAAAGTGCTAAACCTGGCATCCAGGAAACCTCCCCACCTTGGCACTGCATGCAGGAGTCAGTGTTACGTGCACCTGTGCTTTTATTTCAGGAGCTGGGACAATTATATTAACCAAATATGCAGAGTGCCAAGGTCCCCACCCCAAAAAGCATTAAAGAGGAGGGTGAGATTGGAGGGGCCCCTGACTCCAAGTCTCCTGATTCCTTCTACACATGGGGATCTTGAAAAAAAAAAAAAGTGCAGGACATTTCATTCCCTCCTGGGACCGACAGGGAAGCCAGAGCCACCGTGCATATCAAATTCCATCAAAGAAAAACTATTATAGCAAAATTTCCATGCCACATTTTTAAATCTACACAATGGCTCAAATAGAACCACCACCAAAAAAATGAATTCCTAGCTCAGGTGAGATCACTGAAGTTGGCTGCCAGGCGTAAGGAAACTGCAGGTATAAAGAAGGACACCTCTAGTTAGGGCTGCAGCCCAGTTGCCCCTGCATCTTAGGGCCCTTTGAGAGGACCCAATCCATTCAATAGTGCAGGGTGAGGCAATTTTTGGTGAGAAAGGTAGACTCTCCTTACACCTCTGGGGTTTGTACATTTACTTTCTGACTTTTTAGATGTTGACTTCATTTTTGAACAAATTACAGTTATGTAATTTGCTTTGACTTTAAGTGTAAAACAGGAAATATTCCTGAAACAGAAAACAAGGGCCAGGTGACCTGCACTGTCACCCCCCTCTGTGGCTTCCTGATGCAATAAAATTGTGAACCAACAAATCCATGGCTAGGCAAACAGTAAACTCCATTTCAGCAAATGTTTCAGAGGTTCCTTCTTGCCTAGTAATGTTCTAGATTTACCCTAGCCTTAATATTTTATGTCTATATTTTCCTAGCTGTTGGTTTTTAAATAATTCATGTATTTGGTTTATTATTTAGAGTTGTTGCAGTAAGCCATCTGGAATCAACTGTGGAAGGAAGTTCAGTAAGTAAATGTGTAGTTCTCTATTAAACAACTGCTAAGACCATCTGAAAAATGTATTAACCCCAAATCCAATCACTTCTCACTCCTCTACTGCCTCCCCTCCAGAGTCACCCTCTCTAGGATAGTAAATCAGAAGGGCCTTCCAGCTGGGCTGCCTGCTGCCTCTCATGCAGCTGTCCATCACCCACACAACAGGCAGAGTGAACCTTTCAAATGGGAATTAGAGCACATCCTCACTACCACGTCCCACAGACACTCCAGCCTCTTCCCTTCCTCTCACCATTTCCTAACAGCCCCTCATCACAGGGACCCTCTGGCCATTCTGGCCTCAGCTCACAACTGTCAGTCCAGCTCACTTGTCTCCACTCACACAAACCTCTTGTCACTGCTCCAACCTGTCTCTGCCACGGGCCCCTGCTGTGACTCCCACATGCACCTGCTCCCTGGTGATGTACATAGCTCACTCCTCACACCATTCGGGTCTCTGTTCAAATGTCCCCTGGCCAAGTTCTCAGGAACCTCTTACCCAATAAAATATATCTCCTGCCATCCTCACCAATGCCAGTCTTCTAATCCAGCTATATTTTCTCCATAACAATTGCCACTGATATTAGCATATTTTTTAAAGTTGTTGTCTGTATCACTGAGACATGTTCTTTGAGGCCAGGATTTCGTGCAGTCACCACTTGCATCCCCAGCATCTAGAACATCCCAGTACAGAGGAGGGGCTTGACAAATAAGGGGTGAATGATGGGTGAATTCAATTGGGATGCTGTTTTTGAGAAGCAATTTCATAACATGTATAAGGAGCGTTAAAATATTCATACCCTTTGACCAGATAATTTATATTTGAGAAATCTATGATTCTAAAACAAAATCCAAAATATAGAAGAATCTTTAGGTATAAGGATATTAATCAGACACTATTTACAATAAGGAAGAAAAACATGCAAAAGAAGAGTAGCTAGGTTGTTTTTTGTAAATAGTATACAGCAGGCTAAAGTAGTATTTAAGAAGAGTTTGTGATAACATATAAAGTTGCTCATTGATAATAATAATGTTTGAAAAGCAAGATTCAAAGTAACTCACACAGTGTGACTACACTAAGTCGTCCTGCACAGACACCACATGCACAGAAACCAGGGGTGGAAACTCAGGGGGCAGCTACAAAGCACAGCTCCAGGGCCCCTGACCACTGATGTGTCTGAGGCTCTGCCAGGCAAAGATTCATCCTGATCCTCCCAGTGGGGACACAGGTAGTTTCCATCTTTCCGCTTCTCTACATTGTTTACATTTTCTGTAACTGAGCAGATTCTACTTTCTAAAAGGATAAAATACTGATTATGAAGTTTGACAACATTTGAAATACAATTTTAATGAAAAAGTCCAAATGTCCTCTCCCAACTCTGGTCACTTTCTCTTCTTTTTAAAGATAGGGACTTGCTCTGTCACCCAGTTTGGAGTGCAGTGATCGATCATAGTTCACTGCCACCTCAAACTCCTGGGCTCAAGTGGTTCTGCTGCCTCAGCCTCTTGAGTAGTAAGGACTACTGGAAAGCACCACTTTGCCCGTATATTTTTAAAATTTATTTTGTATAGAAGATATCTCACTATGTTTCCCAGGCTGATCTTGAACTCCTGGGCTCAAGTGATCCTCCTGCCTTGGCCTCTCCAGTGTTCTAGGATGACACGCATGCGCCACTGTGCCCAGTCCTAACTTAGCTTCAAGCAACTTCTCCTGTCAACTTCACAGGGCACAATCTCCAGCTGATGGAGACTTCAGAAAGAAGAAATAAACTCTTCCTTCCTGTACATCCTTGAACTCCCTGGCTGCAGCGATCCTCCCACCTCGGACCCCTGAATAGCTGGCACTACAGGCACACACCACAAGATCCAGCTAATGTTTTGTGTTTTTTGTAGAAATGGGGTTGTGCCATGTTGCCCACACTGGTCTCTAATGTATGGCCTCAAGCGATCTGATACCCCAGTCTCCCAAAGTGTTAGGATTAGCATGAAGCCCCACACTAGGCCTGCAGCTGAGTATTTGGAGCCTAGGCAGGAAGTTGGTGTGGGTTTTGCACCTGGCTAATCTGAAAGGTGGTCCTGAAAGGTAATGTGTGATTAGGTTGGCCTTGGTTGGGGAGCATAGATGTCTCTGATGAGAAGAAAACAAGACAGCTGGGAAGCTTCTAAAAGCGAACATCAGTGGGCCCTGTGCTCACACAGCACTGGGACTTGGAAAATCTTCTCCCAGCCACTTTTGGCTTGTGGGATTTTTTTATTTTTTACTTTTTGGAGACGGAGTCTCGCTCTGTCACCAGGCTGAAGTGCAGTGGCATGATCTCGGTTCACTGCAACCTCCGCCTCCTGGGTTCAAGCAATTCCCCTGCCCCAGCCTCCCGAGTAGCTGGGACTACAGGCGCATGCCACCATGCCTGGCTAATTTTTTGTACTTTTAGTAGAGACGGGGTTTCACCATGTTGGCCAGGGTGGTCCCAAATTCCTGATCTCATGATCTGCCCACCTCAGTCTCCCAAAGTGCTGGGATTACGGTGGCCCACCTGACTCAGCTTGTGGGTTTTTATTCCTCCTTCTTGTCTGCCAGGTTGTTGCAGGCAATCCCTTCATTTGGCAAACATTTATTAGACACCTACTGTGTGCCAGGCATTTTGTTAAAGGAGCTGGGACTGAGGTAAGACAAACCAAACTCCCCTTGCCTTCGAGGTTGAGCCAGCCTTGCACACGCGGAGATCAGTAAGGAAATTCTTACACAAATGGTTGGCAGAACATGCAACTTGCTTTGTGGATACACATGTAGACCATCTGCTCTGACCAAGGCGTCACAGAAGTTTCATAAGAGACAACATTTGAGCTGTGTTTTGAAGTATAAGTAGGAGCCTGACAGGCATGCAGGACAGGAGAGCATTGCTCGGAACCCAGGACATGAATTTTTGTCCCCTAGGCCAGGCCAGGACTCAGATTAAGCTGACTGAGGAGCCAGAAGCTTCCTGGAGAGGAAGTGTGTCCCACATCTGACCATCCAGAAGTCACAGCTGCTCAATATTGAGTCTTGAGACAGAGAGAGAGAGGCCTGATTTGAAATATACAGAATTCTGCTTGGGGCCTTGTTAAAATGCAGTTTCTGATGCAGTAGATCCAAGGCAGGGACTGAAAATTGCATTTCTAACAAGTTCTCAGGTGATGCCAATGCTACTTGTCCCACTTTGAGACACTTTGTTACACTTTGAAAATCACCACCCTAAGGCCATCCATACTGATTTCTAACATCAGAAGAGGGCTGAGAGGCAGAGGTATAGGAGACACTAGACCATGCCTGGCCCATCCTGGAGAGCACCCCACCCAAGGCTGCAGCATTTGATTTCCTTGGGATCCCGGGAATGGCAGACACCCAGGAAGGAATCAAATGTCGGGTTACAGGGCAGTTCAGAGGCTCAGCTTCACACAGCATCTGGGGCTCCTACTACTTCACAACTGGCCCCCACACCCTCAATCCTTCCCACCCCTTACGAAACTGACCTACAGGCCTTTGTCTGCTGTTCTGGGCTGTTTGGGCCTGGGATGTGACCCTAGGAGCTCTGAGTGTACCTTCTGATCCAAATACAGGGTGACTTCATATGACAAATACTTAGATTGGGCCCATAACGAGGACCTTCCAAATTCAGCAAATGGATTCAATCTTGGGTTTTCCAGGAGAATTACCCAAGTGTTCTCTCTTCTAAATATCACATACTTGAACGCACATGGACAGCAGAGGGAGTTCTGAGCCTGCTGAAGCCACAATTGCCAGATTGGACCCCACAGAATTCCTTATAGATTGAGCTTCACCATTTACATCAGGATTTGGTCAAAATTTCCTTCACCAAGCCAATTGCATTTGTTAATGAAGCATGCCTTCATTCTGCCTTTTAATGAATGAAAGACAGACACGTAAAGAAAGATAGTGCAATGAAAAAGAAAACAACATACTGAATTATACTGGTAATAAACATCCTTGTTTAAGGAGTCATATAACTTTCAAACAGTATTTTTTATATTAAGGAAGGTAAAAGAGTTAATTCTGTTGGGCTTTGGTTTTTTGAAGTTGTTTTATTTTGAAGTATTTGCTTTTGTTTGTTTTCTCTCCTTTGGAATTATATTTTATTTTATGTTTTGACTTGGCTCAAAATTCAAAATTTAAAAGATTCTCTCTTATTCTACCCAATCTTGACAGGTAGCCATTCATATCAGTTTATTGCTTATTCTTTCAAAGACATTTTGTGCATATACAAGCAAATATAAATGTATATGTATATAATCTTTCTCCCATTTCACTCAAATTTTAGCAAACTACATCTGCTTTCCTGCAACTTGCCTTTTCCCTTCACAATGTTTCACAAAGACCATCCCATGAAGAAATACCAAAAGCTTTCTTACCTCTTTGTGTCTTTGTTTGAAATTTTCATGATACTCCATTGTATAGATATGCAATATTTTAACAAAATAGAGATTGCTCCTTTTGAGTGCAGTGCTTTTTAACCAGCCCCCTCCTGATAGGCATTTGGATTATTTCTTCCACAGAACAATTCTGCATCATGTAGCATCATGTGAAAAACTGTAGTGAGCCCACTCCTAGATGCATATCCTAGGGGAACTCACATATCCCTGAGAGCAGGAGGCAATGTGTCAGAATGTTCATTGCAGTGTGGTCTACAATAGAGACAACCTAAAGGTCAATGAAGAGGGAAAGAGATAAATTGTAGCATATTCCTTGCCTGGAATACTATCCAGCAATGAAAACAAATTAACTATTTGTATGAACACAGATTCATCTCATAGACCACATTAACTGAAAAAGCAAGCAAATGAATGATAAAATCAGAAAGAAACTATTTAAAAGAAGTCTAAAAGCAAAGCCAGGCAAGATGGCCTTCACTTGTAATCCTAGCACTTTGGAAGGCCACAGTGAGTGGATCACTTGAGTTCAGGAGTTTGAGACCAGCCTGGGAAACATGGAAAAAACCCCCCTCTCCAAAAAATACAAAAATTGGCCCAGCATGGTGGAGCATAGCTATACTCCCAGCTACTTGGGTGGCTGAGGTGGGTGGATCGCTTGAGCCTGGGAGGTTGAGGTACAGTGAGCTGTGTTTGTACGTGGGTGACAGAGTGAGACCCGGTCTAAAATAACAAGTCTAAAAGACTTCAAGCAAGCAGACTTCCTAAAACTTAGTAAAAATATAACAGAATACACCAAATTCAAGACTCACATCCACCTGCAATTCTTGATTTGCTCAGTACAGTATTGACTGAAATATATGCATATCAGAACTGTGGAAAATCAAGGCTATCTACATATATTTCTATTATTTTTCTGTCTATACTACATATAGCCAATAATATTAAAATGTCACCAATTGACAAACCTGGGTGGTGCCTTCACGAAGATTTTTTATAATTTTCTATTCTTTCTTCCAGTTAGGACTACTTCAAATTAATATTTGTGAAGTGAATCCACAGGAACTGAGTAAAATAAGAAAAGAGTTATTGAGTGTGAGGAAAGCTGTGGAGAGGTACAGACAGATGGAGAGATGACAATACTGAGCATGTTAGTGACCTTCACAGTAACAGACTTCCTGGAGGTGTGAGCTGGAGCCAGAATGAAGAGGATAGAATATAAAAGAGGGATGAAAGAGTGGGGACTTTAAGGGGCAAATATAGGATTGAGTGGGCCAGACTGGGAAGTGTGGATGGATTCTAAACATTCCACTTTAGGTCTAACACTTAGGGAGAGAGAAATAATGTTTATCTAGCTCCTTCCACAATCTTTAGAGAAATCTTCTGAAACATTACAAAAAAGACACACAAATAGCCAATAGTCATCAGGGGAAAATGCCAAGTAAAACCACAGTGAGAAACCACTAAGCACTTATTAGAATGGCTGAAATTTAAATGATTAATAAATATAAATGTTGGCAAGGATGTGAAACAGTCTCATCCGTTGCCTATGAGAATATAAAACAGCCACTCTGAAAATCAGTTTTATATCACCTAATAAAGCTAAACGAGCTAGTACTCTATGGCTAGCATTTCCACTCCTAGGTATTTACTCAAGAGACATAAAGATTATGTTCAAGAATCCGTGTACAATAATGTCCATAGTTCCTTAATTTGTAACAATAAAAACCGGGAATACCCCCACAATGTACAAAAAAATTGTGACTCAATGATACAATGGAATACTACCAGTATTAAAAATTAATGAACTACTGATATATGCAACAATCTGGGTAGACCACATAGATATTACACCAACTGCAAAAAGCCAGACATGAGGGAGGCCATATGGGATGAGTGGATATGTATAAAGTTTTGAAACAGGAACAGGTACTCTATCATGATAGTCATCAGATCAATGGCTGCTGGGGAAAGGGGGCTAAGTTGAAGGCAGAAAAAAGAGAATTTTGTGTATGTTGATAGTGGCATGGGTGAATGACTGTATTTGTCAAAATTCATTGATGAATTTGATACAAATCTGATCATTTCAGTATATGTAAATTTTACAAGTTTAAAACGCTTACAATAAAAATTTAAATGTTAGTAATAAAAAATGGCAATTGAAAATTTTAGCAACAAAATCCAACAACACATCAAAACAACACATCATAATCATGTGAGTTTCATACCAGGGATGCAAGGATTGTTTGACATATGTGAATCAAAATATGTGATAAACCACATCAACAGAATGAAGGATATAAACCATATTATCATCTCAATAGATGCATAAAAAGTATTTGGTGAAACTAAACATTGCTTCTTAATGAGAACTCTCAAAGGAGTTCCTTTGACAAAGGAACCGAGAATATACACTGGGGAAAGAACAGTATCTTAAATAAACGGTGCTGGGAAAATGCTACCAAATGCAGAAGAATGTCACTAGACCCCTGTCCCTCACCATATACAAAAATCAACTCAAAAGGGATTGTAGACTTAAATGTAAGACCCAGAACTATAAAACTACTAGAAGAAAACATACTGGAAACACTACAGGACATGAGTCTCAGCAAAGATTTTATGGCTAAGACCTCAAAAGCACAGACAAAAAAAAGTAAAAATAGACAAATGAGACTATATTAAGCTAAAAAGCTTCTGCACAGCAAAGGAAACATCCAACAGAATGAAGCGATAACCTGTTGAATAGCAAAAATATTCAGTAAGTATTCATCCAACTAGTATATCCATCCAATTAGTATATTCTAGACTAATATCTAGAATATACAAGGAACTCAAAACTTAGCAGTAAAAAATACAAATACTCCAATTAAAAAGTGGACAAAGGATCTGAATAGACATATCCCAAGAAGAGGCTTACAAGTGGCCAACAGGTGTGTGTAAAACACCCAATATCACTAAATACCAGGAAAATGTAAATTGAACTACAATGAGATATATCTTACCCTGTTAGAATGGCTATTGTTAAAAAATAAAAATAGATGCTGGTGAGCATGTGGAGAAAGGAGAACTGTTACACACTGTTGGTGGTAATGTAAATTAGTGCAGCCATTATGGGAAACAGTAGAGTGATTCCTCAAAAAACTGAAACTATTAATAGAACTACTATCTGATGCAACAATTCAACTTCTGGGTATTCATCCAAAGGAAATGAAATCAACATATCAAAAGAGTACCTGCATGCCCATGTTTGTTGAAGCACTATTCACAATAGCAAAGATGTGAAATCAATGGGTGAATTTATCAATAGATGAATGAGTAAAGTAACTGCAGTATATACACAATGGAATGCAATTCAGCCATTAAAAAAAAAAAAAAAAAGAATGAAATCCTGTCAGTTGCAGCAATATGGATGGAACCAGAGGTCATGTTAGGTGAAATAAGCCAGGCAAGAAAAGACAAATATCACATGTTGTCACTCATATGTGTGAGCTAAAAAAGTTAATCTCACGGAGGTAGAGAATAGAATGACAGTTACCAGATGTTGAGAAGAATGTAGGGGTGGGAATATGTAGAAAGGTAGATTAATGGGTACAAATGTACAGTTATATACAAAAAATAAGTTCTAATGTTCTAAAGCACAGCAGGCCAACTAAAGCTAAAAATTATGTGTATTTCAAATAGCTAGAAGAGTGGATTTTAAATGTTCCCGACACAAAGAAAAGATAAATGCTTGAGGCAATAGATTCCCTAAACACCCTGACTTGATTACTCCACATTCCGTGCATGTGTCAAATGATCACATGTGCCCCATAAACATGTACAAATGTTATGTATTACTTTAAAAATAAACTCAACACAATATGGGACATTTTAAACAGTACAAAAATATGACCATGATAAAAAATTGCAAATATTTCCTTTTTATTAAGATCAACTTTGTAAGTTCAAGCAGAATGAAGCCCATACAGCATCAGAAGAGGTGGCTCTCCTGAGAGAATCTTCTTCCCAGTTAAAAAGGCAGAAACAGAATTCCTGGAGAAAGTAAGACTTTGGAAAACTGCACAGCACCACTTCTCGGTGTCTGGGATTGCCCAGAAGTAGGGAGAGTTCACCTTCTGGGAAAAACTAAACGTTGGTTCCTGTTCTTTTTTGTAAGACCACAATTTCAGAAAACTAAGAGAAAGCATCAGGCCAAAGGGATATACTCTTTTTTATATTTTAGAATATCCACCACCAAGTATGATCCATGCTGTTATGAGACGAATTGTGTCCCCCCAGCCAAAATTCATATGTTGAAGTCCTATGTTGAGAAGAGAGAAGTGGCTGTCTACAAGCCAAGGAGAGAGGCCTCAGAAGAAATCAACCCTGTAGCACCTTGACCTTGCACCTGCAGGCTCCGGAACTGTGGGAAAATACATATTTATTATTTCACTCACCCGGCCTGTGGTACTTTGTTATGGCAGCCCTAGCAAATTAAAACAGAAATACTACCTTTTCTACCCTGTCCTATGTATGAACATGTGATTTTTTTTAAGAGTATGAATTACCTGGGACTCCAAAGCATAGAGTGAGACCATGAAAAATGCATGATACAGGGTCATTTCCAAGCCTTTGTGGCCACCACACAAACATGGATGTGTCCCCATTTCTCTTCAGTTTCACACAGAGCAAAAGTTGTGAACATAGAATCACAAACTGTGTTTAATTCATTTGAGATATTGAGCGAGCTAGTTTTGCCCTAATTTTATAGAAAGATGATGAACAATCATAATTGCTAAACCAAAGAGGCTTTTTGGCAGGGGATGGCAGGTACTATGTTTTCTCTTACTTTTAAAGTACATTTTCCTAAAGAGTCTTGTCTAGGAGTAAATGTCATCACTTTTTTCCTCCGCATTGATCACTTGGTTCTCCCTGCATTTCAGTAATGTTGCTAGAATAGAAATGTTTGTCCGTGATTCACAGAAGAATCGAAGAGGCCCTAGGAGTAGAGAGCTTCTCCTGCGGTTACACAGCACGTGAGCGGTGGAGCAATGACAAGCACATGGCTCTCCAGGTCCCTAGTCCAGTTTTCTGGGTGCCATGAGAATTACAGCCTTTGGTTTCTCTTACATGTGGTTCATTTCTGAACCTGAGAAGGAGAATGAACCTCAGGTGACTAACAGTTTTCGCTGTTCTGCACTTGTCTGAGAATGACCCCAAAAGATTTTTAAAGACTAATTCTTTGGCTACCAACCCCATTTTGCCCAGACATCGACATGGAGCAGGTGAACACTGCCTTTACCTACGACATGCCTGAGGATTCTGAGACCTGTGTGAATCAGGTAAGCTCCACACACAGGGACATTCACTCTCCTGTTTATTTTCTGTGTCTTTTCACACTTCTCATCGTTATCCCACCCTCTGGTGTCTTCCTACTTTGGGGTCTTCTAGTTCTACCACCTGTCTCCTTCCAGGTGACTAGAGTAGGCTGGTTTGGAACAGGGCTTGGCCATCACCATTGTGTTATATGAGAATGATGCCAGGATCCTCAGTGATGGGCCACTTCGCTTTGAGGTCAGTGTTAGGAGCTGCCTGATGAGACAGACATCTCCTCCACAGTGAGTGCTGATTTCATGAAACCCTTAGGTCCTCCCTATTCCTTACTGTGTCTTCAATCCCATCACATAGGGCATGAGCACCTAATGTATAATGGACACTTGACTGGTTCATGTCCCCTGGCCTTTGATGCTGTGTTGGGATGTTTTCCTGGCCTCCATGTGGGGTATCTGTTTTCTGTCATCATATTACATCTCTCCCCCCACCTGCAAGTCCATCCTCTGAACCCAGGCAGTACACCAGCGTCTGCATGTATGCTGTGTGTTCCTGCCTTGCTTTGTCCTTTTCATGTCTTATTCTGACTGTGCCATGTTTCCTCCTCAGTTGAACAGAAGTGGTAGGAGACTCGCTCATTCTGGAATGTGACCATCTGCCCTTCAGAAGAGGACAGCAGGGTCTCTGGCCTGGGATTCTGGAGTAAGATCATGTCATCCATGACAGAGACATATGCCGCATGTTAGAAGCAACTTTTAGTGTTCCTTGTCCTGATTCCATAGAATGTTTGGCCACGGGACACCAAGCAACTATGGGGTTCCAAGTGCCTGTGTGACCCACAAAGTCATAGATTGCACAGGCCCAACAGCATCTATCATGACGTGAAAATGGTCCACCTGGGTTGTGCTTGAATCCCATGTTGACACCCCAGAAAACACCCGAGTCTGAAGTGGCACTGAACAAGCAAACAGACAAATGGAAGTTAGCCAGCCTTCACCATGGGTCAGTGCAGGCCTAGTAGGATGGGCGCATGAATGGAGCAACCACAGTGGCAGGCATGAGGCTATGTATGGGGCCAGCAGCACTAACTCCCCACTACTGCAGATCCAGCTGCTGCCACTTCTGAATGTCCAACTCATCAGCATTTGAGTCCCATGATGTGCCCCAGTGGGGCACTATTTCTTTACGTGACTACCTACTAAGTGACAAGTTGACTACTTTTAACTACTTCCATCTTGGAAGGGCCAGGGGTTCATCTTCACAGGGTTAGGCACCTATTCTATGGGTGGGTTTTCCTGTCCTGCTCTCAGACACTCAGCCAGCACCACTCTCTGGGTGATGTTGACATTCCTGATCCGCAGGCTAGGCGGTGCTCCTAGCCCATTATCTGCCTGAAGGACCCACTTGGCAGGGAAAGTTTCAGTGTTTCCATGGCTATGGGTTCCACTAATCCTATCACCATCTGCACCACAGGGGCTGCCAGCCACAAGGAATGCTGGACAGGTCTTCTACAGGCACAGCTCAGTGCCAGCCTGGAGGAAGCACTCTGAGGGGTGGGTGCCATCTTTCAGGACACGGTGCATTGTTTGAATCAGAGACATCTCTACCGTGCTGTGTTCTCAGTGGAAGAACATGTGGGTCCAGAAATCAAAAGGTGGAAGCAGGTTTGGCTCCATGTCCAATCTCTTAGATTCACTCAATGCGGTATTTTGCATATTTTATCTCCCAACTCAAGATGGATTAAAGACTTACATATAAAACCCAAAACTAGAAAAACCCTGGAAGAAAATCTAGGCAATACCATTCAGCACATAGGCATCAGCAAAGATTTTTATGATGAAATCACCAAAGCAACTGCCACAAAAGCAAAAATTGACAAATGGGATCTAATTAAACAAAAGAGCTTCTGCACAGCAAAAGAAACCATCATCAGAGTGAACAGACATCCTATAGAATGGGAGAAAATTTTTGCAATCTATCTATTTGACAAAGGTCTAATACTCAGAATCTACAAAGAACTTAAACAAATTATATGAAAAAAAACTTCATTAAAAAGTGGACAAAGGACATGAACAGACACTTCTCTAAAGACATACATGTGGCCAAAAAACATATTTTAAAAAGCTCAACACAACTGATCATTAGAGAAATGCAAGTCAAAACCACAATGAGATACCATCTCATGCCAGACAGAATGGCAATTATTAAAAATTCAAGAAAGAACAGAAGTGCTGAGCTTGTAGAGAAATAGGAATGCTTTTACACTATTGATGGAAATGTAAATTGGTTCAAACATTGTGGAAGACAGTGTGGCGATTCCTCAAAGATTTAGAACCAGAAATACCATTTGACTCAACAATCCCATTAGAGGGTATATACCCAAAGGAATATAAATTATTCTGTTATAAAGATACATGCATATGTATGTTCATTGCAGCACTATTCACAATAGCAAAGACATGGAATCAACCCAAAAGCCCATCAATGATGGACTGGATAAAGAAAATATGGTACATATACACCATGGAATATTACGCAGTTATAAAAAGGAATGACATCAAGTCCTTTGCAGGGATATGGATGAAGCTGGAAGCCATTGTCCTCAGCAAACTAACACAGGACAGAAAACCAAACACTGCATGTTCTCACTTATAATTAGGAGCTGAACAATGAGAACACGTGGACAAAGGGAGAGGAACAACACACAGTTGTTGGGGCCTGTTGGGAGAGGGCAGTGGTCGGCGGAGCATTAGAAAAAATAGCTAATGCATGCTGGGGTTAATACCTAGGTGATGGGTTGATAGGTGCAGAAAACCACCATGGCACACGTTTACCTATGTAACAACCTGCACATCCTGCACAGGTACCCTGGAATTTAAAATAACATTAAATTAAATTTAAAAACAAGCTTAAAGCATTAAAGAAAAACAATTAGATAAAAAAAGACTTTGATTTACAAAATCCTGAAACAATAGTTTGAATTTTGCTTTTAACATATATGCAAATCCTTTAATACTGTTCCCTTCCAGAGATGCAGCTTAATTCCCTCTCTTGAGTGTGGCTTGTACTTAATGACGCACTTCTGATATGGCCCAGTTCTGTGTTCCCACCCAAATCTCATCTTCAATTGTCATGCTAATTGTAATCCCCACATACTCGGGGTGGGACCTCATGGGAGGTAACTGAATCATGGGGACGGTTCCCCCAAGCTGTTCTAATGACAGTAAGTGAATTCTCATGAGATCTGTTGGTGGAAATGTAAATTGATTCAACCACTGTGGAAGTCAATGATTGAACCTATTTTTCCTAATGATCCCCCCACCACTGCCCTCCACCAACAGGCCCATGTGTGTTGTTCCTCTCCCTGTGTCCATGTGTTCTCGTTGCTCAGCTCCCAATTATAAGTGAGAACATGCGGTGTTTGGTTTTCTGTTACTCTGTTAGTTCGTTTAGTTTGTTGAGGATAATGGCTTCCAGCTTCATCCATATTCCTGCAAAGGACTTGATCTTGTGCCTTTTTAGGGCTGCATAATATTCCATGGTGTATATATACAATATTAGGGATTTGTCCCCACTTCACTCTGCTTTTCTCTCTCCTGCCACCATGTGAAGAAGGACATGTTTGCGTCCACTTCTGCCATGATTGTAAGTTTCCTGGGGTACCCTCCTCATCCATGTGGAACTGTGAGTCAATTAAACCTCTTTTCTTTTTAAATTACCCAGTCTCGGGTATTTCTTTACAGCAGTGAGAGAACAGAATAGTATAACTTCTAACTAATAGAGTAATGCTGACATAGCAGTTTGCAAGTTTGAGTGTAGAACATAAAACTCACTGTGGCTTCCACCTTCTCTCTCTCTGTCTCTGGGATCATGAACTCTGGGGGAATCCAGCTGCTATGCCATAAGTGGCCCTGCAGGAAGGTTCACGTGACTGAGAACTGAGGACTTCTAGGAACAGACAACAAGGAACTAGGCCTTTTCCAAGAGCCATGTGACTGAGCCATGTTTCATGTGAATGCTCAGCCCCAGTGAAGCCCTTAGATGATACAGCCCTTGACTGACAACTGGATTGCAACCTTGTGAGAGGCCCTGAGCAAGAAGCACTCAGGGAAACCTCTCCTGGATTCCTGATCATTGGAAACTGTGAGAGATGAGGAATATTTGTTGTTTTGAGCTGCTAAGTTTTACATAATTTGTTACGTAATAGTAAATAATACCTTTTCACAAGACAGGGTGTATTATTACATGTTAGTTTGCATTTACTCTAAATTTATCATCATCATTATTATTATTTCCAAGACAGGATCTCGCTCTGTCACCCAGGCTGGAGTGCAGTGGCTGATCACCATGCACTGCAGTGTCGACCTCCTGGGCTCAAGGGACCCTCTAATCTCAGCCTCCTGAGTAGCTGGGACTACAGGCATGAACCACCATGCCTGGCTAATTTTCTAACTTTTTTGTAGAGATGAGGGTTTCACCAGGTTGCCCAGGCTGATCTTGAACTTCTGGAGTCAACAAATTTGCCTTCTTCTGCCTTCCACGGTGCTAGGATGACAAGCGTGAGCCACCACACCTGGCCTAAATTAATTATAAGACATTAAACATGTAACTTAGTTTTAAAAGGTAAGGAGAATTTCCACAGCTGAAGAGGATGCATTTTATTACTGTTCACAATGATCACTTTACTTGAACTTCAATTTCCAACTGTGTCCCAATTAAACACAAAAGGAAGATCCAACCCTTGCTAGGATGACTCTATGATGGCCCCAACTACCACCTCCTGGTCATTCACCTTCCTCCAGTTATTCAACCAAGTCTAATGTAGATGCTGCTGTGAAGGGATTTAGCAGATATAATTAAGGGCCTCAATTAGTTGACTTTAGGCTGGGTTTTTCCTGCTTGGACTGTCCTAATCAGGTGAGCCCTTGAGAGGACTGGGTTCTTCCTGACCATAGAGAAATGCAGTGTGAGAGGGACTCAGCACGAGGGGTTTCCTCCGCTGCAGGCTTTGAAAATGAAGGGGCTGTGTAGGAAAGAACGATGGTGGGCACCAGGAATTGAGCACAGCCCTCTCTGTTCTCTACATTGACAGCCTGCAAGGAACAGGAACCTCAGTCTTACAACTGCTAGAAACTGCATTCTGCCACCTCTGTATAAGCCTAAAGAAGGATTCAAAATGAAGACTCAGGTTTGGGAAGCCCGGAACAGAGATTCCATCTACATCATGCCCAGATTTCTGACTAAGGTACTATAAACACATACATGGGTATTGTTTGGCCAGGCATGGTAGCACACTCCTGTAATCCTAACATTTGAAGAGCTGACACAGGAGGATCACTTGCAGCCAGGAGTTTGAGACCAGCCCGGGTAATATAGTAAGATACTCGTCTCTACAATTTTTTTTTTTTTAATTAGCTGGGCGTGGTGGCACTTGTCTGCAGTCCTAGCTACTCTGAAGACTGAGGCAGGAGGATTCTTTGAGCCCAGGAGTTTGAGGCTGCCGTGAGTCATGATTATGTGACTGCACTTCACCCTGGATGACAGTGGGAGACTCTGTCTCTAAAAACAAATAAATGAATACAATAAATGGGTGTTGTTTAAAGCCAATGTTTGTGACAATTTGTTACACACTGTTATCATACACAGGTTCCACAGACTCATGGAATGAACTGATGAATTGATATACACACTAGTTACATAAAATCTTCCTTAAATTTTTTAGTGTTTTACATTTTATAATTTTCTGTGATGCAATTTAATACACTTATATTTCATTCATTCAGTCAACAAAAATTAATTTAGTCCCTACAATGAACCAGGTGTCCCCTCATACGCTCACGTGCTTGGCATTCTAGAAGCTTCACAAGACCGAGGTGGAGCCACTGGAGTGTTTTAGGTGGAGAAATGACACACTTTGACTCACATTAGCAGGACCACTGTGGAGAGAACAGTCACGCAGCAAGTAATGGGAGAGTGCCAGTGTCACAATTCAGGAGTGACAGTGTGATGGGGACTAAGCGGAGAGGAGGGCCTGAGGGATAAAAGGGATAGAGGGAAGGGCTGGGGATGCAGGAGGTGAAGAAAAGGAGCAGGGGGACAGAATTCAAAAGCAGCAGAACTCTTAGGTTTGAACACATTGATTTACAGTATTTCAATACATTCATCTACAGAGCCTTGAAGGGTGTTACTTGCAGTTGGCCTTTAATACCTTAAGTGGATCTGCTTAAAAACTAATTTTTTTATGTTAATCAGGTTTTAAAAATACTAATTGTTCCTATAAAATATACACACCACTTAGATGTGGATACTTCCTAAAACCCGGCAGTGCATGAGCACTAGTGATGGGCATTGTGACTGCGTTTAGCGCTTGCAACTTTGTGGTGAATAAAGTCTGTACTGATTCCTGGTTGCAACATATAGGAACATAGTGGCTACTTTGTATTGAGGAGATATTCTGGACTCACATAGAAAGGCAGGGCTATGGAATGAAGGTAAATTTAAAATACAACAAGCAGGAGTCACAGATACATTGTCTGCGAAAGTGAAACTTAGGAGCTTTGTGAATCCTGTTGTAACGCTTTTAGACACATTTATATATCAAGGGGCCAAAGTCACATTTTTTACCGATTAGATTCCTGATCATTCAGGGGTTACCAAGATTCTGCTACTCACTGTAGTTAATAAACAAAAAGCAAACTGGTCTCTATTCTGTCTCATGCACTCAGGCGCAACTTTTCCAGATTTAAAGAAAAAGAAAAAAGAAAGAAAAGAAAAAAAAAAAGCCCTGTCTCTACACCTCCATTCCCAGGGCGAGCTCCCTCTCTGGCACCAAGCTCTCTGGGGGTGAGTTTTCTTCTAGAAGACTCCAGGGGGACAGGTAGAGTGGGAGACCAGGGAGTCCAGTTCAGTGACAGGAATTCCGGGATGAAAAGTGAAGCGAGAGGAACGGGTCCCAAGCCGCGGGTTTCTTCCCGGTTTCTCAGACAGCTTCTGGGCCAAGACTCAGGAGACACTGAGACAGAGCGCTTGGCACAAGCGAAGCGGGGTCAGGTCGAAGTCCCAGGGCCCCAGGCGTGGTTCTCAGAGTCTCAGGTCCCGAAGGCGGTGTATGGGCTGGAGAGGCCCAGCGTTGGGGATTCCTAATCTCCGCAGAGTTTCTCTTCTCCCTCTCCCAACCTGCGACGGGTCCTTCTTCCTGGACACTCACGACGCGGACCCAGTTCTCACTCCCACTGAGTGTCGGGTTGCTAGAGAAGCCAATCAGCGTCGCGCGGCCCCGGTTCTAAAGTCCACACGCATCCACCCACTGGGACTCGGAGTCTCCCCAGACGCCGACGATGGGTCATGGCGCCCCGAACCCTCCTCCTGCTGCTCTCGGGGACCTTGGCCCTGACCGAGACCAAGGCGGGTGAGTGCGGGGTCAGGAGGGAAACGGCCTCTGCGGGAGGAGAGAGGAGCAAAGGGCCCTCCCGGTGGGGGCGCAGGACCTGGGGACCCGCGCTGGGAGGAGGGTCGGGCGGGTCTCAGCCTCTCCGCGCTCCCAGGCTCCCTCTCCTTGAGGTATTTCAGCACCGCCGTGTCCCGGCCCGGCCGCGGGGAGCCCCGCTTCATCGCCGTGGGCTACGTGGACAACACGCGGTTCGGGCGGTTCGACAATGACGCCGCGAGTCCGAGGATGGAGCCGCGAGCGTGGTGGATGGAGCAGGAGGGGCCGGAGTATTGGGAGCTGCAGACACTGGGCGCCAAGGCCCAGGCACAGACTGGCTGAGTGAACCTGAGGACCCTGCTCCGATACTACAACCGGAGCGAGGCCGATGAGTGACCCCGGCCCTGGACGCATATCACTTACTCCCTGCTTCATGCCTCAGGGACGGCTCTGGTCCCCCTGAGTCTCTGGGTCCAAGATTGACCCCGAGGCTGCGGGACCTGCAAAGATCCTCGACCCTGGAGAGCCCCAGGAGCCTTTACCCGGTTTCGTCTTCAGTTGAGGCCAAAATCTCTGCAGGTTGCTAGGGGCCGGACCTGGCCGGAGCTGGGTGGGCGGGGCTGACCGCGGGAACTGAGCCAGGGTCTCACACCCTCCAGGTAATGTTTAACTGCGACGTGGGGCCCGACGGGGCCCTCAGAGTCACCCTCTGGTACACAAGCAGCCCTGGTGAGAAAAGCACCGGTGGCACTGATGGTGGTGTGAGATGATGTTGTTCTTTAGCTGCCATGAAACAGCATTTGACCTGAGGCTACATTAATAAAGATATTGCCTTTAGAATATAGAGGTGCTCTACAGTGATCATTCATTCAACTGACATTTGTTGTCTGCTAGGGATATGACTGTTTTTTGCACTTAGAAAAATCCTTAAAGTAAAAACTTAAAGATTTCCAGCCTTGTGGTGCATACATTCTAGATGCAAGCTTGTCCAACCCGCTGCATGTGACCCAGGACAGCTTTGAATGTGAGAATTTTTTGCTTATCTGTGGTGGCAAATACCATGAAAATTAAGCATGAACATTTTTTTTCTATTCTTTCTGCCCATCAGCTGTCATTAGTGTATTTTTTGTGTGGCTCAAGACAATTCTTCTTCTTCCCATGTGGCCCAGTGAAGCCAAAAAATTGGACACCTCTGTAGGCAGATGATAGATATAGTATAAGCAGAGTAGGAACAGAAGATGCTGAGTTAGAAGGTGGCAAGTGCTGTGTGGCAGGTGATCCAGAGTGCGGGCTGTGGGGACAGGGAGGTGGCTGTTGTGCTGGGTGGTCAGCATGGGCCTTGTTGCAAATGTGACCTTGGAGTAAAGATTTGAGGGATGTGAGGAGTTGTCTACAGGGATGTCTGGGAAAGTTCTTTTCAGGCAGGGAGACTTCAGTGCAGATGCACGAGGGCAGGAAATTGTCTGTGTTCCTGGAAGGACAAAGAGGCCAGAAGGGCTGGACACAGAGAAACTGAAGTGAGGTCCAAGGTGTGGCTAGAGCAGGTAGCCCTGGAGGGTGTGGGAAGGATGTTGACCTTTGCGCTGAATGACATGGGGAGTTAGAGGACAGTTTTGAAAAGTGGGATATGGTAGGACTTATCCCTTGAAAGCTTCTCTCTGGCTGCTGTGCTGAGAACAGAATTGAGAGGTGGGGACCAGTAAGGCAGTGGGGAAAACAGTGGGAAAGGAGTGCAGTATTCCAGAATGGAGACATTGCTTACCTTGACTAGGGTGTGAGCAGGGGAAATAGTGGGAACTGAAGGGATTATGGATGAATGTGAAGATGGACTTCACAGCAGTTGCTAATGGATTTATCTGTGGTGTGAGAAGAAGAATCAAGGGCACCCACAGTGTTGGACTGAGTGAGCAGAAGGGTGGAGCTGCTGTCAGTGGAGATGGGGAGACTCTGGCAGGAGCATACAGAGGAGAGGGCATCGCAGGCATCCAGTGGAGGAGACATTACAAGGAATGCAGGTGAGGGGCCCAGATGCCTCTGCGGCTACAGATTCATCATCCAATCACTCTCCTACTTCCACCAGCCCTGTGTCTCAGAGCCAGAGCACTGATTCTCCCCTGGGCTGTCCGCACAGGCAGGTGAAAGGGAAGTTACGGTCTGCTGTTGGTTATAATAAGTCACAGATTATTGTGCTTTCTCAGATAATTAAAGAAATAATAAGAGGATGTATAATTAGAACACTTAGTCACAGACTACAATAATGCAAAGTTTTTTATTCATCTAAAGAAGGAAACAGAAGAAAAATAGTTAAGCAAGAAAGAGATAATATTAGAAGGCAGCAAATGACAATGTACAGACTTAAACCCAATGAGGTCAACAATTACATTAAACATAATGGACTCAAACACTCTAATTATAAGACAAATAGTGCAAGGGGGTAAAAATAAATAAGTAAATAAATAACTAACTGTAGGCTATTGACAAAAGCCATAATTTCAGTAGAAGATACAGAAAAGTTGAAAGTAAAAGGATAGAAAAGAAATACCAGACAAACATTCATGAAAAACCACATGGAGATGCCATTTAGAAGAATTACAGGACATAAGTCTCCTGAGACATGGAGTACATGCAGACAGCTCACAATATGTTTTTCCTTTTTTTCAGAGACAGGATCTATTGCCCAGGCTGCAATGCAATGGTGATATCATACCTCACTGTAACCTCAAATTCCTGGGCTGAAGCAATTCTCCTGCCTCAGCCTTCCGAGTGACTAGGACGACAGGCATGTGCCGCCACACCTGCTATAATGTCTCATTTTCTCATTTGCTGAGGTGTGATCAAAGAAACAATATCATGCCATGTATTTGACTTGCAGCAGGTACACAACAATGTCAGGTGAATGAAGAAATAAAACCACTTAGTAATCCAAGCCATATCCACATTTACATTTTACAGGTGAGGAGCAACATCCCAGACAAGTAAAATAAACTGATTTACATCATCCAGAGCAGAATCGAGAACATATTCCCTGTGCTAAAGGAATCAGAGCTCTACCAGCGGTCATAGCAGGTATCATGCAAGTCAGATACGCTAATTACTAGAATTAGAATTGATACATTTTGAGATACACTAAACAAAGGGTTTGGAAGGACTAACTGAATGCAGACATAGAGGAAGAAAATTGATTTGTTTAAAAGATGGATAGAATCTTTAAAGAAACAACTTTTTTTTTAAGTGGCCTTATGTGGACCAAAGTAAAGATGAGCTCAAGTGTCAGGTGGAAAAATGCCTGACTAAGTGCAGCTTCCAGACCCAAGGGAGACCTAAAAATCCCGGGACATTTTCGGTTGTCACGTGGGGATTGGTGGGAGGGGGTGAGTGGGGGTGCTGCTGGCAAACCTCCCACAATGCACAGGGCAGGCCACAAGGGAGTCTCTGTCCCAAACTGTTTATAGTGCTGCTGTTGAGAAACCTGCCCCGGAGGGTAAGTGCTGTAGTGTCCTCACCATTTCACCGATTAAGAAACTGAGGCACCAGGGGGGAAACTGTCAGTAGGACCAGAGCTGCAGGTTGAATCCAGGCCACCTGGCTGTAGGGTCTTGGCTCCCCTGATTAAGTCAGGGACCCGGGAGCTGACCACAAACAATCCCAGCTGCGTTGTGCCTTCATGGTCTGTGGGCGCCCCCTGGTGTTGACACTGGGCCTATGGCCAAATGAGGCTTGAGGGAAAAGGCAAAAACAGGTTTAGGTAGGGGGATATTCCTTCAGGCTCTCCAGATTTTGAGCTATGACTTACGCTCAGAAAAAAATAATGTCCACCTTAATTATCTCTCCAACCCTGTTTTTCCCAGTCCCAGCCAGTTCCCTGCCTCGACTCCATCCATCAACATCGGCACCTGCCAGACGCCCAGCACCCACCAAGTAAGGAGTGAAAAGACCCCAGGACTAAAGGACAAGACGAGGTTCCACCCCAGCCATCCCTCCCCTCCTAGAGCTCTAGCTCTGTGCGTTTAGTGCTTAGGCTGTTAACCTGGGGTCCGCGAACCCACTTTCCTGTGACACTGCATGCAGAAGTGATGTTACATGCACACATGACTTCATTACAGGACATTGGTTATTAATATTCATCAGATCAGCTAGAGGCCCAAGATACACTCTTCCCCCAACAGCTTGTGATCCTCTGAATTAAAGAAAGGGTAGTGATTGAGGGAGGCCCTAACTCCAAATCTTCTACCACTTCCAGGAAAGTGCTGAAAAGCGGTGCAAGGTATTCAACCTGCGCTGGGGATACAGCAGGAAAGCAGAGCGTTCGCGGATTTCACATTCCATCAAAGAAATACCCCTTTGAGAAAATATCCACGTCACTTTTCTAAGCCCCAGGCAGCAGCTCAAAAAAAAAACAAACAAACAAAAAAAAATCTTGGTCCAGTGAAATCTTTGAAGACATAAAACTTTGTGAGACCTGTATTTAGAGCAAAGGACAATTTAATTTAGGGCTGCAGCAGAAAACCCCTACATCATATAGGGTTTTTCCTCATCATGAAGGTCCCCTGAAGGGACCTTCTCCCCTCAGCAGTGCATAGTGAGGCCATTGCTGTGTAAAAAGATAGAATCTCTTTCATTCCTGATGTTTACACTTACTACTCACTCTTTGACTTTGTAGATGCCAACTTCACAATAGACATCTTTCGGTTAGTTTCCTTACTCTGTCTAAGCAGAGAATTTGAAATTGTTTCTGAAGCAGAAAACCAGGGACTTGTTATATGAGCTATCACCCTACTCTGTGGCTCTCTTAAGCAATAAGCATAAGAGATGGTGGGCCAACAGAATGTGTAGCAAGGTAAACATAAACCCTTCATTTCAGCCTATGTTTCAGTTTGTCTAGTGATGTTCTAGTCTTGCTCCAGTCTTAACATTTTAAAATTTATAATTGTACTTGCATTTGAGTTTATAAGAAGTCATATATATTCATTTCTGTTGGGTTTGTCAGTGAAAGCCTTCTCAAAACAACTGTGGAGGAAAGACAGGTAAATAAATGCATGGTGCTCCCATGTGTTAGTGCTCACTGCATCTTACAAATGTGTCAGCCCCACTGCAACACATGGTGCATCTACAAATGGTGCTGGGAACCTGGATATCCACATGCAAAAGAATGATGCTGGAGAAAATTCATGCCCTTCCATTACACCCTTTTCAAAAATAAAGTCAGAATAACTCAAAGAACTAACCTTAAGAGTTGAACCTGTAAAACCCTTAAGAAAATACTGAGGAAAATCTTATGGACATTAGAATTGGTAGTGGTTTCTTGGTTGGTGACCACTAGTACAAGTAACATAAGAAAAATGACAAATGAGACTGCATCAAAAT
This sequence comes from Macaca mulatta, assembly GCF_049350105.2. Taxonomy (NCBI): domain Eukaryota; kingdom Metazoa; phylum Chordata; class Mammalia; order Primates; family Cercopithecidae; genus Macaca; species Macaca mulatta. The sequence continues at coordinate 153,061,093 of NC_133409.1, read as the reverse complement.
TTAAAAACTTTTTTGCATCAAAGGACACTGTTAAGAGAGTCAAAAGAAAATGCACAGACTAGGAGGAAATATTTGCCAATCACATATCTGATAAAGAATTAATATCCAGAACATGTAGAGAACTACAATTCAACAATAGCAAAACAATCTCATTCAAAAATGAGTAAAAGACATGAATAGACAATTCTCCAAAGAACATATACAATAAGGACATAAAAATAAGGAATGCTGGTTAGGCATGGCGACTCACGCCTGTAATCCCAGCACTTTGGGGGGCCGAGGCAGGTGGATCACAAGGTCAAGAGATCAAGACCATCCTGGCCAACATGGTGAAATCCCGTCTCTACTAAAAAAAATACAAAAATCAGCTGGGCATGGTGGTATGCACCTATAGTCCCAGCTGCTCAGGAGGCTGAGGTAGGAGAATCACTTGTACCTGGGAGGCGGAGGTTGCAGCAAGCCGAGATTGCGCCACTGCACTCCAGCCAGGCGACAGAGCAAGACTCCATCTCAAAAAAAAGAAAGAAAGAAAGAAAGAAAAGAAAAGAAAAAGGAAAGCTGATAAGGACATAAAAATATGGTAAACTTCACTAGGCCAAATGTTGGTGAAGATATGGAGAAACTGGAACACTTGTACACTGCTGGTGAGAGTGTACAGTGGTGCAGCCACCATGGAAAACAGTACAGTGGTTCCTTAAGAAAGTAAAGATAGAATTACCTAAGATTGGATAAACGACCCACATTGCACATACACATGGAATATTATTCAGCCTTAAAAGTGAATGAAATTCTAATTGGATGAGCCTTGAAAACACTGTAAGTGAAATAAGCCAGAAATAAAAACAAATATGATATTTTACTTATATGAGGTAGCTAGAATAAGCTAATCCATAGAACCAGAAAGTAGAATAGAAGTTACCAGGGAATGGGCAGTTACGTTTTAATGGGTACGGTTTCCATTTGGGATGATGAAAATGTTCTGGAAATGGATATTGGTGGTGACTACACAACATTGTAAATGTGCTTAATGCCACCAAATTGTACACTGAAAAAATGGTTAGAAGGTAAATTATATAGTATGTATGTTTTATCACAATTTACAAAAAATATATCAACACTAAATCCAATCACAGCTATCATCGAGATTATTTTATCATGATGTTTCAACAAGCATGTTGCCACTGTGGGGGGCGGGGAGGAGGGTCATTAGGGTTCTTATGCCACTATGTTCTTTTGTGTCACTCCTCAGCCACTTTGGAACTGTGCTTATGCATCCCAATTCCTGATCTGCTAAGTACTTTCAGGAAAGTTATTCACATGGTAAAAACTCATTAAGCACCTAACTTGTTCTTGGTGCTCTACTCTATGGAGCTGATCTCAGAAAAAAGAATCAAATTCGTTGGACCTCACAGATAGCACAGGTAGGGGGTTGGAACATGGGTAAGGAAATTATAACACAACATGTTACAGTATTTTATATTACTTTTTTCCTTTGAATGCTACATTATTAATATTTTATAATGACTGTACTGACTTACATGTACCAATGATTCCAAATTAAAATTACTGCTTTCTCTGTTTCTTTCTTATATATTTTTCTGTCTTTGTAAGTAGTTTTAGAGTGGGCATTTTGGAAATAGCCCAACAATTTCATTTATATGATAATGTTTTGTTTACTCTTATTCTTGAAAGATGGATTTGCCAGCCACAAATTTCTATTTGACATTGGCTTTCTCTCGGCTCTTTGATGATTATGCCTCTTCTGGCTGCTGTGGCTGACAGGGAAAAATCAGTTACATCTTAAACCAGTTGCTTCTTAGATGATCTGTGTTTCTTCTGCAGCTATTTTGAAGATGACCGTTTCCCTTTAACATCTGAAGTTCCAGTGCAGTGTGAGTAAATGTGGATCCTTCATTCACAGTGCTATGTATACACTTGCTTCACCTTTACCCATAAACTATTTATGGAATGCCTCATACATTTACTCACTTCGTGATGTGTAGGAATTTAACTAGACTAATGTTAAATCTCATTTGGCCACCATTTACATTGTGAAATCCAAAATAATGGCCCCACAAATATGTCCAAGCCCTAAGCCTATCACCTTTAGATATGTTACCTTACACAACAAAAGAGATTTTACTGACATGATTAAGAGGATGGACCTTTAGATGGGGAGATTATCTTGGATTTTCTGGGTGAGCCCAATCTGATCACATGAATCCTTAAAAGTAGAGATGACTGAAGAAATGTGGGTCAGTTGGAGTGCTGAATTTCTTTTACAGTAATTTCTTCATCTACTAAAATATGATTGCCTCTGTTTTTTAATTCAGAGTGGTGAAATGCATTAAAAGATTTAAAATTTATATATTATTACATTCTTAGGATACATAACTTGGTCAACATAGTCTATTCATTGCATACAGGTAGATATAGTCTACTAATATTTTTCTCAGGATTTTCACATATAATTATATAAAAGTGATATTCCTATAATACTCTTTCTTTATTGATTTCCTAACTGGTTCTAGAATCAATGTTATTCGTGCCTAAAAATTTGAGTTGTTTGGATTTTCCTATGATTCCCTATATATCTTGAATATTTTATATAAGTCCATTATATGTTTGATACATGAGCATACTCATAAAACTGGATATGTTTGAAGGGAAATAGAATATTTACCATTGTTTTAACTTCTTTACTTGTAATAAGTCTTTCTGTTGACACAATTTTTCAGTTTCAAGACTATTTAAATCTCTCCTATATCTGCAGTGGTATATTTGTTATGACACTGTCTTGTTCTTAATTAACATTGCCTGTTTTATTTCTCTGTTCAATGAACAGCTGCTTTTGGCAGGCTGGGTTCTCAGCAGTGGCAGCTGCCAGGTCAGCCTTGGTGAGTGGAGAGTCAATTGCTGCGTCCATGCAGTATCCATCCCAGCCACCACGGCCGCTTTGTGCACAGACTCCATGAGCAAGCCCTGTGCGGCTGAGTGGCATCATCCATCAAGCCATCTTGCCCACCTGATTACAGGGAGCCCCAGCCCCTTGGAGCCCCTCTGTTACGCATCCACGTGCAACCACTATCATCACACAGTCTGCGCATAGCAAGAGGCCTATGCAAACCTCTCTACCCCCTAATTTTTCATCTTTATTTTTCCCAAGTTCCTGACTTGCAAGCAAACCCATGAGCCACTGCCCATGACTCATTCACTCATGCACTACTGGGGCATCATTTCACACCCCCCGCCTTCCATGGGCCTGTGTGGGATTTCATTTCTAGTTCCTGGCTCAACAGCCATTACCAAAGCTGTTTTGGTGTCAGCTCCCAAGCCTACTGCTCTTGTTGTAGGTTCTCCTCCTTATATCTGAGTCACAGGCATTTATTTCCTGGGATTTTTAATAATTGCACTGATTTGTTCAATGCAGCATTTTTAAAGACTTCCAGCAAGGGAGATTCTATATTAGCTTAGAGAGAATTGTTTCAAAACATCAGAAATGTATACTGGAAAGAAGGACAACAAGCATGGAGAATGGTGGACAAACCATGAGTGGGCCATGGATTTTCATAAAGTGAGCAGTTGAGCAAACAACACTCACATCAAGGTACAGCATTTCCAGCCTCCAGGAAACACCCTTAGGTTCTACTTGATCATAAATCACCCCCCTCCGATGCTAGAGCAGCCACTTTCTTCATTTCTAACACCATAGATGAGATTCGTCAGATCTGAATACAGTCACCTCATGTCCTGGGTCTTGCTGTGCGTGATCGTAGCCTGCTCACGCCAATGGCTGTCAGTGCTCCATTTTACAAATAGTTCACTCTTCTGTCCCTGCACTGTTGATAAACATGTGTGTTATATCCAGATTTTACAAACTGTGCTGCTATAAATAATATTTTCACATATTTTGGGACACAAATGCATGCATTTCTATTGGTATATAACCAAGAGTGCAATTGCTGGGTCATAGGTGAGTGAATGCTTGGTTTAGTCTCCCAAAACACAAGTGTCTATGGAACCGACAAATAATAGATAGGGGTAAATCTCTTATTCTAGAAATTATTTAGCTAATACATGAAAAGAAATGAAAGACTGAGACTATAACCCTTTTGCAATCCACAGTGAACTAACAGATTTCGCCATTGAACAGCAATGGCAATTAACATCATAAGAAAAGAATTAATCAGTATTACATTATTCTTCTTGATGAAAAACATGATATTGTACTGTGAATCCTGAAAATCTGAGACAGATCTCAGTTAATTTGGAAAGTTTATTTTGCCAGCGTTAAGGATACATGCCCATGACACAGCCTCAGGAGGTCCTGACTACATGTGCCCTAGGCTGTCAGAGCACAACTTGGTTTTATACATTTTAGGGGGACATGAGACTTTAAAGGGACATGAGACAGTGATCAATATATGTAAAATGAACATTGATTCCGTTCAGAAAGGTGGGACAACTCAACCAAGGAGGGGGCTTCCAGGTCACAGGTAGATGAGAGACAAACAGTTGCATTCTTTTGAGTGTCTGATTAGCCTTTCCAAAGGAGGCAATCAGACATGCATTTACCTCAATGAGCAGAGGGGTGACTTTGAATAGAATGGGAGGCAGGTTTGCCCTAAGCAGTTCCCAGCTTGACTTTTTCCTTTAGCTTAGTAATTTTGGGGCCCTAAGATTTTATTTTCCTTTTACAGAACCATCAATACTTACAAAAAACAAAACAAACAAACAAAAAAAACCCTGAATATACACAAACCTCTATATCAAACAACCAATTTATAGAAAATACAGTAATAGAAACACATTAAACCACACCTTGGTGTGCAATCCACAAAATGCAAACAACCGGAAAGCTTACCATACAATATAAATTTCAAGGAGAAACCTATAGAACAAATGAGAACAAAAAACATATTTTTAAAGGTAAAAACTAAACTATAATTTTGGATGAAAATATAAAATAGAACAAAGGAGTGATGATCATAAAAGTCAGGTGAGGTTTTACTTCAGGAAGGGAATATTTTATCATTGAGGTAGGGTAATGATGAAGCTTCTGGGTTGGCTGACAAACGTCTCTCTCTGGTGATTAAAGAGTGGTTACCTTTTATCGAAGGGCACCATTTTTAGACAGTTTTTCTTTAGACAGTTTTATTTTATGACTAAAAAAGCTAATGGAGAATAAGTTATGGGTTATGGTTCCTGTTCTGCACAAAGCCTCCTCCCCACCCTCCTCTCCAGAAACTGAGCACCCAGAAGAACTGGCAACCACAGGACCCCTGGCAGGGCTACCTCCCTTCTGGGTGTGTGTCCAGCTCACATTAATACAGGAGTCATTAAGAAATTATTTCAGACAGTTAGAGAGAATAAAAGAGTTCCCAGTGGAATTTTGCTTTAATAAAAAGGAGCCCCAACTCCATTTCTTTTCTAACAGAAAGTAGCCTGAAAAGTCAAGCTGCAAGCAAGCTGGAAGCTTGAATATGCAAATGCCGGCAGCTATGCTAAAAGCCAGGCACACACAACATGGCGGCTTCCCCCTCCCTTTTCTTTGCTGCCACATGTGTGGGTGTCATGGCACCGGCCAGGTAAAGCCACATGTGCAGGTGTCATGATGCCAGGCAGGTGGAGGCCACATTTACATAATAAAGGACTAGGGTGGGAGGGCCAGTTTCTTCACAAGCTATGTAAATGGCACACCTGGTCAAACCAATCCCTTGAACCCTATGTAAATCACTGCCTCCTGAAGCCTTTCTATAAATTTGATTGCATCCCACCTCAAACCCGGAAACCCTCTTGGGGTAACCTGTTTTCTCTGTATGATAAAGCTTTCTCTCTCTTCTTTGTCTATTAAACTTTCCACTCCTTAACCTGCTCCATGTGTGTGTCCTTGTCGTTAACCATCTTGGCCCAGGACAACAAACCCGGGTTTTTACCACAGATATCAAAGCCGTTTCAACATCGCCACAGGCAGTGGGTGTGGTATATTCTTTGAGGCCTGGATGAACCTGATAGGACACAGCTGAGGGGAAGACTTCACCCAGTCTGCAGGCTTTGGCCATCAGTGGAGAAAACACAGGTTCTCAGCTCTCCACAGGTGCCATCATGGCCAGAGCCTCCTCTCTGCATGGGTAGCGAGGCTTGGCCCTTCCCCTGAACACAGTGACAGGGATCTCCCTAGAGTGGGAGATGACATTATTCCTCCTCCAAAATGGTTTAACCTCATGCTTTTTCTGCTTTACAGGAAAGTTAACTCAGGCTGGTGTCCAGTGAAAAAATCCCAGGCACACAGGTGGATCTCAGGGCTATGATCTATCTGGGAAAGGAAGAGCGCCGGTCACCAGGTGGCGCCACTGTGCTGCTCCTTCACCCAGGAGGTGGATGCTGGGGCTGAGCTTCAGGGTAGGGAGAGGATGTCATTCCTCATTTTCCAGGTTCCAAGTAAAAACCCTCCTGCCCAGCCCATTTGGTTCTCCCTGAATCCTCAACTCTAACAAGGTTTTTTTGGTTTGGTTTTTGTTTTTTCACTTTAAGTTCTGGGATACATGTGCAGAACTAGCAGGTTTGTTACATAGGTACACGTGCGTCATGGTGGTTTGCTGCACCTATCAACCCTTCATCTAGGTTTTAAGCCCCACACGCATTAGGTATTTATCCTAATACTCTCCCTCCCCTTGTGCCCCACCCCGACAGGCTCCACTGTGTGATGTTCCCCTCCCTGTGTCCATGTGTTCTCATTGTTCAACTCCCACTTATGAGTGAGAACATGAGGTGTTTGGTTTTCTGTTCCTGTGTTAGTTTGCTGAGAATGGTGGTTTCCAGCTTTATCCATGTCCCTGCAAAGGACATGAACTCATTCTTTTTTATGGCTGCAAGGACTGTCTTTTTCTCATCTACCTGGGCAGGTCTTTTTGACTCAGGAAAGTGGATGTGATTGTTAGATTCACCACATCCTTGTTTATTGTGTTGCCAGTAAAATGAAATCAAAATACACACTGCATAAATAATAAAATAACCCATAACAAGCAAATATTTATAATGTACTGACACCACTGAGGTTTCTTCCAAGTGTTGGCACAGCTGCAGACACACCTTTTCTCTTGAGTCAAGACACTGGGTACAGTGAAATGGGAAGAAACCCCAGTCACTACAGAAAGGGCCCCCATGGAAGAGGCCTGGCAGGGGAGTCAGCTGTGCCAGGTCCACCATATTTGGGGATGACTCCCCCTTTCTGGGCAGGACTTTTTAAAAAAATTCTTTTTGTATTCACATTAGTTCTGAAATTGCAGGATGCTGAGAGGCAGCACTGGTCAGTTATGCTGTCTCTTTCTTCCCTATTAAATGCTGTGCCAACTGGTGCCTTCATACGTTTCTATCCTCTTCCTAGAGAGGAGCAAAACAATAATGGACAACACTGAAACATACAAGCTTACTTTAAATATGTGCTGTCTGAAGTAGCTACTGAAAGATTAGTTCCACCAAAATGAGGGAAGGTACAGAAAAAAACATTTGCATAGCCATGTTCATAGCAGCATTATTCACAATAGCCAAGACATAGAAGCAACCAAAACACCAATTAACAGATGAATTGATCAAGAAAATGTGGTATATACAGACAATGGAATATTATTCAACCGAAAAAAAGGACATCCTGTTATATGCTGCACTATGGATGAACCTGGAGAAACAATGGTAAGTGAAATAAACCAATCACAAAGAAGCTCCATACTGCACAATTCCATTTATATGAGGTGTCTGAACTCTTAGAACCTGAAAGTAGTATGGTGATTGCCAAGGGTTGGGTGGGGGGTGGGGATTAATGAGGAGTTTTTGTTCAATGGGCATAGAGTTTCAGGTCTGCAAGATAAAAAGTTCTAGGCATCTGTGACACAACAATGTACTTACAGATAACACTAATAGTTAAGATACCAAATTTTATGCAATATGTTTTCTGACACAATGAAAAAAAAAAAAACCCTGTTACTAACTTAGGAAAAAAGCACATAAATTAATTAAAAATATATTAGTATATGCTTACCATTAAAAAAAAGTGATATAGAAAACCATGAGACAAAAATAGAGATCCTTGCTACCCCAGCTATCATCCACGAACCAGCAGATTCAGCAACTCATGAAACAAGACAGAAAGATTTAAAGGCCCAGCCTTGACACCTTCAATCAATTTGAATTTTGTCAGGACCCCAGGTGGCTCCACTGCATGTAAAAGCACTGTTCCAGATGGTGGTGTAGGAAATCTGAGGATGGTGGCTGCGCTCCATAGGTAGAAGCCTCCATTTCAGATGGGAGAACACCAGAAGGGTCCAGGAGTGATATTTCCAACAAAGTAAAATTAATAGAATGCCCAAAGTTTCTAACTTCTTAAGAGTCATACAGACAAAAGAGATATCAAAGTTAAAATAATGAGAGTTATCTAGAAAATAAACAAAAACAAGTATTAACTCCAGGAAGAACAAATGTTGTGCCAGAAGTGAAAAGTATTAAAGTTGACGTATGAAAGTATTAGTCATGGAAAAGGAAACAAGGAATGACTGACCTAAACATAATCACTACATACATATACTGGGAATAGGAAAGAATGAGAAGTGTGAAAGAGAACAAGTACTCTAACTATTGTATCCACCCACCATTGTGCTGTGCAACAATGGCTGCAACTGAAAAAAACAAAAAACAAAAAAAAACAAGCAGTATTAATAAACAAATGGTAATCAAAGATACGGAAGTCAAGTCAAAAAATCAGCTAAAAATGTTAAAAGTCATTGCTCCCTAGAAAAGCAGAAATAGATGAGAAGCAGAGAAGTCTCTCCCTTTTCTCAAGCAATCCTGTGCAAATATTTGACTCTTTCAATTATGGACAAGTGTAAATTTGATTAAAATAAAAGCAAAACCTTCAATGAATATGCAAGTTTATGCTTAATGACAACTGTATTCAACACTGATAAAGGTTAACTAAAATATATAAATACTTTAACATAAAACAGGCATGCATAAATGTGTACGTAACATCAACTCTAAATAAAAACATGCAAGCATATGTCAATCGACACATCTCTGGAGTCGCTACCCCATCTCCTTTACTGGTTGCCCTGTGAACTGAGGCGGGGTGTATCAGGACCTGACTAAGGTCTCTCATCCTTCTCTTGCTTCCAGGCAGGTCTTGCATCCATTCCTGCTGCACAGAGGGCTCTCATCCCTGCCTTGAATCTGTTTGACAGCCCCCACAGCTGCCTCACCAATGCTCTTAGAAGGACCCCAGACAATGGTGAGGGGAACTATCTCACCTCACCACCTCCCTTCCTCAATCAGTCTGAACTGATGGCAGAAGATGTTGATGCTTGCTTTACTTATCCAGATTCCCAGTTTATTTATTCTTCATCAATTCAGTCCACATCTCCCCAGCACTTACTTCACTCCAGAAGCAGACTGACCCTCTTCTTATTTTAATGTCCATAGTTATTTTATTTTCAGTTTTTGTGGATACATAGAAGATGTATTTATTTATGGACTACATGAGATGTTTTAATACAGACATGCAATATACAATAATCACATCACGGAGAACAGGGTATCCATCCCCTCAAGCATTTATCCTTCGTGCTACAAACAATCCAATTACACACTTTTAGTTATTTTAAAATGTACAATTAGGTTTTATTGACTATAGTCACCTGTTGTTTGATCAAATAGTAAGTCATATTCATTCCTTCTATTTTTTTGTAACCATTAACCATTGTTACCTACCATCTGCCCCCACAACTACCCTTCCCAGCCTCTAGTAACCATCTTCCCACTTTCTTTGTCCATGAGTTTCATTGTTTTGATTTTTAGATTCCACAAATAAGTAAGAATATGCAATGTTTGTCTTTCTGTGACCTGCTTATTTCACTTAACATAATGATCTCCAGTTCTATCCATGTTGTTGCAAATGACAGAATCTCATTCTTTTTTATGGCTTAATAGTACTCCATCTATATATGTATAACATTTTCTTTATTCATTCATCTGTTGATGGACACTTAGATTGCTTCCAAATCTTAGATATTGTGAACAGTGCTGCAGCAAACACGGGAGTGCAGATATATCTTTAATATATTAATCTCTCTTCTTTGGGGTATATACCCAGCAGTAGGGTTGCTAGATCATATGGTAGCTCTACTTTTAGTTTTTTGAGGGATCTCCAAACTGTTCATAGTGGATGTACTAATTCACATTCCCACCAACAGTGTGTGAGGGTTCCCTTTTCTCGCCAGCATCTGTTATTGCCTGTCTTTTGGATGGAAACCATTTTAACTGGGGTGAGATAATTCACTGTTTTGATTTGAATTTCTCTGTAGTTTCATGATGTTGAAAACCTTTTCATATGCTTGCCTACCATTCATATGTCTTCTTTTCAGGAGTATCTACACAAATCTATTGCCCATGTTTTGATCGGATTATCAGATTTTTTTCCCTATGGAGTTGTTTGAGCTCCTTATGTATTCTGGTTATAATTCCTTGTCAGATTAGTAGTTTTCAAATATTTTCTCCTATTCTGTGGGTTGTCTCTCCACTTTGTTGATTGTTTCCTTTGCTGTGCAGAAGCTTTTTAACTTGATGAGATCCCATCTGTCCATTTGTGCTTTGGTTGCCTGTGCTTGTGGTATATTGCTCAAGAAATTTTTCCCCAGACCAATGTCCTGGAGATTTTCCCAATGTTTTCTTATAGTAGTTTCATAGTTTGAGGACTTTAAATCTTTAACCAATTTTGATTTTATTTTTGTATATGGCAAAAGATAGGGGGTCTAGCTTCATTCTTCTGTATATAGATATCCCATTTTCCCAGCACTATCTATTGAAGAGACTGTCTTTTCTTCAGTGTATGTTCTTGGCACCTTGTCAAAAATGAATTCATTGTAGGTGTGTGGGCTTGTTTCTGGGCCTTCTATTCTGTTCCATTGGTCTATGTGTCTGTTTTGATGTCAGTGTCATGCTGTTGGTGACTATAGCTCTAATATAATTTGAAGTCAGGTTATGGGATTCCTCCAGTTTAATTCTTTTTGCTTAGAATAGCTGTGGCTATTGTCGGTCTTTTGTGGTTCCATATAAATTTTAGGATTTTTTTCTATTTCTGTGAAGAATGCCATTGGTATTTTGATAGGGATTGAATTGAATCTGTAGATTGCTTTGGGTAGTATGGACATTTTAACAATATTTATCCTTCTAACCCATGAACATGGAGTATATTTCCATTATTTAGTGTCCTCTTCAATTTCTTTCATCAGTGTTTTATAGATTTTATTATAGAGGTCATTCACTTATTTGTTTAATTACCAGGTATTTAATTTTATTTCTGGCTATTATAAATGGGATTACTTTTTAGTTTCTTTTTCAGATTGTTCACTGTTGTAATACAGAAATGCTACTGATTTTTGTATGTTGATTTTGAATCCTGCAACTTTACTGGATTTATCAATTCCAATAGTTTTTTGGTGAAGTCTTTAGGTTTTTCCAAATATAAGATCATATCATTTGTAAATAAGGATAATTCAACTTCTTCCTTTCCAATTTGTATGCCCACTATTTCTTTCTCTTGTCTGATTGCTCTAGCTAGGATTCCAGTTGAATACCAGTGGTGAAAGTGGGCATTCTAGTCATGTTCCAGATCTTAGAGGAAAGGTTTTCAGTTTTCCTCCATTCAGTATGATACTAGCTGATGGTCTGTTGTATATAGCTTTTATTATGTTGAGGTATGTTACTTCTGTACCCAGTATTTTTAGGATTTTTATCATGAGGAAATGTTGAATTTTATCGAATGCTTTTTCAGCATCAATTGAAATGATCATATGGTTTTTAATCCTTCGTTCCGTTGGTATGATGTATCTCGTTGATTTGCACAAGTTGAACCATTCTTGCATCCCTGGGATAAATCCCATCGTCATGATGAAGGTTCTTTCTAATGTATTGTTGAATTTGTTTTGCTAGAATTTTGTTGAAGATGTTTGCATCAATATTTATCAGAGATACTGGCCTGTAGTTTTTGGTGTTGGTTTTCTTTTTCTTTCTTTTTTTTATTTATTTATTATTATTTTTTTTAATCTTTTGCTGGCTTTGGTATCTGGATAACATAGGCCTCATAGAATGAGTTTGGAAGTATTCTCCCCTCCTCTATCTTTTGGAATAGTTTGAGTAGAAATGATATTAGATGATATTAGTTATTCTTTAAATGTATGGAAAAAATCAGCAGTGAAGCCATTTGGTCCCAGGCTTTTCTTTATTGGGACACTTTTCATTACGATTTCAATTTTGTTACTTGCTATTAGTCTATTCAGGTTTGGGATTTCTTCCTGTTTCAATCTTGATAAGTTTTATATGTCTAGGAATTTGTCTATTTCTTCTAGATTTTCTAATTTATTGGCATACAGTTGCTCATAGTATCCTCTAATGATTCTTTGAATTTCTGCAGTATGAATTGTAATGTCTCCTTTTTCATTTCTAATTTTATTTTTTTGGGTCTTCTCTTTTTTCTTAGTCTAGCTACCAGCCTGAGCAACATAGCAAGACTTCATCTCTCCAAAGATACAAAAAGTAGCTGGGTATGGTGGCATGCATCTGTAGTCCCAGCTACTTTGGAGATTGAGATGGGAGGATCACCTAATCTTGGGGAAGTTGAGGCTGCAGTGAGCCATGATCATACCACTGCAACCTAGCCTGGGAAACAAAGTAAGATCCTGTTTCAAATAAAAAAATATTTAACTTGGATCAAAGACCTAAATGTAAGTGCAAAACTACAAATCTCATAGAAGAAAATGTATGCAAAATAATTATAATGTAATATAATATAATATAATACAATAAATGGCCACTCATCTCACTTTGAGACAGTGTTTGTACAATATGAGCATTATCGAGGGTAATCATAGCCTTGTGGGCTGGATTATAATGGCCATGAGAGAAGTTTGGCCAAATGAAGGAGACTTCCTTGGACACAGCCCACCATGGCAGTCTTTAGAAGAAGCACAGACACATCTAAGGGAGTTGGACATGTGCCAGGCTATATATGCCCAACAATTCGAAGGGCCAGATAAGGCTGTGTTTCTTGCAGGCATGAAAAGTTGTCACAAGAATGCTCCCAGGTTGACATGGCCTCATGTCCCTTTCAAACCTCCTTGGGGGACAAGATGTATATAATTTGAGAGAAACTATAGCTGATCTCAGAGGGATAGAAAAAGGAAGAGATGAGGTCTGCTGGATCACTAAAGGGGAAAAAGTGAGAAACAAAGTCTGCTGGACCAAAATAGGGAGGCCAAAAAGGCCCAGTTAGGATCACCAAGAAACAAATGTGGTATCATCTGATCTCAGCTGGGGCAGAGAGAAAATAAAGATTGACAACCAAATGCAGTATTGGTGGGCCTCTGGAAAGACCTGGCTCCCTTCCTAGTGCCCTGCCAGAAGAGGGAAAAGGAGAAGAAACCCTAAGTAAAAGAACTCCGGTCTCTGTGTTCCAAGGGTGAACTCCTCTCTGGCCTAGAGACTAGGGGTGGTCCCAAGGTTGCCTTCATGTACCAGCAATAGGGGGTGACCCAGAGACCCCACATGGAGCTCATAATCTGTGCAAGTCCCTGTCCCTCACCTAACAAAGAAAACACAAGCAGAGAACCTTAGCTTTAGCGGCCAGAGGTGCAGAATGCACCTTAATTCATGGGAACCCAGAGAGATACCCTGGTAAGTGGGCAGCTCTAGATGGTTATTGTAGGGGGTGAACAATCCTCCTTGGTATTGGGTGGAGTCTCCCCTGCTTACTACACTGTCTTTATCTCACCTATCTTAGAAAACATCTCAGTTATGGACATCTTTTGGGATGCACTTTACAAATGTCTGTGGTGAATTATGCCTATGAGTTTGAGCAGTAAAAGCTATTGTAAGAGGAGAGACAAAATGGCAACCTGGCACCTCCCTCCGCCACAGTGAATTATTCATGTGAAACAATATCATCTTCTTGTTGAGAGAGAAAAATAATACAAAATGTAGGCATTTATCATGCTGTGTCAGATTTGGCTAACGCCTTCCTTAGCATCACTGTACACCCTGATTCACAGGCTAATATTATATTGATATTATGCTAATTTCTGGAGACTTGTTATTGCTATATAGCAACATCTCTATGCATTGTGCATCCTACTCCAATCCAGGGGATGGGCCATCAATTTGCAAAAGATACAAGGCCCAGAATCAGCTGTAAAGTTCCTAGGGGTCACTTGGTTGGGTAAGACACCCAGGCACACTCATTGACAAAATACAATTTTCTACTCCTAAAACAGTTAAATAGTTATGTTTTCTAGGTCTTTTGTGAAATTGGTGGGTTTTCATCCCACATTTATACTGACTAGAAAGAAAGAGATTTAATTGGTGTTGGGATAAAGAACAAGAGGAAGTATTTGAGAAGAATAAAATACTAGTGGCTTAGACACAAGGCTTAGGGTCCCTGCTTCCTGGAATATCAGTGTCTTTGGATATAACCATTGGACCCTCTGGCAAGTCCAGCATAGGGAAGCAGTTCCTTTAGGATTTTAGTCACAATTATGGAAGGGTACTGAAACCTGCTATTTCCCAATTGAACAACAGGTCCTGGGGATATAGAAGGTCTTGCTACCAGTTGAATCCTCAACTGCTGCTTTCCTGGTACCAGGGGGAACAGGTCTCCTATCAAGGACCGGGTAGAAGGAATGTTTGCCAGGCCTGTATCAGCTATTGCCCAAGTCTCCACTTTACAAAAGTGCCATGCATACATGCAACAACATAGTGTCTTTTCCATGCATCCCTTAAGAGATGAACTGCATGCTATCTTAGGGCCAGTGCATTATGAGTCCAGTGCTGCCCCTATTGTGGAGCCCCCACAGGAGATGTCTCCAATGGTACATGAAGGCATGGCCCTCATTCCTGACAATGCTTGGTACTTAGATGGACAGTAGTAGCTGCACAACCACAGATAGATAGTATCTGGTTTGAGATGGGAATGCAGCAGAGCAGTCAATGGGCAGAACTCCGAGCTGCATGGTTGGTTTGTACCCGTGAGCCACCGCCTATAGTTCTCTGTACAGACAGTCTGGCAGTACTTAAGGGTCTTACAGTTTGGCTTGCCCAAAGGGCCCGAGATGATTGGTATATAATTTTAAAATCCTTATGGGCAGCTGGTATGTGGAAAGACATTTGGAAAAGTCTACAGGAACCCACTGTGGACCTAATTGCTTCAGCACACGGGTCAGGTTCACCTCCCAGAAACATGAAGGCAGACATCCTAGCAAAAATTAGAATACTGAGCTAGTTGATTAGGTACATATCACAGTGGGGATTTCAGTGCATGAATAGGCTGCCAAATAGCAAAGGGAGCCGGATTGTCTCTCTGCTATGGAGATTTAGTGGTGGCGGTAGCAAACTGCTTAATTTGTTCCTTTTCTGTACCTCTACCACATCCCACATACACCTGGACATATACATAAGACAGCCGCCTCTGTGACAGACTGTAGATAGACTATATCAGACCCCTGCCAGTAATCTTGAGACAAAAGTACGCACTAACATGTGTATACACTGCCATGGGACTGTTGCAAGCCTTCCCTTGTAAGAGCAAACCAAGCAGCCACCATCAGGGGCTTGGAGCAACTCCATGTCATGTATGGATACCCTCCACACTTTGATAGCAACCAAGGCATGCATTTCACCAGACCTGGTGTCCAAGACTGGATGCATGAAAAGGACACAGATTGGATATTTCACTTACTGTATACCACCCACCATGCAACGGGTTGATTGAAAGGAAAAATGGTATTTTTGAAGGTACAGTTTTGAGCACTCTCAAAATCCAATATCTTGCATAGTTAGACAAAGGTTTTGCCTCCAGCCATTAGAAACCTTAATTTTGTTGAGACAAATATGGTTCTGGCACCACACCAATGACTCAGGACTACCATAGAGGAGGGTCCATTAACCATAGTAGTAAAGAAAGTCCAACCAGATGCATCTCTACCCGAGCAGATAAAAGGCCAATGGCAAAGCTTATTTAGGACTCCCCAAGATCTTGAGCCAGGGGAGGAGACACCTGAATGGGGGTTGGACTAGCAACTTCCCCTATGTTGGACAGAGCATTTCTTTCCAGACAGCAAGGAATTCCCTACCAACTAAAGTGGTCTCCATCGACCCTGTTAAAGTCTGTGCCAAAACACTCCACATACAAATAAACTGGAACACAGGCCCCGGCTGGCCATTTGACATGGTCCTTTGCTGCCCCTGTAACCCTACAGATAATACCAGCGCTTTTGCCCCTCAGGCAACATGTTTGGTATACACTCCCAGCCCACAATCCTATGTCCTAACCATCAGAGATGGAGCTACCAGTCATTCTGTGTAATAGGGAAAAACTGCCTCACCAAGTACCTGCTAAACATTTTTAATTCCACCCATAGTCTTCTGTTCCTATTGCTGTTTTGCTCTACACCTCTTGGTTTGGTTCCTGAATAAACGTGGCAAAGGGCATTTTTAATTCTGTGTCTTACACTTGGCATACACATCATTGCCTGTTGTTTGTGTTGCCGCTGTGGCCCCTGCTTAACAAGTAGAAAACAAATTGATAAAATGTGTCACTCACACCATAAAAATGTCACCCACAGCCTCCTCCGAAGGATCAGGGACCAGGGGGGAAATGTGAGTCCATGAAATTGTAAGAGCTGGATTAGACGGGTGGGATGTGGCGAGAAAAGTGACTCCCTCTTGGATGCTACTTCTCCATGCTGACTTCTGATTAGCCCCAGTCCCAGGACTGACTCCTGATTCCTACTTTATTTACCGTCCCTATTGTAAGAACATTTCAACTTTGATGTTATCACACAAATTCTAGGCTATTACACATTAGCATTCTTGCCTGTTCTGGACAGTAGCCTTTGTCTTGCACAGAGCATGTATACTCTTTCTGTGTGGTATATAAGCCCTGAGTGTGGGGGTAATAAGTGCAGACACCTGCCTGTCTTGCTGCCATCCAAGATCATGCTTCTGTCTGTAAGTTCCCCAATAGAACACCCTTTACCGACAAACTAGATTTGTCTGTCTTGTTCCTTGGTTTATTGGCTCCTTTGGCATTTGGGGGGCACTTTGCATAGATGGCCCTTTCATGGAACAGAGGGTCTGTGTGGGGCTGGGAGCCCAAGTCAGCTCTTGCGGTCAGAGCCTAGAACATCTGCTGAGGAGACAGAGCTAGAGCTAGACCTGTTAGCAGAGACAGACCTGTTAGCGGAGTTGATAGCTGGGCCAGCAGGTCTGAAGTGACGCCATGGAAGAGCAGGCCAGTAACAGCTGAAGAGCTTCAGTAACTCCCACTTCTAACAAGGTCACTTCCTCTAAGAGGGACTACTGTCGTATCATAGTACACAGCTGTCTCTGCCTGGCTAATATGTAGCATTTGGGGGCATCCACACTACTGGAACAGTAGCCACGGTAAGAGTCCACTGTGCCAGCTTAATTGCACCCAACTGTACAATGAGAACATGGGGATCAGTGTGTTCTGCTACTTCTCTGCTTAGCATTCCTGATACACCTGCTTTACATAGGCACCGTGTGGCACCGTGGTGTGTGCCTGTGCTGCTTGAATCACATTTGGGTATCTATTGGAAGGCTTCTTCAGTACTGTTGTGACACCAACTACACTATGGACTGATCCCTGTCAGAAGGTAACAAAGGGGCAACGGACAGCATTTCCAGCCTAAGCCCTGGAATGTGTGCGGCATCAAACTGGTTTGCATTTGTGAGCAGGAACACAAATGCTGAACAACAGATATTCCATCAGCAAACAGAAACTGTGACTGGCTTTAAAGAAAATGGGCTTCCCTTGGTCTTGGGAACACAAGACTCAGCAGTATAGAAACAGAAATGGTTGCAGGTGGAGGAAGCACTTTTACCAGAGTCAGGAAAGCATGAATAACACAAAATCTTCAGCTTTTCCTCCCTTCTCTCTCCTGAGCTCTCTGCACCTCTGCTCTAGCAGTGATGGCAGCAGTGTGAAGAACACAGCCTCAGGGAACAACCAAGGTCCAGGATCACTAGCAAAGGTTATGAGAAACTATGACTTCCTTTAGAAAAAGAAGCGGGGGAAATGAGAGTGTCCAAGATCTTAGGAGAGGGCTGGTGCAGGCCTGGGGTGTAGTAAGTTCTGTAGCTTGTCTAGATTCACCATGCCAAGTGGGGAGGTTTCTTGGGTCAGAATATATTACAGGACAGCATCTCCACCCTCCCCTAGAGGTCTCAGAATGTCCACTGACTGTGGCTTCAGTGGTCCTTGAACATAAATTTGGTAACATGAAGAGTAGCAGATGCTGGCATGGTAAGATTACAAATGTGTATCAGAAGAATTATTTCATGGGTAACAGAAAATACAACATATAAAGGAATGAGTTAATACCACGAGAATGCCATTAGCCAAATTCAGGATGTGGATCATTCTACAGGACAAGTAACCTGGCTTTTTGGGGGAAACAGAAGCATAGGAGAGCCAGGGTGACACCATTTTAAAGTCAACTCCATTTTTCAACTAGCAAGGCATATTCCTTGCCAGTCACAACCCATGGTTCTAAGAGGTTTACAGCTGAACAAACAACTTAATAATGCCTGCAAGAACAAACACCTATGACAGACAACAGAATGTCCACATGTCCTGACATCACATTACAATATATGCTTTTAAGATTATTATAGTCGTGCTTTGACATACTAACTAAAATGCCAAGGATAACTTTCTTCAAATCAGCAAAGTACTAAATTTTGTCATGCTGTCAGAGCACCCACACATAGACATTAACTTAGCTTTTATATAGATTAAACCCCTATATTAGAAGAGTTTACAACAGAGATGGTGCATTCCTCCTTTTGCCTTCTGAGGACACCTACTCTGTATCTGAGTAACTTTCAATAAACTATATCCTTCTCACTGTACTCTGTGACTCACCTTTAACTCCTTCCTGTGCAAGATCCAAGAATACTCTTTTGGGGTCGGGATCAGGACCCGTTTTTCTGGTAACAGTTTCTCCAACAAATCAAAGGCTTGAGAAAAAAAAAAACATAGGTAGGGTGGGTGGTATGTTATAGAAGAACAGAGAATAAAGAGACATAAGAAGCAATTGCAATGTGTGGACCTTCTCTAGATTCTGTTTCAGACAGACCAATTGAAAAAGACAAGAGAGAGATTTGAATATGCATTGAGTATTTAGCAAAATTAGAGAACTGTTGTTAATTTTGTTAGTGTGAGAATAGCATGGCTTTATGTTTTTTAAAAACCCTATTCTGTGAAAGAATGCATGCTGAACTATTTAACTGTGAGATGAGTTTATAATGATATAAATGATGTGATAAATAAATCAATGGAGGAGAGGAGGCAAAATCTCCCCTGCAGAAGAACTCCAAATAAGGTAGGTAGGTACTTTGTCCTTAAAGGGAGAGCATTAACTCCCTCTTCTGGAAGTGTGAATTCTTGATATGATGTAATGAAAATGGTACTTCACTTGTGGCTTTCCTCCCCCAAATCCATAACCCCTACTTATTATGAAAACAAAACACCGAATTCTAACAGAGGAACATTCTACAAAATACCTAATTAGTATTCCTCAATAACGTCTACGTCTTCAAAAACAAGGAAAAATCTGAGGAATTGTCACAGCCAAGAAGAGCCTAAGGAGGCATGACAACTCCATGTAATAGGGTATCTTGAATGGGACCTTGGAGGAGAAAAATATTATTCGGTAAAACCCAAGGACACCTGAGTAATGTATGGTTTTTGGTTAAAAATAATGCATCAATATTGGTTCAATAATTGTAAGAAATGAACCATACTAATGCTAGATGTTAATAACAGGAGAAACAACTTCTCAATTTTCCTGTAGTTAAAACACTTCTGGAACTGAAGTCTATTTTTTAAAATTCTCCTGGAAAAAAGTGGAAACATATGAAACATGATGGACAAATGTTAATAATTATTGAATGTGATGATGGATAATGAGAAGTCATTATGTAATTCTGTTTTTGTGTATTTGAAGTTTTCTAAAATGGAAAGTTTGAGGCTGGGCACAGTGGCTCAAACCTATAATCCCAGCACTTTGGGAGGTCAAGAGTTCAAGACCAGCCTGGGCAATGTAGCGAGACCTTGTTTCTACTAAAAACAGAAAAATTAGCCAGGTGTAGTGGGCTTGCACCTGTAGTCCTACCTACTCAGGAGACTGAGGTGAGAGGATCACTTGAGCCCAGGAGGCCAAGGCTGCAGTGAGCCATGATCATGTCATTGTACTCCTGTCTAGGTGACAGAGTGAAACCTTGTCTCCAAAAAAAAAAACAAAAAGTTTGAACAAGAAATAAAGAAATATGGAGTTAAGGATAAGAAGTAGTTATTTAAAGCATTAGAGTAGCTGCTTCTTTTTAAAATTATGGTTAAAAAATATATAATAAAATTTACCATTTTGCCATTTTTAAGTGTACAGTTCTGTGACATTAAGTATATTCATGCTGTGTAACCATCACCACCCTCCATCTCCAGAACTTTTTCATCTTCCCAAACTAAATGCTATGTCTATTAAGCAACAACTCCTCATTCTCTCCTCCTCCCAGCCGCTGGTAACCTCCATTCTACATTCTGTCTATGAATCTTACTAAACTAGTTGAATCATATAAGTGGATTCATACAATACTTTTCCTTTTCGGTCTGATTTATTTAATCTAGCTTCATGTCTTCAAGGTTCATACATATTATAGGAAAATAATTTCCTTCTTTCTTCTGAAAAATATTCCATTGTATGGATCTACCACATTTTGTTCATCCCTCGATGCATATATACTCTTTTGCTTCTACCTTTTGGCAGTTGCGAATAATGTTGTTATAAACATGATGTACAAATATCTGCTTGGTCTCTGCGTTAACTTCTTTTGGGTATGTACCCAAAAGAGGAACTACTGGATCATATGTCAATTCAGTGTTTAATTTTTTGAAGAATAAAAAGTGGCCACTTCTACAAAACAGAAATTTTCAGATTAGGAGATGTGGGACAGGGAAAAGTTCCTGTCTCTGAAAACTTAGAGAAAATGTAGAGTTTTCACTATAAGCTTTGTAGAACCATTTTTAAATAAAAATGAAGTATGCAATAACACTCATTTTGTGCTAGGTACTGGAGATACATGGAGGGAGCCCTCAGTCCTCTGGGAGAAGAAGCTGGTTATAGAACAGTGTGATCACAGGTGCAACACAGAGAAGACTCCAGGGGCAAGCACAGAAAATAGCCATCGAGGGAGATGCTTTGCACGCGATGCAGAAGTGCCCTGCAGGAGGTGACGTGGGAGTGAAGGAGGAAGAGATGACATTCTAAGTTGGAGAATTGGAAGATTAAACTTGGAATGATGTCAGCACTGAGATTCTGGGATCATATTGTACAATTGGCCCCATCTCAGCACTAACACTGTGAAATCTTACCTTTCTTGTGTCTTCAAATGGTGGCCCTATATTTAGCTTCTATATCTTTCTTTGACTGAATCTCAATACTAAAATTGGTTCTAATTCCAGGGGAGGTGTTTCTCTGAGTCCTCTCTTTTGAATCTCATAGCCTAACATTTTCTCTTCATCTTGAAGACCACATTCAGGAGGGACCCTAGGAATCCCGTATCTCAGCATGTGAGGCTTCAGGCCAAGAGGAGCTAATTTGATTCTGAAAGATCTTATCTGCCTCCAGCGCTGTAAGGTCCTGATGAAATGTCCAGCACCCTTGTGGAAATTCAAGTGTCTCCATACAGGATTACATGTCTTGGAGATTATATGTAAGAAAAGCTTTAGAGATAGGTGTGTCTCAGTGATGCTGTGCAGAGTAACCTGTGGCCAAAGTCAATTCAGAAAATGCTTTTGACTCTATATTTCTCAAAAATATAAGTCTTAAAATTTGGATATTTATGGGAAAATATTACATAATTGAAGGGATAAATATAAGTATGCCAATCAGCCAAAAACATTGCATATGTTTAATGCAGATTCAAGTTTTCCCTCAAAAACTGTTAATAAACTAACAGTGCAACTTACAAATGACGAAAAGAGCCGGGATGTTTTAAAAAACTTTCCAAGTGTCAGGTCCTGGTACTTTACATTTATTCTACCTCCTAATCCTTAAAATAGGTCAAAGCTCAAGGGTTCAGATGTAACACTAGGAATTAGAAAGGTTAATAAAAGTGACATGTCCAAGACTACACTTCTAGTACTTACAGTTCACTGATGGAGAAAACATTAAAATCTGTTGGGCCTTCACTTAAAAACAAATAATATTTGTGTTATAGAAGCAAGACCTTTTTACTCACAAGTTAATAGTTTTTTTTTCTTTGGTTGGAATAAATTTATTTCATCTGTCTGTAAACAAAGTGTTTAATAGTTATAGCATTTTTTAAAATGCATATTAAATCAGATGAGTTATGACTGTATCCCAGATGTAACAAAGTGCAGGGAAAGAAATGGACAAATCAGCAACAAGATTTGTTTTTAAATCTGTACATCATCCACAAGGCCCAAACAATAGAAGCAAATACTAGAATGTCCCTAAAGTAGTGCCATTCGAAAGAAACACTTAATAGGTCAGTTAAAATCCATCTCACAATAGCAACAGTTCATTTTAACAATCGTATGGCACAGAATACATATGAAAAAAATTCATCACAAGACAGCCAAGTCCACAATAATGCAGCCTCATATAAAAACTCAAGCTGCAAATAAAAATTGGTCTTATGAAGAACAAACTGGAGACACTCCAGATGGTTATGTTGGGATACCTAATGTCCATAATGGCAACCTTTTACAATTTTACTAAAGAGTAGAGCTGGTGTGCCAAGAAAAAGGCAGGAACAAAAATCTGAGCTATTGCAATGATGGAATGTCCCCGGGGATTCAATCAGTATGGTTACTGTAAGGTCACGGGAGGAAGTGCTTTTTGCTCTTGTTTTGCCATTGCACTCTTTTTTTTTTGAGACGGAGTCTCGCTCTGTCGCCCAGGCTGGAGTGCAGTGGCCGGATCTCAGCTCACTGCAAGCTTCCGCTTCCCAGGTTCATGCCATTCTCCTGCCTCAGCCTCCCAAGCAGCTGGGACTACAGGCGCCCGCCACCTCGCCTGGCTAGTTTTTTTGTATTTTTTTTTTTTTTTAGTAGAGACAGGGTTTCACCGTGTTAGCCAGGATGGTCTCGATCTCCTGACCTCGTGATCCACCCGTCTCGGCCTCCCAAAGTGCTGGGATTACAGGCTTGAGCCACCGCGCCCGGCCTGCACTCTTCATATGTCCTGTAGACACTATGAATAAAAGTTTGTCTCTACTCAAGTGCAACAACAATACTAAAAGCAAACTACTGCAGCTCTCAATAGCTCATCAACAAAAGGGATATTAACTGGTTAAAAACAAATAGGCACTGCATAAAAAAAGATGGAAGCAAACTAAATGCCTATGTGTGAAGGGAGAGGGGGGCAGGAAAAAGAGAAGAGTGAAGGAAAGATGCATGCACTTTTTCCTCCCAACCATGCGCTACAAAAGGAAGACTAAATGAGCCAAGTAAATGCTCAAAGTGCTGAAAAGATATTAATCAGAGATTGTACAACCGGCACCTTGCTTAATATTAACGTATTTTAGCAATCAATATTCCATTAATTGCTAAGACAAAGTGATGCCCAACTTGGCATGCCCCTTCCCCCCCAGTTTCAAGGTATTATGCAAATCATTATTGTGCTGCAATTATGTTGCCAGATAAGGGTTGGTTACATACAGTGGTTAACATACAAATGATCCATTGGGCAAACAGGAATCATGACATTAGAAAATAGGTAAAGAAAAATTAGCTACCATCTACAGTTTGGTAGCATTGTGACCACAATAGGGTTGTTGATGAAGACAGTTCTAGGTAGATGGGGAGAGGCTGCTTACACATCAGACCTCCTCAGGTATAAAGCAAATTCATATGCTTTCTTGTTAAGTGTGCCTCCGTGGACACCTTCCTTTCCCATGACTATAACCAGTGCTCTACCAGCTCTGCTGACAGCAACATTGTATGTTGGTTCCCCAACTTGACTCTTTGTGCGGATGTCCATTGTGCAGTCACCATCGACGTATAGACTGTCTCTGATCAGTGAGCATTTCTTCGCGCCAAGAGTCAAACCGTTGGTAAAGAAACCTTCCCAGTCTTTTCCTACAATCATATCTATTTCTATTGGCATAATGCTCTGAAAGATGCCCCTGGCCATGGCTGCCCGGAGGTTTTGGCATGGCAGTAGCCGACAATGGCGGCCTCCTGACAGCAGCCATCGCACATCAGATTATCCACGTAGCGCTGCCAACCGGCCATCTTCGAGCCCTTCGCACTGCAGCGCAGACCGCCACAAGTTAACAGTTTTAAAGAAAAGATTCAACATGTAAATTTATCTGGAAAGCCCAGGGGAGGGGTGAGGTTGGCTAGAGACATGATTAATTCAGAGACTCAAATTTGTCATCAGAGCTCTGTATTTCTAAAGAAGATAGTCAATATCAGCTTATCAGCTCCAGCTTCTCTATTATCCTACCTTAACAGCTTCAGCAGAAAAATAGACATCTTTCTCACAATGTTCATAAATAAAGAACCAGAGAAGATGACCTTTGGACTAATGCCTGTTGTTAGGGAGATATGGTACAGTGTGGGAAATCCTGATTGGTCAGGGCTGGGTCATGTTATTTCCTCATCCCCTGGTCCACCATATTATTTCTTAAGTTATTTAAAGTCATGGCTATTATTTTTATTTTAGTTGACATAATTGTACATATTAATATAGTACAGTGTGATATTTTGATACATGAATACAATGTGTAATAAGCAAATCAGGGTATTTAGCACACTCATCACATCAAACGTTTACCATTTCTTTATGATGGAAACATTCAAAATCAAATCAAAGAGATAATCCACCACAATCAAATGGGTTTCATACCAGGGAAGCAGGGATGGTTGAACACACACAAGTCAATAAATGTGACACACCGCATAAACATAATTGAAAACAAAAATCACATGATCATCTCAATAGATGCAAAAAAAAGCATTCAACAAAATCTGGCATCCCTTTATGATTAAAGCTCTCAGCAAAATCAGCATACAAGGAACATACGTCAATGTAATAAAAGCTATTTATGACACACCCACAGCCAACATAATACTGAATGAGGAAAAGTTGAGGGCATTCCCTCTGAGAACTGGAAAAAGACAAGGATGCCCACTCTCACCACTTCTCTTCAACACAGTCCTGGAAGTCCCAGCCAGAGCGATCAGACAAGAGAGAGAAATAAAGGGCATCCAAATATGTAAAGAAGAAGCCAAACTGTCACTGTTTGCTGATATGATTGTATACCTAGAAAACTCTAAGGACTCCTCCAAAAAGCTCTAAAACTCATAAAAGAATTCTGCAACGTTTCCGTTGCAGAATTGTGTACTGATTTGTACACAAATCAGTAGCTCTCCTATACTCCAACAGCAACCAGGCTGAGAATCAAATTGAGAACTCAATCCCTTTTTCAATAGCTGCAAACAAAACAAAACAAAACAAAACAAAACCACTTAGAAATATACCTAACCTAAGGAGGTGAAAGACCTCTACAAGGAAAACTACAAAACACTGCTGAAACAGGCCAGGCGTGGTGGCTCACGCCTGTAATCCCAGCACTTTGGGAGGCCAAGGTGGGCAGATCACGAGGTCAGGATATCGAGACTATCCTGGCTAACACGGTGAAACCCCATCTCTACTAAAAATACAAAAATTAGCCGGGCATGGTGGCAGGCGCCTGTAGTCCCAGCTACTTGGAAGGCTGAGGCAGGAGAATGGCGTGAACCCGGGAGGTGGAGCTTGCAGTGAGCCGAGATGGTGCCACTGCACTCCAGCCAGGGTGACAGAGCGAGACCCCGTCTCAAAAAAAAAAAAAAAAAAAAAAAAACACTGCTGAAAAAAATCACAGATGACACAAGCAAATGGAAACACATCCCATGCTCACGGATGGGTAGAATCAATATTGTGAGAATTACCATACTACCAAAAGAAATCTATAAATTCAATGCAATTCCCATCAAAATACCACCAACATTTTTCACAAAACTAGAAAAAACAATCCTAAAATTCATATAAAACCCAAAAAGAGCCTGCATAGCCAAAGCAAGACTAAGCAAAAAGAACAAATCTGGAGACATCACATTACCTGATTTCAAACTATTCTATAAGGCCATAGTCACCAAAACAGCATGGTACTGGTATGAAAATGGGCCCATAGACCAATGGAACAGAATAGAGAACCCAGAAATAAACCCAAATACTTACAGCCAACTGATCTTCAACAACGCAAACAAAAACATAAAGTGGGGAAAGGACACCTTATTCAACAAATGGTGCTGGGATAATTGGCTAGTCGCATGTAGGACAATGAAACTGAATCCTCATCTCCCACTTTATACAAAAATCAACCAAGATGGATGAAGGACTTAAATCTAAGACCTGAAACTATAAAAATTCTAGAAGATGACATCGAAAAAAACCTCCTAGACATTGGCTTAGGCAAGGATTTCATGACCAAGAACCCAAAAGCAAAATGCAATAAAAACAAAGATAAATAGCTGGGACCCAGTGAAACTAAAGAGCTTTTGCATGGCAAAAGAACAATCAGCAGGCCGGGCGTGGTGGCTCAAGTCTGTAATCCCAGCACTTTGGGAGGCCAAGGTGGGAGGATCACAAGGTCAGGAGATCGAGACCATCCTAGCTAACACGGCGAAACCCTGTCTCTACTAAAAATACAAAAAATTAGCCAGGAGTGGTGGCGGGCACCTGTAGTCCCAGCTACTTGGGAGGCTGAGGCAGGAGAATGGTGTGAACCTGCGAGGCAGAGCGTGCAGTGAGCTGAGATCACGCCACTGCACTCCAGCCTGGGCAACTGAGCGAGACTCTGTCTCAAAAAAAAAAAAAAAAGAAAACAGTCAACAGAGTAAACAGACAACCCACAGGGTGGGAAAAAATCTTCACAATCTATGCATCTGACAAAGGACTAATATTCAGAATCTATAACAAACTCAAACAAATTAGCAAGAAAAAAAACAATCTCATCAAAAAGTGGGCTAAGGACATGAATAGACAATTCTCAAAAGAAGATACACAGCTGGCCAAGAAACATGAAAAAATGCTCAACATCACTAATGATCAGGGAAATGCAAATCAAAACTACAATGTGATACCACCTTACATCTGCAAGAATAGCCATAATCAAAAGATCAAAAAATAATAAATGTTGGCATGGATGCGGTGAACAGGGAACACTTTTACATTGCTGATGGGAATGTAAACTAGCACAACCACTATGGAAAACAAGGTGGAGTTTTTTTTAAAGAACTAAAAGTTGAACTATCATTTGATCCAGCAATCCCACAATCCCATAATGGGTATCTGCCCAGAGGAAAAGAAGTTATTATACGAAAAAGATACTTGCACACACGTTTATAGCAGCACAATTCACAATTGCAAAAATGTGGAACCAACCCAAATGCCCATCAATCAATGAGCGGATAAACTGTCATATATATATATATGTTTATATACATGGACACACACATATATATGCATATATATATATATATGAGATGGAATACTACTCAGTCATAAAAAGGAATGAATTAATGGCATTCATAGCAACCTGGATGAGATTAAAGATTATCATTCCAAGTGAAGTAACTCAGGAATGGAAAACCAAACATCGTATGTTCTCACTCATAAGTAGGAGCAAAACTATGAGGATACAAAGGCATAAGAATGACATAATGGACTCCGGGGACTCGGGGAAAGGGAGGGAAGAAGGTGAGGGACAAAGAACTACAAATTGGTCTCAGTGTATACTGCTTGGGTGATGGGTACACATTTGCTCTTTTTAAAATCATACTACTATTTTGCTGTTAAAGTTTGAGTTTCTTGTAAATTCTAGCTATTAATCCCTTATCAGATGAATACTTTGCAAATACTTTCATTCTCTAAGTTGCTATTTTATCTCTGTTGATTGTTTTTGTTGCTGTATGGGAAATTTTTAGTTTGATGTAGTCCCATTCACATATTTTTGCTTCTCTTGCCTGTGCTTTCAAGGTCTTAATCATAAAATCTTTGCTGCATCCAACACCCTAAAGTGTTTTCTATATGTTTTCTTCCAGTAGTTTCATAGTTTTGGGTCTTGCATTTAAGTCCTTAATTCATTTTCAGTTGATTTTTGTAAATGGTGAGAGATAGCGGTCTACTTTCATACTTCCTAATATGGATATCCAGTTTCCCCAGCATCATTTATTGAAGACACTGTCCTTTTCCCAGTACATGTTCTTGGCGATTTTATTGAAAATAAGTTGAGTGGCTGGGCGCGGTGGCTCACACCTGTAATCCCAGCATTTTGGGAGGCTGAGGCAGGCGGATCACGAGGTCAGGAGTTTGAGACCAGCCTGACCAACATGGTGAAACCCTGTCTCTACTAAAAATACAAAAATTAGCCGGGCGTGGTGGCACACAACTGTCATCCCAGCTACTAGGAGCCTGAGGCAGGAAAATCGCTTGAACCCAGTAGGTGGAGGTTGCAGTGAGCTGAGATCGTGCCACTGAGCTCCAGCCTGGGCGACAGAGCGAGACTCCATCTCCAAAAAAAAAAAAAAAAAAAAGAAAGAAAAAAAAAGAAGAATTGACTGTAAATACATGGATTTATTTCTGGGTTCTCTATTCTGTCCCACTGGTTTATGTGTCCGTTTTTGTGCCAATACCTTGCTTGCCATTTTTGTTACTATAGCTGTATATTTTGAAGTCAGGTACTTCCAGCTTTGTTATTTTCACCCAAGATTGTTTTGGGTATTCAGGGTCTTTTGTGGTTCCATACAAATTTTAAGATTTCTTTTTCTATTTCTATAAAGAATGACATTGGTATTTTGATAGGGATTGCATTGAATCTGTAGACTGGTTTGGATAGTATGGTCACTTTAACAATATTAATTCTCCCAATCCATGATAATGGAATATCTTTCAATTTTTTGTGTTCTTTTCAATTTGTTTCCTTAGTATTTTATAGTTTTCATTACATACTTGGTTAAATTTATTCCTATGCTTTTTTACAGTTACTGTGAATGAGATTTCTTTCTTGATTTTTCAACATTTTGAGTTTGCCTATATGGCCTTTATTGTGTTTAGGTACAATCCATCTATACCTAATTGGTTGGGAGTTTTTATCATGAAGTGATATTGAATTTTATCAAATGCTTTTTCTGCATCTATAGAGATGATAATATTATTTTTGCCTTTCATTCCACTAATATGCTGTATCATGTTTATGGATTTGTATGGAAATTCTACAGTTTTTGTATGTTGACTTTATATTCTGTAAATTTACTAAATTTGTTCATCAGTTCTGAGAGTTTTTTGACGGAGTCTTTAGGTTTGTATACAAATAAGATTATGTCATCTGCAAACAGCGGCAAATTGACCTCCTCTTTTCCAATCTGGATGCCTTTTATTTCCTCCTTTTGCTTAATTGCTCTGGGTCAGACTTCCAGTACTATGTATTTTTGTTGTTATTGTTGTAATTTTTAAAAAATTTTCTATCCATTTCCATAGGAATCAGTCCAGTACTATGTTAAATTTGGTAAAAGCAGGCATTCTTATCTTGTTCCAAATCTTAGACGGAAAGCTTTCAACTTTTTTTCCATTATGTATATTGCCGACTATCGAATTGTCATATGCAGCCTTTATTGAATTTAGGTATCTTTCACCTATACCTAGCCAGTTGACAGTTTTTATCATGAAATGATGTTGAATTTTATCAAGTGCTTTTTCTGCATCTAGAGATGATCATTTTATTTTTGTCCTTCATTCTGTTGATATGATCTATCGTTTATTGATTTGCAGATATGTAACCATTCTTGCATCCCTGGAACAAATCCTATTTGATCATGGCATATAATCTTTTCGATGTGTTGTGGATTTAGTTTGCTAGTATTTTGTTAACTTTTGCATCTGTGTTTATCAGTGTATAGTTTTTTATTGTTGTATCCTCGCCTGGTTTTGATAACAAGGTAATGCTTGCTTCCTAGAATAAATTTGAAAGAACTCCTTCCCCTTCAGTTTTTTGGAATAGTTTCAGATGCATTGGTGTCAGTCCCTCTTTAAATGTTTGGTAGCATTGAACAATGAAGGCATCCAGTACTGGGTTTTTCTTTGTTGGGAGACTTTTTATTACTGATTCAAGCTCATTACTCATTATTGATATGTTCAGGTTTTTAATGTCTTCTTGGTTCAATCTTGGTAGATTTTATGCGTCCAGGTTAAACTTCATTTGCCCTTATAATCTAACAAGACCTATGGGCCACAGTTTTGATTTTGGGTAAAGCAGTTTCCATGGCAGTTAGATTTTTTTTAAAAAAACTTCTTTCATTGCCCCACCTTTTTTGTTGTTGTTGTTTCAAGTGAGTTATGGGTTTCTTTTTAACTGAATTGTATAAGCAAAATATCTCCAAGTAGCCTTGAATTAGTAACAAATCAATCTTTTGTTTACCAGTCTTGTTTGCTTAATTAGTAAATGTGGGCAGGAAAGAATTTTAACTGTTTTTTTTTTTCTTCACCTTTTCCTTTTTTGGCTTTTGCATGGGACAAAAAACAAAATTTTTATGTTGAACAGGGATACCTTATATTATTGCTCTGAGATCAAGATTTTGACCTATTTGGTCTGAGGGCCTAACTTTTATAAACATTTTTTTTTCTTTTATGTTACTAATTTTTCAATTAAGTGTTTCATTATTGTACACAGTTGTTAGGGAAACCTAAATTTATATTTATAAACGGTGTCTAGGTGGTTGATTACCATGGAGCTATTGTAATCTGTAAAGTCATTAATTTCAAAGCCTTTAAGACTGTTTTCTTTCCTTGACTGAAATGCCATAAGCAGTGAGTTTTATCTCAACACCTGTAGATATGTCAGCAGGTTCAAAGCAGGCAGAAAAAAAAAGAGAGAGAGAGAGAGAGAACTTCTACATGTTAACTCTATAATTGCTGGTTTTTAAAAATAATGACCATTTCAGTTCTGAACTTTCCTTCACTTTGCCCATCTACTTATAAATGTGCACAAGAATGGGCCATAACGTATAGCCAGCAGGACTCTTAGAAAATTTGTCATGCCTTAATTGTTAATAATGCCAATCTGTTTATCACTCTTTCAAGAGCAAAGAAAATTATATAAATTCCATCAAGGAATGTTAGGAGTTTTCACCCGTAATCACTGGAAACTGTAGGAGATAATAAATACTTGTTGTTCTGAGCTACTAAATCTTAGGTAATTTGTTATGCAAAAGTAAATAACTAATATAGCTTCAAAAGAGAGGATGAATTATTGCACTTTAATTTTCTTGTGCTCTAAATTTATTATTATTATTACTATTATCTTATTATTGAGACAGGGTCTTACTCTGTCACCCAGGCTGGAGTGCAGTGGCATGCTCATGACTCACTGCAGCCTTGACCTCCCAGGCTCAAGTGATCCTCCTACCTCAGCCTATCTAGTACTTGGGCCTACAGGCATGCACCACCATGCCCAGCAAATTTTTCTATTTTTTGTAGAGATGAGATTTCACCATGTTGCCAAGGCTGGTCTTGAACTCCTGGACTCAAGTGATCCACCTGCCTCGGCCTCCCAAAGTGCTGGAATTATAGGCATGAGCCACCACACTTGGTCCTGAGTGGCTTTTAATTAGCTATCAGTGCCCATTTTGTTTATTTTTGCTCCTGGAAGATTGTCAAGAATAGGCATGGAAAAGGAGTCAAACAAAAATAAACCAAGATAAGAATGTTCACAAATATTTTCACCAAGGCGTGCAGATTGAACAAAATATTAAACCAGGTGTGTGACCAAAAGTGAATTCACCACAAAATAACTTGCCTCACAGACAGTATGTACGTTCTGTAGAAACCAGAGTACTCAATCCAGAAAGGCCCTACTAGAAAAGACCAATAGTCTTTTATCATACAAGAACTATGTATGGTTCTTTACTAAGGGGACTGTATCCAAACCAGATTCCAAATAATATAAGAAAACTTCTACCAAAGGAGGGAGGCTCAGCCTGAGGGAAGACACCAGGGCAGGAAAGGCCAGCTGTGGAGGCACAGAGCTCAAAGGGCTCGAGTGAGTATGGCACACCAGTTCCAATGATCACTGATTCCTTCTGATAGAGACCTTTTAAACATTTTCTTATTTTTAGAGATGGGGGTTTCCCTACCTCGCCCAGGCTGGCCTCAAACTCCTAGGCTTTGGCAATCCTTCTCCTCAGCCTCTGAGTAACTAGGACTTCAGGTGTACACCACTGCACTAGGTTTTGATAGTGACCTTTTCCAAGTCCTGTTTCTGACACCATATCCATCAACAAAAATAGGAACAGAGAAAGGCTCTCTAAAAGAAAAATATTCATTTGGAAATAGAGCATTGCAACTGGAATAAACTATGTGTGTGTGTGTCTGGGGAGGTAAAGGAAGACAAAGGTTTTTAAAGGGCTACAATAACCACTAACAAGGTTGACATCAGTCCAAGTTTGGACAGGTAGTTGTTGGGCTGATATCCTTATAGAAGTATTTTTGTGTAAAGCTGTTATTGCCCTTGTGCAAGATTGTGATTTTTGTAGTCTTTCGTGATAGTTTTTGTTATCAGGTATATAAGCATAGGAACACTCTATTCATGGACTTCCCAGCTCTATTTGTCAAGGTTAAAAAAAATATTAGTGGCTGCATTTTGATTCTGCCAACTTCCACACTAACACAGCAGAATCACACCTCAAACTCTGGATGCAGGCGAGAACAAGCACAGACACAGTTAGCAGTGGGATCCCACCTCAGCTTGCTCCTCTCCCGGCCTTCTGCATACACAGGCCCTTCACCCTCACCTAGTCTCTAGGACATTAGGAAAACCCAGGCACCAATGGGGAGCAGTTGCGACACACAACCCAAATCTCCACAATCTCCAGCAGGAAGTCTTTCCTGAAGTCTGCAGCCTCGGTGTTTCCTTCAGGAGAACCCCAAGATGTGCAGACTATGACCCTACAACACTCTTCCTCCCAATAACCACAGGGCTCACTTACCCAACTCCTAATTTAGGACTTCATTCTCTCAGTAAAGGTTGTTCTCAAGGGAATATCTAAAAATTACCACCAGCTCCTTCATCTCCCTCCACTCCTTATTCTCCCTGTCACCTCAGCGCTTGGGAGGTTCTGGCTCCGGAATAGGGGAACCCCTTCATCACTTCCCCACTGTCATCTTCTCTTTTCCCTGTTTCTTCCGTGTGTGTTTCTGAATTATACTATTCCTGTCAGTACATAAAATTGCCTAAAAGTTAAGTATAGCTGAGTTACAGAGCTAACACTTGTGCAATTACCACCCAGATGAAAAACAGAGACCTCTGTCAGCCCCCTCAAGCTCCTTTGCCTCCCCTCAAACAGAACCCATCCCTCTCACACAGATGTCCTGTCCACTAAGCTGACCCCTCCCCACGCCCTCTCCTATCTGACTCCTTCCCCTCTACTCTATTTGGCCTCTTTTCCCTTCCTGTCCTGATTTCCTTTCTATTTTGGCTTCTCCAGGAGCCTCCCTCATGTTCCTAGGCCAAAGCTCCAGGGCGTCTCCTCCCTTCCCCCATCCTGGGATTGGAGAATTCAGAGTTGATTCCTGGGATAAGGCCATTTCATCCTGCGAGCAGCAGAATCTCATCCAGGACACCACATTACATTTAGTCCCATCATGTCTCTTAAGGCTCCTCTGGCTGTGATGATTTCACAGAGTTTCCTTGTTTTTGATGACCTTGACATTTTTTGAGGAGTATTGATCAGGCATATTGTGGAATGTCCTTTGACTTGAATGTGGTTGGGGCTGTGGGTGTTGAGGAGGAACAGCACAGAGATGAAATGCCACTCTCAGCGCGTCAGGGGTACGCGGCACCCACTTGATTTATCACTGATGATGTCAGCCTTCATCACCTGCCTAAGGTAGTGTTTCCCAGTCCCCTGTCAAATTCCTTTGTTACTTTTTGCCTTTCCGTACTGTTGCCTTTCGAAGGAAGTCACTATGTGCAGCCCACAAATAAGGAATGTTCTGCTACAAAGATTTCATGTAGGTTTTCGTGCAAAGTAACTTTTCTAATTTGTTGGTTAAGTACCCAGGAGTATGATCACTGTGTTGTAGGCGATCATGGTAAGTCCATGTTTGGTTGTCTATGTTTAGCCTTATAAGAAACCGCCCATATCTTCTAGAGCGGCTGTGCCATTTCCATTCCTGCCAGCAGTGGATGGGAGTTCCTGTTGCTCTTCATCCTCATCAGCACTTGGTATTACCAGATTTTTGGGTTTTAGTCATTCTAGTAGGTGTGTAATGGTGTATCATTGTTGTTTTTATTTGCATTTCCCTAATGATAAATGACACTGAGGCTCTCCTTATGTGCTCACTTGCCATCTGTAGATCTTCTTTGGTGAGGTGTCTGTTCAGACATTTGCCCATTCTTAAATTGGATAAATTGTTTTCTTATTGTTCAGTTTTAAGGGTTCTCTCTATATTCTAGATACTGATAAGTCCTTTATCAGTTTTGTGATTTGCAAATACTTTCTCCCAGTCTGTGGCCTTTATTGACATAAAAACACACAGTAATGCATAAATACATGGTGTGGGAAAAGAAATGAGAAATTTTTAACTGTGAAGATTTCTGGGTAGATGATCTGAGTGACAAGCAATAGTGGTGGGGGTAGGGGAGCAATGGGAATAACTTATCTTTGCATATTTTATACTATCTTTTGAATTTTCTTGTGTGTGCATTAATAATATTCTCAGCCAAGTGCGGTGGCTCATGCCTGTAATCCCAGCACTTTGGGAGGCTGAGGCAGGCAGATCATGAGGTCAGGAGATCAAAACCATCCTGGCCAACTTGGTGAAACCCGCCTCTGCTAAAAATACAAAAATTAGTTGGGCGTGGCAGCGTGCACCTGCAGTCCCAGCTACTTGGGAGGCTGAGGCAGGAGAATTTCTTGAACCCAGGAGGCGGAGGCTGCAGTGAGCCGAGATCGCACCACTGCACTCCAGCCTGGGTGACAGAATGAGACTCTGTCTCAAATAATAATAATAATAATAATAATAATATTCTCAAAAATAAATTACATAAAAATCCCTTACACTTGTGAAACCCTTGACAGATTGTGTCCAGATCATGTGTTAAGACTCAGATTCTGATCCCCTATTCTAGGACCAATGGTATTCTAACTGAACTATTTTGCCTTGAAATTTCCATTTCTGGAAAAGGTGGTTAGATGATATGAACCAATCCTCCCACTGAAAAAGCTGAAAGTGCCATTTAAAATGCAAAACTCATTTTCTTAAAGCATCAAAATGCTAAGAAGATGGTAATAAATGTCTGCACCCCACAAAGAAGGGAAAGATGCTGTTTGGCCTCATAGAGAGCAGTGGCGTCAGAAATGGAGAAAAGGCTCTGTAAGATCATTGCCCAGAGCCGAGACATGGGGGCCCTGCACGTCCAGCTCTTTGCCCCATTTTCCTCACTTTGTACCCATCTATCTGCCTTCCCTTTTAAAATTTCAAACAAAGCTCTTTATTTCTGATATATTATAATATATATGTATAAGGTATAATATATAACATATATTCACTGTGGAAACATTATAAAATGTTGTCAAAGCTAAATGACAAATTAAAAATAACCTGTAAACCTTACACCAGAGATATTTTGTTGCCTTTCCTTTTAGTCTGTTTTGTATCCTCCTCCTGCTGCTGCCTGAGTGCTTCTCTCTCTCCGTGGATGAG
This sequence comes from Macaca mulatta, assembly GCF_049350105.2. Taxonomy (NCBI): domain Eukaryota; kingdom Metazoa; phylum Chordata; class Mammalia; order Primates; family Cercopithecidae; genus Macaca; species Macaca mulatta. The sequence continues at coordinate 153,025,202 of NC_133409.1, read as the reverse complement.
CACAGACCTCAGTGACTCCAGCCCTCACTTTCCAGATGTCAGTTCACTCTCGCACCTCCTGAGGGGGCTACTTCTCACTTTATTTCCCTCCTCACACCCCTCCAATCCTGTCCCACTCCTCACTCTTAGACAATGGGGTTATTTCTTTTTTCACTCAGGAAAAAAAAAAAAAAGGACTCGAGTGAGAAGAACATCATCATCCCATGACAACCCTGTCTCCACCTGTCTCCTGGGTCTTCCCACCAGTGATGACGGATGGTCCTCAGCTCCTGTCTAAGGCCACAAGATCCACCCGTCTCCCCTAGATCAGTCTCCCCTCTCCACTGGCTCATTCATTTCTGCATACAAACATGCTGTAATATTTCCCATTAACACAAACAAAACTCAACTGAATAAATAAAAATAAAATCCTAACCAAAAAAAAAAATCAATTTCCTGGGCTGCCGCTGCAGAGCAGAGCCACCACCAGGGAAGAGCAGCCGCTGCCACCCAGGACTAGGCCCTCAGGGAGGAGGAGGCAAGAAGATGGTGGACGACCCCAGTGCTGCCGACAGGAACGTGGAGATCTGGAAGATGAAGAAGTTCAGTAAAAGCCTGGAGGTGGCCCGCGGCAATGGCACCAGTATGATATCACTGATTATTCCTCCTAAAGACCAGATTTCACGAGTGTCAAAAATGTTAGCAGATGAGTTTGGATCTGCATCTAACATTAAGTCACAAGTAAACTGCCTTTCAGTCCTGGGAGCCATTACATCTGTACAACAAAGACTCAGACTTTATAACAGTACCTCCAAATGGTCTGGTTGTTTACTGTGGAACAATAGTAACAGAAGGAGGAAAGGAAAAGAAAGTTAACGTTGATTTTGAACCTTTCAAACCAATTAATACGTCATACTATTTGTGTGACAACAAAATCCATACAGAGGCTCTTACAGCACTACTTTCAGATGACAGCAAGTTTGGATTCATTGTAATAGATGGTAGTGGTGCACTTTTTGGCACACTCCAAGGAAACACAAAAGAAGTCCTGCAAAAATTCACTGTGGATCTCCCAAAGAAACACGGTAGAGGAGGTCAGTCAGCCTTGTGTTTTGCCCGTTTAAGAATGGAAAAGCGATCTAACAATGTTCAGAAAGTAGCAGAGAATGCTGTGCAGCTGTTTATTTCTGGGGACGAAGGGAAGATTGCTGGTCTAGTTTTAGCTGGATCCACTGACTTTAAAACTGAACTAAATCACTATGATATGTTTGATCAGAGGTTACAATCGAAAGTTTTAAAATTAGTTGATAGGCCTGGCACAGTGGCTCACGACTGTAATCCCAACACTTTGGGAGGCCGAGGTGGGTGGATCATGAGGTCAGGAGATCAAGACCATCCTGGCTAACACGGTGAAACCCCGTCTCTACTAAAAATACAAAAACAGAGGACCCAGAGCAAGATGGCCAAATAGGAACAGCTCCAGTCTCCAGCTTCCAGTGTGAGCGACACAGAAGACGGGTGATTTCTGCATTTTCAACTGAGGTACCGGGTTCATCTCACTGGGGAGTGTCAGACAATTGGTGCTGGTCAGCTGGTGCAGCCCAACCAGCAAGAGCTGAAGCAGGGCGAGGCATCGCCTCACCTGGGAAGTGCAAGGAGGAAGGGAATCCCTTTTCCTGGCCAGGGGAACTGAGACACACAACACCTGGAAAATCGGGTAACTCCCACCCTAATACTGCACTTTACCAAGGGTCTTAGCAAACAGCACACCAGGAGATTATATCCCACACCTGGCCGGAAGGCTCCCACGCCCATAGAGCCTCCCTCATTGCTAGCACAGCAGTCTGTGATCTAACTGCAAGGCAGCAGCAAGGCTGGGGGAGGGGCGCCCACCATTGCTGAGGCTTAAGTAGGTAAACAAAGCCCCCAGGAAGCTCGAACTGGGTGAAGCCCACAGCAGCTCAAGGAGGCCTGCCCGTCTCTGTAGACTCTACCTCTGGGGACAGTGCACAGCTAAACAAAAAGCAGCAGAAACCTCTGCAGATGCAAATGACCCTGTCTGACAGCTTTGAAGAGAGCAGTGGATCTCCCAACATGGAGGTTGAGATCTGAGAACAGACAGACTGCCTGCTCAAGTGGGTCCCTGACCCCTGAGTAGCCTAACTGGGAGACATCCCCCACTAGGTGCAGACCAACACCCCACACCTCACATGGCGGGGTACACCCCTGAGACGAAGCTTCCAGAGCAAGAATCAGACAAGAATACTTGCTGTTCGGCAATATTCTATCTTCTGCAGCTTCCACTGCTGATACCCAGGCAAACAGGGTCTGGAGTGGACCTCAAGCAATGTCCAACAGACCTACAGCTGAGACTCCTGACTGTTAGAAGGAAAACTAACAAACAGAAAGGACACCCACACCAAAACCCCATCAGTACATCACCATCATCAAAGACTAAGGGCAGATAAAACCACAAAGATGGAGAAAAAGCAGGGTAGAAAAGCTGGAAATTCAAAAAATAAGAGTGCATCTCCCCCTCCAAAGGAACACAGCTCATTGCCTGCAACGGATCAAAGCTGGATGGAGAATGACTTTGACGAGTTGAGAGAAGAAGGCTTCAGTCCATCAAACTTTTCAGAGCTAAAGGAGGAATTACGTACCCAGCGCAAAGAAACTAAAAATCTTGAAAAAAGAATGGAAGAATGGATAACTAGAAAAATCAATGCAGAGAAGGCCATAAAAGAACTGACAGAGATAAAAACCATGACATGAGAAATATGTGACAAATGCACAAGCTTCAGTAAACGACTCGATCAACTGGAAGAAAGAGTATCAGCAATTGAGGATCAAATGAATGAAATGAAGCGAGAAGAAAAGTCTAAAGAAAAAAGAGGAAAAAGAAATGAACAAAGTCTTCAAGAAGTATGGGGTTATGTGAAAAGACCAAATCTACATCTGATTGGGGTGCCTGAAAGTGAGGGGGAAAATGGAACCAAGTTGGTAAACACTCTTCAGGATATCATCCAGGAAAACTTCCCCAACCTAGTAAGGCAGGCCAACATTCAAATTCAGGAAATACAGAGAATGCCACAAAGATACTCCTTGAGAAGAGCAGCTCCGAGACACATAATTGTCAGATTCACCAAAGTTGAAATGAAGGAAAAAATGTTAAGGGCAGCCAGAGAGAAAGGTCAGGTTACCCACAAAGGGAAGCCCATCAGACTAACAGCAGATCTCTCAGCAGAAACTACAAGCCAGAAGAGAGTGGGGGCCAATATTCAACATCCTTAAAGAAAAGAATTTTCAACCCAGAATTTCATATCCAGCCAAACTAAGTTTCATAACTGAAGGAGAAATAAAATCCTTTACAGACAAGCAAATGCTGAGAGATTTTGTCACCACCAGGCCGGCCCTACAAGAGACCCTGAAGGAAGCACTAAACATGGAAAGAACAACTGGTACCAGCCATTGCAAAAACATGCCAAAATGTAAAGACCATCGATGCTAGGAAGAAACTGCATCAACTAACGAGCAAAATAACCAGCTAATATCACAATGACAGGATCAAGTTCACACATAACAATATTAACCTTAAATGTAAATGGACTAAATGGTCCAATTAAAAGACACAGACTGGCAAATTGGATAAAGAGTCAAGACCCATCAGTGTGCTGTATTCAGGAGACCCATCTCACATGCAGAGACACACATAGGCTCAAAATAAAGGGATGGAGGAAGATCTACCAAGCAAATGGAGAACAAAAAAAAGCAGGGGTTGCAATCCTAGTCTCTGATAAAAACAGACTTTAAACCATCAAAGATCAAAAGAGACAAAGAAGGCCATTACATAATGGTAAACGGATCAATTCAACAGGAACAGCTAACTATCTTAAATATGTATGCACCCAATACAGGAGCACCCAGATTCATAAAGCAAGTCCTTAGAGACTTACAAAGAGACTTAGACTCCCATACAATAATAATGGGAGACTTCAACACCCCACTGTCAACATTAGACAGATCAACAAGACAGAAAGTTAACAAGGATATCCAGAAATTGAACTCAACTCTGCACCAAGCGGACCTAATAGACATCTACAGAACTCTCCACCCCAAATCAACAGAATATACACTCTTCTCAGCACCACATCACACTTATTCCAAAACTGACCACATAATTGGAAGTAAAGCACTCCTCAGCAAATGTACAAGAACAGAAATTATAACAAACTGTCTCTCAGACCACAGTGCAATCAAACTAGAACTCAGGACAAAGAAACTCAATCAAAACCGCTCAACTACATGGAAACTGAATAACCTACTCCTGAATGACTACTGGGTCCATAAAGAAATGAAGGCAGAAATAAAGATGTTCTTTGAAACCAATGAGAACAAAGATACAACATACCAGAATCTCTGGGACACATTTAAAGCAGTGTGTAGAGGGAAATTTATAGCACTAAATGCCCACAAGAGAAAGCTGGAAAGATCTAAAATTGACACTCTAACATCACAATTGAAAGAACTACAGAAGCAAGAGCAACCATATTCAAAAGCTAGCAGAAGGCAAGAAATAACTAAGATCAGAGCAGAACTGAAGGAGATAAAGACACAAAAAACCCTCCAAAAAATCAAAGAATCCAGGAGCTGGTTTTTTGAAAAGATCAACAAAATTGATAGACTGCTAGCAAGACTAATAAAGAAGAAAAGAGAGAAGAATCAAATAGATGTAATAAAAAATGATAAAGGGGATATCACCACCGACCCCACAGAAATACAAACTACCATCAGAGAATACTATAAACACCTCTATGCAAATAAACTAGAAAATCTAGAAGAAATGGATAATTTCCTGGACACTTACACTCTCCCAAGACTAAACCAGGAAGGAGTTGAATCCCTGAATAGACCAAAAGCAGGCTCTGAAATTGAGGCAATAATTAATAGCCTACCAACCAAAAAAAGTCCAGGACCAGACGGATTCACAGCTGAATTCTACCAGAGGTACAAGAAGGAGCTGGTACCATTCCTTCTGAAACTATTCCAATCAATAGAAAAAGAGGGAATCCTCTCTAACTCATTTTATGAGGCCAACATCAGCCTGATACCAAAGCCTGGCAGAGACACAACAAAAAAAGAGAATTTTAGACCAATATCCCTGACGAACATTGATGCAAAAATCCTCAATAAAATACTGGCAAACCGAATCCAGCAGCACATCAAAAAGCTTATCCACCATGATAAAGTAGGCTTCATCCATGGGATGCAAGGCTGGTTCAACATATGCAAATCAATAAATGTAATCCAGCATATAAACAGAACCAAAGACAAAAACCACATGATTATCTCAATAGATGCAGAAAAGGCCTTTGTCAAAATTCAACAGCCCTTCATGCTAAAAACTCTCAATAAATTCGGTATTGATGGAATGTATCTCAAAATAATAAGAGCTATTTATGACAAACCCACAGCCAATATCATACTGAATGGGCAAATACTGGAAGCATTCCCTTTGAAAACTGGCACAAGACAGGGATGCCCTCTCTCACCACTCCTATTCAACATAGTGTTGGAAGTTCTGGCTAGGGCAATCAGGCAAGAGAAAGTAATAAAGGGTATTCAGTTAGGAAAAGAAGAAGTCAAATTGTCCCTGTTTGCAGAGGACATGATTGTATATTTAGAAAACCCCATCGTCTCAGCCCCAAATCTCCTTAAGCTGATAAGCAACTTCAGCAAAGTCTCAGGATACGAAATTAATGTGCAAAAATCACAAGCATTCTTATACACCAGTAACAGACAGAGAGCCAAATCATGAATGAACTTTCATTCACAACTGCTTCAAAGAGAATAAAATACCTAGGAATCCAACTTACAAGGGATGTAAAGGACCTCTTCAAGGAGAACTACAAACCACTGCTCAGTGAAATAAAAGAGGACACAAACAAATGGAAGAACATACCATGCTCATGGATACGAAGAATCAATATTGTGAAAATGGCCATACTGCCCAAGGTAATTTATAGATTCAATACTATCCCCATCAAGCTACCAACGACTTTCTTCACAGAATTGGAAAAAACTGCTTTAAAGTTCATATGGAACCAAAAAAGAGCCCACATTGCCAAGACAATCCTAAGTCAAAAGAACAAAGCTGGAGGCATCACGCTACCTGACTTCAAACTATACTACAAGGCTACAGTAACCAAAACAGCATGGTACTGGTACCAAAACAGAGATATCAACCAATGGAACAGAACAGAGTCCTCAGAAATAATACCACACATCTACAGCCATCTGATCTTTGACAAACCTGACAAAAACAAGAAATGGGGAAAGGATTTCCTATTTAATAAATGGTGCTGGGAAAATTGGCTAGCCATAAGTAGAAAGCTAAAACTGGATCCTTTCCTTACTCCTTATACGAAAATTAATTCAAGATGGATTAGAGACTTAAATGTTAGACCTAATACCATAAGAACCCTAGAAGAAAACCTAGGTAATATCATTCAGGACATAGGCATGGGCAAGGACTTCATGTCTAAAACACCAAAAGCAATGGCAACAAAAGCCAAAATTGACAAATGGGATCTAATTAAACTAAAAAGCTTCTGCACAGCAAAAGAAACTACCATCAGAGTGAACAGGCAACCTACAGAATGGGAGAAAATTTTTGCAATCTACCCATCTGACAAAGGGCTAATAACCAGAACCTACAAAGAACTCAAACAAATTTACAAGAAAAAAACAAACAACCCCATCAAAAAGTAGGCAAAGGATATGAACAGACATTTCTCAAAAGAAGACATGCATACAGCCAACAGACACATGAAAATTGCTCGTCATCACTGGCCATCAGAGAAATGCAAATCAAAACCACAATGAGATACCATCTCACACCAGTTAGAATGGCAATCATTAAAAAGTCAGGAAACAACAGGTGCTGGAGACAATGTGGAGAAATAGGAACACTATTACACTGTTGGTGGGATTGCAAACTAGTTCAACCATTGTGGAAAACAGTATGGCGATTCCTCAAGGATCTATAACTAGAAATACCATATGACCCAGCCATACCATTACTGGGTATATACCCAAAGGATTATAAATCATGCTGCTATGAAGACACATGCACACGTATGTTTATTGCGGCACTATTCACAATAGCAAAGACTTGGAATCAACCCAAATGTCCATCAGTGACAGACTGGATTAAAAAAATGTGGCACATATACACCATGGAATACTATGCAGCCATAAAAAAGGATGAGTTTGTGTCCTTTGTAGGGACATGGATGCAGCTGGAAACCATCATTCTCAGCAAACTATTGCAAGAACAGAAAACCAAACACTGCATGTTCTCACTCATAGGTGGGAATTGTACAATGAGATCACTTAGACTCCGGAAGGGGAACATCACACACCGGGGCCTATTATGGGGGGGGCGGGGGCGATGGCATTGGAAGTTATACCTGATGTACATGACGAGTTGATGGGTGCAGCACACCAACATGGGGCAAGTATACATATGTAACAAACCTGCACATTGTGCACATGTACCCTAGAACTTAAGAGTATAATAAATAGGGCCGGGCGCGGTGGCTCACGCCTGTAATCCCAGCACTTTGGGAGGCCGAGGCGGGCGGATCACAAGGTCAGGAGATCGAGACCACGGTGAAACCCCGTCTCTACTAAAAATACAAAAAATTAGCCGGGCGCGGTTGTGGGCGCCTGTAGTCCCAGCTACTCGGGAGGCTGAGGCAGGAGAATGGCGTGAACCCGGGAGGCGGAGCTTGCAGTGAGCCGAGATCGCGCCACTGCACTCCAGCCTGGGCGACAGAGCGAGACTCCGTCTCAAAAAAAAAAAAAAAAAAAAAAAAAAAAAGAGTATAATAAATATATATATATATATATATATATATACACAAAAACAAAATCAGCCGAGCGCGGTGGCGGACGCCTGTCGTCCCAACTACTCAGGAGGCTGAGGCAGGAGAATGGCGTGAACCCAGGAAGCGGAGCTTGCAGTGAGCCAAGATGGCGCCACTGCACTCCAGCCCGGGCGACAGTGCGAGACTCTGTCTCAAAAAAAAAAAAAAAAAAAAAAAAAAAGGTTGATATATCCTATAGTGGTGAAAATTGATTCAACCAAGCTGTTGAGTTATCTACTGAATTCCTCTCCAAAGTGAAATTTATTCAAAAGAAGAAATTAATAGGATGATACATTGATGAAATCAGCCAGGACACAGGCAGGTACTGTTTTGGCGTTGAAGATACACTAAAGGCTTTGGAAATGGGAGCTGCAGAAATTTTAATAGCCTATGAAAATCTGAATATAATGGGATACGTTCTTCATTGCCAAGGCACAGAAGAGGAGAAAATTCTCTGTCTAACTCCAGAGCAAGAAAAGGATAAATCTCATTTCACAGACAAAGAGACCGGACGGGAACATGAGCTTATCAAGAGCATGCCCCTGTTGGAATGGTTTGCTAACAACTATAAAAAAGTTGGAGTTACGTTGGAAATTGTCACATATAAATCACAAGAAGAGTCTCAGTTTGTGAAAGGATTTGGTGGAATTGGAGGTTTCTTGCGGTACCAAGTAGATTTCCAAAGAATGGAATACCAAGAAGGAGACGATGAAGTTTTTTACCTTGATGACTACTAAGTAGTCGACATGGGTCCGGCAAAACAGTGCCTCACTCTCCAGCATCCAACCCAAGAAGCATACTCATGGTGGAATCCAAACAGATCCCTGCCTTACAACTGGAACATTTCCAGAACTTAATCCATGAGCACTGGATATTGAATAGAAAATCGAAACAAAACCAGACCCAGCCCTACACTTTGGTTTGTGATGGTGTCAGCACAGCAGCCTACAACTAAATTCCTAAATGCCACTTTGGACTAATTTTAAAAAGAATCCCAGTTTTTACTTTTACTCAATGGTGAAATTGGCTGCTCTTGTATTTTATTTAAAAAATGATTTTTTTAACCCTTATATAAAGAAGCAAACATACTTTAACTGCTGTAAACCTTCAAAAGTTAATAGAAGTGAGATCATACTGGTTTCTTATTTTGATTGGAGAGAAATTAAATTGCTGCATTTCGCAGTGACCCATTTACATGGCATTCTCAGCTTAGACTGCATGAGAAGAAATATATGTGGTGAAATGTTGGAACCATTTCTCTTTTGGTCTCTGTTTAATGTTGAAAGGGTGAGCTAATAGGAGGCAATTTCAACTTCACTCCCTCACGCTACCCCTTCCCCCTCCAGACTGGCCATTTCAAGGATGCAAATTGCATTGCAAAATCAAACTGAATCATGAAGCATTTGGGCCAGTGCACTGTTTACTTCCATCTGTTTGCAGACACATTTGTGCCTGGTGTTTGGGAGCTCTTTGTATCAATGTTCTGAAAAGGGTCCCTATAACCTTAACCTACTCAAAACCAGTTTGGGATAGATATGATGGGCCTTCTGTGCTATTGGTGGGATTGGGAGAAATAAAACATGCAATTCAAGTGGAAGCAAAAAAATTAAAAATAAAATAAATAAATCCATTGCCTGATTCCATGTCTCCCTCCAATTACTGCCCCATTTCTCTGGTACTCCTCATAGAATAATTCCTGAGCCAATTGTCTCATGATATTTTTAACATATCAAATGGATTTATGGACAGTGTTTCAAAAGTCAAATACTTCTACAAGGCTTGTTATGAACACAGATGTCCCCAATCTTTCATGTACACCATCTCCTGAATCCTAGAGGCAATCTACTTTATTTATTTTGCCTAATTTTTTGATGGTTACATCTGTGCCTCCAAATAGTGTGTTATAGTGCTGTTTTGTTTTTCACTCTTATGTATCATCGTTAGTGTATAGCTCCCTTTCATATAACCCTGTCCTCTCAATATAGTCATTTTATAATTTTGGTTAGCTGGGTGTTCACTATTTATATTATTATGACCACAGAAATGCTATTCACAGCTAGACTAGGAAATGCTATTCACAATTACATTAGGAAATGCTATTCACAAGGATTATTTTCCTTCCTTGAATTGACTTTTTAATTTCCCTGGAATTAATAAATGTTTTATCCCTTCATGTGCTCAATTTCTGTTGTACTCATTATAAAATCTCTTCCAAATTTCCCCCCCCCCCCGGGCCTCTGTTGTAGTTTGAATGTGTCCCCCAAAGTTCATGTGTTGGAAACTTGATCCCCAATGCAGTGATATTGGAAAATAAGGCCTAACAGAAGCTGTCTGAGTCATGAGGGCAGAGCCCTCATAAATTAATATCATTATTGTGGGAATGAGCACACAATAATGATATTGTTTTCTCTCTTGCCCTTGACCCACTTGCCATATGAAGACCCAGTAAGAATGCTCTTGCCAAATGCTGGTGACTTGATCTTGGATTCCCAGCCTTCAGAACTGAGAAAACAAATTTCTGTTCTTCATAACTGACCCAGACTATGGCATTCTGTTATAGCAGTATAAATGAACTAAGACAGTCTCCATGAATATATTCAACCATGTCCCATGTTCTACCAACCTCATCTTTGTGAAGACACTTCCCTCAGTCCCGCCACCGGTGGACTGGTGCATGCACATCTGGGCTGACTTCCAAGATCTTCTTCACCTCATCCTGGGCATCCTTCTGCTTCTCTCTTGTGTTGGCTCTCCTACTGCCTGGATCCCATGTGTCCCCTTTTTTGGTTTTCTCCATCAGTTTTGTTTCTCATTTCATCTAGCAGTATCCTAAGGTAAAACGGAAAGTAAAATCTGAAACCCTAAGCTTCTGAAAATGTCTTTAGTCTACCCTAGCACTTATTCCAACCTGGACTTGGTATGGAATTCCATATTGAAAACATTTTTCCTAGGAATTTCCATGACATTCCATCAACATTTTTTAGCTTCCAATGTTGTTTTTCTTGCCTTTTGATGTTTCTGGGATTTCTTCTTTTCCACCCACCTTCTAAAATTTCATTGTGATGTGTCTTGGTGTGGGTCTGTTTTCATCTACTATAGTAAGAACTTGGTTGGGGCCATTACAAGTAAAATTTTTGTCTGTAAACTTGGAGAGATTTTTTTGATTTTACATAATTTCTATCTTTCCATTCTTTTAGAATTTGCAGTTGCTGGAAATCCTTGATAGCCTAGTATTCGTATAGTTCTTCTGTCTGTCTTGACATTGCTTTTCCATTTTTAATATTTAGGGGTAGTACAAATTTACTCTTCCAAGTCATCTATTGAAATACTTATTTAAATGATCACTTTTTGATTTCCAAGAGTTCTTTTTGGTTCTCTGATTGTATATAATTTTATAAAATCCTATTCATCATTTATAAATGCCATATCTTATTATTTCTTTTAGGTATGATTAGGTATTATATCTATTAGGTATTAATGATGGCAGTGGACCTATTAGATCTCCTGGTTATCTGCTTTCATGATACCACGAACTTTTCTTCACCACACTTAGCTCAGCAGTAATTTTATATTTATCTTTGTAAGTTCTGCTTAATGTGCATCTCCTTCACAACAGTGCAAACATCAAATTGCCAGCATCCAACTTTTGCTCTTCACTGTATCTTCATGGTCTAGTAGATCACATGATTCATCACAGGTCTTGAAATACATGCTGGATGAGGAAATATAAGTGTGGTTAGGCAGGGAATTCAGACTTCCTTGATGAAGTGCCCCTTGATGTTCTCCTGAGCAATGCATCTCATGACCTCCTGTCATAGAACATTCAGGGACATTGAAAGAGTTAACTGGCATGGGATACAGAGTCATATCCACCACCAGATGGACAGGGAATCAATGAAAGATGATTCCATTAAGAGAAAATTCCCTGGGTCCACTCCACCTCCACCACCTACTTAACCTCTCTGAGTCTCCCTTTTCCTGTCTATACAAAGATATCACATATCGGGTTTCCCGTGGGTTTGCATTGAGGGTCAAATTTGACTCTCTCAGTAAAAAACATGGTATCATACCCAGAGGTATATTAAGTGTTCCGCTACTTATAGCTACTATCCCTATATTGATTACAGCACTTGGATTGTTTCCATCATTTTGCTTTTATAAACCAAAATTCAAAAAACACTCTTGAACATATATTTTTTAGAATGTGTGTTGTTATCTTCTTAGGAAAAATTCTTGAAAGAGAAATATCTGCATTGAAATGTAAGCCCATTTATATTGTTAACATGTTTTGCAAACGTCCCCTCTAGAAATTTATGCCCCAGTTTTTCATCAGCCTTTATGACAGCGTATTTTCCCTACCTCTGGCTAATATGCTCATTATTTACTTTCACATATTTCAAACTGACAGATTTTAATTTTCATTCCCATTTCTTTTATATATATATATAGTTTAAGTTCTAGGGTACATGTGCACAACGTGCAGGTTTGTTACATATGTATACATGTGCCATGTTGGTGTGCTGCACCCATTAACTCGTCATTTACATTAGGTATATCTCCTAATGCTATCCCCGCCCCCCAACAATAGGCCCCAGTGTGTGATGTTCCCCTTCCTGTGTCCAAGTGATCTCATTGTTCAATTCCCACCTATGAGTGAGAACATGCAGTGTTTGGTTTTCTGTTCTTGCGATAGTTTGCTGAGAATGATGGTTTCCAGCTGCATGCATGTCCCTACAAAGGACACAAATTCATCCTTTTTTATGGCTGCATAGTATTCCATGGTGCATATGTGCCACATTTTCTTAATCCAGTCTGTCACTGATGGACATTTGGGTTGATTCCAAGTCTTTGCTATTGTGAATAGTGCTGCAATAAACATACATGTGCATGTGTCTTTGTAGCAGCATGATTTCATTCCCATTTCTAATGTCATGTTCTCATTTTTCCTCATATTCATGAATCATAGAGTATATTGTCTGATATTTGATTTATTCTTTTCCATATTGCTTTCTAATATTCTTTATTATTTTCCAGTTGGGATGTAAGTACTTTAAAAATGTTGAATTTAACTAAGGAAAAAAAAAGCAGCTCTTGATATCTGACATTGACAGGTTTCAGTGCTGTTAGAAGCTGTCCTATTGCTCACCACTAGGCCATACTACTCTTTTCTTGGACATAAACCATATTACAAAACAACATTAGACAAGGACACTCTAGGAACATAATAAAGCAAGACAAAATAGGAGCACTATATAATTTAGTGTAAGCACAGACAAAAACCAAGGCACTGTACAACTCACAAATACCAAACCTCTCCCCCTGCTGGCTAATATGAGTGATGGCTGTTTCTTTACCAACCACAACTTTATCCTTGCTCTGCTCTGCATTTATTATGGGTAAGATTTATTGAGACAGTCATAAAAATATTCCTGCTTCTTAATAACACCAAATCTAGAGTGAACTCCTACTTCCTTAGCTCTCCCCAAAAACATCCACTCAAAGACCAAATCCTATACTGCATTCTTTCTAATACCCTCATGCTAAGATGGTGTGCATTCTCTTCTGTGGCAGTGAATATAAACCCCAGTTGTTCAACTACAGGTGTTCCTGGTAGTCTTTGGCTGAGAGACATTGAAATATGCTACCTTTCATCTTTCCGATTTTTTTACATGTCTTTAAATTTGATCACCAGCATATGTTTGTATATTTGTAAGTTTGTGGTTGACATAGAGAAGTTTTATTTTTTATTTATGGCTTTTCATCTTTGGGTCATGCTTAGAGAATCCTTTTGTACTTCACAATTGTAAAACTTAACACATATTTTCATCCAGGTACAGATGATATGAAGAGAGGGAAGTCCCTGAGTGAAGAGAAACACAGAGATATGTTTGATTTGGGGAGAAAGCTGGGGGTGAAAGCTGGGGGTAATGAGCAAGAAGCAAAGAGTTCTAAGGTGGAGTTTTAACATTTAAAACCTGGTCAGGTGTGGTGGCTCATGCCTGTAATCCTAGCACTTTTGGAGGGCAAGGTGGGCGGATCACTTGAGGTCAGGGGTTCAAGACCAGCCTGGTCAACATGGTGTATCTACCAAAAAATACAAAAACTAGCCAAGTGTGGTGGCACATGCCTGTAGTCCCAGCTACTTGGGAGGCTGAGGTGGAAGAATTGCTTGAACCCAGGAGGCAGAGATTGCAGTGAGCCATGATTGCCCCACTGCACTCCAGCCTGGGTGGCAGAATAAGACTCCGTCTCAAAAAAGAAAAAGAAAAAATTTAAAACTTTTGGTTATAATTTTAAAATATGTCTACAAAGCCTATGAGATATTTTATATGGCACCTTCAATAAATACTTTCTCTTGGGCTAAGTAATGACTTATATATCTCCTTGTGTTCATCAGGTTATAGAAAACAATAATACCAAGAGTCTTAACGAAATATAGACAAGGATTAGCTCTGGTGATAGGCATTTTTGAAAATGTATGACCTTGAGTTGATAAATCACGCTTTGGTAATCTGTATGTACACTCTATTTGTTAAAATACATATTGAACTTTCTTAGGCCTGCTGTATTTTAGGGATATGTCTAAGACCCACATAACCAAATCCAAGGGTTCTATGTGAAGGTAATTTTAATGTATTTCAATCTAGGAGTCAAAACGTATCTTTTTTGTGGGGGAGATTGAAAACTAAGAGCACTCTAGATAAGCACTATCAAAAATGGTAACTACTAGCTACACATGGCTATTTATGTGGCTCCCATATTGGACAGTGCAGATATAGATCAACTTCATCATCACAGAATGTTCTATTAAACAGCTCTACTGCCATAGACATTTTTATGCTTCTCTCAAAAGAAAACCTAATCCCCAGTGAGATGGTATTTGGAAGTGGGTTTTAGAGGAAGTGATTACATCATGAGGTCAGAACTCCCATGAATTGAACTCGTACCCTTATAAAAGAGATTCTAGAAAGTTGTCTTGCCCCTTCTGCCATGGGAGGGTGCAGTGAAAGGACAGCTATGAGGAAGCAGGCCCTCACCAGACACAGAGTTAGATGACACCTTGATATTGGACCTCCTAGCCTCCAGCACTGTGAGGAATACCTTTCTTTTGCTTATAAGCCACCTAATCTAGGGTATTTTTGTTATAGCAGCCTGATGGATTAAGGTAACTGCTCTTGGTGCTATGTGGGCCTCAAGTCAAGTGCATTAGACACATTTAAAATGAAACGGTGACTGCTTGTGGTAGCTTACGCCTGTAATTCCAGCACTTTGGGAGGCCAAAGCAGGATGATCGCTTGAGCTCAGAAGTTTGAGACAAGCCTGGGGAACATAGCAAGATCCCATCTCTACAAAAATATGTTTAAAATCTACAAAATATATATATACTTAAAACTAGCTGGACATGGTGGCAAGTGCCTGTAGTTCCACCAGCTTAAGAGTCTGAGGTGGGAGGATCGCTTGAGCCCCCGGAGAGTTCACTACTACAGTGAGCCATTATCATGCCACTGCACTCTAGCTTGGGTGACAGTGTGAGACTCCATCTTGGAAAAAACCAAAATGAAACAGCCAATACTATTTACCATAGAGACTGCAAAATCAAAGTGGGTCAGGAGTGAATCTCTATTTTGTGCTTTCAGGCACAAACCATTCCCAGCTCTAAAGGGGAAACACATCTGCTACCTCTGTTCCCAGACTAAGGACACTCTCTGCATCCAATCTACAGGTGATAGGTTCTCTTCTATAAGAGCTCAGGGCAGGGCAAACTTAGCGCTAGCTAAGTTTTGAGATGCAGGGAGTCCTGCTCGGGGAGAAAAATTTGGGGAAATGAAGAGGCAAAGGGACCAGTCAAGAACCCTCCATAGTTTACCCAGAACAAGATTTCTCAAAGTGCACTCTGTGGAACCCTTGTGGGCTGCTGAAACCCCTTCATAAATCCACAAGGTTAAAACTATTTTTATAATATAATGAAGACATTATTTGTACTAAAGTAAAACTTGACAAGAATGGAGGCTATGGTACCAAACTGAAATAGTAGTTATTATATTCTTAACCACTTCTTAATTATAGAAGAAAAAACAGGTTTCGCTTAAATATGTCCTGGTTGAAGTATCAAAGAATGATTAACTTTATTAAATCTCTACTCCAGAATCCACATTTTAATATATCTTAAATGATTAAGTGGTAAGTACACATAAGGTACTTCTACCACATTCCAAATTAGGATGTTTGAGGCCAGGCGCAGTGGCTCACACCTGCAATTAATTCTAGCACTGTGGGAGGCCTAGGCAGGTGGACCATTTGAGGTCAGGAGTTCAAGACCAGCCTGGCCAGCATAGTGAAACCCCATCTCTACTAAAAATACAAAATTAGCCAGGCGTGGTGGTGCACACCTTTAGTCCCAGCTACTAGGGAAGCTAAGTCATGAGAATCACTTGAACTCGGGAGGTGGAGGTTTCAGTAAGCCAAAATCGCGCCACTGCACTCCAGCCTGGGTAACAGAGTGAGACCCTGTCTTAAAACAGAAACAAATTAAAATGTTCGTGTCCACAAAATCATTTTGTGAGTTGTACTAGTCTATTTTTTATGGAATATCCTTTTTACTTGAAAGAATGAATGACAGAAATGATTATCATTTAGACTTGAATATTTGGCTGACACTTTCTCAAAAATGAACATGAGCCTGTCCCCTCCACATAATCCACTGACAGTATTATTCTCAATGATAAAAGGCGAGCTCTCAAGAGAAAAATTAGAATCCTGGAGAACTTGTACTCTCCATTGTAAGCCTGATGGCTTCCCAATACTTAACAACCTTTTCTGGTGATATCTGTGGTAATATTAAAAAATTGATTTTTTTGATAACTTATAGTTAAATGTGTCAACACTGGAAGACATAACGTGGTGAAATTGTATTTCTTTTCTTTAAAGTCATGTATTATACAAGATGCATTCAATGTGGAAGACAGACCTATGTGTTTTAATGTAACAGTATGTGAAACAGTTATTGATAGTTTCATGTTCCACATTACAAATAACCTTTAAGAAGCTAACACTTCTATCATTTTAGTGTAGTATCAAGGATGAATATCCACAATTTTCTAAAAATGGTATTGAAAACATTCCTGGCCTAGCAAGGTGACTCACACCTATAACCCCAGCATTTTGGGAGGCCAAGGCAGGAGAATCGCTTGAGCCTAGGAGTTCTGCCCCAGAGTTCGAGACTAGCCTGGGCAACAGAATGAGACCCACATCCCTACAAAAAATAAACAAAATTAGCTGTGGTGGTGTTTCATGCCTGTGGTCGCAGCTGCTCATGAGGCTGAATTGGGAGGATCACTTGAGTCCAGGAATTCGAGGCTGCAGTGCGCTATGATCACACCACTACGCTCAAGCCTGGGTGACAGCATGAGACCACATCTCCAAAACAAACAAACAAACAAACAAACCCCCCCCCACAAAATCCAAAACAAGAAGAGCAACAAAAATATGATTGTGTGAGGATGGATTTTTTTTCATACACTTCAACCAAAATAACAGATTAAATGAAGAAAAGGAGATGAAAATTCATTAATCTTCTAATGAGATACATAAGATTTACAAACATACAAAATGTAAAAAGATGCACTCTTCTCACTATACTGTTTATTTTGGGAAATACTGACTTTGCATAAAAATATTTCTAACTTGCAATGCATTATTAATATCCTAAATGAATAAAATAATTTAAATGATTTTAGTTTCTAGTATGGTAAATATTAACATATATAACTCACATAAAATTACCTTTGGAGTCCTCATTAATTCCTAAGAGCATGCAGAGATCCTGAAACCAAAACGTTTGAGAAACGATGATGTAACTCCTAGCTCTGGATTAAGGGAGAATGTGTGACAAAGAGCATTTGGTATAGGAGGAGAGGGGCCAGGCCTTATCCTGTCTCTAGGACTGTGGCAAGGGCTTTGCGTGACCTAAGTCAGGTCAGCCTAGGCTCAGGTTTGCGTCTGGCCCTCAGCCCCCATCTTTTTCATTGTTTTGTTTTGACAGAAGTCTATGCCCGTTCTTGCTCTTGTATCTGAGTCCTGGTCTCCAAGTCTCCAATCTCCTCTGTCACAGCGGTAGGAGTTACTTTTTCTGTCATTGTCCTCACAAGGCCTGGGGTAGCCCCTGCACACAGGAGTCTCTGTGGTATCGAGACCAATTTTTAGACCCATCCAGCTCTTGTCCTTCCAAAGCTGTTTCCTGGATTATTCTTTCCATCTTTCCCCCAATCTTTTTCAGGAAATCAAATTCTGGAATTAGAGACCAGATCCCGGTTTCTCACCTTAGATAAACTCCTGTTAGGTTTCTAACAGGAATTTATTTTTGGCTCACCTACCCCCTCTCCCTGCCTTTGGCTATAATAATCCTAGTGCTGGTTCAAATCCAAACTCATGGATGTCTAGACTCTAATTCACAGGTGGTTGGAAAATAGGGTCCATAAGCCTAGGATCACTTTTTTTTTTTCAGAAAAGGGAACTATAATTGTGTGCTGTGGTATATGAGGGTTGGTGTGGGAGGGAGGCGAGAACAGTACTTGTGAGAAAAGTACAGGCGGCACTGATGTCAACATGAGCGGTTGTTTCACGGTAGCTGCCACAAAACAACATGTGGTCTGCAGCTACATTAATAAAGATACTGTTTCTAGAATAGGGAGGTGCTGTACACCGGTCATTCATTTAGCCAATATTTGTTGAGTGCTGGCTATATGAAATGCTAGTTTTACATCTGGAAACTAAAATCAGGCAAAAATTGCTGGCCTTGAGGGGCACATGTTTTAGTGGGAAAACACAGACTATGAACTATAAGCAGAGTAACTAAGGAACGTGTTTCTGGCAAAAGGTGCTGAGGCTGTGGGGCAGGTGATCCAGATTGTGGGTGTGTGGGGACAGGGAAGATGGCTGTTTTACTAGAGTGGTTTGCGTGTGTCTCATTGGGAATGTGACCTTAGAGAAAAGATGAATTATCTATGAGGCTGTCTGGGGCAGGTTCTTTCCAGGCAGGGGAACCCCCAGTGCAAAGGCACCAGAACAGGAGCACATCTGTGTTGTGGGAAGCGTAAAGGGGGCTCAGATAGCTACAGCAGAGTCATTGAGATAAGGTCAGAGATCTGGGGAGATCACGTAGGCTCGAGGATACTGGAAGGGTTTTGACTTTGCTCTGAGTGAGATGGGGGAGATACAAAACAGCTGTCAGCAGAGTAGAGACTGGCACATCTTTTAAAAGGATCACCTTGGCTGCTATGCTGAGAACAGAACTGAGAGATGAGGGGTGAGTGAGAAAGTGGGAAAGCTGTAGGAAACTAGTGCAGTATTTCAGACTAGAGATGCTGGTTGCTTTGCCTGGGGTGTGAGCAGACAAAAGAGTGGGAAGTGATTGGATTCCATACATATTCTCAATATGGACTTCATAGCACTTCCTAATAGATTAAGTCTGGGGTATGAAAAAGAGGAGTCAAAGAGGAACCCCAAAATTTCAGACTGTGCAAGAAGAAAAATGAAGTTGTTGTCAGCAGAGATGGGGAAAATTCTGAAAGGGGCATATCTGAGGAGGGGGCACCACAAGCATTCAATTTAGGAAATGTTGAATCTCAGATGTCAGACATTCAAGTGAGGCAAGTTGGGAATTTAGGAGAAATGTCTGGGCTGGGAAAATAGATTTAGGAGCTAATGCCATATTAATGATATTTAAAGCATAGAGCATGCATGAGTCACCAAGGGAGTGATGGCTATAGAAGAGAAAAAGGACATGGACTGAACCCTGGACCTTCAGTGCTAAGGGATTTCATCAGAACACACTCCGACAGCAGACTGCACAGTTCTAACACCACATCTAGAAAGTATGTAAATCTGAGAATCTCAAATTTTAGTGTGCATAGGAATTACCTGGACAACTTTCTAAGATTCAGGTGGTCTGGAGTTGAGAATGAGATTCTGTGTTTATAAAAAAGTTGGGGCAGACACTGATGGTCTTCAGATCACACTTTTAGTAGCAAGAATGTAGACCAGGATTCCCTCGTGGCTGTGCGTCAGCCTCACCTGCAGCTTGTTATTCCTGAGCTCCATGTTCCACTTCTGAGATGGTGGGACTGGGGAAAGGCCTGAGTATTTTGTAACAAACCTACAAGGAATCCTGGTGATCAGCCAGAGTGGGAACCACTGAGGTCAGCGATCAACAGTGCCTAGGGTGGGAAAGGGTCTTAAGTTCACATTTAAATGCGATTTTTTCTAATTTAAACATAAAGGACTTTATCTATCTATCTATCTATCTGTCTGTCTGTCTGTCTGTCTATCTATCTATCTATCTATCTATCTATCTATCTTCATTAGGTTGGCGTTTATTTTATTTTGGGAAGGCCTGTGAGAATAGGCTTAAAGCTACATAGCTAGGATCTGAATCTATAATCCCATCCTAGGTGGAGTCTCACATAGGAATCACTGCCCCTGATGCTGGGCAGAGATGTCACTGTTCATACCAATGGAACTCTAAAGCTAGACACTGGACCTTGCAGATAGAACTGCTGTCACAGCTGCTCCTGGCAATTGGACATCGCTGCTGCCACTCACACCACACTTACTAAAATGTATGCACAGTACCAGCTTGTGTCACCAGGCCGAGTCAGAATCCAGCAAATAGTTATCTGTTAGTGGAACCTAAGCCTCATCCCATATCCAGCTGTCAGAATGTTTGGAAAAGTGAGTTTTTCTCTTTTGTGGAAGGAGTTGGTGTCTGCCTCCTACGACGACTCTTTAGGTATGAAATTCTTTAAGTATGAAATCATACTCTTTAAGTATGAAATTCTCCTAACATGGAAAGAGGGTTCAGGTGCTGGGACACCGGAAGATAGAGTGGAAAAAGAATGAAAAAAAGTCAATTCCTAGAGCCGCAATCTGAGACTAAAACTGCATCTGGTACATCATAGACACTTGGGTTTGGTTGCATGAATGAGTGACTAATTAATTACATCTTTCAACTTATTCCCTTGATAGTCAGTTATGAAGTACAGCTTTTCCCTGATCAGTTTATAATCAGGTAAGTAGAATGGCATTGTGAAATGGTGAAATGATTGCTCAAAACTTCTCTTGTTAAGATTTTTTTAAATCTAGATTTCTAAGACTTCAGAGGACCTGTGTATACACTAAGATTTTTTTTTTTTTTTTTTTTTTTTTGAGACAGAGTCTCGCTCTGTCGCCCAGGCTGGAGTGCAGTGGCCGGATCTCAGCTCACTGCAAGCTCCGCCTCCCAGGTTTACGCCATTCTCCTGCCTCAGTCTCCCGAGTAGCTGGGACTACAGGCACCCACCACCTTGTCCGGCTAGTTTTTTGTATTTTTTAGTAGAGACAGGGTTTCACCGTGTTAGCCAGGATGGTATCAATCTCCTGACCTCGTGATACCCCCATCTCGGCCTCCCAAAGTGCTGGGATTACAGGCTTGAGCCACTGCGCCCGGCCTACACTAAGATTTTATACTAATATTTATATTTCTTTGTATATGCACGTATTTTCTGGAAAGAGCATCTGTGATATTTATGCTTTTGTAATCCTATTTTAGGAAACTCTCTCTCAAACCACATTTTTCCTCTGCTCTCACACTCCCACAACAATCATAAACACAGAAGACTTCTGTGACCAAAGGTGTGGAGGTTTTTCCCCACACTCCAAGCAGTGGAAATCAGCTGGGTATCCTCCAGTTCAACGTCAACACTATCTACCTGGAGATAGCATCATATCCCACAGATTGGGGGCTTAGTCCCCAAGACTACTCCACATGAGACACCAATCACAGGAGTTCCCACCACCTGCTTTGGGCTTCACTAATTTGCTGGAGTAACTCACAGAATTCAGGAAAACATTTATGTTTACTAGTTTATTATAAAGGATATTACAAAGGATACAGATGAAAATACGTGTAGGGTGAGGTATCTGGGAAGCAGCATGGAGCTTCCATGCCCTTCCTGGACACACCACCCTCCTAAAACCTCCACTTATTCAGCTATCTGGAAGCTCCCTGAACCCAGTTCTCCTGGGTTTTTACAGAAGCTTCATGACGCCAGCATTCCTTCTCCCAAGGTATAGTGTGGGACCCTCTGTGGAGAGGGTCTTAAGACCCATAATCAGAAAGGCAGAAGATTAGAGTCCTGCCTTGGGGCAGGTGAAATGAGGCCAGAAGAGAGATTCTGATTCCTGAGGCCTGCTGAGGCCTAACACACCCAACATTATTACAAAAGACTGTACCGAGGGAATATAGGAGCTAGGAACCAGTAACTATGGCCAAAAACCAATAAATAACACCACATACCCCCACTGTCTTAGTCCACTCAGGCTGCTATAACAGAATACCTTAGACTGGGTGGCTTATAAACAACATAAATGTATTTCTCACAGTTCTGGAGGCTGGCAAGTCCAAGAGCAAGGTGTTGGTTAATTTCATGTCTGATGATGGCTCCTTTCCTGTTTCATAAACCTGTGTCTTCTCCAAGTGACCTCGCATGGCAGAAAGTGAAGAGAACTGCCTGGGGTCTTTTTGATAAGGGCAGTGATCCCATTCACGGGAGCTCTGCATTCATAACCTAATCACCTCCAAAAGGCCCCACCTCTAAATATCATCACACTGGGGATTAAGTTTAAACATAGGAATTTGGGTGGGGGATTGAGGACACAAACATTCAGTCCAGAGCATCCATAAAAGTCTAAAAAAATTATCCTAGGCTTGTCACCATGCTACTCAAACTCTAATCTATGAATAACTGATATTAAACCATTTCTTCACAAGCTCTTCCAAAAAGGAACACTGCCCAACATATTCTATAACGAATATTCTATAAGGCTGGTACCAAAACCAGACAAAAAAAATCACAAAAAAAACTACAGATCACTATTCATGAATATAGATGTGAAAAATCTTCAAGAAAATACTAGCAAACAACCCAGCAGCTTACAAAAATAATTATACACCATGACAAAGTGACATTTACTCTAGGAATGCAAGGTGAGTTTAACATCCAAAAAATCAATTAATGCAATATATAATATCAACAGAATAAAAAACCCCATGATTATCTCAATAGATGCAGAAAAAAGGTTTTGACCAAATTTGATACTTTTTCATAATAGAAACAGTCAACAGGTGGGTACAGTGGCATGTGTCTATAGTCCCAGCTACTCAAGGAAGCTGAGGCAAGAGAATCGCTTGAGGCCAGAAGTTCAAGGGCATCTTGGGCAATGTGTTGAGACCACGTTACTAAAAAAAAAAAAAAAAAAAAAAAAAAAAAAAAAAGAAAGAAAGAAAAGTCAACAAACTGGGAATTGAAAGGAACTTTCTCAGCTGGATAAAGGGCATCTATAAAAAACCTACAGCTAACATCATACTTGTATTAGTCCATTTATGCATTGCTATAAAGAAATACATGAAACTGGATAATTTATAAAGAAAAGAGGTTTAATTGGCTCAAGGTTCTGCAGGCTATACAGGTTTCTGCTTCTGGGGAGGCCTCAGGAAACACAATCATGGTGGAAGGTGAAGAGGAAGCTAGTACATCTTACATGGCTGGAGCAGAAAGAAGCGAGAAGGGGGAGGTGGCACACACGTTTAAAAAACGAAATCTCACTACGAAATCTCAATGAAAACTCACTATCATGAGAACAGCAAGGGGGAAGTCCACCCCCATGACCCAATCACCTCACACCACACCCTTCCTCCAACACTGGGGATTACAATTTGACATGAGATTTGGGCGGGTATACAAATCCAAACCATATCAATATTTAATGGTGAAAGACTGGTTGCTTTCCTCCTAAGATCAGCAGTAAAACAAGAATATCCACTCCCACCATGTCCATTCAACATTACTGAAGGTTATAGCTAAGATAATTAGACAAGAAAAAGCAATAAAGTATATTTAGATCGGAAAGAAAGAAGTAAAACTATATTCACAGATGACATGATCTTTTATATAAAAATTCTAAAGAATCCACTGAAGAGTTATTAGAACTACTAAGTCAGCAAGGATAAAGGATATAACACCAGTATACAAAAATAAATTATATTTCTAAATCCTTGCAATGACAAATCCAGAAATGAAATTAAGAAAACAATTCCATTTGTAATAGCTTTAAAGGAACAAAATACTTAGAAGCAAATTTAACAAAAGAAGTGCAAATCAAACATTGATGAAAGAAATTAAAAATCCAAATAAATGGGGTAAAGTTCATGGATTATATTTAATATAACTCAATGATTATATTTCCAAACTGACAGATTCATCACAATCCCTATCAGATTCCTAAATGACTTCTTCATAGTAATTTGCAAACTGATTATAAATTTATAAAGAAATTAAAGGGACACAGACTATGCAAACAATCTTGAAAAAAAGAACAAAGGGCCAGGCACAGTGGCTCATGCCTGCAATCAATCGCAGCACTTTGGGAGGCTGAGGCTGAAGGATTGCTTGAGGCTAGAAGTTCAAGTAGCAGTTCAAGACCAGCCTGGGCAACACAGCAAGATCCTGTCTCTACAAAAAAATTAAAATTAGTGGGGCATGGTGGTACACACCTGTCATCCCAGCTACTTGGGAGGCTGAGGCAGGGGGATTGCTTTAGCCTAGAAGGTTGAGGGTGCAGTGAGCCATGATTATGCCACTGCACTCCAGTGTGCGTTACAGGGTAAAAAACTGTCTCTAAAAAATAAAAAGAAGGAAGAAAAGAACAAAGCAGAACTCATTCTTTCCAGTTTCAAAACATCACATATAGTAATGGTAATCAAGACAGTGTGGTACTTGTGTAAGACAGACATAGATCAATAGAAATGAAATTCAGAAATAAAACCATGTGTCTATGGTCAACAGATTTTCAGCAAGGGTGCTGAGCACATTCGATGGGAGAAAGAACAGTCTTTTCAACAAATGGTACTGGGGAAACTTGATAGCCACATACAAAATGATGCAGGGGACCTTATGGTGGTTGAAGTGTGTACTCCGAAAGGTTTGTCTAAGACCTGACCACCAGGACCTGTGAATGTGAACTTATTTAGAAATGGTGTCTTTGTATATGTAATTAAGTTCAGGTTCCCAAGAAGAGATCATCCTAGATTTAGGGTAGGACCTAAATCCAATGACTGGTGTCTTAATAAAAGAGAGGGAGATGTGACATAAACACAAAGAAGAGACACAGACAAGAATGCCACGTGAAGATGAAGGCAAAGACTTCGGTGATGTATCTCCAAGCCAATGGAACAACAACTACCAACAGCTACCAGAAGTCAGGAAAGTACCATGGAATGAACTTGCCCCAGAGCCTTCAGAAGAAACTAATCCTGCCAAAACCTGGATTTCAAACTTCTGGCCTCCAGAACTGTGAGAGAATACACGTTTGCTGTTTTAAGCCATCAAATCTTGGCAATGTGTTACACGAGGTCTAGGAAACTAATACAGGACTTTACCTCACACTATATACAAAAATAAGCTCAAAATAGAAGAAAGACCTAAATGTTAGTGGTGAAATTACAAAAATTCTTGCAGGAAAACCTAGGTGATAAATCTTTATGAACTGGCCGGGTGCGGTGGCTCACACCTGTAATCCCAGCACTTTGGGAGGCTGAGACAGGAGGATCACAAGGTCAGGAGTTTGAGACCATCCTGACCAACATGGTGAAACCCCATCTCTACTAAAAATACAAAAATTAGCCGGGTGTGGTGGCATGCGCCTGTAATCCCAGCTACTCAGGAGGCTGAGGCAGGAGAATCGCTTGAACCCAGGAGGCAGAGGTTGCAGTGAGCCAAGATCACACCACTGCACTCCAACCTGGGCAACAGAGTGAGACTCCATCTCAAAAAAGTATAGATATATATACATTTGTGAACTCAGGTTGGAAAATGGATTCTTAGATATTATGCCAAAGTACAAACAAAAGATATTAGATAATATTGAGAAAAATTAGATATCATCAAATTTAAAATTTGTATGCTTCAAAGGACACTATCAAGAAAGTGATCCACAATATATACATATATCAAAACATCACCCTGTACCCCATATGTGTATTTACTAATTAACAGTAAACCTTTAAATCAAAAAATTAAAATAGTTTTAAAAATTAATTTTTTAAAGAAAGTGAAAAAAACTCATAGGAAAGGAGAAAAGATTTGCAATCATACATCTAACAAGAGATCTGTTTCTAGAATATATAACAATCTCTTACAACTTAATCACAAAACACAATAATCCCAATTTTAAAATGAGCACAGGAGGCTGAGTGCAGTGGCTCACGCCTGTAATCTCAACACTTTGGGAGGCCGAAGTGGGTGGATCACTTGAGGTCAGGAGTTCAA
The DNA here is from genome assembly GCF_049350105.2 of Macaca mulatta. NCBI lineage: Eukaryota > Metazoa > Chordata > Mammalia > Primates > Cercopithecidae > Macaca > Macaca mulatta. Next base: position 152,998,933 of record NC_133409.1, on the reverse strand, counting down.
GATCAGCCTGATGGTGAAATCCTGCCTTTACTAAAAATACAAAAATTAGCTGGATGTGGTGGCACACACCTGTAGTCCCAGCTACTTGGGAGGCTGAGGCACAAGAACTGCTTGAACCCAAGAGGCGGAGGTTGCAGTGAGCCAAGATCACACCACTACACTCCAGCCTGGATGACAGAGTGAGACTCTGTCTCTAAATAAAAAAAAAAAAAAAGAAATAGAATGAGCAAAAGTTAGGAACAGTCATTTCCCTAAAGAAGATATACAAATAGCCAATAAGTTCACAAAATAATGATCAACAGTATTAGGGAAATGCAATTTAAAACCACAATGAAGGCCAGGCATGGTGGCTCACGCCTGTAATTCTACCCAGCACATTAGGAGGCCAAGGCAGATGGATCACAAGGTCAGGAGTTCGAGACCAGCCTAGCCAACATGGTGAAACCCCATCTCTACCGTGGTGGCATGCACCTGTAATCCCAGCTACTTGGGAGGCTGAGGCAGGAGAACCTCTTGAACCTGGGAGGCGGAGATTGCAGTGAGCCGAGACCATGCCACTGCACTCCAGCCTGGGCAACAGAGCGAGACTGTCTAAAACAAAAAAAATCACACACACACACAATGAGATAACACTTCCCAGTCATAGAATGGCTAGAATCAAAACATCAGATAATAAGTGTTGTTAAAGATATGCAGGAATGAGAACCCTCAGACATTGCTGGCAGGAATGTGTAATTACGTAGTCCCTTCGGAAGGAGTCAGGCTGTGGCTCAACTGATTAAAAATGGAGATACCAAAGGACTCACCAATTCCATTCCTAGGTATATGCCCAATAGAAATAAAAATGTGTCACACAAAAATTTGTAAATAAACATTCATAGATGCATTATTTTTATTAGCCAAAAGACAGAAACAATCCAGATGTCTATAAACTGATAAATAAAAAAATGTGATACATCCATGGAATGTAGGAAAAAGCAATGAAGTACTGATACATGCTATAATGTAAATGATGCTTGGAAACATTAAGTGAAAGAAATTAATCACAAAAGACCATATATGATTATATTTACATATGAATTTTCCAAAATAGGCAAATCCATACAGATACAATATAGATTAATTCTTGCTTAGGGTTTGGGGTGAATTCTTGCTTAGGGTTTGGGGTGATGGGCAAGCAGGGATAAGAGAGTAATAGCTACAGAGCATGGGGTTTCTTTTTCAGGTGATGATAATATTCTAAAATTCAATGTAGTAATAGTTGTACATACTGGGGAATATACTTTAAAACTTTGATTGCATACATTTTTTTTCCAGATTTATTGAGGTATAATTGACAAAAATTGTAAATAAAACATAGAGTGTGACTTTTTATTTGTACATAATATTTGCACATATTTATGGGGTACATGTGATATTTTGATACATGCATAGTATCTAATAATGAAGTTAGGGTATAGGATATCCATTACCTCAAGCATTTATTTCTCTGTGTTGGGAACATTTCAAGTCTTCTCTTCTAGTTATTTTGAAATACACAATATATTGTTGTTAATTACAGTCACCCTACTGTGCTACCAAACACTAGAACTTATTCCTTCTGACTGTACGTTTGTACCCATTAACCTACCTCTCTCCAACACTGCCCCCTGCGCCCCACCCCACCCCCACACACACACCCTTCCCAGCCTCTGGATACTATCTTTCTGCTCTTTACCTCGATTAGATCAACTTTTTTAGGCTCGCACATGTGAGTGAGAACATGCAATATTTGTCTTTCTGTGCCTGGCTTATTTCACTCAATATCAGAACCTCCAGTTCTGTCCATGTTAGTGGAAATGACAAGATTCTGTTCTTTTTAAAGCTAAATAGTATTCCATTGTGTATATATGCCACATCTTTTTAATCTATTCATCCATTGATGGAGAGTTAGGTTGATTCCCTATCTTTGCTATTGTAAATAGTACCATAGTAAACATGGGAGTGCCAGTATCCCTTTGATACATCAATTTCCTTACCTTTGGATAAATACCCAGTGGTGGTATTGCTGGATCACATATATCTATTTTCAGTTTTCTGAGAAATCTCCATACTGTTTTCCATAGTGGCTGTACTAACTTACCCTCCCACCAACCATGTGCAAGAGTTTGTCTTTACATCCTGGCTACCATTTTTGTCTTTTTAATAATAGCTATTCTAGCTAGGGTAAGATGATATCTCATTGTGGTTTGCTTTAAATTTCCCTAATAATTAGTGATGTTGAGCATTTTTTTCACACACATGTTGGCCATTTGTGTGTCTTTTTTTAAAGAAATTTCTATTCAGATCCCTTGACCATTTTTAAGGGGATTATTTATTTTTTTACTGTTGGATTGTGTTCCTTGTACACTCTGGATATTAGTTCCCTGTTGGATAATTAGAAAATTTTTTTCCCATCTACAGTTGGTCTCTTCACTCTGTTGTTTTCTTTGCGGTGCAGATTTTTAGTTTAATATAGTCCCACCTGCCTATTTTTTTGTTGTTGCTGTTGTTGTTGCCTATGCTTTTGATGTCTTAACCATAAAATCTTTGCCTAGATCAATGTTCTCGAGCATCTCCCCTCTGTTCTTTTTTAGTAGTTTTAAGTTTTGGGTCTATCATTTAAGCTTTTAATCCATTTTTGGTTGATTTTTTAATATGGTAAGAGATACAAGCCTAGCTGCATTCTTCTGCATATGGATATCCTGTTTTCCCAGCACCATTTATTGAAAAGGGTGTCCTTTCTTGGTGCCTTTGTTGAAAGTCAGTTGGCTGTAAGTACATGGAATTATTTCTGGGTTCTCTATTCTTTCCATTGGTCTATGTGTCTGTTTTATGCCAGTACCATGCTGACTTGGTTCCTACTATAATAGTTACAAAGCTATTACTATAGCTGTGTAATATATTTTGAAGAGAAGTAATGTGATGCTTCCAGCTTTGTTGTTTCTGCTCAGAATTGTTTTAGCTATTGGATGGAGCTCTTTTGTGGTTCCATATGAATTTTTTTCTTTTATTTTTGAGATAGGGTCTCACTTTGTCACCCAGGCTGGAACACAGTGGAGCAATACCAGCTCACTGCAGCCTTAATCTCCTGAGGTTCAAGCGATCCTCCTGCCTCGGCCCCCTAAGTAGCTGGGACTACATGCACATGCCACCACACCCAGCTAATTTTTGTAATTTTTGTAGAGATGGGGTTTTGCCATGTTGCCCAGGCTGGTCTTGAACTCCTAAGCTCAAGTGATCCACCTGCCTCAGTTTCCCAAAGTGCTAGGATTGCAGGTATGAGCCACCGTGCCCAGCCCATTATGAATTTTTGGATTGTTTTTTCTATCTCTATGAAGTATGTCCTTGGTAGGGACTACATTGAATCTGTAGGTTGCTTTGGGCAGTATGATCATTTTACTGATATTCTTCCAATTCGTGAGCATGGAATGTCTTTCTATTTGTTTATGTCCTCTTCAATTTCTTTCATCAGTGTTTTATAGTTTCCCTTGTAGAGATCTTTCACCTCCTTGGTAAATATATTTCTAGGCATTTTTTGTAGCTATTGTAAATAGGAATGGCTTCTTAATTTCTTTCTCAGCTAGTTCTTTGTGTATGGAAATAGTACTGATGTCTGCAAGTTGATTTTGTATACTGCAATGTTACTGAATTTATTTATCAGATCTCAGAGCTTTTTGGCAGACTTTTAGGTTTTTCTAGATATAAGATCACAACACCAGCAAAGAGGGACAATTTGACTTATTTTCCAATTTGGATGCCTTTTCTTTCTCTTGCCTGATGGCTCTGGCTAGAACTTCCATTACTATAATGAATAGGAGTGGTGACAGTGGTCATTTTTATCTTGTTCCAGTTCTTAGGGGTAAGGCTTTCAGTTTTTCCCCATTTAGTGTGATAATAGCTGTGGGCTTGCCATATATGGCTTTTATTATTTTGAGGTATGTTTCTTCTGTACTTTGTTGAGAGTTTTACCATAAACAGATTTTGTTTGTTTGTTTGTTTGTTTTTGAGACAGGCTGGAGCGCAGTGTCGAAATCTTGGCTCACTGCAACCTCCACCTCCCGAGTTCAAGCGATTCTCCTGCCTCAGCCTCTCGAGTAGTTGGGACTACAGGCATACACCACCATGCCCAGCTAATTTTTGTGTTTTTAGTGGAGATGGGGTTTCACCACGTTGGCCAGGATGGTCTCGATCTCTTGACCTCATGATCTGCCCGCCTCAGCCTCCCAAAGTGCTGGGATTACAGGCGTGAGCCACCACAACTGGCAACACATACAACCTAACAAGGTTTTACCAGGAACAAATAGAAAACTTGAACACACCAATAATGAGTAATAAGACTGAATCAGTAATTAAAAGTGTCTCAATAAAGCCCAGGACCGGATGGCTCTCTTGTCAAATTCTACCATACATATAAAAAAAAAATTAATAGCAATACTTCTCAAAATATTTCAAAAAAAACTCGAGAGGAGGGAATTCTTCTTAACTCATTTTATGAAGCCTGCATTACCCTGATACCAAAAGCAGAGAATACAAAAAAAGAAGGAAAGAAAGAAAGAAAATTACAGGCCAATCTTCCTAGTGAAAATATATACAAAAATCCTGAACAAAATGTTAGCAAACTGAATCCAACAACATATCAAAAAGATAATACACCACAATTAATTGGGATTTATCCCAGGGATACAACAGTGGTTCAACACGCACAAATCAATAGACATGAACATTTTTTTCATCTTATTTAAAAAGCTGGATAAAACTGAATGTGGAACTGGGAGATTTGTTTTGGGTGACCACTCTGCCATTTCCAAACTTTGTACTCTATCAGAACTAAGTCGCAGGGTGCTTGAGGGCTAAGAAGCTTTTGTCCAGCAGACAAGAAGGAACTGTTATTACACAGCCTTTGACCCTCTAAGGACTCCAGCAACCTCGTACTGAAAGGAGATTCCTTGTCTCCTTCTCTGGGAACCCTTTTGTTCAGAAATAAAACTTTCATGCTGCAGGTGCCCTGAGGACATGTGGGTGACCTTTACTAGAAGGCAGTGGAGTGAAAGTTTTGGGAAAAGTGACAGAAACAAATCCTGTACAGGAAGCTCATTGAAAACCAACTAAGTAAACAAATATTTTAGTACCTCAACTGAAATATAAGCATAAACAAAGGTTGACTATGATTGTACCTGGACAGGATGAGTAAAAAGGTAAAGTGGTCTGTTACCAGCTATTTCTGTATTTTGGTTCTGGCTCTCTCCAGCAGTTAACAAATGTCCTTTCTTTCAACAAAGATCTATCAAGAGGCTAACATGTGCCAGACTCTACAGAACAGGCTTACAGGCATAATGCCACAATGGAATAGAAATCTAACAGGCTCCAAGATCAGGCTTGTCAAATAAATGTACCACAATTTATATACCTTATATATATCTGGTACACAGGCACCAGAACATAAGATTAAATATGTTAAAGGAATGTTTATCTAAGTATCATTTTTAAAAGAAAAATAAAACAAAAACTGGAAACAACCAAATGACATTAACAGAATATATAATTAAGTTGTGGTATATTCATGTCATGGAAATGAACTACCGTGTCACACATCAACATGGATGATTCCAAAAATAATAATGAGCAAAAGTAATCATATACAGCATAATTCTATAAGGCTATAAATAAGCAACTGTTAGGGATACACAGACAGTAAAATTTATAAAAGTTAGGTGACAATTATACAAAATTCAGGATAGTGGTTGATTCTGGCTATGGGGGAGAGAGATATGAATGAGGAGAGTATACGAGGCTCCTGGGATGTAGTAATGTTCCACTTCTCAGTTTGAGCAATGGGCACCTGGACATTTATTATTGTTCTTCTAAACATACAGTTTCATTTGTATATTGTATTGTGTATTGTATATTCTATTTCACATTAAAAAGAAAAAAGACCAAAAAAAAAAAAAAAAGCGTTAAGTGTGACTCAAGATTTAAGCAGACACAGTACAAGGAAATGAAAATGTAGATATAATTTGATGGGTTCAGGTTTGGACAAAGTGAGCTCCTGAAACACAGATTTTTATTCTTAGTCATATTAGGTATGAAATTGCCCTGAGATCACCAGTTGCTTTTATGCTAGATTTGGAGGGGAAAGAGGGCAGTTGAACTCAGCAATTCATGTGTCCAGCACTGAAAATCTTCAAGGTAAACAATTACTAAGACATAGAATCTAAAGCTGAGACATAGCAATAGAAGACCAGAGAACAGACACAGCAACAAAGTTTGCATGAGGCAAATCAGGAGGGTAGGAATGAGATTTTGATGTGCATCCTGGCCAAATTCCAGAACTAGCAAAGAGAGGGCCAGTTCCTAATTCCAATCAAAGCAAATTCAGCCACCTTATCTTCACACAGAAGTGATGTACATTGATTTTTAAATCTCTTTAAGGGATTAGGGAGCCTCTGAAATACAAAGGAAACTAAACTGATAGTAATGTAAAACGAGCAGTGACCAGCAAACACTGTCAAAAACAGAAAGCTAATGGTGGGACTGGAGTCTAGAACACAGGAGTTACGTTTATCCAGTGCTGCACTGTACAACAGGGCAGTCACTTGCCACATGTGGCAATTTAAATTTAAATGAAATTCAATTAAACATTCCATTCTACAGCTGCACTAGCCACATTTTGAATGCCTCAACAGCCACCTGTAGCAAGGGCTACAGTACTGAGAAGCACAGACATAGAACATTTCTATCAGTGGCTGACCTAGCAATATCCAGGCTAAAGGGTGTTCTGCTAGTAAAGCAAGGTGGGCATCAGAATTATCACAACTTAAGAATAAGATTCCTGAGAGCATCCATTTCCATTTATTTGCTTCTCTGCTTGCCAACTCTGAACCCCTGCTTTCCCAATTTTCTAGTATCTGGAAAGAAAACAAACTGACTAAAAAACATAAATTTCATTCTGCTTGACAACTGTAATTCTCACTAAATTTATAAATTTGCTTTCTGATTTATCAATGAGTGACAAAGGCATGAGTTTGAGAAAGGATGAGTTTGATTACCCCTGAGTGGATCCAAACATTAGGAAGGTCTTGCTTAAGTGGGTGACAAGAAGTGACAAAAAGAGCTGGAAGAAACATGAGACTATTATACTCTCTTCCCTAACCTTCCTCCTTTTCACCCTGCTCACCTAAGCCAGGTTAGAATCCGCCCTTTGCGAAGCACCCTGTACCTTGCTATTGTAACCTTTACTACATTATCTGTTTATACAGTGATCTATGCCATTAGCTGAAAGCTATTCAAGGGCAGAGACTTCTCTTTATTCACCTTCAGTAACTAACACAATGCCTAGCATGTAGAAGGCTCTCAAAATTAAGTTTCTCATACAACTAAATTGTACAGGGCAAGTTACACTTTTAGGGCCTGGCTAGTAGTTATCTGATGAAGGTATGATATTAAAGACCATATATTAAACTATATCGATCTCATCAAAATAACCTTGGAGGGCTGGGAGCAGGGAGAATAAGAGAAGCAGATTAGAATAATTCTTTATTCACCCCATCGCCCAACCCCCGTCTTCCCAAGTGGGGAAACTAACATTTATGAAACAACTAATACATATCTACACTTCACAAACACAATAAGTCCTTCCACAAATGCAATCAAATATTATTATTGCCATTTTAAAGATGAGGATACTGAACACTAGAAAGGATATGCAACTTGAACAAATGCAAGTCAACTAAAAATAGTTAAGCTAATTTTCAAGTCCAGAACTATCTATCTGTGTCTGATACAAATGGGAATATTCACTGAACCCTGGAGAGATGAGAACACGCATTTAAAAAAAAGGGGGGGATTCACTTAAGAGATATGATTTTATCATAACAGCATTGAAACTTTAATCTTTTATTTTTCCTATTTGACTTCTTAAAAAGGGTGGCATGGCCAAGAATTTTCTTTGATATGGTTTCACAATTGTATTCACTTTCTCTCCATTCTGAGACTTTTCCATTAGAATATTCACTTTAATCCGACTTCTACTGCATGGCTGGAAAAGAGGATATGCAATAACTCTTTCAAACTCCTTTATCTCTTTCTTTACTCTCTCCCGCTTCTCATATGTAGGTAGCTGGCTCTGGCTTCTTCTTAAGATCCTTTCCTTGAGTCTTTGCTCTGTAAGTTCTCTCCCTCGAATCATGCGTTCCTGGTGATCCTTAATCTGCATCTGTTCCCTGTCATTTACCTGCTTTCTTCTCTGTGCGTTCTGGATGCCATGCCCTTCTGGCACAATGTTTGGTAATTTTGTTTCACTGGGGGGTAGCAGTACTTGTCTAAATGATTTGTTCTTAAATTCTCCAGCCTGTCCTGTTTGATATATGTGCCTTTCTATGTGTTTCACCTCTCTCTCAGGTATCAAATGGCACTGTTTTAGTCCTTCTATGTTTCGGGTTGTTTTCTTCTCCATTTTTTTCTTGATTTCATTGCCTGTCTCTTCTTTCATCATTTCCAATATTATTTTATTATAATAAGACTCTGCTTTGGCAAGCCAGTAGTCAAGAGAAACAGCTTGCTCCCTACAGAGGATTTCACACTCCTCCTGATATTTCTGAGTTATCAACTGTCTTGCTGCTGTTGTATGCACACCACCTAGATTCTGTCAAAGTGAAGTCAGAAATTTATAATGTGATCATCTTTTTCCTTTGAACGCATTTAAACAGGAGCCAAGCCCACCCTCCCTAACGATACCAGAACAGCTACATGCTCTTTACTTTAGCTTGTTATTTTATTCCCATCACTCCCAGGTGAGCCTGTGAGCTCTGAAAGTATGAAGTAGTCACCACCACAAATCAGTAAGTAGTTTTAAAAATGTATGGTGTTGGAAGTTTTCAAAATGATACTTTGTTTTGCAACTGTGGATATAGCTGGGTAACATTTGCCAGTGTAGACATACTACCTGAATGTGTCACTTGGGCAGAAGGATTTTAAACCTAAGATTCCTTCTCTGTGTAGTTCCAAACTGTATGATGTGAAGATGATTTACTTACCAAGATCTTTTTTTCCAATGGAGACTGCTGACCTGCAGCAATCCTAGGATCTTTAGATGATGTACCCCAGGCCAATCTGAAAGATAAAAAAGCAAAGGTAGATACAAATGTAGGAGGTGTCAGAACAAACCTGCTAATAGGCAGGACTACAGCAGGGCCATTTCCCGCATGGGAAACCACTGCATTCCTATGGTAGAAAATAATGAATGCTCTTTTAATAAGAGGATCTTTCCTTTCATATGAACAAGCATACTTTTCCTGTGGACTCAGCGTGAACCACTGTGAATCTCGTATTGGGGATTGTGAGTGGGAAGAGACATGCTCCTTGGTGAGGTGTTGTCCAAGTACATCTATGTCAGTCTGCTCAGTCCTCAAGCCTCCTCTGTGTTCTGAGACGATTCTAGGTTCTAGTTTTCTAGATGATTCTAGGTTTCTAGTTTTCTCTTCCTGCAGTTTCTTGATCCGGGCCCTCTCTGCCTCTATCAGCACATACAGCATTTCTGCCCTCTAATCTTTTGTTCTGAAATTTTTTTATTTGATTGCTCAGCCCTCTGCTTGCCTGCCTTACAATGCCAATCATCCTTCACTCTAAATCTATTGTGAGACTATTCCCTGTTGAACCCCTCAGGATGGGAATTTGTGATTACTCTGGGTTTATTTATAGAGGAGGCTGATGGCAACACAAACGAAAACTATCAACCTTTATGTGTCATCCCTGGTCTAGCCTGAGTTTACTGTGAGGTCGTATTTAAGCCCCTGAGGATGTCTGGCATTTCCTCTCTATGCCTTTTATACCATTTACAGTTCAAAGGATGGGCTTTACAGTCTGACACGGCTAGATCTGAATCCTAATTCCACCACTTCCTAGGTGTGTGACTCAGGGCAAGTAACTTCTGTCAGCTTTCTCATCTATAAAATGGAGATGTAAGACAAAAATCTGCCTCTCAGGGTTATAAAGAACAAATATGAATTAGATGTAAAGAACTTGGTAAGTTCTCAATAAATTCTATCTGTCCTTCACAGGTCAAGTACCTGACTATAAAGTCTTTCTGGTCTACTCTGTCACAGTCATTTTCCTTTCCTCTAAATACTTGACATATTTTAATTCTACAACTCATTTGGTAAGTTCTCAATAAATTCTATCTGTCCTTCACAGGTCAAGCTCCTGACTATAAAGTCTTTCTGGTCTACTCTGTCACAGTGATTTTCCCTTCCTCTAAATACTTGACATATTTTAATTCTACAACTCATTTGAAAATTAATCATGGTTTACACTGTGATATCTGTATTCATATATCACTTTTAACATTTTGGTGCTGACATTTAGGCTCATAAGGAAGGAAAACTGTAATTTACATCTACAAATATGCCTCTATATTGTTGGAAAGGATCTGATATCAAATATTTGGTCTCATTGACCTCTTAGGAACATTCTTATTTGTCTACGTAAGCTTGAGATTTTAAACATACGATCACCTTACTTTTACTTCTCTGTACATGGCTTCTAGCACAGTACTTAACATTAGAGTCTGTGATCCCAAATTCTCAAAATTAATGATTTGTTGATTGCTGATGATCCTTGACACATAATATCTGAGCATCTTTTTAAATATCTGCCATAACATTGTATCTATCTTTTTATTAAATCATTTCCCAGTCTTCCTTGAAGTTTACAGATATGTTTGCTTTATATGTATGTTCTGGGCTCTCACATTTTGTACCTCCTGGCACACTTTTATTGTATTCTAATTATTCATTCATGTTCCTTGAGGTCAAAGAACACAGATTTCAACTTTGCAGGTTCAGCCTCAGCTCAAAACCTGGCATAGTTGCTCAATAAATACTTTATTGAATAGATTGTGAGCTTCTGTTGGGAAAAGGATATGCCTTTCAATGCTTTGTTCTTTACTGCAACTCACAGGGGATGTTGGGTGAGTGTTTTTCAAATTAAAAAGAGAAAATTGAGAAGGGTAGAATTTCAAGTTCCATTTTCAAAGGAGACACACAGATAAGTGAGAATAAAAACTGTCTACGACAATCAGCTCAACAACACATCTCCCTTTGTCAGACAGAATAACAAGCAATTTCACAGTTAAGTGATAGGGCTTGTCACTCTTCAGCAGTTTGCTGAGTTTTAACCCTTTAACTATGGTGTTCTCTCCATTATCACAGAGAAAGGCAGGTGGGAGCCTCTCCCAGCGAAAAGACTACAGCTTGTGTCCTTCACAGGACAAAATAGTGATGGCTCCAGAACTTTCATATGAAGGAACTTAGCACAGCTATCAGAGTAGGTGGTGGTGGGAGGACTAGCAGGAAACTAGTAAACAACGACAAGCTGCCCCTTCAGGGAAAGTTTCTACTTCGAATATAAGTTACAGAGTAACGAAAATAGCAAGATTTCCGAAAGAAACTTATTCCCATGTTTTATAAAAGATCAGGGAAATGTCAGCTGTCCACTTAATGGATGACGAATAATGAATTAAGAGTTCGATAAGCGGCAGGCACAACTAAAAGCCAAACTCGACCTAAGTCTTATGAAATCCTACTTAATGAGCTTCTTGACTACTGCTAGCCTCACTTATCTGGCAGGAGTCGAAGGAGGGGAAGCCCCAAGCTCTTCTGTTCTACCACCTCCAAAGTCCTGAGCCCCTTCTCAAGTGTCCCACTTCATCCCTGCTTCCTTTCGTCCCGTGGGACTAAGGATTCCTCTGGCCTTCACCCTCACCACTTGCTGTCCCTCAAGAAGCCGACTCACCCCTTTCCAAGCGCGGTGAACCGTCCGCAAAGCACACAGGCCGGCTGCGCTCTGCAGAAAGCCCACGCTCGCCAGCGGGACCCAAGGAACGCTAGAACTATACATGCCAGAACACTTAGCTTTGTTTTTAACTACTGTGCAGCCGCAAAAGGGAAATACCAGCTCAGGACCCAGGGGAGTTGTAGTTCTCTAATCCAAAGAAGTCATTATTCAGCAAAGTACGGTTTTCAGGAGGATATTCCCCCGCGATTGGGTTCCCGTAGGATGTGAAACAGAGAATAAATATCCCAGGATTCGGTGCTGGTGGGAAAATTTGCTGGAAGCGCAGCATTGGTTACCAATTTTGTGCTCAACGTCTCAGTACCAGCCTGAAAGTTGAGCCCCAACCTCCCTTAGAAGTGGTGACTCTCCATCTCTAAGGCTTCCGAGACACGGTACGCAATTAATTATGACGTCACAGCCAATCGTCAGCGTGAAAGCGTGACGCTCTAGCCGGCTCTAGCTCGCTGCCCCGCCGCGGGCGCAGAGCTGGCGCTCTAGCCCACGGAGTTGGCCAGCTCCTCTCGCCGGCCCCAGGAAAGGGTTCCAAGTCCTTTTAGTACCCGACGCTGTCTGGGAGTTCCGGGCGTTTCGGCTCCTTGGTCGCAGAGGCAGGAGGCGTGCGTGGGAGGAGGACTCGGGTTATATACTCCTACGTCCTGGGACGGAATAGTTACCACCTCTGGGGCAGGAACTCTTCTCTCTTTTGTTAATAAACTTCTAACTCCCTCCTCAGACCCGACTGCATGTCTGTCATGGACCTCGCCGGTACTTGCTCCAGCTTTCAGTCGGACTTGGATTTCTGTTCAGATTGCGGCTCGGTCCTGCCTCTGCCCGGGGCTCAGGATACGGTCACCTGTACTCGCTGTGGCTTCAACATCAACGTTCGGGGTGAGAGGCTTGTACACAGGGGTCCTGGCGGAGGGCCCAGGATCGGAAGCTTGGGGAACTCAAGATCGGTTGGGTTGAGAAGGGGATCCTAGAGCAGGACATCAGGCAGTTGTACATTTGGTTCAGCGATGAAAACTGAGGGAAAGGATATAGGGCCTCCTGGCCTAACCAGCCAGGGGAGAGGGGAAGTTTCCGGTGTCAGCTCCCTCAGGTTGTCTCCATAACCCGTCTTACTTGCCTGTGCAGACTTTGAGGGGAAGGTTGTGAAGACTTCAGTTGTGTTCCACCAACTGGGGACAGCCATGCCTATGTCGGTGGAGGAAGGGCCTGAGTGCCAGGGACCTGTGGTAAGTTAATGAGATCAAGAACTGGCTCCATAAGGTGGGTAGGAAAGAAATGGAGGAGTGATTGCAGAGATCTGGAGAGTTTTGTGCCCAATTCCAAGTGGGAAAAGATGTAAAGCATCGATGTTTGAGAGGCGTGATCGCCTGATTCCTGTGGGAAGTAAGGGTATGATATGACCTGGCCTCCATAACCCACCAGTTTCTTCCCAGGTTGACAGGCGCTGCCCTCGATGTGGTCATGAAGGAATGGCATACCACACCAGACAGATGCGTTCAGCCGATGAAGGGCAAACTGTCTTCTACACCTGTACCAACTGCAAGTGGGTATCCTTTCCCCTCCCTTTGCTCAGTCTGTTTGCTAACTAATAAACAAATCCAGTGATTTATTTTTTTGTACTAAACGGCTGTGTCCTTTCGTCCCATCCCTTATTTCTGTGCAGTTCTGGTAAGAGGGAGATTTGTAGTTTTTATTTTTTTAAATTACACTTTTTTAACCCTTTTTGTAACCAGTGAAATAAACCTTTTAGGTTTTTTTTTTTTTTTACGGACAGGGTGTTGCTCTGTCACCTAGCCTGGAGTGCAGTGAGGCAATCTTGGCTCACTGCAACCTCCGCCTCCTGGGCTCAGGTAATCCTCCCACCTCAGCCTCCAAAATAGCTTTGGGACCACAGGCACGTGCCACCACACCTGGCTTTTTGTTTTGTTTTGTTTTTTGTATTTTTAGTAGAGATAGGGTTTCTCTCTGTTTCCCAGGCTGGTCTTGAACTCCTGAGCTCAATCAACCCACCTCAGCATCCCAAAGTGCTGGGGATTACAGGCATGAGCCACCCTGCCTGACCTTCTTTTAGGATATTTAAAAGGAAATGAATAAAAAAAACCAGAAGAAGCAAGTATTGTTTAGTGGTCAGCGTCTTATACTGCAGTCTTCAACCGCAGTCAAGGTAGCTTTACTTTGGAGAGAATTAGTCACACATGATTTAGAGAACATGGGCTTTCTGAATGCTTTTAAGACCTCATCTTTGTCTTTGGTGTTCTGCAGTCACTATAGTATATCAAAATGTGATTTTCTTTTATTCTGTTTGGGATTTGTTGGACTTTCTGAAACTGAGAGTGCATTGTTGTTTTTTGTTTTTTTTTTTGAAACGGAGTCTCGCTCTGTCTCCCAGGCTGGAGTGCAGTGGTGTGTTCTCCGCTCACTGCAAGCTCCGCCTCCCGGGTTCATGCCATTCTCCTGCCTCAGCCTCCTGAATAGCTGGGACTACAGGTGCCCGCCACCACGCCCGGCTAATTTTTTGTGTTTTTTAGTAGAGACAAGATTTCACTGTGTTAGCCAGGATGATCTCGATCTCCTGACCTTGTGATCCACCCGCCTCGGCCTCCCCAAGTGCTGGGATTACAGGTGTGAGCCACTGCGCCTGGCCTAGAGTGGATTTTTTTTTTCATCAACCTTGGAAAATTATCAGCCATCATCTCTTTTAATATTCTCTTTCCCCCATGTTCTCAGTCCTCACATTCTGGACCTCTAATTAGTTACTAGAATGAGATTTCTCTCTTCTGTCCTCCATTTCTCTCGCCTTCTTTTCATATTTTCAATCGCTTTTCTCTTTATGCCACCTTCTGAGTAATTTCTTCAGGTTCCTCTTCCATGTCACTAATTCTGTCTTCAGTTTATTTCAAGTATTATTATTTTTTACTATTGTTATTATTTTGAGTTCTATTTAATTACTTTTCAAATCTCAATTTTTAAATAATTCTCAGTTCCTTAATAATATTTTAAATTGTTCCTTTTACTAGTCTTTATATATTTAAAATATTAAATGTGGTTATTATATTCTATGTCTCATAATTCTGATATCCGTGGATTTTGTGTGTCTGATGCTGCTGTCTGTTTCTGCTGTCTCTCTCATAGTGCTTTTTTCTTTGTTTTGTAATTTTTGACAATAAATTTGAGTTTTTTAGAACTTGAACTGTAGGAATTCTCTGAGGCCTTGGGTAAGTGTTGTATTCTCAGCATTTGTGTTTCTTTTCTAGGTGCCTTGAAGCACTATCAAGCTGGAATTACTTTAAATAAATTCTTGGCTTCATGTTTTTTGGAGCAGACAGATAGTATGAATTTGAGCTGCAAATCCATGTAAGGGCTAGCTTATGGCTAGAAATTCTCAGGAAAGAGTTTTCTCTCTTTCTACCTACTGAGACAGTCAAATTCCCCTTCTATAGAGTTGAATTTCTTTCTTTTCTTGTTCACTTTTACAAAAAAGGGCAGGCTTTTGCAGTTCCCAAATTTATGCACAGGATCTCCTATCAACCTTGCACATTTTGTCCCTCATTTCCTATGCTTCCAGTGACTGTTGCAACAGTATAAAGGGCACCAGAGTGTCACTGTCACATTTCATAGGGACATCAGTTTTAACTTCACTGTCTGGATTTCTGGTTTTACAGAACTTTTAACCAGTATGAAGATTGCCTTTACTTTCTTGCCATCTCATCAAAAGATTAAAAATATTCATAGTCAGATATATCTTTTAAAAGTATTTTTTCTATCACTGATTGTCATTTTACCAAAAAAAAAAAAAATTAAAAAAATTAAAAGAAGAAGAATTTTTTCCCAGCCTGTGGCTTGCCTATTTATTTTCTTAACCCTCTTTAAATGAGCGGAAGTTTTAAGTTTTTTATAAGGTCCAGCTTATCCTTTTTTTTTTTTCTTTTACAGCTAGTGCTTTCTGTGTCCTAAGAAATCTTTGCTTTGAGGTTATAATTCATTGGATATATTTTTAATCCCAGAATTTTTAGTTGTCTTGGAATTAGAATTGGAGGTTTGTTTAGGGGAGCCAGTCCTCAATGATGTCATAAATAAAAGTCCTTCCTAGGTTATTTGATTGCATATCTTATCTTATACTACTAGAAACTCATCTTTTGGTGAATATAACAAGTCCTTTCTTTCCTCATAGGTTCCAGGAGAAGGAAGACTCTTGACCTTTTTCCTGGGCAACTCAACAGTCCCTCCCTCCTTTTGGAAGGTGAAGGATACTGGGTTTTTAGATGCCTTGTCCATCCCATCTGGTTGCAATGTGTTGCTCCTAGAAGAGAGTCAGATCATCATGTGGGGATTACCATTGTTCCTGGAGTACTCCTACCCTTAATTGAATTTCCTTATTAAAGTTATATTTTCCTAAAAGACCCTGACATATGTATGTTACTTATAATCTGTCTTATTCCAAAAGGAATTTAAATGAGTTTACAGAGATACATGAAAAAGAAAAGATGGAAAAATAAGGACAAAAAAGTAGAGTCAGGAATGAGGCTAATATAAACAAAAAGCAATTGTAAGTATTGCCATACTATTTAAATCTATTTGGTTCCTGAGTTTAGGTTAAGAAAAACTAGGGATTTGGATAGTGAGACATTTAACAGAAATTTTAACCAGATCTCTTTAGCATATAAATTTGGACAGCAAAAAAACTGATACTAAGTGATCACTATAGGTATTTTATTACTATTGAGATAAATACAATATACAGTTGACCCTTGAACACCACAGGTTTGAACTGCTTGATTCTACATATATGTGGATTTTCTTCCACTTCTGATACCCATAAGATAGCAGCACATTTAAGCCCTCCTTTTCCTCTTCCTGAGCCTACTCAACATAAAAATGTGATCAACTTCTACTTAATGAAGAGTAAATATATTTTCTTTTCCTTATGATTTTCTTAATGTTTTCTCTAGCTCACTTGATTGTAAGATTGCAGTATATAATACATATAACATACAAAATATGTGTTAATCAACTGTTTATGTTATTGGTAAGGCATCTGGTCAATAGTAGTTAAGTTTTGGGGGAGTCAAAAGGTATATATGGACTTGGTTGTTCAGAGGGTCAGCACCCCTTACCCCCATGTTGTTCAAGGATCAATTGTATATCTATTATAATAGATTCTTACATAGAAAGATAGAAAGAAAAAAGTAAAGTCACAAGGAATCCTACTCGACAGAGATAACCAAATTGTACTGTATATCTGTGCTTGTGAATATATATGTGGCTCTGTATATGTGTGTTGCTATACATGCGTTTGGTTTTTTTTTAATGGACTATACTAGACATGCTGAACTATATCTTGCTTTTTTCTGTTTGAACCAAAAACTTTCAAGAGGAACAAATACATACTCAGGTCCTGCATTCCTTGGCTTAAATCGTGATCAAGGGGTTACTGTAGTAATTACCATATAATTGTGTGGCCCTTCATATATATATATTCAGAGCTCTCAAACATAGCTATCTTGTTTGACCCCCACAGCAACCTGGAGAATGGGCAGTGCAGTCTTCCCCATTGTACATTTCAACTGTTCTGGCAGTTGACTTTCCTGACCCACGCCTGAAATCTGAAACACACCTGTTCACGTTTCTACCCTACTTTAAGCCTTTCTCTGGCCCATAACAGTGATTGGATTAAGCTCAATTTCTTAGCAAAGCATACAGGTCCTTCCATATAACCACTGCCTACCTGTCAAGCCTCATCTGGCACTTCCTCAGATTCAAGCGGTACAAAACTCCACTTCCTGTAGTGCACACATCTACAACTTTTTAAGCTGCTCTTCTAAAAAAACCTACTTGGCCTTCCTGGTTCTTGTTTTACCACTTTCTTTTGCTCTCTAAGAAACCTGCATATATTTTTATAAAATGGCCTATACTGCAATTTACGACCATTTCTCTGCCTCATCATACTCATCACCCCAGAGAGAATGAATATGTTGGCAGTATGTAACTACATTCAGATTTACAAATCCGACTTGGCATTTGTTAATGCCCCAATGTTTCATATTTTTGTTAGTTTTCAGCATGCCTATCTTTTCTACTAGACTGGGCGCTAAAAGGCAAGGTCTGAGCATCTTACGCGCCTCCATCTTCAAGGCTTAGCACAGTGACTGAAAAAAAACCCATGCTGAACGTGCACTAAACTGAACTGCTTAAACACCTACAGGCACAAGGCGAGGGCTAGAACCATATCGCTTGACTCTTAAGTGTGTTTCCAACTGCTCCCACATCCTGTTTTCATTAGAGAAACCCAGACCAAACAAGGAAAGGGAAATAGGCCGCCGTAGGCTCATTACTATTGCTCCTTAAGTTTCCTCGCCGGTCCAGCTACCCAGACAAGGTAAATGGAAATCTGCAGCAGGACTCAGCTTGGTGCACACAACTCCGCCCTCGCCACACCCACTCTGCAGCGTCTGGCCCGGCCCTACTCATCTGGGCGCCCCTTCTGCTTCCGCTAGGCTGTGAGTACGCGTGCTGCCCTTGAGTCTCCCTCCGCCTCCCACACCCGCAGTGACACCCCTTCCGCCAAATTTGTTTCTCTTTCTTTCAGCGCCTGCGCGCCGTCACGTTACGGCGGAACTAATCCAGCGACGCCTGCGCTTTGACGAATTTGGTGCCGCGGAAGGGAAAAAGGGGGACAGCAGCATGCGTCACACCCGGAAGCGGCGAGCCGGAAGTGGGGTTGGCCAGGTTATCCCCAGGGGTGGAGAAACGGAGGCCCAGGAGGAGGGGGGAAAAAAGAAGGTGGAGGATTCTGGCTACCACTCTGAATCCGATACCGCTTCTCTTAGACCTCAGAGACAGAAAAAGGGAAGGGTGTCTCATCCCATCCCCTTTCCTCCTCTCCTCCCTCTCCTGAGCCTTAGCCATGGCCGAGGCAGGGGCTGGGCTGAGCGAGACCGTCACTGAGACAACGGTTACCGTGACAACCGAGCCCGTGAGAAAGGCGGGGGGGGGGCGGTGCTGTTTAGGGGTCTGGGAGATACTGGGAGGGAGGGGACAGGGATTAGAAGAGTTGTTGGAGGAACTGGGCCTGGGAATGTGGGAGGTGTGGGGTTGAATATCTAGGGCTGGGAGAATCGGAAGGTATTGGAGCTATTTAGAGTGGCAGAGATGGTGCAGGAGGCTGGTCAAGGATCATGTAATAGGGAGGTACAGTTAGGATATAGGTGTTGCTGCTTGGGGTGGTTATGTGTATAAGTAATGAACGAATGGGAAATTGAGGATTAAGGAGCCAGGAAGATGTTGGGAGGAAGTCAAAGGTAGTGTAAGAAAGCATGGTTGGAGGCCAACTTATCAATATTATCAATGCTTATATTTAAATAAATATTTATTGAATGGATGAATGTAAAAGGAAGTAGCAGGAATGAGGAAACAAGGAAAGGAGATGAAAAGAGGCATTTTGAGAAATCAGAGAGCAAAGATGTAAATGGAGAAACAAGAAGTATTTTTCCAAAAACATGTTAAGTTGCCTTCAAAGGGAGAAGATTGTGTTGGGCTTAATACTCTTGGATTAAAGGAAGCTTGGTAATTAATAGATTAATAATACTTGCTACTAGAGAAGCCAGGATGCCAGAGAATAGGTGGATAAGAGGTAGAGAGAGCTGGAGCTTGAGAATGAGAGAGGTTTTGTTTGTTTGTTTAATGGGAAAAAGAAGAAGGGATCTGGAAAAAGATCAAAGATTAGGTGCTGGGGACTGAAAAGTAATTTTCATGTATTAATACTACCAAGGATGATGTGGGGAGGAAGACAGAGAAACAGCGAGGATTATATTTTCCTTTGAAGAGTTGCTGGAACCTTCCTTAGGTCAGGAATTGTGCCTTCTCTTATACTGGTGATATAAGAACAGGAAATAATACTTATTCCTCAAGGGACTGTCTGAGGTCAAAGACCTGTTCTGTTTTATCTTCTCGCAACTCCCCTGGTGCTATGTCTGTGGTACTGATTGAGCGGAAGAAGATAAGAGAGGAGGTTCCCTGGGAGGGAGTGGGAAAGGTTAGTAGGTGGGGACTAGATAGGTACGCTCATCCTTAACCTTCTAGGAGAACCGGAGCCTTACCATCAAACTTCGGAAACGGAAGCCAGAGAAAAAGGTGGAATGGACAAGTGACACCGTGGACAATGAACACATGGGCCGCCGCTCATCAAAATGTGAGTAATTGTTGGCCCACAGTAGCCCTGGAGTTCTGGCTCCCTTCAGCGTATCTTGTATCTGCTCATATCCACTGGCTTTCCAGAAGCCCCCAGATGCTCATGGTTTTGTCGCTTTTTTGGTGGTTCTGTGGTATCAGGGAAAGAGGTAGGAAAGGGCTAGAACTGGAATTGCCTAGGTCTGATGACAAGAAGTATCAGAGGTGGGAGAAGTAGGGCTTTGAATTCATGGCTCTGTAAGAGGACAAGAGGAGTGGGGCCTGAGTCCCAGAGGGTGGGCCTGGGGAAGGCGGATCCTGGAACGTAGGAGAAAATAGGAATTTTCACTGAGTTTGAGTGGGAATGGATCTGACTATACATCTTACCCTTCCTCCTCTTTAACTGGGCTCCTCCCTCTAAATCTAGGCTGCTGTATTTATGAGAAACCTCGGGCCTTTGGCGAGAGCTCCACGGAAAGTGATGAGGAGGAAGAAGAGGGCTGTGGTCATACACACTGTGTACGTGGCCACCGCAAAGGACGGCGTCGTGCAACCCTAGGACCGACCCCCACCACCCCTCCCCAGCCTCCTGACCCTTCCCAGCCCCCACCAGGACCAATGCAGCACTAAATTCCTCTCTCCTCCACCATTCCTGTGTCTGTCTGGCCCTGAATGTATTCATGTGGCTACTTCTCCAGCCCCTTCCTTCCCTCTCTTCTGCCTGATAGAGGAAAGAGGAAGAGGAGGGTGAACAGAGATCCTGGAATTATGACTTGCTGCTATTCCAACCCAGCCTCCTGGGTTCCCCCAGTCCTCATTTTTCCTCCCAATACCCACCCTTCTCTCTCAAGGGATCTAGTCAGCTTGGTCCCAGTCTCTTCCTTTTGTTCTCACTGCCAAACTGCCTGTCCTGGGATCTAGTTATCTTGGCCCTGCACGCTACATGAGTAGCAAACACTTACTGGGTTTTCAACAGTCCCAGCTTTCACTGCCAGGGTCCCAGTCAGATTCCAGGAATTTACACCCTAGCTTTGCTTGCTAATCCTGGTTTAGAGCTATCCTACTAAAATATTTAATCCTAAATCTTAGTCCTTGACTGTGAGATATGAGGTCTTACAGGAGACCTCAGGGCTCCCAGCCCTTCTCCTCCTGCTAACCCTTCTCACGCCCTGAAGAGGAGTTAGAAAAGAGGTCCTTGTCATTCTCACCTCTTATGGAAAATAGAACAGGAAATAATCATATCCTTTCTTCCCACCCTTCTCCTGTGATTTAGGATTTCTGACAAAGATGGCTGAGATTGGTCACTTAGAGCCAACTATCTCCTCCGCCTTTTGTTTTTCAGCTTCAGAGACAGATCCAGTATAGTCCCAGGGACCTGAGTCTCTAGGATAGGAAGGAAGAGGGAGGAAGCAAAGAGATTGGGGTATATCCCCTGTGCTACACTCCTACCTCTTAATTCCTAGACTTTGATTTCTCTGCCAGCCCAGATGTTCAGTTCTCTTGGCCCTCTCTACCCCTTACTGGGATTTGGTTTTCATTTTCCAGTCCTTTTGCCATACACAGTTGCAGAGATCAGTCAAATCCATACCACCGCTGAGATCTCATTTATTGCCACAGGTGCACAAAATAAATAACCCAAAATCACAAAATGTGTTAAATATGGGCCCATTTATACATATGGGGAAGGGTGTGAGACTATACACAAGGATGAGTTTTGATATCTGAAGTATTCCCAGGTTGAGGAGGAGAGAGGGGAAGTAGCACCATTGGCTCCTTTCTGTGAGTATGTGCAGGGAGAAGTTTCAAGAAGGTTCTTATGGAAAAACGGCTGTGAGCATAGAAAGCAGCCATAGGAGGTTGGGGAACTAGCTTGTCCCTCCCCACCCCGAGATCCCCCAAAAGGGGTACGAAGCTTCCCAGAGGGCCACAGGGCCCAGACCAGAGTCAAGCCTCTTAGGAGGAACCTCAGTGGACAGGCAGGGTAGCCCAGTCCTTAGATCTGTGGGGAAGGCCCTGAGCCCTTCTTTGGAGCTGGGAGAGGCAAGAGTGGGAGTCAAGTATTTGACCAGCAGAGCCTCTGTGTAGGAAACATGGTCACTTTACCATTACTGATGGGGAGGGCTTGTTCCCCATTGCAGGCCTAGAGTGGTTTGAATGGGAGAAGTCAGGAAGTACTGTAGCAGCTGTAGGGAAGAGAAGATTCTGAGAGCCAGAAAGCAGGAATGAGTTTGATTTTGAGCAGGGACGCGGAAACGTGGAGACCAGGTGAGATCTCATTTTTTGGGGGGAAATGTGGGTTGGGATTAATACTCCTGCAATGGGTGTGTGAATGTGTTCGCAGAAATGAGTGGGGAATTCCACGCCAAAAAGAAGCAGCTGCAGGGCCAGTGGCCGGGCCAAACTTCTAGTTGGACTCAGCTTTCCGCTGGTACAATGCGGAGCGGAGCACGAGGGTCGCAGGTGCAGAACAGCGGGAAGATGCGCTCCCCCAGGGGGGCGGACGCCTGGAAGGCATAAAGCAAGTCCAGTGAGCGGCCGTCGTAGAAGGCTACGCGGCCCCGCTCCCAGTCCAGGTCCACGCGAATACGCCGCGGCGGGGGCTCGACTCCGCCCAGCAGGGTGGGCTCGGGTGCCGTGAGGGCCCACAGGCGGCCGCCGCGGCCCTCCACGGCCCACACGGCCCCCGCAGGGCACAGCCTCACGCAGCCCTTGCGTTGCACGGATTCCCCGGCCGCGCCCACTGCATAGTGGCTCTCCTCGTCGTCCTCATCCTCCCCAGAAGAGTCTCTGCAGGAGGCAGCGTCCGCAGTCTCCACCTCCCAGCAGTGGCGGCCGGCCCCGAAGCCCTGCGCGCCCAGCACAGCCGGGAGCTGATCGAAGCGCTTGGGGCCGTCAGGGGGCGCGGGCGTCCCTGGTGGGGCCAGTTGAACGCTGCGGCGGTCGGCGGAGATAAGCAGGCGGCGGTGTGCGGTCCCAGGGTCCAGGGTCAGGTCGGCTGGAGAGCGGGAGGCAGGGAGAGGACCTCATGAGAGAGTTTTCTATATCACAGGCAGGGTAGGGTGGAGAATAGTCAACGGAGATCACGTAAAAGACAGAGTGCTAGTGACCCCACAACAGCTCAAAAGGCGGCTGCAGGACCAAAAAGGAGCAAGGCATGTGAAGAGCAGGCCTGGGCAATATCGGACCTTGTACTGATGCACCACTTCTGTAGAACTGGACCTGGGGAAGCATCATACTGGTCCAGGGCAGGGAGCATAGCAGGAAGATCAAAGGAGAGGTTGTCCGGTTTGTGGGGTTGGGGGAGGAAGAGTGAGGCTGATCTGACTTGGAGGGAGGAGTAAGGACTGATACCTCAATCTGCAGCATCTGGGGTGGGGCATGGGAGCTGGGTCAGCCAAATGGGGAATGTTCATCTTTCTCTTTGAGAAAGCCATACTGATACTGGAACCTCAAGTGATGGGAGGGGCACAGGGAGGAATCCAAGGTATCCTGAGAAACCAGCCCACCCACCCACAGGAATGGGGGTGGGTGGACAGGCCTATTTCTGTAGAGGGTGTGGGGCAGAGGAGGAGAGCAGGTGGTGATAGCCAGAGACCAGAAAGAAAGAACCATTGGTCTTATATGTATGAGGTGCTTTGAAGAAAGATTTCTGGATTAGGGGTGCCGGAAGCAATCTGGACTGGGCAAGATGGTGGATGACCAGGAGGGTGGACCATCTTCTCTAGGCAGTTTAAAGAAGGGTAGAGGCACCCTTCTTCTTGGGAGTGAGTGAGGAAAGAAGGGTCAAGGAGATGCTGGGGTCCCCTTCCAGAGAGGAGTGATGAGAGGTGGTAGAAGCAGAGATTTCTGAGAGGCACTTAACCTTCAGGGATCTGTTGTTTGAATGTATGAAAAAGGAAGAGGGAAAATGGCTGGAATATGAGGAATCGAGGATAGACATTGTTATAGGCTGAACTGTGCCCTCCCCCACTCCACACACACACAAAGATAGGTTGAAGTCCTCCAAACCTCCTTTCAAAGAATATGACCTTACTTTGAAACAGGATCTTTACGGAGGTAATCAAGTTAAAATGAAGGTCATTAGGGTGGGCTGTAATCCAGATTGCTGACTTATAAAAAGAGGAAATTTGGACACAGAGACAAATGCATACAAAAGAAAATGTGCAGACCTATCACCCAAAGAACATGTGAGGCTACCAGAGGCTAGGAGACAGGAATGGAACAGATTCTGTCTCATGGCCCTCAGAAGGAACCAACACTGCTGACACCTTCATTTCAGACTTCTACCTCCTGAACTTTGAGATAGATGTCTGTTGTTTAAGCCATCTACTTTGTGGTGCTTCATTACAGCAGTACTAGGAAACTAATGCAGACATCAAAAAGGACCTGATCACTTTTTAGGGCTAAAAGGAAGAAAATCTAACACAGACTGTCATTCAATTCCCTTCCCTCCCTTCTTCTTTCCTTACCTGTCAGTCTATGAAGCATGTTTTTGACCACTGGATAATCTTCAGGGAGATCATCCTCTGATTTAGATGACTTAGGTGTTGGGACTTCAAATCTAGACAGATGAGGGGAAGGGTCAGGAAATCAGCCCTCTGCTGCTAATGCCCCCACGCATACCCCATTCACATCTCTGGAGGGAGAAGGGATGAGGCTGTACCCCAGAAAACCTGCCTATTAATGGCAACAAAAGTGTGGGCCCAGTGAGAACGTGATGGCTATGGCAGCTCGTGTGAAAAGGAAGGAACAGAAAAGTGGAACTCACCGTCTCCATGTCTTCCTCATATCCTAGGATGGGCAGAAACAAACATGGATGTGAGCTCTGGGCTTCATTCCCTGGGGCATCCCTCCCTATCTCCCCCCTCCTCAGGTGAGCTCTGTCTGAGTTGGCAGTGTCCCTCCTCACCTTTCAGAGTGATCTCACCTCCTTACCCCCTGTGCTCCTTTTCCTCTCATTCTCCTCCTTCATCTTTCATGATCCCTTCTTCCTCTCACCCCATCACTTTTCCCTCATCCTCCTAGCTCCATCTCCACTGTCCTCCCCCTTTCCACTCCCCAAAGGTTCTCAATTCTCTGTTCCCAGGCTTGTCCATGACTGTTTCTTGTCCCCAGAGCCCTTGCCTTCCTCTGCTGCCTCCTCAGTCCCATTCTGTCTCTTTCAGTGGCCCCATCCTTATCCATCGTTCCCAGTGCATCCCAGAAAACCATCTGTCCCTTCTGCGTCCATCACACAGACCGAACACACACCCAGAGCCCTCGGGCTAAGAGTTGGTATATAAAAGCCTTACAATAAAGCTGCTTCCCCTCTTGCAATAAAAGCCCAGTGGCGTTTATTGGGCCCTTTGCTTTGTGTCTCTGGACCCTGGCCAGGGAGGCAGCTAGACTTGAATGTGTCCCAAAGGCCCAGCAGATCCATAGAGCACTATGGGAGCCAGGAGAGGGCGCTGGATGCTCCCCTCCAAACACTGGGATCCCGACCCCTCCACTTCACTGTCTAGTGCTGATGTCTGGAGCAGGCCGATATGGTGGAGAGAGGGAGAGAGAAACAATTTGCCTAATTCTGCCAATTACACCCAGACTAATTAGGTCTATGAAGACTTCAAAGGGCAGAAGCAAAACCCAAGACCAGCTTGGCTGCTGGGGAGAAGCCAGTCAGGAGTCCCAGACGCCCGGGGATCGGGCAAGGTAATGGGTTGGTTGGTGGCCAAGGAGCCCGGGCCCAGGAGAGGCGCGGGGGTAGATGGGTGGTAAGACTGGGATGTGGAGAGGAGCCAGAGGCCCCGGCGGCCGTTCTCCCGCACCTCGCCTCCACCCGTGGCCGCTCCTGCCTGGGGCCTTGGGAGGAGCCGAAATAACAATAACAAACAACACACAGCTTAGCTTGAGCCGGAGTCTGGGACCAACCCCCACGACCCTATGGGGACGTTTGGATTTGCCCCAACCCCTTGCTCCCTTCCTCCATCCTCTTGTCAGTCCCCTTCTCCCTAGTTTTTTCTCCGCCAGCCCAGTCTCCTGCTCCCGCTCCTCTATGCAGGTTCTGCCCTCGCCCACCATCCTCCCAGGCCCCCTACTCACCCTCACCTGGGTCGGCTCCCACTTTCGCCCGCCTCTCCCTCCCCTACGCCAGCTCTCTCCTCCCGGGCGACTGCGGCTGCCCTGCCAAAACTTGTGCAGTTCCCGTGCCCTTCCCGGCGACTCCAGGGCTCTGCGCGTTCTATCCAGTACCCCTTCTCTGCCTCCCCACTCTCTTCTCTCCAGCCCCTCTCACAAGGCTCAGGCATCCGTCCAGCCTCCTCCCCTGTGGACCAAGTGTCAACTCCATCCATCGTCCTTCCGGGCGCCTCTCACCTTGAGGACCCAGGGTCAGCCCTCGCCCCCTCATCCTTTGCTTTTCTCTGCCCACCCCATCCTTTGCCTGAACTTCCACAGGGCCTCCGGCTCCAGACTTGCCATTCTCGGCTTCCCCGGGGAACCCATGAACCTCCGGCTTCCACCAACAACTCCACGACGCGCGCCCAACCTCACCTCTCCGGGCGGGTCCAGGCAGCCCATGGTGGGGATGCGCCCCCCTCGGCGTCTCCCCGCACGGGCCCCAGGCTCAGCCAGCTTCTCTCGCAGCTCACGGCTGATTCGCACCTCCACTGCCAGCCGCACATTAGACCTCAGGCTGCGGCGGGGACACGGCAGGCCGCAGCAGGGGCAGGCGGTGGGGGAAGCCTCGGTGTCGGTCGCCGGCGGGGTCCCCCAGCGGCGGGCCAGACACGCGCGGCAGAAGCTGTGCTCGCACGCCAGAAGCACCGGGTCCTCGAAGGAGCCCCCGCACAGAGGACACGTCGCCAGCTGCTCCAGACGCTCCACCAGCCCCGGGCCCAGCTCGGGCGCATCCATGGAAAGTCGGGATCTGGACGCCGCCCCTTGCGCGACCACCGCGACCGCCTTCGAGCGCGCAGATGGCGGGCCGCCCCTGCTGCTTGCTGTGTAGATGCCCTTCTCTCCGACTCCCTCATTAACTTTTGCAGCTTTCCGCCCCTCTCCTGGGATTGCCTCTGTCTTCAACCAGAGTCTTAGTCTCGGCAAATCTTTCCACGACATCAGGCTTTATAGGGAGGGAGGAGGCTCCCACGGGAGGTAAACACCAGGCCTTGCGTAATGCCTCATCTGGTTCTCCCGCTTCCCGGGTAAGGTTTGGGGGAGCAGGGAGGGGAGAATAGCACACCTGGGTCCCCGAGCCTAGGAGGTGGTCACTAGAGGGCGGTCTGGAGCCGGGTAACCCTGTGTGGGGAGGGTAGCCCCCTGTGAACCCCCGAAGAGCCCCAATTTTACCTTCCCCTCGGCCTGTGGTACGCGCATGGGCCGGGTGCCCAGACTCACTCTTGGCATGTGCGCCCACATTGCCAAGGTGTGATTCATTCCAGGTGGCTGGCACACCTACATCTGGGGGCTGGGGGCCGGAAGTAGAGATCCTGGTTTGTGTGGCTTTGGCAAGCCTCTGAGTGTTGATGTGTGGTTTTCATTCCCGGTGCCTCTCGCCTTTCCATCTTCCTTCCTTACCTATTAAGGGCTTAAGGGCACTCTGAAGTTCTGAAGTAAGGGGTGGGGAACAGGCACCCACACTCCGGCCTCAGGGAGTCGGGGCAGAGCTCTCGCAACTCTACCTCTGACCAGCTCCCAGGGCCTCTCCTTAATTTCTTCGTGAGTCTCTCTTTCTGGTTCTTTCTCTCTGTTTTTCCCTGTGTATGTTTTTATTTCCAGTTCTCTCTTTCCTTCCTTCTTTGGAATGTACCCGGTATTATCTATTTCAACTCTGGTAGTTCACAGAGGCCCAGAGAGTTGGAATAGCTAAGGTCACATAGCAAGGGAATGACCAGAAGTGGAGCCCTACCCTGGTCTTCTGACTTGTGTTCTTGCTGTGACTCAACCCTGCCTTTTTCAGTTACAGATCCCTGGGACCCCTCCTGCTTCCTGATATTTTTCTGGTGTTCCTTTGTGCCTTCATTCCTCACCTTCATCTCTCTTTCTCCTTACCTGCTCCTCTCCCAACCTCTCTTCTTCCTCCCTGCTCCCTCCTCTTCCTAGCTTCTCTACCCTTCCAATGCCAGGCCTAGCTGACTGGATACTCATGGGGGTGTGCACGTAAGTAAACATCCGACTGTCTACAACTATGATCACTCACACTGTTATATAACATGTGTCTGCATCCATCAATGTCCAGATGCCCAAATTGCAGACAGAAGCATTCACGTAATACAAACATCACAGCTAAATATAATGTGTATGAATAGCCTCATACACATTGAATATCACTGGGATAAATGTTCAGTATTATTTAGGAACAGATGGACATGCTCAAAGAAAACAGGCAAAGAGACAGATACTCTATCATTAGTTTTATTATTAAAAGAACAAGAGTATAACAGCATGAAGTCTTTATGGAGCAGCAGGACTTTATTAGGCACCCCCTCCAGGCACCCTTCTTCCCCCTCCCCCATACTTATCAGGGAGACACTCAAATATGACACCCTGATAAACCTACACAAACAAACACATGTACATTCATCTTGGAACAACCCTCCCAGCTCAGTGCTCATAAAACACACAGAAATCCAAGCATAAGACTACAGTTGTGACTGCAATCTATTTTGTAAAAGATGCACTTCTATGCTATGATAGGTAGCATAGAGAGATGATCGCCTGACATTGCTGGCTTTGGAAACTGAGGCAGGAAGTCACAAGCTAAGGAAGTGAGTGACCTCTGGAAGCTGCAAAAGACGAGGGAATGGATTCTCTAGCAGACCGTTCAGAAGGAACCAAGCATTGCGGACACCTTGATTTTTGCCTGGTAAGATTCATTTCAGACTCTAAACTAGAGAATGATAAAGTAACAAATGTGTATTGTTTCAAGCCCCTAAGTTTGTGGTAATTTTTTACAGTATCAATAGGAAACTAATACACAAGATTGCCTTTTCTCCTCCTCCAGTCTCTGCTCTCTGAGTCTATTTGCACTTCTGTGTTGTTGCACCTTCCAATTTGTCATATTTTCTGGATGTCTCTGCCTCTCGACCTTAGTCTCCTGTTATCTCTTTTCCTTCATTGTCCTGGTTTATTCCCAACTCCAAGGCCTCTCAGGATCTTTTTGGATCTGGGCTTGAAGTACTAGAGGAATATCTCTGAGACTCCTCAAGAACCTCAATTGTCATCAATCCAAGTGCCTAGCCATGGCCCTCATGGGCTTGTCAGTGGTTAACAGCTTCAGTTGCACATTAGAATTATCTGGGAAACTTTAAAACTCCTGATGCCCAAGTGACACCTCAGACCAATTAAACAGACACTCTAGAGATGTGTCCCAGGTATCAGTACTTTTAAAAGCTTTCCAGATGGTTCCAGTGTTTAGCTAACAGGGGAACCATGGTCTTGAACGGTGGATGTTCATGTGAACCTGTCACTCTATTTTGCTCCTTGTGCCCTGGCTGCAGTGCTTTCTATTTGTTGTTCCCTGAGCGTGCCACTGCTGCTGCAGCTGTACTGCCTTTGCACTCGCTCTTCCCTCTACTTGGGCCCCTGCTCCTCCAGAGCCTCACATGGCTTTCTCCATTTTCTCACTCATGTCTCAACCCAAACGTAACATTCAGAGAGGACTTCTTTTACCATCTGTATCTCAAGTGGTCTATCTCAAAGACATCCACTATATATTTACCCATATTTATTATCTCCATGGTATTTATTACTGTCTGCAATGATCTATTTATGAACTTTTGATCTGTCTCTGTCCAATAGAAGGTAAGTGAACAGGGACCTAACCTTTATGTTCACTGCTGCTTTCCCTGCACCTAGAATAGCACCTAGCACACAGTGAGTCTTAGGCCCAGCTGTTGAATTGCTCATTTACAATCTGAGAGGGTCATTTGATTGACTCTGCTTAGACCTTCTTATCCTTCTCAACCAATAGTCATGCCTCACTGGCAGATTCCAGGCATAGTGCTGGGAAACACTCATGTGATATAAAACATATGGTGCTCAGTCTGGCTAGGAAGCTCATGACTAGTTGCCATTTACCTTCCATAACCAGATAGTGAGGATTCCTGCTAACAAAGCATCAGCTCAGCCTTTACACCCTGGTTACAATGAGTTCATACCTAATGGTTCCAGGACACCAGTAAGGGAAAAGGCATTTGGAGACAGACTCTGCCTGGAAACATCTCACTTCTCAAGACCTTCTCCCTCCCTTTCCAGAATCCCTAACCACTCTACACTTGATCCTCTAATCACCCCCGAGTTCATTCTATTTCCAGAGAGCCGGAAGGGTGGATGTGATTTTATGTGTGTCGGCTTTGCTTGGCTTGTTCCAGTTGACCATGACAGGATCCTGTCTCTCTGCTAGGATCCACCTCTTCCTTCCTTAACATAGGTGCCTCCCAAATAACTGTTCCCACCCCTTTCCACCTCTTTCCAGGACTCCTACTTGTGGTGTTGTGGAGTGTGACAGCTCGATACCCATGCACGGCACTAGGGAATGTTAGAGGTGGGACAGGCCTTGACCCATCCCTTCTTTTCCTTCTCTTCATTTTTTTCCTTCTATCCTTTTATTTATCCTTCAGTTTCTCTCCTCCAAATTAGCAACATCCTCATGCTTTTAAAAGCCCCACAAGTCTTTAGAAGCTTTCAAGAGGGAGAGATAAGTATGAGGAGGAGTTTGGGAGACTGATCACAGGACAGTCATGGTTCCTGCCCTTAGGAAGTGTGATAAGCCAGGTAAAGTGTATCCACCATCAACAAAATTTAGCATTATTGAATTGGGGTGTGTAATAAGGCAGATGAAGTGTATCCATCATCAACCTAAATCTGTCATTACCAAATTTAAAGGGGCAGTGAGGGGGGAAGAGTGAGTGAGGATTCTGTTGACAGCTTGAAGGACAATTGGGAATCATTTTAGGAAGTCTTCCAGGAGGAGGTGACCTGTGAAAGAAAGGAAAGTTGTGTTGAGTGAAGAGAAGTGAAAAGGCCTGAACAAAGAATGTGAAGCATCTCTGGGGAGAAAACTGGATTGGGAAAAGAAGGCCTAGGAGGTAAGAAATCCAAATGAAGGAGACCATATTTCTTTCTCAATTCCCACTCACTGTGCCCTTCCCCAAGATTTTCTTCAATCTTGATTGTTTCTATAATGACTCATTTTTTTAAGGACTTGGATGTTTACACTATGCTTTAACATAACTGGAAATTCTATTAGACCAGAGCAGTTTTCCTATGCAACTACTCCAAGGACTCTGAGTAAAACTTGCCTTGATGTGGGAGGCAGTTTTAGGAGGAGTGGCTTGAGGCAGGGATAGAGGAAGAAGATCCAGCCAGATTAATCCAATCAATCTTGATACTCAAATACATGACCATGTTATAGAAATATCACCTTCATAGTCCATTCTCTCATTTAACCCTAGAACAGCTGTAAGGCCAAGTCCAGCCATGTTACAGTGAGGCCTCTGGGATTCTGGCATGGTAAGGGATTTGACTAGGCTCAAACAGCCGGCAAGAGGCAGAGCTAGGACTGAAATTCAAACCTGCTGGCTCCAAAGTCTGTATTGTTTTCCTTAAATATTAATTTCTTTATTTTGAGACGTTACTTTCTCTTTTCTGTCCCTCCTGGAAGCCTCCTTCCTTTCTCTGCCTTTAAATTTCTGCTTAGGGCTAACGGTTTCTCTGAAATGTTGCCCATCATTCAGATTCATCCTAGGTGCTCACTTATTCTCTTTCCTTCTAACAACACACTTGTCTATGTCACTAATATTTCTATCCATCATTTAAATTCTCCCTTAAACGTTCACTATTTGTCTTCTCAATTTTTTCAAGGCCTTCTTGTTCACCAAGCCCTTAGCACCTTTCAGTTTGTTCATTTGTTTGTTTGTTTGAGACAGAGTCTCGCTCTGTCGCCAGGCTGCAGTGCAGTGGCATGATCTCAGCTCACTGCAGCCTCTGCCTCCCAGGTTCAAGCGATTCTCCTGCCTCAGCCTCCCAAGTAGCTGGGATTACAGGCACGTGCCATCACACCCAGCTAATTTTTGTATTTTTAGTAGAGATGGGGTTTTGTCATGTTTGCCAGGCTGGTCTCAGACTCCTGACCTCAGGTGATCTGCCTGCCTCAGCCTCCCAAAATGCTGGGATTTCAGGTGTGAGCCACTGCATCTGGCCAGCAGTCTCCTTTTAAGAGCTGTGCATTCACTTGTCCATTCATTTAACCATTCAACAACTATTTACTAAGCACCTACTATGTACCATGCATTGTTCTAGGAGTTAGGAACAGTGGAGAACAAGCCAGTCATAGTCCCTTGTCCTCTGGTAATTTAGATTCCACTGAAAAAGGCCAACAATAAGCAAGTAAATAAATAAATTAACAAGATAATTATAGACTGTGATCAGTGCTTTGAAGAATACAAAGTTGGTAATATAAGAGGAATTAACTGGAGGAGGTGTGCACTACTTTTAATAGGATGTTAGAAAAAGCTCCTCTGAGAAGGTGATGAGAGGGAGCCGCAGTGAGGAGAGTTGGGGGAGAGCAACAACAGCAGATGCAAAGGCCCTGAAGTGCGAAAGATCTTGAATGTACTAAGTGTAATACAATGGTTTGATGTGAGATTGGAGAGGTACTAAGAGCCAAGCTGTGTAGGACCTTAGGGACCAGGATAAGGAGTTGATCTTTGTTCTGAGAGCAATGAAATGACACTGAGGAGCTGTAAGTGTGATATTTACATGGTCTAATCGATTGATTGATTGACTGATTGATTGATTGTAGAGGTGGATTCTGGCTGCGTTGCCCAGGCTGGTCTCAAGCTCTTGGCTTCAATCAATCCCCCACCTTGGCCTCAGCTCCCAAACAGCTGAGATAATAGGCATAAGCTACCACACTCAGCATGATTTACGTATTTTGAAGCTCATTTTGTCCTAGTAGTCTTTTCTCTCAGTTTTCTTTTCTAATTCCCATCCCCCTTCACATTATTTACATTCAAGATGATAAACTCATTTCCATGTCCACTTCCCCATCAGGGAGAATAGGTCTTCCAAACAAGTTATTTATTATCCCGTATAAGGATCGCTAGTAAGTGCACCAAATGCAGCTAATTTTTTTCTGGCTCCCACCTCTATTAAATACATCAAAGAATCATAGATTTGTAGAATGTTAGAGTTGAAGGGAACATTAACAATGTGTCGTCTAGCCCTTACAATATGAATAAGAAAATTGATGCCCAGAGAGATGACCTAGCTGATGCGTAAGTAGGGAAAACTTTCTGATCCTCATCCCTCAAGAATGCAGGAGCACGTTCCTTCCTGTCTTTTAGGCACCTATTTCAATTAAGAAAAAAATATTGGCTGGGCGCAGTGGCTCACGCCTGTAATCCCAGCACTCTGGGAGGCTGAGGCAGGCAGATCACGAGGTCAAGAGATCGAGCCCATCCTGGCCAACGTGGTGAAATCCCATCTCTTCTAAAAATACAAAAGTTAGCTGGGCATGGTGGCACATGCCTGTAGTCTCAGCTACTCAGGAGGCTGAGGCAGGAGAATTGCTTGAACCCAGGAAGTAGAGGTTGCAGTGAGCCAAGATCGTACCACTGCACTCCTACCTGGCGACAGAGCAAGACTCCATCTCATTTAAAAAAAAAAAAAAAAAAAAAGTCAGGATGTCCTAACTGGATTCTTGGCTTCAAGGTCAATCACCATAGGTCGGTAGTGCTGCAGCTACTGCTAGCATAGCGTCCACTGGCCCAGCTGCCCTACAGCCATGGACATTTCATGTTTATTGGGGCTCATCCATGCTCTTCTATAGGAAAATAGGCTCTACCTCATTTCTGCATTTCAAATCTCATACAAATACATTTAGTTGGAAGGACTTAATTCATGTCCAGAATCCTAGCTCCAAAGACTCTGAGAAATAGTTTTTTACTTTTCAATCTCTTCAATAGAAAGGAAGTGAGGTCAATCCACACATGTAGGGTTGGCAGATAAAATGCAGAACATCCAGTTAAATTTGAATTTCAGATAAACAATGATTTTTTAGTATAAATATCTCCCAAATACTGTATGGGGCATACTTACACAAAATAATTGTTTATTATTTATCTGAAATTCAGATTTAAATGGACATCCTGTACTTTTATTTGATAAATCTGACATTTTAACAAATATCGAGCACAGAGACTGAGAGCAGAAGTCCTTAATTTAGGTGGGGGACATTGAGGAAGGCCCATCTTCCGAGGTGATATTTAGGGGGAGACCTGAGAGATGAATAAGAGATCGTCATGCACAGAGAGGAGAGAAGGGCATTCCAGGAACTGGTAACAGCTTTGCAACAACCTAGAGGCAAGAACAATTTGGGCTAATTTAAGCAAAGTTGACACATGATGAGTTGGGACTAAAGATGGCACAAGATAATAATGAAGACTTAGGCAGAGACTAGAGCAAGCGAGATCTTAAGTTTTAGTAGTGGAATAAACAGGAACGGAATGAGGGAGACCCAGGGTCACTACCTGCTAATGGCATTCCCAGAGTTGTATATGGCAGTCATCCCAAAGAGAGAAAACTATGCCAGTAATTTAGGTGAGAAAGGATGATGGCTTGAGATAGTGGGATCCAGTGGAGCTGAAAATGAGCAGGCCAATTTGAACTGTATTTTGTAGACAGAATTGACAAAAACATTGAAGTGGCCTTTGGGCAATGAGGGAGGGGAAAATCAAGGATGAATTTCTAATTTCTGGAATGGTTGACTGTGTAATTGCAAAGCTGTTACAGATCTTAATGAGCTTTGGATATTGAGATGGGATCACAAGAGAGGGGGTAAGGACAAAGTGATGCGATATTTTGTTTCAGTTGGACAACAGTCCACAATAACTGCTTCTCCTCTCTGCAGAATATTCCCTAACATGCACTGAGACCTGTTTGCTCTGTCCTTCTCTCCTTCCTCCCTGCCTTCCCCTTCATTATTTTCTCCTTTTTATTCTCTGTCCTTTCTTTCTGCTCTATAGTTATCCTATTTCCTCGACAGATTCAAAGTCTCAGCCAGTGAGATAGATGGAGTGTAGGCAGCTAGAAATGGAAAGGATTCCTGTGCTTCTGTGATTCACAGTCTCCCAGTGGGCCTTTAAACCATTTAACCTCTGTTGTCCAGACCCCAGGAAGAGGTGAGGCTGGAAGAGGTAAAAGAACTTGGACTGGAGCAGCAGGGGAGGCCCTGGAGGAAGGAGCAGGCATCATCCCCCAGCAAATGGGCAATCCATTAGTCCAAACTCCTCATTTTAAAATTGAAAAAACTAAAGTCTTTGCCAATTTTGACTAAACCAGATAAGAAATTATACAGTATGAAGGAATATTGACACCACTTAGAAATAGTAGGGTGTCAAGATGTGACTTGACTCTTGTTAGTTTGGTGACTACAAAGTGAAAACAATTATACTTATATCAAAAAAATTGTTTTAGGGATGATAAAAGTAATTTATATTTATTCATCCAAAAATACTTATTAAGGACCTACTATGTGCCAGATACAGTGTTGAAAGATGGGGACTCAGTGGAGATCAACACAAACAGGAACCTGCCCTCATGGGAATTAAACTCTAGTGGGGAAAACAGCTCATTAACAAATAAATAAGTGGAATCTATGGTAGGTACCATGAAGCAACATAAAGCTGAGAAGAAAGATACAAATACTAGCATAGTTTTCTCTCTTTGGGATGACTGCCTTATACAACTCCGGGGAATGCCGTTAGCAAGTAGTGGCCCTGGATCTTCCCCCATTGCACTCTTGCCTATTCCACTACTAAAACTTAAGTTTTTGCTTGCTCTAGTCTCTAAGTCTTCATTATGATCTTGCGCTATCTTTACTCCCAACTCATCATGTGTCAACTTGGCTTAAATTAGCCCAAATTGTTCTTGCCTCTAGGTTGATGCAAAGCAAAGCTGTTAGTGTGCCTGGAATGCCTTTCTCTCCTCTCTGAGCATGAAGATCTCTTATTCATCTCTCAGGTCCCTCCTTAAATACCACCTAGGGAGATGGGCCTTCCTCAACGCTGGATGGAGTGCTGGATGGAGTAGACAGAGTTACAATCTCAATAGATTCTATTTGAGCAAAGATTTGAAGGTGGTAAGAGAAGTCGTCAAGTGCTTATCTGAAGGAAGGATCATCCAGATGAAAGGAAAGGCAGAGGCAAAGGCTGTGGTGCTGAAACTGCTCATGTGTTTGAGATTCAACATGAGGCCATGTGGCTGGGCCGGAGGGAGCAGCAGGTGTGGAGTAGGAAGTCAGATAGGCGACTGACCGACTGTGCAGGGCCTTGTCATTGTCAGGACTTTCTTCGGTACTGGGTGAGGTGAGCCTGGCAGGGATTGGAGGTGGTGGGGAGGGACTGCTTTCTGGATGTGAGTTTCTGCATTGGTTGTGGAGTGTGAGAGCAAAGGAGGACGCAGGAAGCTCTAACGAGTTTGGCCCCAGCATGGGGAGGATGGAGCTGCCAGTGATTGCAGTGGGAAGAACTGTGAGGAGCTGGCCTGGGCAGGAGGACCAGGGTGGCATGTTGGACATGTGAAGCCAGGAGGCCTGTGGGCCATCCAACAGCGCTGTGAACTATGCAGCCCAATGTAAGCATATCTGAAATTAGGAGTGGTGGAGAAATAAAAAGAACAAGGATAGTTCATATTAACACAGTAATAATTTTGTAATTTTATAATTTTCAAAACATTAAAGATTTTACTACTTAACTACTCCAGGAGCTTGTGTCACATTCCAGTCACAGGGAGAAAACTGGGGGCCATGCAGGGTAAAGGTCAAAGCCTGCATGCTGGGACTCAAGTGCTTCTTCCCCAGCAGTGTTAGAGCACCGACTCCCAGGAACACAGAGATTTGAAGAGAGTGTCTGGGTCGTGGACTGTGAGTCAGAGAAACCAAGCCAGGGGCATGCAAGGCAGCACAAGGCAGAGCAGGGGAACCCAGCAAGGGAGGCGGCAACACAGAGTGACCTAGAAAAGCCTGATGAACTGAGAGCCAGCCCACAGCAGTCCCCATGTGCCTCTGCGTCTTGGTCCACATGACAGACTCTCCCTCCCTTCCTTCCTTCCTCTCCTCTGGTGACCAGTAGCCAAAACATCACCGGCACGCTGCTGGCATCCAGCCTGCCAATTAGTTCAGGGGCCACTCCCTCTGACTGCCTCCTGAGCCTCAGATGTTACCTCCCCCGTCTCCCAAACACACCTCTCCAGCTCTGTCCTGCCTGCCCTGAATCTCTGGAAGGAAAACTGGCCCCGGGACCTGCCTCGGACTCTCTGGCTCCCCTCATCCAGCCCCTCCCTCCGCAGAGGACGGTATCTTCGCACACTTTTATCTGCCATTTCTGGGCACCTTTGCGAGCGTCCTTGAAACTAGCGCTTGGTAGAGTTATCCACGCCCATG
Source organism: Macaca mulatta (assembly GCF_049350105.2). Taxonomy (NCBI): domain Eukaryota; kingdom Metazoa; phylum Chordata; class Mammalia; order Primates; family Cercopithecidae; genus Macaca; species Macaca mulatta. Next base: position 152,961,486 of record NC_133409.1, on the reverse strand, counting down.
TGAGGCTCCCCTGTCCCCTGGGTGGCATATGTGGCAGGAGAAGCAGGGAGGAGCTTCAAGGAAGCAGAGGAAGGGAACCTATAATAGCTCTTGGGATGGCTTCCAGGAAGCCATGAAGATAGAGCCATGCTGAAAGGAGAAAGGCAAAGGCTACAGAGAAGTGAACACTGAAGAGAAATTAGGCAAGAATAAGGCCTACAAAGTTAGAGGAAGGGAATGGGAGGGCAAAACAACAGCACCAGAAAGGAATGAGGAGGCCAGGCATGGTGGCTCATGCCTGTAATCACAGCACTTTGGGAGGCTAAGGCGGGCGAATCACCTGAGGTCAAGAGTTCGAGACCGGCCTGACCAACATGGAGAAACCCCGTCTCTACTAAAAATACAAAATTAGCCGGGCATGGTGGTGCATGTCTGTAATTCCAGCTACTCGGTGAGGCTGAGGCAGGAGAATTGCTTGAACCCGGGAGGCGGAGGTTGTGGTGAGCCAGCACGCCATTGCACTCCAGCCTGGGCAACAAGAGCAAAACTCCATCTCAAAAAAAAGAAAAAGAAAAAGAAAGGAATGAGGATCAGGAGTCGGGGGGAGAGACATGATCTTACAGAAGGGGCTGGACCTGGGGAGAAGATTTTGTCAGAACTATGGAAAGTTTGATATGAGATTGAAGGAGGAATGATAGTAATACTTTTTACGTTTTTGGAACATCTTCATATATTTTATTTCATCATTCATTCATCATAGATATCATTACCCCCATTTTACAGATCAAGAAACTGAGGCTCAGAGAGGTGATGTGAGTTGCCCGAGATCACACAGCTAGTAAGAATGTACATTCTCCTCTATACCACAGAGCACCTGCTTCTGTATGTGGCATATTAAATAGAAAAATGAGATTAGACATTTAGAAGTTGAGAATTCTCATCCAACTAACACTTATGGGGCACTTTTTTTGTGCCAGGCAATATGCTAGGCACTGAAGATACTAAGACACCCTGTTTTCAAAAGACTGACCTTCTGGTTAAGGAGTGATATGAATGGTGCAAACCAGATAGGGGGTGGGGCTGCCCATAGGCTGAGGGCTCCTCTGGGAGAGTACAGCTTAGAGAAGTTTTCACAGGGGATGTCTGGGAAGAAGGGAACTACTTCCCCAGTGGATGGTGGAAGGGGATAGCAGAGGGCATTTCAGGGAAAAGCAAGCAAGCAGTGTGTGGGAGAGCTCCAAGGAGTTGAGATCCACAAAAGAGGGATGTGTAGGGAGCTGGGTGGAAAAGCTACAGAAATAATGGGAAGAACAGTGATATTAATTAAATTCATTATCTGTTTAAAACCATTGCATAGGGCAAGGCATAGTGGCTCATGCCTATAATCCCGGCACTTTGGGAGGCTGAGGCAGGAGGATCACTTAGCCCATGAGTGAGAGACCAGCCTGGGCAACATAGCAAGACTTGTCTCAATGAAAAAAATACTAAGTATTTTTAAAAGGCACAATACATAGCTGTAATAAGAGTTGAGGAGGAATCTTACAACTGTAGTGTTACAGGAGACAAAGGGTGTTTCTCCATTATGTTGCGGTGATGGGAACTTAAATCTTAAATGAGATAAGGATATATTTGAGTCTTCCTATATGCCAGATGGCATGCAAAATGGTTTTATATACATTATGTAATTGAATTCATGTAACAGTTAAAAATAGTGAAGATGACCTATTTGGGTTGACATGAGAAGATCTATAAGATAATGGTTAAAAGAAAAAGTGCAGAACATTATGTGCTATAAATTGTGATCCATAGTAAAGAAACACATACAGGGGAAGGGTTTTGGTTAGAGGGAGTACAGAGCCAGGGCAGCCAAGAGAAGGAGGCGTGTCTGAGCCTGGCACAGGCTGCGTGCCTGGGGTTGCTGCTGAGAGGGATATGAAGCTTGTCATACTGAGGGCATAACTCAATCCTATACATTAGGCAAGTCTCAGAGAGTTTTCAAGTGGAAGTGAAACACACTCTGATGACACAGGTTGTAGAGATTGTTCTGTCTGCAGGTGAAGAATAGATTGGAGACAGGAGGAGAGCAGTCAGGTAGGAGAGACCTGAGGGGGTGGACAAGGCTGGCCCCTGGAAATGGAGTCAAGGGAGAGGAAGCAAGGGTGAGAAATTGGGCTGAGGAAGTGAGTGGGTGACAGATGTTCACATGGCTGGTTGGGGGGGAGAAAAGGAACACAGAATACAATTAGATTATTTTCAGGATTTTAATCGCAGTTATACATGCAAATAAAAAGTCAAACAAGTAGATGAGTTAATTTTTTTAAACGGCAGCCCTCACCCCCACCTCCACTACTTTCAACTCTTTTAGCTGTTTTGGCATTCACCTTCACATCTGTAAATACGAGGATTATATTATTACTATTTACTCTTCTAATTTTAGGCGTTATCTATTATTGATTTTCTGTTATGAAAGATATAACTTTTTCTTATTACCACAACCTCACTTGGTCCCACAAACACACATCCTCACTATTTCCACTGTCCCTGGTTTATAGCTATTTCAAAAATACATACATACATACACACACACACACAAACACACACACACACACACACACATTTCTATGTGTATAAAACACAGATGTGTAAATACACAGAAACATGTCCTGAAGGATCAAATCAAAGTAGGATTCAGGAAGATCATAGCTAAAGAAGACTTTCGGCTGGCACGGTGGCTTATGCCTGTAATCCCAGCATTTTGGGAGGCCAAGGTGGGCGGATCACCTGAGGTCAAGAGTTCAAGACCAGCCAGACCAACATGGCGGAACTCCGTCCCTACTAAAAGTACAAAAAATTGGCCGGATGTGATGGTGGGCACCTGTAATCCCAGCTAGTTAAGAAGCTGAGGCAGGAGAAGCCCTTGAACCCAGGAGGCTGAGGTTGCAGTGAGCTGAGATGTGCCACTGCACTCCAGCCTGGGTAACAGAGCAAGACTTCATCTAAAAAAAAATGTTTTTTCTTTTTTTTAAAAAAAGAAGATTTGAACCAAAAGGAAGAGAAGCACAAGACAAGAGGCCATGAAAAAGCAAGCCACGCATTGTGTGAGTATGTGTGTGGAGGGCAGGGATGAGGAACATTTCAGAACAGAATCAATTCAGCTTTGTGCAGAAAGGAATAATGAAGGCAAGAGGCAGCAACTTCAGGGCTGTCTGATTTGAAGGAAATCTTAAAGGCTTTATCAGGAAAGGGGAATCACTAACAGTCAGACAGAAGCACCAGACTGAATGAAAAAAGATCGCAGCCCCATATCCTTAGAGGGTGTCCTCAGAGACCTCAGGTGCCCAAGCATCTGCCATGCTGTTGATTTATTCTGCAGTGAGTCACTGGATCCCTGAAACTAGGGGCAAGGGTGAGATCATCACCCCAGAAGGCAGGGAGCAGAGACAACAAGGCCCTTGGGGTCCAGGGAGCTGAACCCGTCTGGTCAGAGGCCACTGTCACAAAACCAACAAAGAATTCATATCTAATAGGTTTTCCTCAGGGCTCAAATGAGTAGGTTTGGGAGTCACCGGGAGGCTGTGATACCAGGCAGGATGACAAACAAAAACAGCCAGCCAAGAAAACAAGCTTCAGAGTGTTTACCCTGGCAGAACAAGGGATGTCTAGGTAGAAGCCTGAGAGAGGTCCCAACCAAGGCCACTGGCTCCTCCCTCCCCACAACTCAGAGCCACCAGGGACCTGGGCCATCTGTCCCCTTTCATGACCATGGAGGCTGAAAGTGTCAGCACTGTGACCTGGAATTATATGCCTGGACTGGGAGGTGGACACCTTGGAAATAAACTCCAGACCCTCTATTTGAAAAGTTTTGTGGCTGGGAGTGGTGGCTGAAGCCTGTAATCCTAGCACTTTGGGAGGCCGAGGCAGGCGGATCACGAGGTCAGAAGATCGAGACCATCCTGGCTACGGTGAAACCCCGTCTCTACTAAAAATACAAAAAATTGGCCGGGCGTGGTGGCGGGCGCCTGTAGTCCCAGCTACTCTGGAGGCTGAAGCAGGAGAATGGCGTGAACCTGGGAGGCGGAGCTTGCAGTAAGTTGAGATTGTGCTACTGCACTCCAGCCTGGGCGACAGAGGGAAACTCTGTCTCAAAAAAAAAAAAAAAAAAGCTTTTTGCATTGAGCAGGATTCTGCACACGTATATACACATGCCCCAACTCCACTAATTCATCTTTTTCCCAATTCCCCACCTAAACCCTGAGAGAGAAAAAAAAAAAAAGAGCAGCCTCTGACATTCAGAAGTTGGCCTAACAGCGCTAAACCATGTTATTCACCTATTAGGCATATACTATATTACAGAATACCAATCTCAGACAAGTTTACTCTTAGACCTTGATAAAGTGAGACAATGTAAGGTTGCTTCATAAGTTTTTCTGAGCACAGACCCAAAAAAAGGTCACTGTGCCACCCACAAAATACCAAACACCCCTTCTCTTGGCTAACAGAAATGTTTGCTACTTCTTTACCAATTATAGTTTTCCCCTCTTTTTAGTCTTCCCTCCCTATAGAAAATATTTATTTGGATATTCATTCACAGAATGCTCTGCTTTCTAGCAGCATTAATCTAGAGCAAACCCCCACTTCCTTAGACTTTTCACCAAATCACCTAACCAAAACCCAAATCCTATCACAGCTTTTTTCCTAACACTCTTATTGAGATGTCCCTCACTCCCCATGGGGTACATTCTTCCTTGCTACAAGGAGTAATAAACTCAGCGTGTTTAATGACCGTTATGTTCCTGGGGGGTCTTTGGCTGGAAAATACGGATAACACTCAGTGTTCTTTGCTTCCTTCTTAACCCTCTGGGATCTGCATTGAAGACCTGGCCCCATGTTGTGTGGGAGAAGCCAGTACAAAGGCAGGAGGTGCTCTTAGAAAGGACAAAGCCAGTAACGCATTCACTCAACAAATATTTATGGAGCACCCACACATGTCACAGACTGTTCTAGGTGCCATGGACAATAGACAAATAAAACAGGATCCCTGAATTTTCAGGAAGCTCTCAATCGGAGTAGAGGTGAGAAACACACATAAACAGATCATCTTGATTTGTGGAGATTAGTGCAGTGATCAAGCTATGCCCTGGGGACTGCTATGTGCTCATAGTGGTGGTGCCTAAACTAGTGTCGGAGACAATGGGGGGATCAAGAAAGGCTTTCAGGGAAGGAGGCATTTGAGGCCCTGGAAGGCTGAAGACAAGGTAAGAAAAACGAACAATGAAAGCGGATCAGGGAGATGTAAACAGTGTGGTGAGTGGGGAATTTTAGGCAATTTGAGCTTTTTAGAGTGAAAAATGGGAAGCAGGTCGGGGCAGGGGTTAGGCTGAAGGCATGCCAATGTGGAGTTCAAGCTTTATCCTTTAGAGAAGGGGGGCATTACTGAAAGTCCAACAAGTTCTAACATGACCAGATTATATTTTTAGAAATCATTTGAATATCTGCAGCTTACTTTAAAATACAAAAAATTATAAGATGAATAGAAGGATGAAGGAATGGATCAATGGAAACATATTTGATAAAGCAAATATAGTAAAATGCTAATGATAAAATCTAGGTGGTGGTATTTGGATGGTCACTGTAAAATTCATTGAACTCTTCTGTCAGAAGATTTTCAAAATAAAATTTTAGAAAAACATAGACTTTGGCCTGGGTAATGGAAGATGGATTGGGCAGAATAAGTCTGGAGGCAGGGAGATGAGAAAGGCAACTGTCATAATCCAGGTGAGGGCTGATCTAGACAGTGCTAGGAGGAAGGTGGGTGGAGTCCTGTGGTAGGCGCTAACATCAAGGAGGTTGGGGCCTCAAGGACTGTGAGAATGAGGAAGAGAAAGAGTTGAGGATAACACCTAGGTTGGGTGACTGGGTGGGGGTTGGTAGCAACAATGACTCGAAAACAGGCAGCAGGAACAGGTCTGGGAAGGGGGACAAGATGACTTCATGACCCCAAAGTTTCTGTGGGAATATGCTTTGGGAGCTCGCAGACTCCTGCCTCCACAAGGGGGCCACTCTGGTGGGGAAAAGGCTCAGTTCTGTGGGTCTCCACCTCTTGACACTTGCCCCAGTTTTCACTGGATTTCCCTAGGAGTGGAGTGGCTCTTACTCTCCCTCCCTAGGGAGCAACTCTTCCACCCTCCTAATGACTTCTCCACTCCTACCATGCTTTTTCCTCTTTTAGCTTTTGAAAACCATTTTTCTCTTTTCTTCAGTTTTCCAAGTCAGATACTCAAATTTGACCCTCCCTGGAGAATATATCCACTATCTATTTTCCCTTCTCCTCATCTTAGCCTCCCACAAGTGTTGCCCTTGGCTCTCTTTTCCAATAGCATTGTTTCTTTTTTATGTCCTCACTTTCCTGTGGGTGACAGATTATGGAGTTGTAGGTTGAATTGTGTCTGCCAAAGACATATTGAAGTCCTAGCCCCAGGTACCTATGTATGTGACTTGATTCAAAAATAGGGTCTTGGCCAGATGAGGTGGCTCACCCCTGTAATCCCAGCACTTTGGGAGACCAAGGTGGGCAGATCGCTTGAGCTCAAGAGTTTGAGACCAGCCTGACCAACATGGCAAAACCCCGTCTCTACAAAAAAATACAAAAATTAGCCAGGCATGGTGCTGTGTGCCTGTAGTCCCAGTTACTTGGGAGGCTGATGCAGGAAGATCACTTGAGCCAGTGAGGCGGAGGTTGCAGTAAGCCAAGATCATGCCACTGCATTCCAGCCTGGGTGATAGAGCCAGACCTTGTCTCAAAAAAAAAAAAAAAAAAAAAAAAAAAAAAGGCGGGGGGGAGGGGTCTATTCATCAAGTTTAAATGAGATCATATTGGATTATGGTGGGCCATTATAAGAAGAGGGAAATTTTGACACAGACACATGGGAGACGGCCATGTGAAAATGCGGTCAGAGATTGGAGTGAGGCATCTACAAGCCAAAGAATGCCACAGATTGCCAGCAAACACCAGGAACTAGAAGAGGCAATGAAGCATTCTTTCCTAGACTCTTTGGAGAGAGCATGGCTCTGCTGACACCTTGATTTCAGAATTTTTGCTTCCAGAACTGTAAGAGAATGTGTCCATTGTTTCAAGCCACGCAGTCTATGGTGATGTGTTATGGAAGCCCTAGGAAACTAATATAGCAGATAAGTGTGTGTGTGTGTGTGTGGGTCCGTCTGTCTTGCAGGGAAATACCATGGAAAGTTATTATTTGTTATAACCATTTTATCATCTATTTTATGAAATTTTATCTTTTCAAGACAACTTTGCATATGCTTTGGGTTAAAAGACGTGAGTTTGAACATTCATACCATATTTGAAATATGGGAATGTAATGATACCTAATTCAAGCACTGGTGAGAAGCAAATGGAATAATGTATCTGAATCCATTTAGTTAACTGTTCAACATTGTAAACATGGTGTTAGTAGTATCATAACTGTGTGAAGAGGCAGAAAACACTTTGGACTGAGGAATGGAAATCTAGGCCCTTGGCCAGGGTTCAGTATTCACTTGACTTCCCAGTCATAACATTGAATGAATGGCCAGAACACTCTTTCAGTAAATGAGCTTCTGAGAGGCTCCTAAAGAGGCGACCCCTATCCCTCATGGCTGAGAAGACTGTGGTCATAGTTCAAGGTTAAGATCCAGGTTGGAAGACCTCCCCAAATTTAAACCTTGCTACAAAGTATTCTTTCATTTATGTTGAACCCTTCCTTCATTTACATTCCTTTAGGAACCAGGCCCTGTACTGCTCAAGGAAGGTGGGGGAGTGGAATGAAAGTGAGTGAGATGCTACTTCTGTTCTCCAGGACCTCACAGTCAACTTGCAGGAAGTGCTGCAGGGAGATGGCTGTAGTGGCTTTGGGAATGTGCACACTTTTCCAACAGAAAGAACCAGGAACGCTGCATGGGGAAGGCTTCCTGGAGGAGGTGAGGTGGAGCTGGTCCACGAAAATTGAGTGGGATTTCCAAGACATCAGTCTTTTGCGGGAAAAGAGAAATTAGGGCATGGTTTTAATTTAGTAAATATTTATTAATCAAGTACCCCGTTCTAGGGTCTGTGCTAAGTGTCAGGGGTTGGTAGAGCCAGGAAGCATAAAATCAACTTAAGACACTTGGGAAAGATCTCCCTTTGTAGTAAGGAAGTTAAATCTGTATACAATGAAAAGAAACAAGGCAAAAGGCGCGAAGTCCATGACCATGACGAGGGCTGTGAGAATTGTAAATAGGGAATTTGGGCGGTCCTGGCTGATTCTGAATGAAAGTCCGGAGGGGCGTTGCTTTCGGGTCTCGACCTGCGTGTCCCCAGCCCTTGGTTGTCCCCTCCGCAGGGAGGTGAAGGCTGTTTATGTAATCGGCGGCGCCTCGCGGGCGACTGGGGGAACTGGCTGGGGGAGCCTGGCCAGGGCTGACTGCGCGCCCCTGGAATCCGCGCTCCGGGCGTTGGCTCGTTCCCGCCCCGACACCTGGGCCCGCCCTCCCGCTGCGCAGCCGCCAGCCGGGCAGCAGGGTGGTCGGGCGGGCGACTCCCCACGCCTCCTGGAACACCGCCTTCTCCCTACTGGAGCGAGGCGGCTGGAAAAGCCTAGAGACTCCTTGTCCCATCCGCCTCCCCAGTCCCCAGCCGGGCTAAAGGGAGGAAGAGGAAGGAATCCACAATCATCCCAAACAACGGCGCAAATCGTGGGTTTTACTGTCCAGAGGTAATTTCTTCTCTGTGTTTCCAACCTCCTCGCCCTTTTACTTTTTTGGGCTCACTCAGGAAACCGGAGCAGTCCTTCTCTGGGTTTAACTTCAGTCCCTCACATGGCGACACTAGGAATGATCAAGACTTTTGTTGCGGGTGGTGATGTGGGTTTGAGAGGAGGATACATCTGGCCCTGATTCATTTTGGTTTCTGAGTACTATGGAGAACCAGAAAAGTTTTGCGTATGTCGGTTTTCAGGATGAGGTTCAGATGGGTCAAAGCCCTGTGCAGGGCCACAGGGGCTGCAGGAGGTAAGATGGAGGAGGAGCCGGGGGACAAGCCGGGGTCAGTGGTCCAGTCCCCTACGTCTGTCTTAACCAGGATGCAGCTGGATGCTTGCACGTGGCAGCTTTTTCAACGTTTCCAGTCTTATCCTGTCACCAACTGTGCTGCAATGAACAGCCTAGTGTATAGCCTTTTAGTGTATTTGAGCCTTTCTTTTCGACCCAGGCATATTGTAAGGAGAGAGGAACTGAAAAATGGAGTATTTAAAGCAGGGTCAGAGAAATCAGCACTGGATCAGGAGGAAGCCGGAAAGGTGTAACCTTCCCATGGGGCTGCTGGAAGCCTAGCTTCAACCCTTCCAGCTGCAGCACATCCCAAAGTGGGCTGGTGGCAGCGAGAAGCAAGTGAGGAGGAGATGCAGAGGAAGGCAAAGAACAACTCTAGGGACCCAGGGTGCCGGAAAACAAGCTGGAAAAAGGAGATCTGCCCCGGGAAGGAGGCATGGAAAGAGTAGATGTGGGGGCTAGAGGTGGCGTCGTAGAAGACTACTTCTCTGCCCTCGTAATCCATGTGGACACCCACTTTATTCGGAAAGACCGTGAGATCCTCCCGGTAACCGCTCTCAGTGAGCGCCGGGCACTCGGAGCCCGGAAGCCGGTCAAGGGCTCCACCTCCAGGAAGCCCCGCCTAGGAACCAGCTTCAAGGCCACGTCCAGCACGCAGGCCCCGCCCCCGGGCCCTTGGAGCCCCGCCCCCCAGGCGCCGCGGCCGTAGTAAAGGCCCAGCGAGCCCAGCATGCAGCGGAACCGGTAGAAGAGTCGGTGGTCTCCCGGCTTCTTCGAACTGCCCTGGGATGCGAGATCCAGAGTCACTATCTTTAGATCCTGGGAAAGGATGAGGTCCGGGTGGGCCGAGGCTGCGTCCAGTGTCACAGGGGCTGTGTGAAGATGAGGAGAAAGAGGTGGCCAACCCCGGGTCAAGATGTCCAAACCCTCCACCTTCCTCTGACACCCGCGCCCCGCTCCATGAAGTCAGAGAGGCTTTCTCTTCCCAGTCACTGCCTTTGTGGTCCCCAGAGAAGTCTTAGGCCCGGCCCCGCGTCCTCCTCCTCAAAGTTAATCCCTGAATTTCACAATGTGTTGTTCTGTGGGCGCAGAGAGAAGTTCCCCATTGGTGGTGGTGGTGAGATCGTTTCAATGTTATGCCCAGACCGTTTGTTCCCCAAAGAAGACCACCAGAGTCCAGAGTCAAAGCCAAGCGGCAAGGATCTTTACTACAAGTTCGAACGTGGTCCCTCCATTCCACAGCATACAAGAGGGCCCCGAACAATGCGAGTGCTTGCTTTTTTATAGCCCGAAAGTTACAGGGGAACAAAGGAATTCTTTTGGTTCCCGCGCTTTCAGTAAAACTTCGAACGGCTGTCTCCTTATCGGAGACTTTCCAGGTGGTGTTTGTACTGGGCCCAGGAAGTTTGAGAGATATATGGAGATATGTGGTGGGATGGGTTGTGTTTGTACTGGGCTCAGGAAGTTTGAGAGATATATGGAGATATGTGGTGGGATGGGATGTGTTTGTACTGGGCTTGTTTGTGTTGAGCCCGGGGCTGAGGAATGTGCCCGATTCCTTTCATCAACACCCGAAGATGAGACCATCTCTTCTTTGCCCATTTCCCGTGGCCCCTAATTCCCCTGTCTAAAACAAGAATTGAGTCTAGTATAAGAGATGTCGAGGCTCAGACTTTCTGAGCGCCAGTAATTTTCTAAAGTGGAGTTCCTCAAACACAGGGATGAGTGAAGTGTTGGAATATAAAAGGAGGAGTAGTCATCCCCTGCCACACACACACACTCTTTTACCAGGATTCTACGTTCAGTCACAGTTTATTTAAAGCTAGAAGTGTCTCCATCCACCCATTACAGAGGCTTGCGTGGTGGTTCCAGTCTGCTAAATATTTCAGAATGGGGGCTCATTCTGTCTACTGATTTATCAAATCGCATTAATTAATTTCCCTTGCTGATATGAGGGGTTGGGAGAGAAGGGGGATGTGGGAATGTAAGGAAGAGCGAGAGTGGGCGGGCTTATGGGGTTTGACGGACTGTGACCCAGGCTGGCCTTGCTCATCTCTGGACTTCACTGCTGGCTGAACTGGTGCCCTCGGTAAACAGCTGCTTAAAGAGTGCGGGGACTGCTGCAGGGACTTCCTTTTTCCACTAGGCGGCACCACAGCCAAAGTGATAAGAAGTCAAGCGTGGGGCGGGATGGCTGGAGATTGTTTTCCCCTCCTTTTCCTCAAGAACTTGTCCGTTCCTTCTCCAGCTCTTCACCACCACCCCCACCCCCATCTCCACTCTCAGTAGCCCGAGCCCTCCCCTTCTCCACTCCTTCGACCCAATTCCACTAAGTCAAGAACCCTGGTCGCTCTCAGTTACTCATTCAGCGCTACTCTTATGCTCCGAAGTCCGTGTAGCACCACCGCTCCCCGTGTTCTCTGAGCTGGTTTGACTTGAAGGAACCTCACAAAACAAGCCCGGATCGCTGTCAGTCACTCACTCAGTGCCGCATGGAGCTCCTCGGACAGCGCAGCGCCAACTGTCTTTGTGTCCTGAGAGCTGGCTCCTTGACCAGAAATCTCAGCATAAGAGGCCAGGAGACACTAGAAGAGTGACTTTCCCAGCAGAGGAGGCCCGAAACAGGGAGTGGGATGGCTGAGCAGTGGCGATTTGGTGGCCCTGATGTAGTTGTTCTGGGCCTTTGCGGGAGAAGGAAAGGAGAAAAGAGGTCAATGGGAGCATCTCAGCAGCAATCCTCCATTCCCAGACAGCACAGCTGAGCTCTACATGCAGCAGGAGAGATGGAGGTGAAACTCAAGAAAGTACACCCGAACAAGTCGGGGCACCCACTGTTTCCTGGCAGAGGTGTAATTTAGGGAGGAACTGAGGAAATGGAATAAATGAATTCATTCATTTATTTATTTATTCCATTTGGTAGAATTGGGTGGATACAGCATTTTGACCACCTGTAGACTTGGAGGTCCCTTGGTATTCAGAGACAGGACTCTTACCTGGAGAAGATGACCTGGGCTCTGAGGTTTTGTTCATTTTATGATTATTTTTCTGTAACAAGCCCCCTAGGAATTGGGGAGAGAAAACCAATTTGGTCTTGATAACCAGAAGCTGCAAACTAAAAACAAAAACAAACACCCTGCCATCATCCATCCGAACAGTCAATGGTTCTCAGTGGGGCCTATTCCCCACCCAGGGGGAAGTGTGGAAACCTTTCAGGTTGTCTCAGTGACAACAAGAAGGAGGTTCTCTACTGGCTTATAGGGCTTTCTGGGGCCTGGGATGCTAAGCATTTAACAGAGCAAAAGTCATGGAGCATCACAAAGACGGCCTTTCTAAACACCGGTAGCTCCTTTCATGGAGAAATGCTGGTGAAATAGGATCCCTAAATCCTGCTCTCTGGCTTTGGCATACGTTGTGTAGTTTCTGGCTTTGGAGAAAGGAGTTCTAATTCTCTCTCTTTCACTTAATAATCATATGACCTGGATAACTTACCTCCCCTCCCGGAAGCTGCATGGACCTCACTGTAAGTTGCAGATAGTAACACCTACCTTGGAGGATAGTTGTGGGGTTTTGAAATATTAGATGTGCATATAGTGGTCCTTTAAGAAACAGTACTTCTACTGTTATTATCTTAGGTGGCAGAACCATCTCTAATGACTTTAGCACAAGCTGTTATTACAGTGGGTCTCCATCCCCTGAGCTGTCCTGACCTCACACCCAGAGGAGTTTGCCCAGAAACCTGGTGCCCTGTAAGGGCAGCGAATACTACAGAGGTGGAGCTGCCTCCTTCTTGTCCCACTTTTTCCTCCCTGTCTCTATGAGTGAAGAAATACATTTGTAATTTTCTATTACTTCTGAATACTTCAAAGTTTGGGATTAGTCACTGTTTTGTGAGTTACCTTAGTTTAAAATAACAAAACAACCATATGCCTGTTCTCTCAATTGGCTGAGGAATGGGCATTCACTTCTATCTGGCCTTCATCTAATCATAGAGACACAATTCTTCCCCTTTTCTCACTTTCCCCAAATGGCAGGAGCAACCAACCATCGTTTCTCACTTACAGCCCTTCATGTCATTATTATTAACGCTTTTGAAGAATCTGCTTTCATCTTTTTTCCTATCAGCCTGGAGGTGGTCTGGGGAATAAAGAATGGGATGAAATGGTGAGAGTCCAGAGGGGTTGAGCAAAGAGCTCAGAATCACACAGCAAGGCACTGATTTGAAATGCCTGGGAGAAGTGGAAGCTGCATTTGTCTCTCATATTCTTATTGGACCAGGAAGGTATGAAACCCTTGAGAGATGCCCTTTCTGCTTTCCTGTGGTGGTTGCCTAGCCCAGCACTGTCCAGTATGAATGTAATATGAGTCACAAATGTGAGTCACTTATATATTTTTAAATTTTCTAGTAGTCATATTTAAAAAGTACAAAGAAACTAGTAAAATTAACTTTAATTATATATTTTATTTAACTCAATATTCTCAAAATAATGTTATTTCAACATGTATTATAAAAATTATTGCTGTCTTTTACAGCCTCTTTTTACAATCTTGTGAAATTAATGATTCTTCACATATAGCATGTTTGAATTTGGACTAGCTACATTTCAAGCGCCTGTCGGCACATGTGGCTAGCAGCTACCAAACTGGACAGTGCAGAGCTGGCCCCTTTCTCACTGCCTGACAAAGGTAGGTGCTCAGGACAAAGAGAGCCTTGAGGCTTCACCCTTCAGCTTCAGAAGGCCTACTGTGGGGCCAACCCCCAGGAGCCAGGTGGCGTAAGAGGGAGGCCCCACTATCCTAAAGCCTGGATGGCAGTCCTGCCCTCTTCCCTATGAACAAGGGCTTGAGAGGGGGAATGAAGACAGAGCTCCTGCAAAGAGAGGCCGAGTGCCTTCATCTCCCGGTTCACCCCTGCCGGAAATAGGAGCAGGGCATAAGAGACTCCTTTTGCAGGTAGAGGATGAGCCCAGAAGTTGGGGACAATGGCCCATTCCTGGCCTAGATTTCCTGTAGGGATGTTGGACTGAGTGAAGAGCTGTAGGGTAGAACCTCTAGATGGGGAGCTGCGTCTGGCCCAGCACCCTTCCCCCAGTGTCCTACAGCCCCAAGACAGCACAAGACAGCCTGGGGCTAGGTAGTGGGACAAGCATGGGCAGCTTCCCTGAGAGCCACCAGCCCAGTCATGGGGACTGCTCAGGGGAGACTCTGGGGCCCTCTTAGGAGGGGTCTGCAAACCTAGAGCACAGGAAACACTGCCTGGGATCACTTCACCTACAAAGGCCATTAGCCGCTTCAGGGCCCAGCCACACCCTTCTCCATGTATGCGTTCCAGACCCAGTCACCCCGAGCAGGGAGAACCAACCCTCACAATAAGAACTGTGGAGATTGGACCTGTGTGTGGACCCCAGCACCTCCTGTATTTCCTGGGCTTTAATGGGGTCAAGTGGCCATTGTGCCTTCTTCTTTGGGGTAAAAATAAAATAAAGAGAAAAAAAAAAAAAAGAAGGAAATAGGGCCAGGTGGGAGTTGGAGGACTGTGTTTGTGTGAGTTTATGTATGTGAAAGAGGAAGAGAAAAAGGAAATACAGAGCAGACCACACCAGTCTTGCCAACTCCAAACCTGATGAAGTGGAAAGGGCTGGGCTCCTTTATTGAAATTCCAAACTAGAACCAAACTATTCTTGACCTGAAGAGCCTATAAAGGTGCTGGATCAGGCCGGGCATGGTGGCTCACGCCTGTAATCCCAGCACTTTGGGAGGCTGAGGCGGGTGGATCACAAGGTCAGCATTTCGAGACCAGCCTGGCCAACATGGTGAAACCCCATCTCTACTAAAAATACAAAAAAAAAAAACTAGCTAGATGTGGTGGCAGGAGCCTGTAATCCTAGCGACTTGGAAGGCTGAGGCAGGAGAATCGCTTGAAACCAGAAGGCAGAGGTTGCAGTGTGCCGAGATTGCGCCACTGCACTCTAGCCTGGGCAATAAGAGCAAAACTCCATCTCTAAATAAATAAATAAATAAATAAATAAAGGTGCTGGATCGACTGAGATCATGCCCAGTGGGATGGGAGGAGATGGATAAAACAGAGCAGTTACTGGACAAAAGAAAAACTCAGACAACAAAACTAAGAGCAAAACAAAACATGCTTTCCTGTTTATGTCTTCTGAGTGGAGATTCCTGACTGAATGGGTGGGGATCTTGGGGCATTGCCCTGGTCCTCCTTTTCCATAGTCCCAAGGGGAAGTGTTTGTGTATGGGGGGCTGGGGTGTGGAAGTGTTTGTGTATTGGGGGCTGGGGTGTATGGGGGGCTGGGGTGGGGGAAGAGGGTGGGGGAAGAGGGTGTGGAACTCCAGGTGATAATTTCAGAAGACTCCATGTAGCTGTCTTTATGCCCACCTTAGACCGAAACAGTCTTCACAGTAAAGGGAGTCCTTACAAATACCAACCCTTCTTCCTAGTTGCAAACACAGACAGATCTATGAAAAATACCTGTCCGAACATTTAAAACCCAAGTCATCCACTACTGTTCTGCTGATTTGTTTCCCTGTAAGGCTGGAAGAGGGATCTCCCCAAAATGTCACTGATTTTGAATTTATTTTCTCTTCTTCTATAGTCAGGAAGAGACACCAGCGTGTACCAGAGAACGAGAAGCCAGAGATGACAGTCCCTGCCTGAGGCCATCTCTGGTCCACCAGACAACTTAGCACCGACTTCCCAACAGCCACTGCTCCGGGCCAGGTGTCCACCTGGGGAATAGGTCCAGCCCCTTTTTATGGCTCTCGCAGGAGTCAGGGAAGCAGATAAGTAACATATCACAAAGACAGAATGTAAGAAATGCCTGGGAGGAGGTATACTGATGCATGGAAAGTGCTCAGCCAGGAGCCTGGCACTAGAAGGGCCCAGGAATTGTTGGCATGTACGAGTCATAGTTCCATTTCAGTGGAATGAGCAGGGAGAGAATCTCCTAGAAGTAGGTGACTAGAGAAAATGCAGCCTTTTCCTTACCTTTGAATTTTTTCATTCTCCATGTGATGGAGTCATGTCTTGATTTTGCTTCACTGAGTTTTCTCTCCAGCTCCAGAGGAACAGGGGTTGGGTTGAGAAACTGAAACTCTTCACTCCTAGGAAGATGTGGCTGAGGGGGGTGGTGAGATCAGGGGCTGAGGTGTGGGAGAAGGAGGATCTGAGACATGGGGTTGAGAAATGAGGGGATGAAAACTTGGGGGTAGGACCGAGAGCGGTGGCTCACGCCTGTAATCCCAGCACTTTGGGAGGCCAAGGGGGTGGATCACCTGAGGTCAGGAGTTTGAGACTAGCCTTACCAACATGGTGAAACCCGGTCTCTACTAAAAATACGAAAATTAGCCAGGCTTGGTGGCAAGCACCTGTAGTCTCAGCTACTTGGGAGGCTGAGGCAGGAGAATCACTTGAACCTGGGAGACGAAGGTTGTAGTGAGCTGAGATTGTGCCACTGCACTCCAGCCTGAGCAACAAGAGCAAAGCTCCATCTAAAAAACAAAACAAACAAACAAACAAAAACCTGAGGGTTAAGGGATAGTGAGCTGGGAGTCAGAAGGCCAGGGCCAGGGATATGGGGCAGGAGTGAGGTAGGGCATAGGGAGATATGGAAATGAAGATGGGAGATGGAGACAGAGAGGAGAGAAAAAAACAGGGTCAGGGAGACAGAGTAGGGGACCCCGGAGCTATTCATTTGAGCAAGGGGGCATTCAGGAAATAATAGAATCTGTACTGAAGAAGCAGGAAGCCTGAGAAAACAGTTGATTTCTTTAACAACCAACCATGTGCTAATATGGTTGGCACAGGCCTTCCCCGGCTGCAGCCTAAAAGTGTGAATGCAAAGTTAGAGGTGGGTGGGTATTTCTGAGAGAGGAATGTTGACTGCATTTGGATACATGTTGAGAATTGTACGTGGATGAATCAGTAGGCAAAATATATTTGGGGTGGCCCATCATACCTGCACAAGACGACTTTGATATCCTAGAAGAGAAAGAGAAATAGCACAGCCTCAGCACTTGGCTGATTCCCAGGAGCCAAGGAGGAGGTTCAGAGCCTGCCGGATGTGGGGCAGAGCAGGAAGAGTGAGAACCCCTCTAAGTCTCTCTTACCCCATCCTCCTCCCCTCTCCTCACCACGGAGGGCTTCTCCAAGAAGCACCTGCTCTGCCAGTAAGCAGAGTATTTCAACCTCAAGAAGAACTGAGTGAAGAAGAGAAGAGTGAGATTTAGAAGATTAATTTGGCTCTGAGACTGAACAGGGGAGCACTGCTAGCCAGGGCAGGAGAAAGGCTAGAATGGCTTTGCATGATCTTTCTTAAAATAAATAAATAGGTTTTTGAACCTGTGGGAGAATAGGAGATGACTTGAGGAGGGATCACCTCAGCTTGTTTTAAGCACCAGCTGGACCTGCACTGTCCAATACGGTAGCCACCAACCACACATGGCTGTGGAACATTGGGAATTCTGGCTAATTCAAATTTAAATTAAAAATAGAATCCAGGCACGGTGGTTCACGCCTGTAATCCCAGCACTTTGGGAGGCCGAGGTGGGCAAATCACCTGAGGTCAGGAGTTCGAGACCAGCCTGGCCAACATGGTGAAACCCTGTGTCTGGTAAGAATACAAAAATTAGCCGGGACCTGTAATCCCAGCTACTCGGGAGACTGAGGCAGGAGAACAGCTTGAGCCTAGGAGACAGAGGTTGCAGTGAGCCAAAATCATGACACTGTACTCCAGCCTGGGCAAGAGGGCGAGATTCCACCTCAAAAAAGAAAAAATAAATAGAAGAAGTGTAAAATACTTTTTCCATTAAACACAACTTTATTGGTTTGGTAGGACTATATTTTACTTTAACAATCGACAATTTAGCATCCGAATTGAGATGTGCCAAAGTGAAAAACATACACACAATTTCAAAGACTCAGTGTAAAAAAAAAAAAAAAAAAACACCACCAAAAACCCGGAATGTGAATATCTCATTAATACTTTTAAAATATTCATTACAGGCTGAAAGGATAATATTTCAGATATATTGAGTTAAAATATTTTATTAAAATTAATTTCACTTTTATAGTTTTAATGTGGCTAACTAGAAAAATTTGTAATTCCATATGTGGCTGAAATTACATTTCTAAATCACACATGTGGCCAGAATTATATTTATGAATTACATATGTGGCTCACATTTTCATTCTAATACATGCGGCTCACATATTGCTATTGGACAGCACTGGGCTGGAGGTAGGATGGTGGGGCAATCTCAGGTATTCTGCCAGTGGTCCATGCTCTGACCTGAGACTAGGGATGGGTTGCTACCTCTCTGCAATTCTGCCCTCAAGGGACTCACCTCCAGCAGCTGCCTGGGTGGCATGTTCTGCTTGGTCTTTAGGGAATCAATGAGCTTCTTGAGATAGTTCGACTGTGGCTCAGGGGAGGCTACAGTGTTTCCCCGCTTCGGCTCCCTCAGAACCCAGCCAGTAAATCCGTGACAGCAGGGAATTCTTCTCCTCTAGGACTTGATGCAGGCGTTCAAATTCTGTAAGGATCCTTTGCTTCTCATGTTCTACCTGGTCCTAAGAAACAGGGACAGGCAGAGGATGAAAGGATGGCCTAAAATGTCCTTCTAGCCCACTTTATTCAGCCATTAATTTTATTAAGTTTATATGGAATTCCCAACCAGAGCAATGTGCCAGGGCAGACCTGGAAGAAAGGAAAGGAGAGGAGAAGAAACATTTAAAAGCACCTACTAAGTGCTCAGCTTTAAGCGAAATTATTAATTTATGGTTTATTACTTGCCTTCAACGAAGTGTCTAATACATTTCCAGAAGGCTTTTCAGTTTATAATCTTTCATATAGATTTTATTTCTCTCACACACACAGGAAAATAGGTAAGTGGGGTCACAATGTCTTCATTTTCCCTCTCTCTCTCTCTCTCTCTCTCTCTCTCTCTCTCTCTCTCTCTCTTTGAGAAAGGCTCTCACTCTGTCACTCAGGCTGGACTGCAGTGCACGATCACGGCTCACTGCAGCCTCAACCTACCAGGCTCAAACAATACTTTCATCTCCCAGTCTCTCTAGTAGCTGGGACGACAGGCCTGTGCTACCACGCCCTGCTAGTTTTTTTGTTTGTTTGTTTTTAGACGAGAGTCTCGCTATGTTGCCCAGGCTGGTCTCAAATTACTGGGCTTAAGCGATCTTCAGCCTCCCAGAGTGCTGTGATTACTGGCGTGAGCCACCGCGCCCGGCCAATGTCTTCGTTTTCTAATTGGGGAATCCGCTGAGGGCGCAACTGGGCCTTAAAAACCTGTACTTGGGATTCTAAGGGTTTTCCGTGTCCCACCTCGTCTGCAGATGGAGACTGAGCAGTCAGCCCGCTGTGATAATGAGGCCGACGCGGGAGGTGATGCCGCCTGGCGGGTCATGTGCTGAGGCGCAGAGGAGAGGACATGGCCCAACCCGCCGCCCAGGCCCTCTGTCCCAGTCTGTTCCTCTGGCGCTGTGTTCCGCTCTGCGCCACTCTTTATCACTGGATCTTTTTCTGAGGGGTCAGTGTAATAGGGGATTCCAGGAGCTTTGGCAGAGATGTTTCTGCTTCCAGAGATGGTGGGATGGAGTTTTTCTTATGTGAAGACCCGGACGCTGTGTACACCTTGTGCCTTCACTTGTACTGTCTCCTCCTTTTGCTGCAAGACTTGGATCTGCCCCTGCGGAGAGAGGGCCGTTTGGGCAGGCTGTGCCTGGAGATTTCTGGGCCTCATTAAATCCTCCTGGTCTCTTAGGAGAGTGGGTAACACTCTCCAGGTGAGTCCTTGTGTAATTATTAAGGACTCGCCGTTCTCAAGCTGGTGGGGAAAGGGGTTGCTGGGAAGGGAGAAATCTGGAGCCTGAGTGACCTAAGTGACCAGAACATGGTTATTTATGACTAACTAGGACTATGGATGGTGCTTTGGAATTATCAAAGAACTCCTACAAACTTGCCTTCATCTGTCTTACCTACAACTTTAAGAGAGATGCTTTGTTTTTGCCATTTGAAAGGTGAGATACCTGAGGTTCAGAGAGGTAAAGTGATTCCTTGCAGGTTGTACAGTAAACTCACAAGACGGGACTTGAGCCCAAACCTTCTGAGTCAAATTTTCACATCCTTTCCATTCTCCATTGTGCCTTGATTTAGAGTCAGCAGTTCCCCAAACTCAGCTCTTTGAACCCACTGTGCCTGACTGCGAGCTGCCCATTCAAGCCCAAAGGGCGGGGCAATGAGGTGCAAACCGTCAGTGGGAAGGTAGCGGTTTCCGGGGCCTCACTGAACTCCTGGGCTGATGGGGGAACCTCAAATGCCTACCTGATAATTCTGCGCAGCTTCTTCAATCAAGCTGACATTATGGGATTTGTGGTCCTTGGATTCACGACACACAAAACAGAGGAACTTCCCATCATCCTTGCAGAAATAATAGAACATCTCCTGGTGCTTTGGGCATGTAGGCTCTTTCCTTTTGGACTGCACCTCAGAGGCTTGTAGAGCTTGGATTTTCTCCACTAGATTCGCCAACAGCCGGTTGAGCCTGATTGTGTTCTTCCTTACGGAAGTTTTGCAGAGGGGACATTTGAAAAATCCACATGATGTTTCCCCACTCTGAGTGATGCATTTGAGGCAGAAATTGTGCCCACAGTCGATGGTGACAGGCTTCTGCAGAATGTCCAGGCAGATGGGGCAGATCACTTCCTCTTGCAGTTTGTTCACAAACTACCCACTGGCCGTGACAGAACAGCAGGGCTGGTTCAAGACTGTAGGAAGCTGTGCCAAGTCTGTAGGAGTCCCGGAGTCCAATGTGGATACTGTCTCTAGGAAGGGAGAAGGGAGTCAGAGAAGATGGAGGTCAGAGATTCTGCCAATTAGTTAGAAGAGCAGAGAGAGAGGAAAAGAAGAGGGAGAAAAAAAATAAAGAAATGATAGAATATGGTAACATTTAGGATCTAGAAAATATTATAAAAAGAGGAAAACAGATGGGCAGTCCTACCTTGCTACCTCTTAAGAACAAATGGATATTTTGAATGTATAATAGGCTGCTTATAAAGTGAGATAAGTTGTCCTGAACTTTGGACTAAAGGTATGTTTGTATGGTGGTTGACTAAGATCAGAATGACCGGGGCACCTAACACCACTCACAGGGGATTTCCCAATCAGCTCTGAGTAGGGAGTGGAGGGGTGGGTGGTGATGCCTACTGAAAGGTCACAGCCAGTTCACTGCAATGCTTTGAGTATCTTGTATGCAAAGTTCAAGCATTGGTGGAGCATCTGGAAAGTAAGGGAAGGGCAATTCTCTACCTCAGGTACTTTGGTTCCTCACAGAATTTTGTGAAAACATGGAGGTTATCATCACCTACCTTGGGGAATTTCCAGTCACAGCGCCAACCAACCACTCCCTAGTTCAGTAGGAGAGGCAAGGAACTTCCTTTCTGAAAAGTTGTTCTTTGTTTTTGTACTTTGCTCTTGCCCCGGTGATCTTCTGCCTCCCCACAGCATCTGTAGTGGTCTGTCCTCTGTTGATTTTTTCTCTGTACGTCTCCAGGATGCTGGTGTCTCCACGCCCATTCTTTGCTTTGCCAATTCTGTCTATATGTGCTTCTTCTTCCTTCTTGGTGCTTCTCTGATCCCTGACTTGCCTTCTCCTATGGCTTTTGTTCTGACTAGGAATATATCAACCAGTGTCACATACATTCCCTTCTGTACATTCATGCCCTAACCTTCCCTCCTTGCCTCTTGTCTTAAAAAAAAAAGGGTACTTCCTCCCTACCCCTTCCCTTAGTATAGCTTCCACCCTCACCTCCCCACTCTCCATTATCAGCTGCCTGTCCCCAACAAGAAGTACACCATTAATTTTTATCTGATCTTAATCTTAGTCAAACAGGGCTTGTGGATGATTTTGTAATAATAACCAGAGTGATCATACACTCTGCTTTGCCTGGAACCATCCTGGGTTTCACTTTGTCCTGGTGTAATTATTAATAGCACCTCCTTTCACTTTCAGAAATGTCCAGTTCAGACTATAAATTACGTGGCTCCCCTTATAGCAACTGCCATAAACCAAAGACTTTCAGAAATGTTATATCTCCAGACCTTTCTGTTTGTTTGCTTTCGGGTTAAATTAAAACAGCCTAACATCTGTAAATTGTTTTACTTACACTCCTAAACTGCTGGCCCCTAGAAGCATAATTTAACTTTTGACAGGTTTCGTTTGACTGGCATGATGATTTAGAAAATAATAATAATGTAGATGCCTTTAGAGAGAGGGAGGCTATGTTCCCCACCACTCTCTGCTATCTCACATCTCCTGGGCCCTTGAAGGCATTTGACATTATGACCCTGATTTATAGATTTATTTTGCTTATATTACCTCATTTAAGTCTCACCTGTGAGAAATTATCTTTATCCTTTCTCAAACAAAGCAACTCGGTGTTCTTCAGAATCACTTGGAAAAGTTGTTAAAATTCAGAGTTGCTGAACTCCAGCAGAGACTTTCTGTTTCAACAGGTCCTTGGTGGAGCCTGATGATTGACATCTTAAGCAAATTCTCTGGAGATGCTGATGCTCCTGATGGGGGCTCACACATTGATAACCCCTGGTTTAGAGACACTACTAATTGTTCCAGCTCATCCAGCTAATAATTGACAGATCTCAGACTTAATTCCAGGTTTCCTATTCCATATTAAGTCTTCTTTATTCTTTCTTGTTTCAGCATTAATGAAAACAAATAGCAATCTTTAAAAATGATAAACAAATATTTTAATAGAACATTGGTATTTCAATGAAGCTGGGCAAGCCAGCAGAGAGAATGAAAATACTCATATGAACACCACTGGAGAGTTTCAAACAACTATCACCAAACAGGTACTGATGGCTTCATGAGGAAAGAAATTTAGACATAAAAAGGGAGAATCTATAGTGTTTCAAAGGTGCTTTACTGTCTCAGAATTATTATTGTTATCCCGGGTTATCCATCCACTGGACTGAATGGATATATATATATATAAAAATATATATATATATACACACACACACACACACACACACACACATATACATATATATACACACATATATTTTTTTTTCTTTCTTCTTTTTTTTTTTTGAGACAGAGTTTCACTCTTATTGCCCACACTGGAGTGCAATGGCATGATCTCGGTTCACTACAACCTCTGACATCCAGATTCAAGAGATTCTCCTGCCTCAGCCTCCCAAGTAGCTGGGATTATAGGCACCCACCACCACACCCAGCTAATTTTTTGTATTTTTAATAGAGACGGGGTTTCACCACGTTGGCCAGGCCAGTCTTGAACTCCTGACCTCAGATGACCCACCTGCCTCAGCCTCCCAGAGTGCTGAGATTACAGGCATGAGCCACTGTGCCCAGCCCTTGAATGGAAATCTTAAACTCTTAGTAGGCTCAGTAGTCTGAAACCAAAGTCTCCAATTTGCAAGGGCTAGGGTCTTGAGAGAGTTGGTACTGTGTTAGTTCCAAAGGACTTCCAAGCCAATTCTGAGGCATAGAGTTTATAAAAATTAGCCATACAACAGGAAATGATGCAGAGCTCTAATGCACATGAGACAGCTATCACACACAAGAAAGTAGACACAGAGCCATGCAGCAGCAGGTGCACAGATCTGGAGGGGACCAGCCAAAACTAATGGGATGAGACACCTTTTCAGAGGCCAGTGAAGGCCAGAGGCAGCTCAGTTGTCAGACTAAACAGCCCCACCATGTTACACAAGCCTCCCTGCCTCAGGATTCCAGCTACAGAAGCTTCCCCGGCCTCAGGGTTCACATTTCTGGCCCAATGTGAATTGGTAGCATGTCTATGGAGGAAAATAATGTGATATGTTTCAAAACTACAAATGCTCGTTCCCTTTATCCCAGAAATTCCACCTCTGGGAAACTAGTCTACAGATATACTCACACATATAAATTTATTTTGGACTTTGTGGTAATGTTTGCATTAGCAAAATATTAGAAAACAACCTAAATGTACATCAGTATGGAAATGTTTAAATAAATTATAGCCCAGCTTTATAATTGAATAGAAATAAAAAAGAATCAGGGAGTTCTTCATTTACAAATGGAAAATATGACCAAGATACGTGGTTACGTGAAGAAAGAAAAAAATAATGCAGAAAAATGCATGTACTATGCTACCATTTGGGTAGAAAAAATATACTTATTTTCTTGAATATCCATAAAAGTTCTTTCTGGAAGGATAAGAATCTAATAACTAACAATGATTGTCTGTAAGGAGAGGGACTGACTAGCCGGGGAACAGGTGGAAGAGAGGCTTTTCTTTGAACGATATATTACATTTTGTGAATTTTTAATTGTATAAATACATTGTTTTTTTCTTTTTTTAATGCTTTTTACATTATGTTTTTATTAAATAGTAAATCAAAAAAATGAACAGAGAATGAAATGGAAATTTGCAAAGCAATAAAACCAATTAACCAATAAGTATATGAAAACAGCAATCTTGAAAATGCACGCTGAGCTCATTGGCTCGTGCCTATAATCCCAGCACTTTGTGAGGCCAAGGCAGGCAGATTTCTTGAGGGCAGGAGTTCAAGAGCAACCTGGACAACATGGTGAAACCCTGTCTCTACAAAAAATACAAAAGTTAGCCAGGCATGGTGGCACGCACCCACAGTCCCAGCTACTTGGAAGGCTGATGCAGGAGGATTGGGTGAGCCATGATCATGCCGGGTCTGCAGTGAGCCGTGATCATGCCACTGCACTTTAGCCGCCCTACTGCACTCCAGCTTGGGTAACAGAGGAAGACCTTTTCTAAAAAAAAAAAAAAAGAAAAAAAAGAAAAGAAAAGAAAAGGCCAATTAAAGTAAAATAAGATACCATTTTATATCTTAAGTCTGGAATATCAAATATAGCCAAGGACATAGAGAAATAGGTACTCCTATACCCTACTGGTGATAGTATAAATTACAGTAATTTAAAAATATTTAGTAGAATTTAAACGGTGTACTTTCATTTCAAGGTTATGTAATGATAATGATGATGATGAAAATACAACTACCAGCAAATAAAAGTTAAAATTTCTTGAATGCTTACTATGTGCCAGGCACAGTCCCAAGCATTTTGCATATTAACTCATGTATATAAGGAAGTATTATTATTCCCATTTTGAGGACAAGTCAATGGAGGTCAAGAGAAATTAAGTAATTTGCCCCAAAGGTCATTCAGCAAGTAAATAGTGGAATGGGGACTTGAACCCAGGTAGCCTCTAGAGCCTTCTTACGCCCTGTGTGATTCGGCCCCTCTAGAGAAAACTTTGCACATGTGCACTCAGAGATGCATGTAACAGTGTTAAGTGTAGTATTGTTTATAAAAGCAAAATACTGAATAAATACTATATCAGGGTTTTTCAATTACAGCACTTGTTGACATTTTAGGCTGGATAATTCTTTGGTGTGGGGTGCTCCTGTGCACTGTAGGATGTTTACCAGCATCCCTGGCCTCTACCACTAGATTCCAGTAGCACTCCCATCCCCCAGTTGGGGCAAACAAAAATGTCTCCAAGCATGACCAAATGTCCCTGGGGGACAAAACCTCTGGGGGAAAACCAGTGATCTGTATGTAGTTCTATGGCTAGGTCTCAAAACAGTAATGAGTATGCAATGATTTACATACACTTAGAAACACACAATACTTCATATAGTCTACAGTTTCCATATGTGTGATAGAAGTTTAAACACAAGGTCTGAAAGGATACATACTAAATTTATGGCAGTATTTACTTCTGGGAGGAAAGAGAGAGAGAGAGAGAGCAATGGAACTAAGAAGAAAACTAAATGGACAGAGGGAACCTCAAATTTATCTGTAAAATTTAATTTTCTAAAATCTGAGGCAAACATAGCAAAATGTTAATTCTAGGTTGTGGTTGTAAGGTGCTTGTTATATGATTTTCTATTATTTTCTATATTAAGTTTTTCCAAAATAAAATATTTTAGTTAAAACAGGAAAACTGTAGAAAATGAACAATGGATAGAAATAGAAATAGAAATTCAAAGGCATTTTAAAATAAATTCTAAAATTAAGAAAAAGTTCAACTCCTTCCCTACTACTCAGGAAAATACAAATAATGAGATACAAATACAAAAATGAGATAAACTTTGTACTCATCAGATTGGCAAAATTTTTCAAAAATGTCCCGAGCTGACGAGGATGTGGAAAAATGGGACACTTCATACGTTGCTGGTTGGAGTGTTAATGGGCACTATCTTTTTCGAAAGCCTCAAGGCAAATGACTTAAAGTGCATTCGAAGTGTGACTAGAAAGAATATTATAAGAAAAGTAAAATGCACATGGGATTTCAAAAGGATTTTTAGGCTTCAAGATAAGTCAGGGACGGTGGGGTCGGAATGAAGTCAAGGGACAGCTTACACAGAGATAGATACCCTATAACCAGTCTCCCAACAAGAGAGCTAGATTTTATTTAGTTAAAAATAGAAATTCGAAACTGGAGGTAGGAAAAACAGGGCGTTTCTTTCTTTCTTTCTTTCTTTCTTTCTTTCTTTCTTTCTTTCTTTCTTTCTTTCTTCCTTTCTTCCTTTCTTCCTTTCTTCCTTTCTTCCTTTCTTCCTTTCTTCCTTCCTTCCTTCCTTCCTTCCTTCCTTCCTTCCTTCCTTCCTTCCTTTCTTCCTTTCTTTCTTTCTTTCTTTCTTTCTTTCTTTCTTTCTTTCTTTTTTTTTCGAGACAGAGTTTTGCTTTGGTTGCCCAGGCTGGAGTGCAATGATGCGATCTTGGCTCACTGCAAACTCCGCCTCCCAGGTTCAAGCGATTCTCCTGCCTCAGCCTCCCAAGTAGCTGGGATTACAGGGGTGTGCCACCATGCCTGGCTAATTTTTGTATTTTTTAGTAGAGACAGGGTTTCACCATATTGGCCAGCCTGGTCTTGAACTCCTGACCTTGTGATCCATCCACCTCAACCTCCCAAAGAGACCAAAGTTATTTTTCTTTTTCTTTCTTTTTTTTTTTTTTTTGAGACGGAGTCTCACTCTTGTTGCCCATGTTGGAGAGCAATGGCCCGATCTCAGTTCACCACAACCTCTGCCTCCCGGGTTCAAGCGATTCTCCTGCCTCAGCCTCCCGTGTAGCTGGGATTACAGGCATGCACCACCTCGCCCGGGTAATTTTTTTGTATTTTTAGTAGAGATGGAATTTCTCCATGTTGGTCAAGCTGGTCTCCAACTCCTAGCCTCAGGTAATCCGTCTGCCTCGGCCTCCCAAAGTGCTGGAATTACAGACATGAGCCACTGCACCCAGCCGAGACCAAAGTTGTTTTATTACTTTTATTTATTTATTTATTTATTTATTTATTTATTTATTTATTTATTTTTGAGGCAGAGTCTTGCTTTGTTGCCCAGGCTGGAGTGCAGTGGCGCAATCTCGGCTCACTGCACGCTCAGCCTCCCTGGTTCACACCATTCTCCTGCCTCAGCCTCCCGAGTAGCTGGGACTACAGGCGCCCGCCACAGAGCTCTGCTAACTTTTTTGTATTTTTAGTAGAGACGGGGTTTCACCGCGTTAGCCAAGATGGTCTCTATCTCCTGACCTGGTGATCCGCCCACCTTGGCCTCCCAAAGTGCTGGGATTACAGGCGTGAGCCACCGCGCCTGGCCCAAAGTTCTTAATGTGCAGAGGAAGCCTTCAGGTAGCAGGCTTCAGAGACAATAGATTGTAAATGGTTTTTATTAGACTCAAAAAGGGTGCCAGACTCTTAGTTGATTATCTCCTGGACCTGAAAAAAGAGAAAAGGGGATTCTCTATAGAATGTAGATTTTTCCCCCACGAGAGACGACTTTGCAGGGCAATTTCAAGATATGGCAAGGAAACATATTTGGGGTTAAAATGTTTTGATTTCTTTCCTTATTTGTTATGTTATGCCAGAGCCAGTTTGGAAAGTAGGCCACATTATATAGGGTTAAATAAAACCCCTCTGATGAGACTCTACTGTTTGTAGGGCATCACTCCCCAGGCCACTTAGGTAGAAATTTGGGCAAGAGAAGGAAAAAAGTCAAAGTCCTTAGGGTTAAAATAAGCCCATCACAGTGGGCCTTTGTCTAATCTGACTGGTGTCTTCATAAGAAGAGATTTGGACACACAGAGAGGCGCCAGGGATGCTCCACGTGAGGACAGACCTTGTGAGGACGCAGTGAGTAGACGGCCGTCTGCAAGCCAAGGAGAGAGGCCTCACAAGCAACAACCTTGATCTTGGACTCTCAGCCTCCAGAACTTTGAGAAAATAAATTGCCGCTGCTAGAGCCACTGAGCCTGTGGTACTTTGTTATGGAGGTCCTGGCAAAAGAACACACAGATGAACTCCCATATCACTGCAGAGCCCACCTTCCATCCCCCCAACCCCAGATCAGAGTTTCCAGCTCTTCACGAGGGGTCTCCCGACCCTTCCACCTCCTACTGGATGGAGCATGCTCATCTCCTCTTCCCTCTATTCCAAACTTCAGTGCAGGCACTCCACAATCCTGCAGCTGCAATGTGAGCCAGTTTAGCCCCTCTGAACTGTATGTGGGCAATATATACCAAAATCATTTTTAAATGCACCTAAGACCTTTTGGCCCAGCAATTTCATGTCTAAAAATTTTCCCTAAGTGAAGCCATCCTCACAGGGTTAACAATCATTCTGGACAGAAATATAGTTATAATTAAGCCTTAATCAGGCTGCACTTTGACTCACTGCCTTGAAACCAAAAGTTATGTAACACTAGATACTGACCAGTCATATCCCCGTTGTTGCTATACGTAGGATTTCTGACATAAGAATCAGCCAAATCAGGAGGATTGCTTGAAGCCAGGAGTTCGCGACCAGCCTGGGCAACAAAGCAAGATTCCCAACTCTACAAAACAAAATTATTAAATTAAAAACAATTTTTTTAAAGAATTGCTTAAGCAGATCCTGAATTTCAGCAGAACAGATGATGACAACTAGTTTAAGACCTCCACGAAGGAACTGTTTTCTCAGCATGGTAATACAGCTTCTTCATCTCCCTGTCCCATGACTTCACCCTGCACTCTTCAGCCAATCACTTTGGTCCACTCCAAAATCTTTAAAATCTCTAGCTCCAAATTCTTTGGGGAGATGGATTTGAAGTTCCCTTCCATGTCCTCATTTGGTGGCCCTACGATTAAACCTCTTTCTCTGCTGCAACCAGGTTTCAGCTGACTGACTTGCTGTGCCTGTTGGGCAACAAATCTATTATGGTTACATAAGGAAATAATCAAAAGCATATATAATCGAGAAAAGAAACCAGAAGGATAATTTATTTGTTCATTACAATGGATATTTATTACTATGTGTCAGACATAATTCTAGGCACTCGTATTACAGTGAATAAAGTAGACAGAAGCCCCACCCACTGAGAGCCAGGCAGTAAATCAGTTAACCAAATGAATCATACATTAGGAGGAAATATATTTTTTTTCACATGAAGGTTCTAAGGAGGAAATAAATATTATGGAGGAAAAAATAAAGCAGAAAGGGGACATGAAGAGCAGGCGATATGGTTCCAGTTTTCAATAGAGCTGTCAAAATGGGCCTGAGAATGTGAAAACTGGCATCAGTTTTCAGGCAGTTAACAGCAAGGTGTCGACAGTTGTTACTGCTGGTTGGTGAAATTAAGGGTAATTATATTCTTTTATACTTTTCTGTACTTTCCAAATATAGTACAATTAGCATACTTGCTTTTACAATTTAAAAAAATCCCACAATAAATGTTACTTAAAAAAAACACTGACACCTTCAATTGGTCCCCATTTTCTACAGAATACAGTCCAACTCCTCCTCCATGGGCCTCTTCCCTTTCATCTAAATTTATCCTTCATTCCTTGACTGTCTTTTCCAGTCGGCCTGATACCCTGTGACCCAGATTTGCCAAATAGGGTTGTCAGATTTAGCAAATAAAAGTACAGGACACCCAGTTAAATGTGAACTTCAGATAAACAATGAATAATGCAATAGTTGAGACATACTAAAAAATTATTTGTTGTACATCTGAAATTCAAGTTTAACTGAGCATTGTATGCTTTTCCTAGCAATCTGACAAGTGATCTTCCTTCCCCTGTGCTGGAATAATCTCTTTTCCATCTTTCCAAATTTTTCCAGCTGATCAGAGGGTGGGGAAGAGGGATGGATGTGGGTGGGAATGAAAGATAAGCCTGCCTATCAACTTCTGTATTTAATATAAGATATTCCTGGGGGCCGGGCACGGTGGTTCATTCCTGTAATCCCAGCACTTTGGGAGGCCAAGGCGGGCAGATCACCTGAGGTCAGGGGTTCGAGACCAGCCTGGCCAGCATGGTGAAACCTTGTGTCTACTAAAAACACAAGAATTAGCTGGGCATGGTGGCGCATGCCTGTAGTTCCAGTTACTCGGGAAGCTGAGGCAGGAGAATCGCTTGAACATGGGAGGCAGAGGTTGCAGTGAGCCGAGATCATGCCACTGTACTCCAGCCTGGTAACAGAGTGAGACTCTTCTCAAAAAAAAAAAAAAAAAAAGAAGATATTCCTGGAGATTGGTTGGGTGGTAGAGGGTGGGGGCACAAGGGTGGGGTATTGTAAAAACGTTGTAAAAGGGCTCCTTTTTTGATCTTGAATTATGACTTTCCTATAGATAAAAATGTCACCTTTAATCAGAGAACAATGGCTCAGGTGTCAGGTATAGGCGAAAGTCCAAAGTTCTCTTCAGAAAAGAAACTCTGTGTTAGTTATACAGAACATCCATTCAAATCTTCCCCTATTTAATTTATGTAAAATATCCTTAGTCAATGTTTTTAACCCAAGAGTGTTTTTAAAAATTGTTTTTTTAAAAAAAAAATTTTTTTTTTAATATTGAACCATTTACGGGGTCTTTAAAAACAGACAGCTTTTGTTCCAAATGAGGATGCCTCTCCTTCCATTTGTCTGACTACCCTTTGCCCCCATGGTCCCCTACTCCATTCGTTAGCTCCACGGAGACCTGACAGCACCTTAAAGTGGATCCCTGAGTCAGACTGGTCCTGCCTCAAGGTCAGCTCACATCTGAAGTCAAGCCTCTGCTGAGTCTGTGGAGTAGAGGCTGATACTCCCTTCTCTCCTGCAAGACAGCGGTGTGCTCTGGCCCAGCGTGGGCACAGAACTGCTGGGCCCAGCCTTCCAGAAACTCCTGGGCTGGCGTCCAGCTGCTCCAATGCACAAAGCCAGCTAACGCGGGCCAACCATGCCAGTGAGTCCACATTGCAGATGGACGGGAAGCAGTGGGATGCAGTACCCAGGGGCAGCAATCTAATACCTCCCAAAGCCAAATTCTAGAAAATTTTTCCACTTAAGATTGTGAAAATAAAAGCTCTTACCCATGATCATGGTTTTTCATCTTGACATCCTCAGCACTTACCATGGTACCTGGCACAAAACAGCTAATTTTTCAGTTGCCATACTAAACTGAGCCATTTTATACAGGCGCTCTATATTCCAATGACAACAATCTTTAGGCAACATTGTTAAGTGACAGAACAGTGTTTAGAATGCAAAACCTTGCTTAATAAAAGCGAGAAATACCAATATATAGTTGTATTTAACTTCTACTTACATAAAGAAACATTGAAAGGATACACAGAAAGCTAACAAAAGTTTGTACCGGTGGGCCCGGGATGGGGGTAGTGGTAGATGGAATGAATGAAGGGCAAGGTGGTCACAATCCTACTTAATGTGTACCTTTTAATATATTATTTTTTGAGCCAAGTGAATGTATAACCCTTTAAGTTACATAGTTAAAATCATCTATTTTTGGTTATATAATTTTGTAGTAGCAAAAAACTGAACTGAAAAATAGGAAGCTATTCTCTCCATTTCTCTCTGTGGTCACATAACCTCTCAAGTTTCTCTGTAGGCTCACAGATTGACCAACACAGCCACCATACTTGAGTTTCCATGACTTTATAACTCTAGTGCCCATCATTGTCTCAATCTAGATTTCCTTTTCCCCCAAAAAGTCTGCTATGTCACTTGCTATAATTTCTAGCTCTCTGCCAAATGTTTCATGCATGGCTTTTATCCTTTTGAAGATAGCATATACGTTGTTATACAGTCTATGCCCAATAACCCCAGAGGCTGGAAGCCCCATGGGTCTGATTCTGTTGTTTGTTGTTGTTTTTTCTTTTCTTTTCTTTTCTTTTTGAGACAAGGTCTGGCTCTATAGCCCGGGCTGGAGTACAGTGGCGTGATCTCAGCTCATTGCAACCTCTGCCTCCCAGGCGCAAGCTGTCCACCCACTTTAGCCACCCGAGTTACTGGGACTACAGGTGTGCACCACCATGCCCAGCTAACTTTTGCATTTTTTGTAGAGACGGAGTTTCATCATGTTGCCCAGGCTGGTCTCGAACTCATGAGCTCAAGTAATCCCCCAGCCTCAGCCTCCCAAAGTGCTGGGATGACAGGCATGAGCCACCGCGCCCCGCCTGTTTCTGCTTTTCTTATGGCAATCTCACCTCTCTGGGGCTTGGTTATTTTTGCTTGTTTGCTAGATGCATTTGAGGCCTAAGATGCTGTTATCTTCTTCCCAGAATGATTGTTTTTGACACTAGCAGTTTAGAGTCACTTTGAACAAGTTCAGTGGTTACTTGAGATTTTCTGGGCTTGGGACACAATTTCTACTCCCTTTAAGCCTTTCAAGGCTGCCAAAAATGCAGCTTGGATTCTTAAACTCTCTTCAACAAATGCTCTCAGAACAGAAGCAACCCCAGTTGCAGGCTCACCTCCACGTTCCTTTTCTTTCCCAAATTTTGGCCCAGCAATTCCTCACTACCCTTTGAATATTTTAAGCAAGATACTTAAAAATATTTTACCCA
Organism: Macaca mulatta; assembly: GCF_049350105.2. Taxonomy (NCBI): domain Eukaryota; kingdom Metazoa; phylum Chordata; class Mammalia; order Primates; family Cercopithecidae; genus Macaca; species Macaca mulatta. The sequence goes on along the minus strand of NC_133409.1, from coordinate 152,928,519 downwards.
GCATTTTTAGTTGTCTGCACTTGGAGGCTTGGTCTGAATTAGTCCATTAATGGAAGCAGAAGCCCTTCCGATGCAGGCCTTAGTTTTTCAGTAGTTTGCTCTTCTCTGGGCCTTAGCTTTCAGAAGGATTCTCTTTTCTGTAGTAGTAAAGTCTGTATAAAATTTGCATGGACTTTTCTTGCATACACACATTGCTGCATCACCTCCAGTCAGGGCTGGAAGAGAACCTTGCATTTTACACATCCAATATTTCAGAAGAACTGGAGTCAGAGCAGTCCTCTTCACTGGGCTCAGAAACAAGAAGCCTGTTTGTGCACATATTCAGGCTGGGACCTCTGAAATGCAGACACCTCAGTGCTCCAGCTTTGAGAATTCTAGCTTCAGTGTGACAACGGCATAAGGAGTTGCCCTATGGCGTAATGGCCCCTGAGAGGTCTCAGTTTGCAGACCAGGATGTGACAAAGAGATTGGAGCCGCAGTCAGCTCTAGAGGCCAAAAGAGGAGCCAAACAGAAAACAGAGGTGCCAAATGCTGCCTTAGAAATCTGTAAGCCAGCTAAGAGTTCTGCAGGCTCAACTAAACTTTTTTATTCCATTGGTTTGGGGTGTACTGTTCTTAGAGCTTTTGCCAACTGAATTGATCTGTGGTGACTTGAAGGATTGGGGGTCTGCACGGAAAAGGCTTGGAGGCCAGTTCTCTGAGGCTGCCTTTTTTGCAGGAAATAAAATGTAAATCTTTCCATAGCCACAGTACTAGCATTTGGAGACCACTCTCGGGGTGGGGCTCTGGGCCTCTGTTTCCCTATCCGTAGAATGGAGACGGCTACTCTGTGAGAAGCCCCAGGTGCGCAGGACCCAAGTGAGGAGCCGGCGACCTGACTTCCGCGGGCTGAGGAGGGATCCGAAGGAGGCGGTGTGGAGACTCAAGAGGACTGCCTTGGGGTGGGAAGAGGACAGGCCGGCACTGGCTGCAGGCCCAGGTGCTGTGATGGGCTTCGTACGCAGAGAGAGGCCTGACAGCCTCTGCATCAGCGACCGGGCGAAGAGTAGGGCAGCTCGGACGGCAGTTGGGGAAGGTTAGGTAGGTTGCGGCGCGGACCACGCGGTGAGCTCCCAGGAACGCCGGAAGCGCGCCCCCACCCCCAGGTGACTGGCGGCGTTTTAGAAAAGCTGTATTTGGGCCGGGCGCGGTGGCTCAAGCCTGTAATCCCAGCACTTTGGGAGGCCGAGACGGGCGGATCACGAGGTCAGGAGATCGAGACCAGCCTGGCTAACACGGTGAAACCCCGTCTCTACCAAAAAAAATACAAAAAACTAGCCGGGCGAGGTGGCGGGCGCCTGTAGTCCCAGCTACTCGGGAGGCTGAGGCAGGAGAATGGCGTAAACCCGGGAGGCGGAGCTTGCAGTGAGCTGAGATCCGGCCACTGCACTCCAGCCTGGGCGACACAGCGAGACTCCGACTCAAAAAAAAAAAAAAAAAAAAGAAAAGCTGTATTTGAAGAGCAACCGATTGGGATGAAGGTGGGGGGAGCGGGAATCCTCATTATACTGTCCCAATTTCAGTTGAGGTGGGCTTTTAAAAGAAATCCCAACTCACACATTCGATCAGGTTAGTTACAAGAAAGGCTGGGAGGAGGTGGGGCTGGAAACACCCGAGGGCCCAGATGCCGGTTGGCAACGGTTTTCTGCAAACGACAGAGCGCAAGCCTTGCCCCCTGGAATTCTGGAGCCGCCGCAAAGATAGGAACTCAAAACGGCCTGAGTCCCGGAGCCGCAGCCCCCTTGGGACGGTTACGAACTTTTAGCAGAGCTTCCAAGGGAATTGACCGCTGGGCACTGGGCAGGGGCTCTGCTGCTCACCTGTTCCTCCTCTATCCACTGAGCCCTGACACATAGGACCAGCGCTACTAAGAGACTTGTTTTCCAGTTCAGCTCTCCTTAGGGCTTCTGTTGGAAACCGGCCCTATCTGGGGAGCCTGTCTGGGCCACTCCCACTGCCGGGGAACTCTCCTGGGACGGGGAGATGGCCCAGGTTTGTGGGGCTTGAAAGCTTACACGGTGTTGGACCTTTTCAAGAAAAAGGATACAGCCGGGCGCGGTGGCTCACGCCAGTACTTTGGGTGGCCGAGATGGGTGGATCACGAGGTCAGGAGATCGAGACCGTCCTTGCCAACATGGTGAAACCCCGCCTCTACTAAAAATACAAAAAATTAGCTGGGCAGTGGCGCGTGGCTGTAATCCTAGCTACTAGGGCGGCTGAGCCGGGAGAATCCTTTGAACCAGGGAGGCGGAGGTTGCAGTGAGGCAGTGAGCCAAGATCGTGCCGCTGTACTCAGGCCTGGGACAGAGCAAGACTCCGTCTCAAAAAAAAAAAAAAAAAGAAAAAAGAAAAGAAAACAAAAAGGATACAAAATTTGACAAAATTAAGAATAAATGCAAATATGACTTAGAATGAGGAAAAGCAGTGACAGCAAATGATGAATGTTTAAAAACTGACATATCACAAACATCAAAAATCCAAAAAAAGTTCTGATAACTGCTTGAACCACCCCTATATTTTCCCCTTTATGTTTTTTGATTCCCTCTTCACTTGACAACACTTTTCTAATATATTTTCCTGGGTGAGAATGAATAAGTTGGTATTTCGTCCGGCATAGTTAAGCAAAAAAAGTTTTTATTGAAAGTTTAGAAAAGTTAATATCGGTTTCACAATCGTTATTGTTAATAATATGCAAATTTTTAGTGCTATTAATTTTGGAGAAGCCTCTGTGAAGAGTTTCCTATGTAAGCCTGAGATTTCAGGGCATTTCAAGTTTTCTTGGGCAGTGATTAATCTTAAATACTCTTTTAAGTTGCCAGAAGTCACTGGCCTGTTTTTTGTTAAGTCCTTGTTGTAAAGTTGTAGTATGAAATTGTTTGTCCATGCCAAAACAACAATTTTTAAAAGTTTTAATGTGTTTATGCGGTTCATTCTTCATCAAGTGATTGTCAAACAATCTAGGCATCTATTCTATTTAAAATGTATCCCTTCCCTTTGATAAGTTGCTGGTTTTGGCTGGAACCAAACTTTTTTTTCTTCTTCCAATTCCCTTTTTGATGTCAGAACAACTTCTATTAATTTCATGTGCAAATATATAAGAGATCATTTTATTTCATGACCTATGTATAATTGTATATGTATAATTGTTAAGTATATTCCTAAAGAAGAGAACTTCCATTTTGACTAGACTTTGATGAGACTGAGTACTACACTTATAATTTTTTACATCTAGGGGTTAAAAGGATTTATTGGCTTCACTGTCCACAGACTTCTGGTGCCTCATGTCACAGCATACATTCTTATTGTGACAGATCTCTGACCTTTCACTTTAGTCTCTGACGTCAGGTGAGTTATTTCAGTGGGTGGTGCTTCCTATAAGCCACTTCTACACTGAGACAGGTAGCAATAACTTGACTATATATGGAAATGCTTATGAACCACATGTCCTAGTAAGCTCAAACAATGTAATCCCAACATAATTTCCCCTTAGCTAAATCCCCCAAATGCTACCTGATACAAGAGAAACTGTGACAGAAGAAAGTTGGCATGGAAGGAGACAGTAATCCTAACCGTGATTAAAATATGTTACTTCTGCAAAAAAAAATTTTTTTTTTGAGGCAGAGTCTCGCTCTGTTGCTCAGGCAGGAGTGCAGTGGCGAGATCTCCACTCACTGCAAGCTCCGCCTCCCGGGTTCACGCCATTCTCCTGTCTCAGCCTCCCAAGTAGCTGGAACTACAGGAGCCCGCCACCACGCCTGGCTAATTTTTTTTGTATTTTTAGTAGAGACGGGCTTTCACCATGTTCACCAGGATGATCTCGATGTCCTGACCTGGTGATCTGCTTGCCTCGGCCTCCCAAAGTGCCCGGATTACGGGCGTGAGCCACCGCGCCCGGCCTACTTTTGCAAAGTTTACAAAACACTTAGCATGACCATATTGAACACACTGCTTGGAATTCCAGGGTCTGGAATTCTAGGGTCTTGGAAAGGGCCAGTGCAAGGGATGGACTTAATGGTAGAGCTTCCTCTGCACACTTCACGACTGCAACAGGATTGTCCCTGAAGTCTCTCCACTGGGGTCCCACTTCAGGCTGAGTCTTACTGTCTGTCTCACCAAACATCACTCTCTGCATTTGCTTACCCCTTTTTGATTCTTCCCTGCGCCTCAGTTTGGAGTTGGAAGCTCATAAATTCCCCTATTACAGGGAAGTGGCTGATTGTGTAACCCTATCCTTTTGTTGAAATAGGTGTGTCCAGTTAAGTGTTTACCATAAGCCAACCCCTCATACGCATTCCACTTTGGGATAGATTCATTGCTTTCTACAACCTCGCCATCTAAAATGTCCACACGGGTCCGTCTGGCTGTGCTTCTCACAAGCAGCTGTTTTGTAGGACTTGAAATAAGGATTCCTTAACAACCAGACTTTGGTAACCACCATGGTATTAATGCTGTCTGCTTCTACGAGTTAACTTTTTTACACTCCAAGTATAAGTGAGGTCATGCTGTATTGGAGGTTGTTTCCTCCACGCCATTGGGTGGAATTCAGAGGTTTCCACCAATAACTTGTTGCTTTCACCAGCAGCTCCCAAGGGCTCTGCTGAGTCCCCCATGCCTCCTAAATCTCAGATCTTGAACCCCTGCTCCTCCCCAACCCTGTTTTTCTGAGAACTGCATCATCAAACATTAGAGCATAGCACCTTCCCTGTGATTTCTCTAAATTTCCTTTCACTCAAGTCACTGTGCGTGACAGATTGACTGCTTGTTTCCTGGAAGTCTAGGGATAAAAGGTATTGAGTGCTGGGTTACAGAACAGGTTTCATCAGAGGACACAATCTCAGAGCAGACAACTTAAGGTCCAATATTAGTCATTTCCTTTCTTAAACATTCCTTTGCTATTTCTGCCCAAGACATTTCTCACTGGTAAACTTTCCTCCTTGGTCGCCTGCCTTCTGCAGCCCCGCAGGCTCTGTCTCTCTCCTGGGCCACCCCTCTTCCTCTTACACAGTTTTATGTTACCCTTCCCTTCTCTCTCCTTCCATCTCCAATCTACATATTTCATGACTAGCTTTTCACAGTCAGATGTTTGTTGCCCTGAGGAATTACGCTACCAGTTTTTAGTCCACCATTTAAAAAAAGAAATATCCCAGTGCCCTGGAGTCTTGGCAACAATGCTCCAACTTCCGGAGGTGAAGAGAAGCGGTGTCCTGTCTTGAAAGACAGCGCCACCTACTGCCCACCAAGAGACAGCTGCCGAAAACAACTGAATGACCCTGTCCATTGTCGGTTCTGGGGAGGGTGGCAGATAATCCAGGCAAGAATAATTAGAAGGTACATTGAACTTGAGGTAGTGATGGAACATTTAAGAATACACAGAAGTTTAAACTCAATAGGGATATCAATACTAGGATGGCATCGGGCCTCAGGGAGGTTACAGGATACGCATAGTGCTAACAACTGTGCATCGGTACAAGGGGAATCTGAACCCAGCCACTCTGCCTGTGAAGTCCACGTAGCTCCACCTCGCTGCACTAGATCTCCTTTTATGGATGATCAAATAAGTGAGAGGGAGCCCAGGAGCCAGTGGAAAGGAGAATTTTAAGGAGGGGACTGCCGATGATCTAACGTTTGAGTCATCAGTTTGGATGTGAACTGAGAAAATATCGCTGGGATTTGAGTTTAGGACTTAGTTGGAGACCCTTAGAGAGTGGTTTAAGGTGCCCAGCCGTGGGCTAGGTACAGGAGAGTATGGAAAGACAGAAAGACATAGTCCTATCCCTCATGGAGCTAAATATGAGCCAAAGCCAGGGAAGTTGGCAAAAATCAAATGGTAATAAATGAGACAGTGATTTAGGAAAGAGAGATCCATGTAGAACCTGCAGGCCCCTCTGACACCTTTGTGCAAATTAGGATGGATCCGTTCACTTCCTTGGGGCCATTGCTGCTCTGAGCCAGAGCCCACAGCTTGGCAAGCAACCTGTGGGTTAGGTCTCAGCCCCCATTAATCAGAATGAAGACTGACTTGTTACGAAAGTTTCATTCAGGAAACTGGGACTTGAGCTGGGCTTCCACTGATGTGAAGGGTTTGGAGCAGCTGTGAGAAAGAGGTAGGAGGTAGGTCTTTTCTGCTGGGAAATGTCAAAACAGAGGCAATTAAGAGTCATAAAGGAGAGGGAGAAGACAAAAATCACCTGACTCTTGGCTCCGGTATTTTTAAAGCAGGAGAAATTCGATAAGATCACTCCTTTAAAACAGTTACTGAGCACCTAATATATTCAAGGAGCTATGCTGAATAGGCTGACTCAGGGAAATAAGGACACTGACACTTGCGCATTAGTTTGTAGTTTATGAAGCACATCCATTTCCGGCTATGACATTTCGTCCACTTTCCTGTAAAGGAGGCGGAAGTTGTGGCTGTCCCTGAACATGAAGCTACAAATCTCCACAATTAGGACCATAATCCAGATTCTTTGTCTAGTCCAGAATTCCTTTCATTCTCACCATCCTCTTCTTAAACATTTTTAAATGTAGGTAATTGTTTAGATAGATGGCACACTTACTGGCTCAAAATTTTTAAAACACAGGGAAAAGTCTCCCTCTTGCCCCGGGTTTCCAGACATCTAGTGTCTCTCTCCAGAAACAACCTTTACTAGTTTATTGATGTATTCTTCCAGAGATGTTCTTTGCATAAAAAGCAAATAAGAATGTATTTATTCTTCCCCAATCTGTGCAAATAATGGCATATTGTACACACTGTTCTGTACCTTATTTTAAATTTATTTTTGTTTTTTAAAATCAGTAATCTATGTGTCCAAAGCATAAACCAGGCATGGGCATAGACCAGAAGCCAAGCTGGGATAAACAAGGGGTTGCTTTGTTCCTGGCTGACATGAGATGGGCACCATCAAGCTTTTTTTTTTTTTTTTTTTTTAGACAGAGTCTGGCTCTGTCGCCCAGGCTGGAGTTCAGTGGCATGATCTCTGCTCACTGCAAGCTCCGCCTCCCGGGTTCATGCCATTCTCTTGCTTTAGCCTCCTGAGTAGCTGGGACTACAGGCGCCCGCCACCACACCCAGCTAATTTCTGTATTTTTCGTGCAGACGGGGTTTCACCGTGTTAGCCAGGCTGGTCTCAATCTCCTAACCTCATGATCCACCCGCCTCGGCCTCCCAAAGTATTGGGATTACAGGCGTGAGCTACCATGCCTGGCCAAGCTTTTTTTTTTTTTAATGTATCAATTTATGTTGGAGATTATTCCAATAGCAAAAGTTCCCTTCCGCACCCCATCCCCTACTAATGGCTGCACAGTGTTCTATTGTATGAATGTAGCCAGTTTATTTAACTTAACTTCCATTGATGAACATTTGGTTTGTTTCTAAAATTTGAAGCAAATGTTTCTAAAACATTGATGCAATGTGTATATGCATATATCATTTCACATATGCATGAGTATATATGTAAAATTTCTAACATCAGAATTGCTGGCTCAAAGAGAATGTACACTTGTAATCTTGGAGGAAATTCTCAAATCCCTACTCCTCTAAAGGAGGAGTACTAATTGGCATTCCCATCAGCAGTATATGGGAGTGCCTATTTCCTCACACACTTACCAACACTGTGTTACCAAACGTTTGGATTTCTGTCAATCTGATAGGGAAAAATAGTATGCCAGTGTTATTTTAATTTGTATTTTCTCCATGAGAGTGAGACTGAGTATCTTTTAATATACTTTAGAGACATTTGGTATTTTTTTTTCTATGAAATGTCTGCTGAGATACCTCTGCCCAATTTTCTTATTGGTGGTTGATAAATTCTTATTTGTAAGAGCTCTATGTAAAAGGTAATTAGCCCTCTGATTTTGATGGTAGTTATAAATATTTTTCTTCTTTCATTTGTATTTGGTCATTTGTCTCTTGACATTGCACTTAAGGTTTTTTTCCCCCGTGCAAGTCTTTTTTAATGTGGCTGAATTTATCTTTCTTTCCTTTTATGGTTTCTACATTTGAAACATTCTCAAGCTACTACTGCTAGTTAAACACAGTGGATTTCTGCGTTCAAGTTTCTCAATAAGCCAGTAGGAAAATCAAGAAAAGTACCTAAGTAACTAGTAGAAGTTACTATATGATCAATACTGTAAGTTGGTACAAAGTGCTATTTCTTCATCTGTCTATCCATACATCTAATTATCAATCTATCTGTCCATCTGTCCACTAACCTATCCATTTATCAAACTTTTACTGAATTCTTTCTAAGAACAAGAAAAGTTAGATATAGAGAGATGACATTTTATGGTAATGAAGCCCATGGGCTGGGATGAGAGACACCCAGATCTGAATCCTAGCTCTGTGTTTACACCACTGTGGCCTTGGGCAGGTTACTTAATCTGTCCATATTTTTGTTTCTTGTATTATTTCATGAGATATGACAGGAACGTAGATTGTGGAGGGGTCAAGGATTGAAGGTTAAAAAACAGATGTTGCCGGAAATGGCTTAGGAAGATAACTATAAGTGAGTACAATGCCTAGATTTGTCATTTCAGGTGATGAAATCTGAATCCTGACAAGGTCAAGAGAGTGGCACTAGGGTGGGTGGCAAAAGCAAAGGTCACTGGATGTGAGTAGGACAATGAACTGAAAGGCCTTGGTGTTAAATGATCATGTACATAGTCTTTGAAATCACCAGGATCATGGTGATTTCACAGCCAGATGAAGGGCAAAGTCTGGGAGGATCCTGAGCACAGGAGCTTCTGTCCTGGGTGGAGTGTGGGATGTGCCACCCTCCCAGCGTGTGGATGCGCTCACCAACCTGGAATCTCTCCAAACCTCTTTGTTTAGGGTCTTACAGAGGTTCCATTATGTAGGTATGATTGATCAAATCACTGGCTGTTGGTGATTAACTCAGCCCCTGGGCTCCTCTCCCCTCCCCACAGGTCAGAGGTGAGACTGAAAGTTCCAACCAGCCAGGTGTGGTGGCTCACGCCTGTAATCCCAGCATTTTGGGAGGGCGAGGCAGGCAGATCACCTGAGGTCAGGAGTTCGAGACCAGCCTGGCCAACATGGTGAAACTCCGTCTCTACTAAAAATATAAAATATTAGTTGGGCATAGTGGTATGCACCTGTAATCCCAGCTACTCAGGAGGCTGAGGCAGGAGAATTGCTTGAACCTGGAAGGCAGAGGTTTCGGTGAGCTGAGATAGTGCCATTGCACTCTAGCTTGGGCAACAAGAGTGAAACTCTGTCTCAAAAAAAAAAAGAAAGAAAGTTCCCACCCTCTAATCACATGGTTCTTCTGCCAACCAGCTCCCATTCTTCCTCCAAGAGTCCTCATTAGCATAAACTCTGGTATGGTTGAAAAGGACTTATTATGAATAATAAAAGATACATTCATTGGAACATAACTGTGTGGTAAGTTGAGGTGCATCTAATTCTAATGGAATTAGGATAATTCAACTTAAAATTTTTGACTTTACAATGGGTTTACTGGGGTATTGAATACACTTTCACCTTGCAATATTTCTGACTTCAGTGAATTCATTGGGACGTAACCCCATCATAAGTTAAGGGTCACCTGTTCAATGGTTTTAGGAGCTCTGTGCCAAGACTAATTTTATATATATATACACACACACACATATATACACACACACACACACATATATATATATAAAATCACACAACCCACAGCAAACAGTGGCAAAGTGGGATTGAGGGAGGAGGCTCTGAAATGAGGTTTTCCACAAGCATCTTGAACCCTTAAAAGTTTCAAGTGACAGCCCTTGTTAGTGGCACCCCTTGGGGACTCCCTCAAACTCAATGCCAAGACTAGCCTGACTGGAGGGAACTTAGACAATGGGGTGGGCAGTTGATGTTCCAGCATCTTGAGTGGGTGCCATTGTTCTGTGACACCTGGATCCTGGGGTTCCATAAGCTGGGGTTCTAGGATGTCCATTCTTAGTTGAGTCTCAGTTCCTGTCACATCGACGTCAAAGGCCCAAGACCTTCCTCCTCCCTGTAAGCAAACAAGCCACGCCCTGCACCAAAGTCCATCTCACCTTCCAGCTACCCTAGGTAATTTTCCTGGTAATTCAGTGTTTCTAGGAAAGCGTGTCTTTCCACCCCCCGCCCTCAGATTTACTGACATGTGAACACGTATGACTGGCACGATTTAAGAACCACTCACCTGCTGGCCATCTCTCCAGGTCTGCAGCCAGAGAAAATGATCTGAAATTGTAGCAGGAGAAATTGAGGTAGGATACTAAGAAAGCTTTTCAGGAGTGGGGCTAGGCAAGAGGTGCAGCATGAGGGAATAAGAGTGAATCCCCAGTATCTAAGGGAAGTGGCAAGTGGTGGGGGACTTCCTTCTTTGGGTCATCTTTGGTGGTGATTTGACAGGAAGGAACAAAGTGGCTTCAAACATATAAGTTTCTGGTCTGTTCTGTGTCCTGTTTTCTTTCTCATTCTTTCAGTGTGGAATCTATATGACCCTGGGAGGGATGCTGGTTGGGAGAATGACCAGCTGATGGAGATGCTGCTGTAATGATTGGTGTTAATAATGGGCAGCAGTGAGCCACCTGGTGTGACAGTGTAGGAGAAAACAGTCCAAACTCCCGCCGAACTCTCTCTACTGATGGCAAATCAGCGGAGACTCACATTGTAAATTTATCATGGTCTGGCTTTTGGCTATGATAGTGACACCTTGCCCTTTTAATTTGGGCCCGTAAAAATATTCATTGAAAGCTCTCAAGAGGAAAACAGAATTGGTTATTGAATCACTTGCTTCCTCTAGGTGTATGAAAAATAATTTCAAGTTTAATAAATACAAGGAAACCGCAGGGTCCATGTCAAAGCTGATGAGCTATTTCTGAAACTCGTGCAGAATTGTGGTTTGTGTGGCCTATGTCACGGCACCCTTGATGGAGAGCGGGCAACTGCCTGAACTTGGAGGCTGTGTCCTGTCCTCCAGGCTGCTACAGGGCTGCCTCCTTCCGGCTGGGCCTTCTTATCTGGGACTGTTGAGGGCGACAGGCCTTCCGAAGAGCAGTGAAGAAGGAGGCCCTGTAGACAAGAGGCTGACAGGGTAGGAATAAGGCCATGATACCTTTGCATAAGGACAACCAGGAGGAGGGTGTCTGCCCCATCTGCCAGGAGAGCCTGAAGGAGGCTGTGAGCACCAACTGCGGACATCTCTTCTGTCGAGTGTGCCTGACACAGCACGTGGAGAAGGCCTCAGCCTCTGGGGTCTTCTGCTGCCCCCTCTGCCGGAAGCCCTGTTCTGAGGAGGTGCTGGGGACAGGCTATATCTGCCCCAACCACCAGAAGAGGGTGTGCAGATTCTGTGAGGAGAGCAGACTTCTTCTATGTGTGGAATGCCTGGTGTCCCCTGAACACGTGTCTCATCATGAACTGACCATAGAAAATGCCCTCAGCCACTACAAGGTAAGCCTGGGTCACTGCAGCCAGGCCCTGCTCCCACCTCCCTGAAGTACTGCATCCTACATGTTCATCATGCCTGGCACCTCAGAGTAGCTCAACAATGGACACCTCTCTTTGTTTCTTCTGCTTCATCCTGTTTTGGACCCTTGTCTTTGCTTCTGTGTATATTTTGAGGCTGATGTTTCAGTGCGTTAACGTGAGTCTGTCTAAAAGAGGATACTGTCACTGTGATGTCAGAGTCTCAGTCTGCTCATCTGTAGAATGGAGTAATTGCACTAACTAATGCAAAACCCTTTCAGGACTAAGACTGTGTGAATTCCTGGTTGATAGTACTAGAAACTTGGCTAGAAATGTAATCAGGTTTTATACAAACTAGTAATTATCCTGCAAATACATTAAAACTTGAAAGTTAGTACATAATTTTTTTCTCTCTTTCTCTTCCTTCTGCATTTGTCTTTCTTCCCTTTTCCTTTCTTTGCTATGGCAATTATTTTATCTTATTCTGTTAAATTTTCTATCATAAAAGTTACCTGCTGTAGGTAATACATTCAGAAAGCACTGAAAGGTATAAAGTCAAGACTAAAAACTTGTCTTCCTTTCTCCCTCCGTTCATAGTCCTCAGAGGTATATTGTTCGATTTTTGTACATCCTTCCAAAAAATGTGTTTGTGAATGCACTCTTACACACACGCGCGCGCGCGCGCTCTCTCTCTCTTTCAAAGGATTCTCTCTGTATTTTTTTTCTGTAACCCATTTTTATTATCTAAAAGTATGGCTTGAACATTTTCTCATCAGCATGTATAAATCTTCTGAATTATTTTCAACAACTGTGTGGTATTGAATTCTATGAATGTACCATAAATTGGTAGACATTGGATTATTTTCAAGCTATTGTTTTGTTTTAGGATTACACAGAATGTTCTAATGAATATCCTTCAACAGATATATAGGAGGACCTAGAATATCCAAGATATATTTTGGTGAAAGCATAAGGTAGAAATCTAACTTTAGTTTTTCCAAGTTATAATCAATTTGTCCGATCACCATTTATTGAATGATTCATATAGTTTCCCCATTGATTTGAATGCCAATGTCATAATATACATATATGCATATTTTCTTGCGTATTTCCTTGATTCTCTGTTCTGTTCTATTCTGTTTATGCTTGCCTATAAACCAAGGTATTTTAGAGATTTTATCTTTACCATATATTTCAATGTCAGGTATTTTGATAGAATCCTCACAATACTCTTATTTTTCAGAATTTGTGCAGATGTTTGTATATCTTTATTTTGTCAATTAGCTTTAGAATTATTTTTATCAACATTTCCCCTGACCCCAATCCAGTTAGTATTTGACTGGACAACTGACAATATTTTCACATGGCATCCTTCTATCCAATAGTGAAGGCTGAGTTTCCAAAGCTGAGGTAGCTTTGAAATACTTGACTTTCGGAGAACATATTATGATGCAGAATGAGAAAGTGGGGAATCCAGATTTAAAGTAACTATGGAAAGGTAGAGAAATAATTCAAAAAGCCAGAGGCAAAGTTCTACTTGGTTGTAATATCATTCCCTGTAGGTGCAGTGTCCACAGGAGAGTGGGGAGGGATTTCTCACCTGCCGATGAAGCAGCATAAGATGGAGAAATTTATTTCCTCAATAAGTGATTTATTCAGTTCTGTACTTTGTGTTAGATGTCATGCTAGGCATTGTAGGAAGTAAAAAGATGATTCACAATTCTTGCTTCAAATCTGTCTTTAAATAATGACAAGAAACCTAAAACAAATAAATAACAATGGCACTTGTTCACTAAGTAAAAACTTAATAAGTTCCTGCTGTGTGTGAGAAACTGCAGTATATGTTAGAAATCAATGAAGACAGATGCCATTCCTTCTGCCAGGAGTTTGCAGTTTAGTAAGGGAGACACAAACAAGTAATCAAAGAACTGTAAACTTTTTTTTTTTTTTTTTTTTTTTTTGAGACAGAATCTCACTCTGTCACCCAGGTTGGAGTGCAGTGGCGTGATCTTGGCTCACTGCAACCTCCACCTTCCGGGTTCAAGCAATTCTCCACCTCAGCCTCCTGAGTAACTGGGATTACAGGCGCCCGCCACCATGCCCAACTAATTTTTGTATTTGTAGAAATGGGGTTTCCCCATCTTGGCCAGGGTGGTCTTGAACTACTGACCTTGTCATCCATCTGCCTCAGCCTCCCAAAAGAACTGTAACTTTTTATTAGTTAGGAAGAAAATAAACAAGGGTCTGGGATGAACAGTAATTGGTGGCCCATGTCCATTTGGTCAGTGAGGGCCTCATAGAGGAAGTGACCTTGAAGCTAAGGGCTGGCAGAAGAGAAATCAACCTGTGCAAAGACAGGGGGTAGGGAGTGCATGCAGATGCCCACACCTGATAAGTCTTGTTATACGTGAAGAATTTATCATTAGAGTTTGAATCAACAGGACTTACTGATAGATTAGAAGTGGTTCTTTGTAAGAAAAAAACAACCCCATCAAAAAGTGGGTGAAGGATATAAACAGATACTTCTCAAAAGAAGACATTTATGTGGCCAACAAAAATATGAAAGAAAGCTCATCACCACTGGTCATTACAGAAATGTACATCAAAACCACAATGAGATACAATTTCATGCCAGTTAGAATGGCGATCATTAAAAAGTCAGGAAACAAATTCTGGAGACGAAGTGGAGAAATAGGAACGCTTTTACACTGTTGGTGGGAGTGTAAATTAGTTCAACCATTGTGGAAGACAGCGTGGCAATTCTTCAAGGACCTAGAACCAGAAATACCATTTGACCCAGCAGCAATCCCATTACTGGGTATATACCCAAAGGATTATAAAATATTCTACTATAAAAACACATGCACATGTATGTTTATTGCGGCACAGTTCACAATAGCAAAGACTTGGAACCAACCCAAATACCCATCAACGATAGACTGGATAATGAAAATATGGCACATATACACCATGGAATACTATGCAGCCATAAAAACAGATGAGTTCATGTCCTTTCCAGGGACATGGATGAAGCTGGAAACCATCATTCTCAGTAAACTAACACAAGAACAGAAAACCAAACCCCACATGTTCTCACTCGTATGTGGGAGCTGAACAATGAGAACACATGGACACAGGGAGGGGAACATCACACACCAGGGCCTGTCAGGCTGTCAGGGCATGGGGGGTAGGGGAAGAATAGCATACACACACACACACACACACACACACACACACACATATGGGTTGAAGGAAAGAGAAGGTCAAAAATGACTTCATGAGTTTCTGGCTTGAGAAACTGAATGGATGATGTGAAAGATAAGAACTTGGTAGAACAGGTTTGAATGCAACACCAAGAGTTTCATTCAAGACAAGTTGAGTCAAAGTTGAGATACATCAAAATAGGATCTTACATATGCAGCTGGATCACAAATTTAGATCTCCAGAGTCATATTCCTAGAACCTAGAACAAAGATCCATCAGGACAAAGACAATATTTAAATCCAAGGAAAGTGCGCACGGTGGCTCACACCTGTAATCCCAGCACTTTGGGAAGCCAAAGTGGGAGGATTGCTTGAGCCCAGGAGTTCAAGACCAGCACGCTTAGGCAACACAGTGAGACACTATCTCTAGAACAACAACAACAAAGTGAAATTAACAGGATTTAAAAAGAAGAATGTGACAATTTGGGGCTGGGTGCAGTGGCTCACGCCTGTAGTCCCAGCTACTTGGAAGGTTGAAGTGGGAGGATTGTTTGAGCCGAAGAGAGTGAGGCTGCAGTGAGCTGTGATTGTACCACTGCACTGCAGCCAGGACGACAGAGCAAGACCCTGTCTCAAGCAAAGAAACAAACAACCAAGGAAATTGATGTAATAGCCTCAAAAGAGGCTAGACAGAAAAGAAGTTTTGGGGCAAGTTTCTGGGAAAGGCTGTCATTTAGATGTCGGCAGAGGAGGACCCAGCAAAGGAGACAGAATGAGTTGTCAGAAAGGCAGGAGAAAAACAAGGGGAATGGTGTCCCTGTTGCTAAGAGAGAAGGGTATTTTAAGAGATGACAATAGATTGCATTGAACGATGGTAACACTTCAGTAAGATGGTGGCAGAGGCATGAGAGCTGGGTTGTGAGGAGGCACACTTCTTCCATAGTAATAACAGCAAACAAGAGAAGGTGTCTGCAAGCATACGTAGTTTTGCAGTTTTGGAAATGCAGGTTTTGTTCTGGTTTTTATTTTCTCAATAATATGTGAGGAAGGAACATCAGCAGTATGGGTGGGATCAGGATGGATGCGAAAGGTTTGAAAAGAAAGAAGATGATATGATGCAGTGTGGGATAGTGCTTACAAGAGAAACTATGTAGGGTTGGCAGACAGTATGTGGCACCAATTTGAGGTCTGAAATGTTTAACATGTTTCAGGAGGCTGCTTGAGGACAGACAGCAAACAAGAAGGTGAGGGCACATTTTACCATGGATAAGGAGTTGTCTGAAAAGCAATACAGAGAGAGAGGGTAAGGGAGTTGAGTGTATTTCTGAAGAAGTGATTATAATGGTGGACCGTATGTGTACTCATTGATATTGATAGCATACTTTTAAAATTAAGGAGGATTTTTTTACTGATTTTTTTCACCATATCTCTATTTATTTGAATTAAACTTTGTAGATTAAGTACTGTAAATTATGTTCTTTTAAAAGAATCATATAATCCCTGACTGTCTCTAAAAAGACTGAAACATTTATGAAATCTACAAATTCTTATTTGTGTACCTATTTCCTCACTGACCAACCAATGCCAGTGTCAATCACTGTAATGTATGTTGCTGGTTTAGTGAGTGTGTGACAGTGATGTACGTTGTTTGACTTTGCTTGATTATGACTGCTAGTAGTGGTGAGGCTTTTATCCATGAAGACTCACAGTCTGCATTTTCCCCTAGAATCAGGGCATACATTCTACGTGACTGCATCAAAGTAGTTTATCTTTTGGATCATGAGCTCCATTAATTATGTTTAACCTACATTTTTTATTCTGTTATTTCTTCTTAATTATATTTTTGGGCAAAATTTTAGAATTTTGTATTTAAATTGGCTCTATTCTTTTTCATAATATAATCTCCATGTCTTAAATACACAGAAATTTGTTTGATAAGAGTGTGCTGCTCTGTTTTATTTTTAAAGATTTATTAATTCCTGGCTTACTTGGAATTTCATGTAGTATGTTGTATGAAGAATGACTTCAGGTTAATTTTTCTTTATTCTGGTATCCAGTCGTTCCCAAAATATTTATATGATAGTGAATCTTTTCCACATTTATGTGTTGTTTCTCGCTTGACATCAATTATGTTCTTCTGATGGGCTGCTTTTTTTACTCTAGTCCATTGATTATTCTTCCTGTTATTATTATGGTTTTGATACATGTTACTTTATGGTTTACTTTTAAATCTAACAGCATTTTTGCCATTTAATAATTTTTATTATCTGATATTTTTGCTAACTGTCATTTAAGATGAGTGCTTTTTTACAATGTTTCTAAATTTTATAGAGCATTCCATAAGATTTTAATGATTATTGCATTAAATTTGTTGATGACTTTAAGAATCATGACTTTTGGGGGTTTAGTTAGTCTTCTCAACTAGTACCCAGATGTATCACTAACAGTTTTCCACTATGTATCTGAATCAGATATTAAATTGTCTTTACTTAAACCTCATGTGCCCTGACTCTATTGAGGATAGCTATGTATTTTATAATGTTATTTTTTTTTGACAATTTTTACTTGTAGATTCAAATGAGGTTCTTTGCTGAGCTCATGTATTTACTCATACTTTTTTTTTAAATTTTCTGACATTTTCTAGATCATAATCATGTGAGTGATGTTATTTTTAATCCATATTTTTGGACACAGTTCTGTAAGGAGCACGCATTTTGAAAGCTGTTAATTTTTCTTTTTTTTCTTTTTTTTTTTTTAAGCGTCTGGGATAGGTACTTCTTGTCTGTTAACCACTTTTCTTTTGTACCAACGTTGTGTTAGCAAGTTGTTTTAGAACAAATTTAATGCCCTTTTTTGTCAGATTTTAAAAATTTAATATGATTTAATCTGAAAGTCTGACATAATTTTAAAATACTCATTTAGACAAAACATGTCTTTGACTATTTTCTAGATTTCAACTTGTCTTTTTTTCTCTAAGGAATATTTTGGTAGGTGGAAGTGTACAGAATTTGGCGTTTCAATTCTAATGAGTGTCTCATTTATATGATATGCACCCATTAAATATTTTAATGCAAAAATTGGTGAAAAAGTATTTTTTAGAAACAGAGGACTTTACCTTACTCATTTTGAATATTATAAACAATATGTCTGTATTATCTTCAGTTGTTCTATGCCTTTATCTTTATTGCTGTTATCTTTGCCATTTACACAGTGTCTGTAGTCGGGTTTATTAAATTTTAAACTGCCAGATGATAGGACTGTGGCTTTTTGAACTGGACCTTGATAGGCCTGACTTTGGCAGGCAGAAAAAGAAAGCATTCCTGACAGAGGGAAGTAAAAGATAGGCCATGAGGAGGTGTGGCTGAACGGGTGTGTTCAGGAAGCAGAAAGCAATGTTGTGGGCTGGTGAAGAGAGTTGAGAGCAAGCAGAGAGAGAATCCCGGACAATGTCAACTGGGGCTGGGTCCTAGGGCACCTTGGATGCTGGGTAAAGGAGTTTGGGCTTATCTTTGTTGCTGAGAAGCCATTTTGAAGGAGGAGTAACATCAACAAAGGTGAAATATGACAGATTTCAAGCTGAATGGCAGGCAGAATGGCAGTCCCAGTGTCAGAAACACTAAGGTCAAGAGGAGTGGACTGCAGAAGAGGGTGGGGAACTGGGCAGCATGTTTGAGTCTACCATATTGATTCTGAGCTGCCAACAGGGCAGTAGGCAGTACTTAGCTCTCACTTGGAAGCCTGAGATGGACTGCTAGGAAGAAATATTTGGTTTTGGAATTCTAAGATCTGAAGCCTTCAGAAAGGAAAGCTAAGGACGTAGTTTGAGATAGAAAAGGGTTAAAAAGATAAAAAGAGCCAACTTCAAGGCTCCTTTTTACAGGAAAAATGAAGAGGCAAAGAAGCAGTGGCAAAAGGCACAGATCTAGGAAGGATGGGGTGGAGAGGAGGTGCAGAAAGGCACCTGCGGATTTCATGGCTGGAAATCGCAGGTGACCCTGGAGAGAGATGCTTCAAAGGAGTGATGAGAAACAAGGCGGCTGGCTGAGGAATGACGACAGTGAGGAGGTGAAGATAGCAGCACCAAACAACTTGACTGTGAGGGCAGAAAGTGAGTAGATGCAAGGGGTGGAGGCTATTCGTGCTTTTCAGGACCTGAACTCTTGTGCTCACACAAACAATTCCACACCAACCCAGCCTGTCACCTTCTTCAGCGAGACTCATGAGCGACATCCATGGTGCCCATTTATTACCTCCCACTCCTATGACTTTTTTATTTCCTCTCTGCTGGGAAATGCCTTCAGGTAACACCCAGTGACATGACACATTTTTAGTATCTTCGTGGTGACATCACTGTCTTCTCTGCTTACTGCAGCTTTCTGTTTGCCAAATGCCCTTGCTGACCCCTCACACACACAGTCCTTTGACCTTGATTTCACCAGCAAAGTCTCAGGCCCGAAAGAAGTTTCAGTTGTCTTCACCATCCCCTGACTTCTACCTGTACATCTCCAAACTGTCCTCAAAAAAGATTTTTTTAAAAAATCTGAAGTGGGAAATATTTAGTGAAACACACACTTTTCAGCTAATAGTACATCCTGATCTTTCGTTCACAAATCTCTCTCGTTTTGTTTTCCATTTTATCATCCACCCTCCAACCGCCCCCCTGAACCATGGGCAGCCATTTAAAGCATTTGTTGTTATTTTTGCTTCTCTTTTAGGTCATCAAAAACCTGAAAGCAAAACTTTTTTAGAAACTCAAATCATTCATTATCTCCATAGCTTCAAGGACACAGTGACCCATCCAGATGCTGATTTAAGATTGAGAGAGAAGGCACTGCCTGCCTGGGCCATGGGTTTGCACCTAGTAAGGGGCTCTATCTTGTCACTCATCCTAGTGAGGACCAGGGAGCAGTGGTAGCAGAGGCTTGCCATCTCCTCTTTAAGGCAATTCTCTCCAGACTGGCTTCACTTGTTAATGTAAAATAGTAGAGTGCTAGAAGACCATCATATAACTTTTATATGTTGAGAGAAAGCACCCTGAAGTCAAGTAGGAATTGTTCTGTTGCTATGTGTTATTTTTCTGTAGTTCTAAAACTGTAAAAAAATTACCCATTACTATTTCCCACCATCATTACCCAATAAATAACTTCTCAAGTTCCCTACTCCAACCATGATGCTCTAAAAACATTTCTTTGTAGGCAGAATTTTACATTACTTTCATCCTGAGATCAGGACCCCTACTGTGTTCCACTGACTCCTCCCAGTGCCCCCCTTACTCCCAGTCTGACAAGCGGGTGTGTCTGTCTCTTTAGGAACGACTCAACCGCCGGAGCAGGAAGCTCAGAAAGGACATTGCGGAACTTCAGCGACTCAAGGCTCAAGAGGAGAAGAAACTGCAGGCTCTGCAGGTGGGTCTTTCGGGTTCCCGGGAAGAACTCCTGGAGTGTTCTCAGGGGCCCTTACTTAACTGTTCTGGACATCTGTCTGTCCCTGGAAAAGCCTGGTGTGGGCAGATAGTCGTGGAGGCTGAAAACCTGGGTTTTGGCCTTGGTGTCAAAGTTTGCTGGCTGAGTGACCTACGCAAGTTAAGCCCTCTGATCTTTATGCGACTTGTATGTTAAATGAGAACCAGTCCTACTCTGCCTGGCTCACAGTAAGGATCAAAGGAGACCAGTGTCTCGTCAATTGAAAATTACTACACAAGCAATAGGCCTCCGTTTCTGTCTCTGACAGTCTCCCTTTCTATTCCTCTTGGTCACGTGGCATCTGTAGATATTCAGAGAGTGAGGTGGAAAGGGGAGGTGTCCCTGCCTTTATGAGAATCACAGCTGCTTCTGCAATACCTGTGACACACAGAGGCAGCATCATGAGGGGAAGAGGACTGAGGAATCCCCTTTCCTGCTCAGACATTCAGAGACTGTGAATGGCCAGGAGGGAGCCACCTGACACTGAGTCTTAGGGAGCCCCTTTCCTGTAGTTTCAGGTAGACCATGGGAACCACAGGCTGGAGGCTGGGCTGGAGAGCCAGCACCAAACCAGGGAACAGCTGGATGCCCTCCCTCAGCAGTGGCTGGGCCAGCTGGAGCACATGCCAGCAGAAGTGGCCAGAATCCTTGACATCTCCAGGGCAGTAACACAGCTCAGCAGCCTGGTCATTGATCTGGAGAGGACGGCCAAGGAATTAGACACCAACACACTGAAGGTGCATACCCTGAGGCTTCCCCCAAGGGCTGGGTTTCTCCCCATAGTAGGCAGCCCATCTGCATCACCCTTCTGGGAGGTGTAAGAGGGAGGGGCCAGTGTGATATGTGGTGAGTTGTGGTAGACGTGGCTTGTTCCAGGCTACAGAGTGCTGCTGCAGCAGAATGGGCACAGAAGAGGGGTGTTGCTATGTTCCCCCAGTTCTCAAGGTGGCACCCCAGAGTGGCCTCCAAGAGTGAATTGGGAAAGGAATTTGGAGGTGATAGGAACCTGAGAACCAATTATGATTCTCGCTTTTTCTCTCTTCTAGAATGCTGGTGACTTACTGAACAGGTATGAGCTGTCCCTTCTTCTTTCCCACATGTGCATATAAACCCACACATCACAGACATGCACAGGGTCTTCGTCACGGTCAAGGAGACCCACTCCTCCATTAGCTTTTGTGTCCGCATGCTACATGGCCAATGGAAGAGTCAATGGAATACATGAATACATATTAATCTATGAAGGATTTCTTTGTTTCTAGGAGCGCTCCACAGAAATTAGAGATTATTTATCCCCAGTTGGAGAAAAGAGTCAGTGAATTGCTTCTTCAGCCATCCTCAGAAGCTCTGACCTGTTCATCCCTGGGACGCCTTACTTCAGGCTCACCTCAGCCTCCTCTCTCTCCTTCCTCCAACCTGTCCAGGCCCCCATTAGATCTACCCAGTGCATCTTCGGGCTTGCCAGCTCCTGAACATGTCCCCATTTCTTCATGCCCACCGTCATCACCTGATGCCTGACCCTCTGACTCTTGGACAATGGTCAGCCCCCTTCTAGGACAGGCTCATGCTTGGGGCTGCCACTGTGGAGGTCGGGGCCCATGGTATCCAGGACCATTTGTGAAATCTCCATTTTGCCTGTGAACTGACGGTAGTGCCCATCTCTCATAGTCTCATTAAAATAGGATCCTCCAGGCCTCTGAATGGCCCGAGCTCATCAGCAGTGACGCCACCTCACATATGGAGCCCAACTGAGCTCCTGCAATACTTGTTGTCTGCACCAATCACCTGGCACTTATTTATTATTGTTGTGGAAGACAGACTCAAAGACAGCCTTCCTTCGTGATCCTCACCTCTTAGAATTAATGCCCTTGTTCGGTCCCCTTCCCTTGAGTGTAAGTGGGATCTGTGACTTACTTCAAATCAATAGAATAAGGCAAAAGTGATAGGGTGTCACTCCGGCAACTGTGTTGCATTGTATAGAACTCCTCCTTGCTGGCCTACCCATTTAGAGCCCCTCCTAGGAGCCAAGAGCAGTCTCCAGCCTCCAGCCAACAACAAGCAGAGGCCCTCAGTCTTGTGGCTGCAAGAACCTGAATTCTGCCAACAACCTGAGTAAGCTTGGAAGCAGATTCTTCCCCAGCTGAGCCGGTTGAGAACCCAGTCCAGCCAACACCTTGATTATAGTCTTGTGAGTACCTAAGCTGAGGACCCAGTGAAGCTGTGCCAAAATTTGTCACCCACAGAAACGGTGAGACAAAATGTGTGTGTGTGTGTTTGTTTTTTTGTTTTTGTTTTTTGAGATGGAGTCTCACTCTGTTGCCCAGGCTGAAGTGCAGTGGCACGATGTTGGCTCACTGCAACCTCTGTCTCCCAGGTTCAAGCAATTCTTCTATCTCAGCCTCCCTAGCAGCTGGGATTGTAGGCGCCTGCCACCACACCCAGCTAATCTTTTGTGTTTTGGGTAGAGACGGGGTTTCACCATGTTGGCCAGGCTGGCCTTGAATTTCTGACCTCAGGTGATCCGCCCACCTTGGCCTCCCAAAATGCTGGGATTACAGGCGTGAGCCACTGCCCCTTGCCGTGTGTTGTTTTAAGGCAGTAAATTTGTGGTAATTTTTATGGAGTAATGGATAATGAATACAATTGTATATTAGTCATTTTTGTATAAGCCTCACTTCTTTGGGTGAGCAGGCGTCATACTCTGTCTGTGTCCTCATGTCTAGAACAGAGTCTGGCTCATAATTGGTGTCCAATAACATTTTAAATGTATGTATAAATGAATTAATAAGAAAGCATAAAGGCTCTTCTCAATCCTCTGATTAAAAGGAGCCATCAATTACCTTTTGCTCAGTATTTATTGAGCCCTTGCCAAAGTAGTCAATACCGTACTGAGAGGTATAAGGAATAAAACATGGCCACAAGAATAAAACAAGCCACGTGGTGGTGCAAAGAGTGAAAGCTACAGAGTCAGACTTGAGTTTAGGTCTGGGTCCTGACACCTAATGCCTCTGTAACCTTGGGCAAATTACTTAGCCTCTCTGAACCTCTGTACTCCCCCCTCTAAAATAAGGGTAATGGTATCTGTGACCTGGGATTGCTGTCAGAATTAAATACAGGTTGGGTGTCTGCTAAAGTGTCTAAAACGTAAACATTCAGGTATGTTCATTTCATCTTTTTTTTTTTTTGGTGTATTCTGGCTTTCTTTTTATTTTTTTTAAATTATACTTTAAGTTCTAGGGTACACGTGCACAACATGCAGGTTTGTTACATATGTGTACATGTGTCATGTTGGTGTGCTGCACCCATTAACTCGTCATTTACATTAGGTATTTCTCCTAATGCTATCCCTCCCCCCTCCCCCCACCCCACGACAGGCCCCAGTGCGTGATGTTCCCCACCCTGTGTGTGTCCAAGTGTTCGTTTCTCGTCAGTGAGTGAGAACATGCGGTGTTTGGTTTTCTGTCCTTGCGATAGCTGGCTGAGAATGATGGTTTCCAGCTTCATCGATGTCCCTACAAAGGACATGAACGCATCCTTTTTCATTTCATCTTTTTTTTAAAAAGCCACTTCCCCTTTTGAAATGAAATATGGAATGATTTAAAAAATTCAAATAAATTCCACTTCACCATCCAGAAGTTTATAATTTAGCTGTGGAACTACGACTAAACACATACAGAATAAGAAGAGAGTGTGTAACTGCACTGAATTAGGTATCACAAGGGCTAAGTGCTCTGGGAATTCAGAGGAAAGACACAGAGAGGCTGGGAAAGTCAGGGTAGGTTTTGTGGGGGAGGTGGGGATTGGACAAGTGGGAGAGGAAGGTGAGAACATTCTCGGTCATGGTAACCACATGAATGAAAGCATAGAGGTAGGAAAAAGTCACGGCACCTTTGTAGGAGTGTGAGGAAACTGACCTGGTTAGGCTGGAATGTTCAGGAATGGGGAAGACCAGAAGTCAACAGACTAAATGGATGACACCAAGATATAGTGAAGTTTCTGAGTCAGGAATGAAAGGAGAAGTGGTGTTTAAGGAAAGCCAATCTGGATCATTTGCACAAGAAGTACTGGGGCAGAGAGTTGGGGGTTGGAAGGAGAGAGGAGGAGAAAGAGCCTGCTGTAGATGTTCAGAAAAAAGATATAGTTATTTGGCACAAAGCTGCAGATCTCAGAGAAACATAAGATCCCAAATCTAAGAGCAAGACATTAGCCAAGGAAAGAACACCCCTGAAGGTGACAGCTAGCAATTCCTGCATCCCAGATGGAGTTAATGTCACCAAGAGAACTTGTACCAGGAGTGGGAGGAGACTGACAGTCCCCAGGGTCTCTCCACAGGAGAGAAGTCAGTTATACTGAAGATGCCTTCCAGGCCCCCCTTGGTCCCTTCTGACGTGACCGCAGATGATCGGGCTGGGGTGGGAGTCTGAACAGCAGATAATTGGCCAAACAAGTCTGTGAGGTCACCTGTCAAGGAAGACCTTATCAAAGAGGGACAATAGTAATTAACTGAAACCATCAGGTCCTCTTGGAGATTCAGAAGGGATCCTTGATGAATGTGTCATTAGTTGGCAAGAAGAGCAGACACAGAGAGAATCAGAGCTGCATGTGCAGCCACGATGTATTGGAACAGGTGTCCACAACCCATGCTACTGAGAGCCGCAGGAAGATCCAGTCTTCACGTTTCTTTGGACTTCGAGCCCACTTCTTACCGGTAGGTCCTGGGCATACAACATACCAACGGTCATGAGCAGAGACTCAGGAGCCGAACCACAAGAATTCAAATGCTGGCTCTGCTACTCACTATCGGCTGATTTGAGACCAGCTGCTCAGCCTCCACATGTCTCAGTTCTGTTATGTACAAGATAGGCATATTAATAACAGCACCTACCTCCTAGGGTTGTTGTGAGGATTAAATGAGTTGATATATACAAATATTTATTATGGTGTTTGGCCAAAATGAGTTCTATGTGTGTTATTGTTATCAACATTTTTGGAATCTCTAGTTCTTCCTACACGAACAAGTGGTGACCCCACCAACTCACTCACCCCTGACATAGCTTCTCACGAGGACTGGCTCATGGTGGAAAATCCCATTTTCCTTATTTCTGCCCTTATAATAAACTTACCTATTATTTGAACTAACTTGAGTGGGTCTCACTTCTTTGCAATAGAAAGGGTTGCTACCATGTAAGCTGTGAAAAATGAGATGTAAACTGTGGACGTTACAAGTGTGCAACAGTCCTTCAGAATCGGAAAGAGCAGCTGGGACTCTGGGGCCTCTAGACTTGAGCACTTCCTGGGGAGTGAACCCAGAGTCCCACTTCCGGCCAGCAGAGCGAGGAGGTTCATTAAGCTGCCTTATCTTGAAGTTACCAGGTTTTAGGATCTGTCAACTTCCCTTGTGCTGACTCCGTACTCTGAAAACAAGTAAACTTCAAGTAAAATTACCCTAGGGGAGAAGCAGGAACTGACAGACCAACATGAGTGTTTTCACTTATGAGCAGTTTTATTTCTCAGTGTAAGACATATAAATTGTTTTCACTGACATATGACTATTAAAAAAAATAAAATAATTTAAAAAGAAGAAATATAAATTGTATTTCTGAATCCAAGTCACTTGTGGGGGTGTAGCCAGCATTAAAATAATCACCAGGACCCATGCAGGCATCTCTCTCTGAATGAGGCAGCGCAGCACAGCAGTTAAGAGTTCCTGGGTCAGACACGGATGAACTGGTTGCGTAATCTTGGCTAGTTACCAAGATAAAGTGACACAAGGTGTGTAAAGCTCCCCAACAGCAAGCCAGGATCTTCATACACATACATTTTAGAGGATAATAGTCCTTTCAAAAGACATGGCTAAAGCCAATAAAAATAAACAGAAAAATAGGATCTACTTTTGAGTGGAATCACAGGTTTGGGTGTTTTGGATATGTTTTATCATTATATAGGCACTTGTGTGTGTCTATATTTTTTTGAATATACAACATTTTAATGAGATACTGCACACTTTCAGGGAAAGCAATTCAATCTCTAATCCCTGGCTTCTGATCTCCCCCTCTTTTCTACCTGCTGAGCTAAGGATGAACAACAGAACTTCTCAATTGAATTCTAAGCTTGGGCCTAAGCACGCCGTGCCTTCTGCCTTAGAGACTGCACCCTGGATGGCTCCCCTCCTCCCAGGAGACCCAGTAGGGAGATGACAGAGCATTGTAGTTTACATCTGAGCAGAGTAAACAGAGATGATGTTAAAGAGTCTGTCAGTGAAGGGCATGATTATGCAAAATGAAATACAATATTGATAAGAACTAGAAAATAAAATATGGTCACTCTTCCATCCCATTTCTCAGATGTCACTACTGTAGTCACAACTACGGTAGTCTCAAGTCTTTAGGCTAAAGGTCATAGGTCATCCAACTTATGCCCTGGCCTTCTGGAATTCTTTTACCTAGCAATTTCTGAGCCCACAGCTGAGCTATTTGTGACCCATTTGCTTCCACTATCTCATTTCTTGACCTCAGATGGTAATCAACTGATCAGGAAGACAATTTCCCCAGGGGCTGAGTGTGGTTCTTGGGTTACGATTTATGGCTATGCCTTATGCCCGCCTGCCCCCAGGCCCTGCACCTTCATCTCAGCCAGAAGTGGCACCACCAGGAGGAAGGAGGCAGTGAGTGGTGCCAGCTGGGGATGGCACACATCTGCCCATGAGGGCAATGGAGATGACCCAGTGCTCCATGAGTCACAGGTCATCCAGCCAGTTCTCTGCTGTTTCCTCTTCTTAAGATACTTCTTCCCCTCTTTCCCTATTGACCACAGACATCCTTTAGACCACCCTTTTCAGAAAGCCATCCCCCACTCACCCTCTCCCTCCAGGTTGGGCTACACTCCTTCCCCTGAGCTCCCATAATGCTGTGGTTGGACCTCCCATAGCACCCACCATACTGTGCTGTAATTTCCTCTTTATGTTTCTCTGTCTTCCCAAGAGCTCTTTCAGATACATAACAGGTTTTTAAATATATATATTTTTTCAAATCACCAGTAGCTACCACATTGCTTGGTTCATAGTTAACACAAAATAAATGGTTCTAGAGAATGTGACTACATGAACTCTAACATTATTGGAAGAAAACAAGATGAAAAGAGGTGAGATATCTTGTTTAAAGTCATACAACTGGTTACAAGGCTTCTTCAAGAACCCAGGTCTTCTGACTTCAATCCAGTGCTCTGTCTATGCAGCTACTTCTGTGCCTAGCAAGGATGGTGGTGAGGAGAGCTGGCAGCAGCCTGAGTACCCAGGTACCCTGGCCATCCACTGGGCATTGAAGAAAGGGCTTGATCAGTAGATTGAGTGTCCTCTCCTCTATCCCTTACCAACCGGCCCCATCCCATCTTCTAAAGCAGTCATTTCTATTCCAAGTCGTCCAGGTAACTCAGCCAGGGATCAAGTCCACGTGGTTCTTGGGTTGATTTGAGTCCTGTACTTAGAGGAGGGTAGGTAACTGCCCCTTCTCAGGAGCTCAGGGAGAAACTGGACCCTCGGCCCCACAGCCCAAAGAAGGGAATGACCTTCCTAGCGAAGGAGGCAGTGAAGGTGTAGATGGGCTCTCGGGTGGCAGCATTGGTGAAGGTCACCCAGCCCACCTCATAGTCAAGAGAAACCCGCACCTGCCGGGGCTGCTCCTTCAGGGTCAGCCGTGTGGGAAAGGAGCCCAGAGCCGAGACGAAGCCCCAGGCCAGCCTCACAGCCCACACGCCCTCCTCTGGCCGCAGTCGAAGCTCTCCCTTCCGCTGCACATCCTCGCTCACCACGCCCACGGTGCAACTGCCCCCGTGTGCCAGGTCTATACTGACCACCCACGTGTGTCTCCCCCCTGTGATGCCAGTGTGGGCCAGAACACAGGTGGCCCGGTCAAAACGCTGGGGATTGTCTGGCGAGTTCTGCCATTTGTAGGAGAACTGAGCCCGCTGGCGGTCCTCGGACAAGAGGAGCTTGGGGTGGGAAGTCTGAGGGTCTAGAGAAATGTGAGCTGTGGGGATAACCAAAAGGGACAGATGTCAGCAGACATGCCATCACCTCCAAGGAAGGCCTAGAAACTCCCCCTGGGCCCCACCTGTTAGTGTTATTATTACCAAAAACAGGTCTAGTGCCTACATGGACTAACAGTGTGGCATCACCTGGGAACTTGTTTGATATACACTCTCAGAATCTGCATCCTAACAAGATGCCCAGGTGATTCGTGCACGTGTAAAGCCTGAAAAGCCTGCCTCAGAGGATGTGAAAGCTCTCGTTTAGTTCCATGTGGTCCTTGGGAAAGCTCTTCTGCTCATCGTAAATTGGTTAGTTTCCACAGCTGTGTGTGCCAGCTCGGCTCTCCTGGGGCCAATACACCACATTCTCCCCTCCTCCTGTCTCTATCCCGGAGTGCAGAGACATTTCTCCCTTCAGTCCAAACTTCATGATTCCTCCCAGCTTTCCTCCCAGGGCACTGGTGACTCATTTACAGTCTTCCCTCTTGGCAGGCTCTCTGGCTCACGCCTGGGTTATTCACTCTGCCTCAGTAATTCTGAAACTGTCAGTCTGAGGACCACTTTCTAACACCAAAAGCTGCTGCAGAGCTTTGCATTTTGTTACTTTTAGTATTCATAAATTGAGAAGCTTCCATAAATTTAGGCCCATCCATGGGTTAGAGAACCCCCTCCAACAACTCTGTGACTCCCAGGTTCTTAGGCTGGTTGATTGAGAAACGACAGCCTTGAAGGGGTCCCTTCTGTTCATTTCTTTCCCACCCACAGGCCACCCTCCTTCTGTCATCTGTGAAATGACATCTGAGAGGAAGCAGGGGTTCTTCACAGTTCTAAAGATGTGATTATAAACCCAGATCAAAGTCCCCTTTATGCAGAAGCATTCCCAAATGGACCTTATCCCATTCTGTGTTAACTTTCTATCTACTCAGCATGTGCAGATCAGGATGTGAGCTTTGTACCACGAATGTAGTATGTGTATGTGCTTGTCCTTTCTTCATGGTTCTCCTGAGAGCCTTACAAAGAATGTGACACACATCCACACATATATACACACACGTATTCTATACAAGCACATATGTGCATATATAATATCTATGATGTGCATATGTA
Source organism: Macaca mulatta (assembly GCF_049350105.2). Taxonomy (NCBI): domain Eukaryota; kingdom Metazoa; phylum Chordata; class Mammalia; order Primates; family Cercopithecidae; genus Macaca; species Macaca mulatta. Next base: position 152,899,237 of record NC_133409.1, on the reverse strand, counting down.
TGCATGGGTGTATATTATGACTATTGTAGTGCCCAGATAGAATCCTGCAAAATTGTCTCTCCTTTTCAAGGACTTCTCATTCTCTCCCATCCTGACATAGGCTGCTTACCTGGCTCATAGTCCAACTCAAAGTGTAGTTTTTCTGTAAAGAAAATAAACCAGGATGAGATTTTATTAGTTTTACAAAACTATCAGGCACTTAATGATGAGGAAACTGAGGCCCAGAAGAGGGAAGCGACAAGAAGAAGAATGGAAGCTGGAATCCTCTAGGCCAGTGGTTCCAAGCTTGCATCAGAATCATCTGGAGCACTTTTGCTAAAACACGCCTGTTTCAGATTCAGGTGCTCTGGGGTGAAGCTGAACATCCGTATTTGTAACAAGTTCCTGGGCAATGCTGCTACTGCTGTGAGCCCCACTGCCCTAGCCCTGAGCAAACAGGGACCATGTCTGCCTTGCTCACCTCTGTACCCGCAGAGCCCAGGACATAGTAAATGCTGAAGAAATATCAGCTTAATGAATAGAGAAATGGGTTCATTTATTTATTATTCCACTTGGAAATAATTTTGGGGAGAGTCAAAGGTCAGTCTTTGATTAGAGTAAAATTTCTTTCACTGTCAGGCCACTGGAAGTATTTGCAGGAAATGGACTTATGGGAAAAGTCCTTCTAGGGTGACATCACTGTGAGTGAGTCATTTAAAAATTGGTGTCATCATTCATTCTGTCACGGTTAGTGAGGAGGTGGTTGGCAGAGAGCCATATCCCATTCCTGACTCTCGTTCCAAACCCTCTCCCGCCCCTTACCACCACCACTCCCTGTTCCGGAAAAGGAAATGGAGCACAGTCCCCGCAGGACCGTCCAACTCTGAGAGCCAGACTTACAGAAGGAAAGTGAGAAGGAGGGAGGGACGGGCCAGCTACCACAGGGTCAAGATAAATACTGTGGCTGGCTATTAATTAACAATGCTCATCATCAAAAACTTATCACGTATTACAAATGTTGCTGTGGGATTTTTTAATTTATTAAGAATGATATACTGTTAATCATTATCTTTCATATTGCTTAATGACCACTGATCAGATTTGTTGAATTATTTTAAGATCAGTTTAACTTTTTCACCAGAAACATTCACCTTTATTCTCTTTCTTCATCGTCACAGTATCCTAATAGGCAGATTTTATAAAAATCTGCAAATAAGAAAATCAAGGCACAGGAACGAATAAACCTTTCCAAAGTCACACCTTTCAGCAGTGGAGCGTGGAGTCCACTCCTAAACCCGGGCTTCATGGCCACCTGTGCTCTGTGGAGGCCTGGGATTCTCTTACCCAGAAACATCTTCATCTCCCTCTGTAGCGGGAGGGCCTGCTGGGGAAAGTCCCGAATCCTCTGGCCCAGCTCTGGGGACACAGCCACTGGTTTCCGGCACTTTCTGGTTTCACATCTAGGGGCACAGAAATGATTGGGTCAGGGAATTATCATCCTTAATAATGTCTCCAGACTCAGCCGGTCATCTTCTAAAACGGCATGAAGGTGCTAGTTCCCGCAGGCAGACATACTTCCTATGGATGAATCCCACTGCCCATTTTTGGGCATCTATGGGTATACCTGAGAAGGCATTTGGGTATATAGAGGTTTATACATAAATTTACATTCTTAAGTGAGAATGTTATATACTTGTGTGGCAATAACTAGGCATGCGGTACATGCGTGTATATTTATATGGAAAAAGAAAAGAGAGAAATTATATTGCTTACCTTATTAGAGTGCTTCTGATATCCTAGGAGAAAGAGAAACCAGGGATTCAGTTTCCAGCTTCTCCTTTCCATTTTTTCTTTTTTAAATTTTTATTTTATTTATTTATTTTTTGTTTGTTTGTTTGAGAAAGGGTCTCACTCCGGTGCCCAGGCTGGAATACAGTGGCGTGATCACGGCTCACTGCAGCCTCAACCTCCTGGGCTCAAGGGATCCTCCCACCTCAGCATCCTGAGTAGCTGGGAGTACAAGGGTGTGCCACCATGCCTGGCTAATTTTTTTTTTTTTTTTTTTTTTTTGTAGAGATGGGATTTTGTTATGTTGCCCAGGTACCTCCCACTTTTCTTATGACTGGAAAATACAAAATACATTTCTAGCCCTGAACAGGAAAAGGATACCAGATGTGTAGAGTCACAGAGCATTAGGACTCACCCACCTCTGGAGATCAGAGCCCAAAGCCTTTATTTTTTAGATAAAGATGATGAGGTGACCTTCCCCTGCTCATTAGAGGCAAAGTAAGTCTCATACCAAGGTCTCCTGTTTCTCAGTCCTGAGGGCATCCTTCTAAGTCATGCTGCCTTTCCAATACCTTGTGGGGACCCCAATATCTCTCCTCCAGTGTGAGGAAGTGAAATAGACCAGCACAAACTTCCTGACTGGTGGATGGTGACATGCAGGCTATAGAGAATGGTTTGCAATGTACTTAATACTTTTCCAAGTGCTACTTTCACTTCCATCTCACTGTTGGATCCTCACAAAAGCCCTGTGAAATATTTAAGGGAAGTATCCTCCCTTTTTGGCAGATGGTGGGATGGAGAGGCGGAGACCAAAGAGCAAAAAGTGACCAGGGAACACTTGGAAAAGCATGAACCAGAACTGAGACCTTCTGGTCCTCTGACCCACCTCCCATCTGGGATACAGAGATGTGTGAGTCAGGGAGACATGACTTAGGCAAGGCAAAGATACAAGAGTCACAGGACAGCACAGGTGGGGCAGGGTTCAGGTTCAGGCCTCACCGTCAGGAGCTCCCTTGCTGGCCTCTCATTCTTCTCCTCCAGTTCTTCAATAAGAGTACTAAACCGGCAGATCTCTCCAGCAACCAGGAAATCAAATTCATCCTGTTGCTTCAAGATGTCTCCATCCAGGCTCTCCAATTGTGCTAAGAGGATGCTCTGCTGTTCCTCTAGAAACTTCCTCAGGTATGTGAACTCAGAAATCACTTGTTGTCTCTTGGTGGACACCTGAGTCTGAGGGGGCAGGAGGAGAGCCCAAGAGAAAGTTTGCTTCCTCCTTCTCCCTCTGCTCCTCTTCCTTCTACCCTGTCCCCAGGTGGATCTGGAACTGCACCATGGTTTCCTCTTCACCTGTCATCCCATTTCAGGGAGCAAGACTCACAGTGCTGTCTCAGCACCATCTGCTGCAGCTTCTAAAAGGGGGTAGGGCTTAGAGGAGGTGTAGGAGGAGGTGGTGGGGACATCCTACCTCCTGTCTTGTATGAAAAGCACATTATATGCACAGCCCCGAGCTACTTTACAGTCACAGTCTCATTTAATACTTACAGTAATTCAATGAGATCATGATGATTTTTACTCTCCATTTTACAGATAAGTAAACTGAAGTTGGAGAGTTGCTTGAGGTCATAGAGTTAGTGTCAGAGTCAGGATTTAAACTCATAATAACTTCAAAGCCCTATAATCTATGTTGCCTCAGTTTCAGGAAGACATTGGACCGTGAGGAAGGGGAGGAACCTGGGGAAGGGGTGATGACTTACCAGGAGGACTTGCATCCTTTTATTTTCTCTTGACTGGATTTCTTGAATCTCCTCTCTCTCTTTTCTTAGACATTTAAGACACTTATGTATTTGTTCCTGGGGAGAAGGAACATAAAATACTCAAGATGGATATTTATTTGTTCAGGGTTGTCTTGTCATCTGACCCTCTGCCTCCAGGAATGAAATGGCCCCAGGAGAGGAGTCTCTTCCTTAGCTGACAATCCCCGAGCCTTCACCACCCTGACAGCTTCCTCCCTTTAGGTCTGTTCCTCTTGATTTGTCTCCAAGACTTTGGGTCAGGACTTTCCCCTTTCTCCTGTGCCACTAGAAGCTGTGACTTGGTTTTCCCACTTGAGTCTTTCTTCAGGTTAAACATTCTATTGTGTTTTGCTTCGGTAAGTGGTATCTGGGGTCTGTCCTGAGTTTGATATGCCCTGCACTGAAATCATTCCAGTTTCCGACACATCCCAAAGGAACATGTGTAAATAATAACCCTCCCTTGTTACTGGAATCAATTATCTGTATATGACTCCAAAAGGGAGAAGAAACTTGGGTAATGTAAAAATAATTGATAAATTGTTTTCAAAATTATTTGCTCCAGAATAGAGTTAGGAACAGGTACACATACATTATAAATATGTGTGTTCAAAGATATATTAGAATTCTCACTATCAGTTGCTAATTAACTAATTAAGACATCCACACACAAACATGTACTAAAACACAATTCATAAACACAATGCATAAACAACTAAAACTAGCACACACTCATTTAATGACAGATAAAATGGCATGCCACATGTATTTACCCAACCTGAATATATGTAAACATGAATTTTTCACAAACAGGAGCTCTCAGTTACACTCACACACTCAAATACGTACATACTCAGACTCCCACACAAACACACCAGACACACTTCTAAACATGCAAACTTTAACACATATACACACTGTTTGTACAATCATTCCCTCAGATACAAACTTCAGACACACCTGATCCATGGCACAGACATACACACTCATGTTCTGGTCACTCATTCATTCAACAAGTATTTGTTGAACTCCCATTATCTGTTGGCCACAAGTGAATACAGAACACACTCAAAAAAACATAAAACATAAACATAATTTTCCATGCCTGGGTCTATTGCCTGGGTGATCATGTAAGTCAGGAGAAAGAATTTGGCCTCCGGGTGGCCTAAATAATCCACAACTCTGCTGTTTCTGTTAGTGCTGTCCAGTCCACCCTGGGATCCCCCAGTTCCCTCTTCCTACCCTATAGGGAGCCGCCGCATCCTCTAGGAAGCGCATGGTGTGGGCAGTGTGCTCTCCAGCCTCCCGGCACACCACGCACAACTGCATCTCATCATCCTCACAGAAGAAGTAGATCTTCTCTCCGTGCTCCTGGCAGGCATCCTCCTCTCCCAAACCCAGTGTGGACACCAGCTGGAGGCGCTCGATGTTCTCCACCACGTTAGCCAGCTGCCAGTTGGGCCGGAAGCTCCCAGGACGGAAGGGTTCTTTGCAGAGTGGGCAAGTAGGGGACTCCTCCAGGTCTGGGCCTGGGATCTCACAGTAGCGAGTAAGGCAGCCCCGGCAGAAGTTGTGGCCGCAGTCGATAGTGACCGGCTCCCTCAGGGTACCCTGGCAGATGGGGCAGTTGACTTCATCTGCCAGGCTAGTCACAGAGGCAGCAGAGGCCATGCTGCTATGGCTTCCTCAAGGCCACCCTCTCTGCTTGGCCACGGGGGAAGGGCTGGGCCACACACTCACACACCCACATGTGCACATGGCTGGACACAGGGACATATTAAATATGCACCAGCACCCATATCGTCACACACTTGCATATCTGGCAGCCAGGATTCTATTCTCCTGCCAACAGCAGAGATGGGAAATAGCAGAGGAAAGGAAGGAAGAGGGGCTCACAGCATTTCAGAGGTGATCTTAGATGACCATAACCAGGGGCTGGCCATTCCTTTCTGTCCATCCAGATACACTCACAGTAGAAGGAAAGTGGTGATATGTCAGCTGTCCACTGTCAAAAGAAATATTCTTTTGGGGGCAGGTGGGAGACTGGGCCACAGAGTGGAGATGCCACTCCAGCCTTCCTGCAATATGGCCAGCTGTCTCCAAAGAGATTGGAGGTATCAGCCAGCCCAGGGCTTGCCCATCAGCAAGCAGGAGAGTGTGAGGCTCAGATAAGGTCCTTGTGCCAGGGTGTACACTGCACCAGCAACTGAAATGGAGATGCCTCAACTGGCCTGTCGCAAGCCTCGAAAGAGGCTGGAATATTCCCTATGCTGGGGAGGAGAAAGAAAACTAGCAATGGCCAGAATTTATTTACGATGACGGTACATCTTACATTGATATAAGCAATTTAAAAGTATGATCTTATTTTTGTGTCTGCTCTGCAACATCAGTGCTATTAGGATCTCCATTTCATAAATGAGAAAGCTGAGGCCCAGCCAGGTTATTCAGCTTGCCCAAGGCACACAAGTAAGAAGGTGAGTGACCATAAATAATATGCTGTCAGATCTATGTCTTCCAAGCAATGTCATTCAACATAAATGCAATGTGAGCCACATATGCAATTTAAAATTTCCTAGGAGCCATATAAAAATAGTCTAAACAGGAGAAAGTAATTTTAATGATTTTTTTATTTGGTCCTATATTTCCAAAATATTATCATTTCAGTATGTGATCCTTATAAAAAGTTATTAATAAGATATTTTACATTTTTTAATTTGTGCAAAGACTTTGAAATCCAGTGTGTTGGCCAGGCGCGGTGACTCATGCCTGTAATCCCAGCACTTTGGGAGGCCAAGGTGGGTGGATCACAAGGTCAGGAGATCGAGGCCATCCTGGCTAACATGGTGAAACCCCGTCTCTATTAAAAATACCAAAAACAATTAGCCGGGTGTGGCGGCGGGCACCTGTAGTCCCAGCTACTCGGGAAGCTGAGGCAGGAGAATGGTGTGAACCCGGGAGGCAGAGCTTACAGTGAGTCGAGATCGCACCAATGCACTCCAGCCTAGACAACAGAGCGAGACTACATCTCAAAAAAAAGAAAAAGAAAAAAAAAAAGAAATCCGGTGTGTATTTTATATATACAGCACGCCGCCATTCAGACCGGCCACATTTCAGTGCTCAGTAGACACATGTGACTGGTGGCTTCGGTATTGGACAAATTGGCTCCTGGGCTGCACTGGTGGCAGGAAGAGCAGAGATCGGGTGGGAAGGGGAGGAGATGAAGTGATTAGAGTAAAAAGGGAGCAACCACAAGGGGCTAGGCTGATCACCCAGTGGGAGAATGGGGGAAGGCCTGGTTTTATCCACAGATGTGAGCGCGTGGATGAAAGACCGTGGCAGCTGATCTTGGTCCTGGCGTCGGGTGTGGGAGGAGCATAGGGCTTTACTCCAGGAGACTGGGATCTTCCCTGACATGATACTTTCTAGCCCCATGACCTCTGGAAAGTCACTTTACATTTGGAAAGTCAGTTTACATTTCTTTCTCTGTAAAAATGAAGGTAATAATGTTTGTCTAGAGGGTTATTAAAATTGAATGTAGTAATATAAAAATACTAAACCCTAGATAAATGTGGCTGAAACTGTTTATCTTTTTGACTAATCATTTTCTAACGTGTATCAACATAAATCATTTGCATTACGGTTTCTTGCCTTCTCCCTGCTACAGTGAAAAATAAATAAATAAATAAATAAATAAATAAATAAATAAATAAGATCGTCCAGTGTTACCCGAACCCCTGCGGGGACTGTTGTGCCAGGTGGTGGGGGATTTGGGACCATAGGAGGGGCCACCATGGGCAGATGTGGCGAGGGAGGAAAGGGGAGAAGAGGGGTCCCGATGAGCAATCCTTACACCCGACCCGCAGTGTCAAAACAGCGTCCCGCCCACACACTTCCCACAGAATCTCCCGACGTCCACACCTCTCACTCCAGCTTGGACTTTGATGCTGTGGGCACGCCTCAAAGCTAGAAGTTTATGGCACCCACCTGCTCAATCTGACAGGAAGCGTCTGCTCCCCACTTCTCCCCAGCCACTGTGGTCTAGAGATTCCAGGAAACCCCGGTTCCCTGTGACCTCATGGTGTGCTCTGTTCTCCACCCTAGGGACCAGAAGGAGCCAGGAGTAAAGAACTGGTTTACTTGGCCGCCACTGGGAAATTCTGGGTAATTCAAGACGCCCTGGAATTTGGACCCACTCCGCTGATAGGTGGTGGCCAGGATTCTAGGGAGCACAGGAGGCGGAGCCGGGTGGCTTCCTTGTGCTGGCATTCCTGTCTCTCTCTCTCTCTCTCTCTCTCTCTGCCTTGCAGCCCTTTCACTCTGCGATTCGTGTAAGTGTGACTCGATTTCAGGGAAAGGGAATTCGCGTGGTCTGAGAAGGAGGCCGGAGTGGACGGGCTGGGGAAGGCACCGTGATGCCCTCAACCCCGTCCCTGAAGGTGGTCCACGAGCTGCCCGCCTGTACCCTCTGTGTGGGGCCGCTGGAGGATGCGGTGACCGCTCCCTGTGGGCACACCTTCTGCCGGCTCTGCCTCCCCACGCTCTCCCAGATGGGGGCCCAGTCCTCGGGCAAGATCCTGCTCTGCCCGCTCTGCCAAGAGGAGGAGCAGGCAGAGACTCCCATGGCCCCTGTGCCCCTGGGCCCGCTGGGAGAGACTTACTGCGAGGAGCACGGGGAGAAGATCTACTTCTTCTGCGAGAACGACGCCGAGTTCCTCTGTGTGTTCTGCAGAGAAGGTCCCACCCACCAGGCGCACACCGTGGGATTCCTGGACGAAGCCATTCAGCCCTACCGGGTAAGAAGTGTGACTTTACCTAGGGCCTGTTTGGGGCAGGATGATGTCCTGTTATGATGGGAGGAAATCGGGTGGGGATCTGGATGAAAGACCTGGCTTCCACATCAGGGAACCCTAAGGTTATAGGGACTTTCGAGGCATTCCCAGACTGAAGGCAGATAGGCTCCACCTTGGATGTGTGCTAGTTCCTGGTCTGGGGGGAACTTCAGCTCCAGCTCTCAGAGGACCCCTCAGAGATGGAGTGCAAAGAACTGTAGCCTTGGCTTCACTCACTATGGAAAGAAAGCTGCAGTGCAAGTGGAATCTTCTGCAGATTATGGGCAGGGTGAATTTGTTCTCCCAGGATCCAGACTGGAAATGGGATTTCTAGGGCCCTGACTGCCAGGGCGCAGAGGGGAGGGAGGAGCTGGGGAACCTGCTAGCACTACTCTCCTTCTTGAGAAAGGGAGGGCGGCAGTCGTCCAGAATTGTGAGAATTTTCCATCTGATCTTGGGGCACTTTTCCGTCAGCCTCTCAGATCTCTCCCTTGTCAACCAGTCACCAGGTCTGGAAGTGGTTTCCTTAGAAACATCTCCCAAATCTTTAATTCTGCCTTATCCTGTCAGCCAGGTTCTCCCTATCTCTTGCCCAGACTTTGCAGTCTCAACTGCATTCCCTGTCTCCATTCCCACCCTTTCCAGTCACCTTTCAATCTGCTGGGAGACAGATCCTCCTAAAACACAAAGTCACTTCTCTGCTCAAAATCCTCCCATGTATCCCTAGTGCCCAAAGAAAGTCCAATGTCTTTTGCAAGACATTCAAGGCCCTTTGTAGTCGGGATCCTTCCTCCCCATCCAGCCTCATCGCTCAGCCACCCTCCTCAAGGCACCATATGTCTAGCCAGACTGAGCTGCATTTGCTGTTATTTTCCCGAACTGTCTTATTCATTCCTGCTTCCAGTACTTTTTGAACATAGTCTCTTCCTCCTAGAATACTCTTCTCACCTTCTTCCACCTCTCTCTTTTTAAGTATACAATTCAGGGCCACTAAGTCTTCTTCTTTTATAAAAAAAAAAATTTTTATTATGTTTTAAGTTCTGGGATACATGTGCAGAACATGCAGGTTTGTTACACAGGTATACACGGGCCATGGTGGTTTGCTGTACCCATCAACCCATCATCTACATTAGATATTTCTCCTAATGCTATCCTTCCCCTAGCCCCACATGACCTGACAGGCCCTGATGTGTGATGTTCCCCTCCCTGTGTCCATGTGCTCTCATTGTTCAACTCCCACTTACAAGTGAGAACATGTGGTGTTTGGTTTTCTATTCTTGTGTTAGTTTGTTGAGAATGATGGTTTCCAGCTTCATTCATGTCCCTGCAAAGGACATGAACTCATCCTTTTTTATGGCTGCATAGTATTCCATGGTGTATATGTGCCACGTTTTCTTTATCCAGTCTATCATTGATGGGCATTTGGGTTGGTTCCAAGTCTTTGCTATTGTGAACAGTGCTGCAATAAACATACATATGCATGTGTCTTTATAGCAGCATGATTTATAATCCTTTGGGTATATACCCAGTAATGGGATTGCTGGGTCAAATGGCATTTCTGGTTCTAGATCCTTGAGGAGTCGCTACACTGTCTTCCACAACGGTTGAACTAATTTACACTCCCACCAACAGTGTAAAAGCATTCCTATTTCTCCACTTCGTCTCCAGAATTTGTTGTTTCCTGACTTTTTAATGATCGCCATTCTAACTGACATGAGATGGTATTTGATTGTGGTTTTGATTTACATTTCTCTAATGACCAGTGATGATGAGCTTTTTTTGTGTGTTTGTTGGCCGCATAAATGTCTTCTTTTGAGAAGTATCTGTTCATATCCTTCACCCACTTTTTGATGGGGTTGTTTGTTTTTTTCTTTGCAAATTTGTTTAAGTTCTTTGTAGATTCTAGATATTAGCCATTTGTCAGATGGATAGATTGCAATTTTTTTTTCTCCCATTCTGTAGGCTGCCTGTTCACTCTGATGATAGTTTTTTTGCTGTGCAGAAGCTCTTTAGTTTAGATCCCATTTGTCAATTTTGGCTTTTGTTGCCATTGCTTTTGGTGTTTTAGTCATGAAGTCTTTGCCCATGCCTATGTCCTGAATGGTATTGCCTAGGTTTTCTTCTAGGGTTTTTATGGTTTTAGGTCTTACATTTAAGTCTTTAATCCATCTTGAGTTAATTTTTATATCAGGTGTAAGGAAGGAGTCCAATTTCAGTTTTCTGCATATAGCTAGCCAGTTTTCGCAACACAATTTATTAAACAGGGAATCCTTTCCCCATTGCTTGTTTTTGTCAGGTTTGTCAAAGATTAGATGGTTGTAGATGTGTGGAGTTATTTCTGAGGCCCCTATTCTGTTCCATTGGTCTATATGTCTATTTTGGTACCAGTACCATGCTGTTTTGGTTATTGTAGCCTTGTAGTATAGTTTGAAGTCAGGTAGCATGATGCCTCCAGCTTTGTTCTTTTTGCTTAGGATTGTCTTGGCTATGTGGGCTCTTTTTTGGTTCCATATGAAATATAAAGTAGTTTTTTCTAATTCTGTGAAGAAAGTCAATGGTAGCTTAATGGGGACAGCATTGAATCTATAAATTACTTTGGGCAGTATGGCCATTTTCACAATATTGATTCTTCCTATCCATGAACATGGAATGTTTTTTCCATTTGTTTGTGTCCTCTCTGATTTCCTTGAGCAGTGGTTTGTAGTTCTCCTTGAAGAGGTCCTTCACATCTGTGGGCACTAAGTCCTTTTCTCTCCCTGTCTATTCAACTGGAAATTTATCTTATCTTTCAAGGTGCACTGTAAATGTTTTCTGCTTTCCAAACCTTCCCTTAGGACTACAGGCAGAGCTGTCCTCTGTGTTCCCATCTTACTGTGTGTACCTCTGGACTACTGCATTTGTCTGTCTGTATTTTAGCCACTCGACACTGACTTCTTCCTGAGATGGTGATCTCTCTTTAGGTACAAGGACTGGGCCTTTTCCACCTTTGAATCCCTCAGCACTTAACAGTGTGCCCAGGATGTGATAGTTAATAATTGTGAGTTGAATTATTAATTCAGTCACCTCTATCCACCCATTCTTCTCTCCATAGGATCGTCTCAGGAGTCGACTGGAAGCTCTGAGCATGGAGAGAGATGAGATTGAGGATGTAAAGTGTCGAGAAGACCAGAAGCTTCAAGTGCTGCTGGTACAGGCCACTTCACTGGCTACCTTTTCCTTTGAAGGTTTTCTTAAGAGACTCTGGGGAAACCTGTTGGCTGGTATCTGTTTCCTGGCAAACTGTTCTCATTCACCTTCCTGTGGCTGCACAAAGGCATTTGGGATCTCAGACCATGGGCACTAGAAGTGGTTCTGATGTCTTGCAATCCAAGATCCATCTTATATATCACATTTTACAGAGCAGAAAACTGAGGTCCAGAAAAGCAATGTTCCCAAGGCCACATAGCAAAGTGCAATTTCATAATGAACCTGGATTTCTTGACCCTTAATTCATTGTTCTTTCCATCTTTGTCTGTCTGCCTGAACACACCACCTTCAGATGGGAAGCTTGGGGTCAGAAGGTGTATATTAGTGTCTGGATTCTAGTCCTGACTACAGGCTGACCTTGAGGACAGTAGGCTGATGGTGTGGCTACATCTGGGTCCCTCATGCCTCTTTTTTCATGCTATAAAGTTATGGAGGAATCGCAGTGTGAGGATTTCTAGTACCTTGACCAAGGAGAGAGTGTGGGGACAAAACAACTTCTCCACTATCCCTCAGCTCTCATCAAAGTATGCCCTGTAGTTGGTGATTTCCATGGCTAAAACCAAAATTACACACTCTCCCACTAAGTTGTGTTGACTCGTATCACAACTTCCTTTTGCCTTTAAGAAATGACTACAGTCTTCCCCCCTAACTTTAAGAAGGTATAGTAGGGTTAAGATGGTATTGTAGTTGTGGAAATATTTTTGAAAACTTCAACATAATTCTGAGAGCATAATGTAGTATTATTATTAGAATCTCTAGCAAAGACAGTAGCACAGTCCTCATCACTTGTAAGTTCATCCTGAGAGCTTTCTACTTCTAGGTGTTTTAGTAAATAGAATAAGTTTTGGAACTAGTTACTCTCTATCCCTGTTAATCAAGAACAAATATATGGATGATCATCCTGGAAGCTATCTCTGAGCCCCTTCCTAACCATGTCTACTTTTTATCCCTTGCAGACTCAGATTGAAAACAAGAAGCATCAGGTGGAAGCAGCTTTTGAGAGGCTGCAGCAGGAGCTGGAGCAACAGCGGTGTCTCCTGCTGGCCAGGCTGAAGGAGCTGGAACAGCAGATTTGGAAGGAGAGGGATGAATATATCACAAAGGTCTCTGAGGAAGTCACCCGGCTTGGAGCCCAGGTCAAGGAGCTGGAGGAGAAGTGTCAGCAGCCAGCAAGTGAGCTTCTACAAGTGAGAGACACCTTATTACTTCATGTGATAGGAGAGGGACTCCACGGGGAAGGGGGTGGGCACCATGCTGTGGGCTGGAGAGAGGCAGGAAAGGGAAGTAGAGAGAGGTTAAGGGAGTGCAGACCCAGAGGGGCTGGAGAATTGCCCAAATCATACACTGTGGTCAGGTTAAGGGCTTTAGGGTCAGACAGTCTTGGATTTGAATGTTGGCTCTTCCAATCGTGTGACTTGACTGAGTCTCTTAACCTCTCTAAGCATGGGGAAAACAATAGCACCTCCCTCACAAAGTTGTTGCAGAATTATAAGAAACAATCCATATAAAATGCTTGGCATGGTTACTGGTACACAGAAAGAACTCAATAACTGGTGTCTGCTGTGGTTATGAATATGTGATACTGGTTCATATCAGGTCCAGCTGATAACTGAAGACAGGCCCCTGCTCTCCACCACCTCCTAATCATTGCAGACACAACCCACCCCCAAGATAAGGCTGAAACAGGGAAACCAGCACAAATGAACTGACTACAGAGACCCAAATTAGTAAGAAAACATGGTGTTAAAGAACAATCTAATGAGTAGGTAATTAAACAGGACAACTCTCTGCAGAAGGAGAGTTTTGAGCTCATATTTTAAGGAAAAAAAGGATGTACAGAATCCCTGACAGGAAGGACTTATGGAAACTAAAGGTATGTTCTTATCTTTCTTTTGTAGGACGTCAGAGTCAACCAGAGCAGGTAGGGCCCACTCCCCAGTCCTGCCTCCTTTTACTCAACATCAAGACTGAAGGCGAAGGGGCAGGGTCACTTACTGCCACCCACTTACTTCCCCTCTTCCAGGAAAGCAAAGGCACTCTGGCAGACACATTGTCTCATTCAACCGTCCACAAACAGTCCAAACTCACTAAAGATTTGCGTTCTAAAGGTTCATTTAAATTGGTTGGTACTGGGGACACATTTTTCCCCTAGAAGTGAAGTTATAAATAATAATCATGTTTTTAGGTTGATCCAGGAACATTTATTTAATCTATGAAATTATTAGTACTTGAGTCAGTATCTAACACCATTTAAAATGTAATTCAAAGGAGGAATACTTTCTGTAGACTATGAGAAGCATGGAAACTGGGAATACCAGCCTACTCTTTCATTCATTCATTTTTTACACACATCTCTAGTTTCCTTCAGGATTTTCTAATGCTACTATAAAAGGACAACCACCAGGAGCCAGAGGCATTGTAAACACATGGCCTTTTCCTTCCCTGTCTGCTATAAGCATTAGCAGTCTGCACTGAGATGAGGAGAGGTGTAGTGACTAGGGAACACTTGTTACGTGCTTTGTGCCTATTTACGTGCAGGGAAGATAAACCCAGGGTCCGTGAATCAGGAAGTGTCTCCAAACATGCTTTTCAAAGAGCATTAGAGGTTTAGATCTAGAAGGGCTTGGGGATCTTCCAGTCTGATGAAGAAACTGAGACCCGGGGGGTGAAGAGTGTTCAAGGTAACGCAGCAAGTGTCTGATGAGGACTGAGCTGGGACCAGAATCAGGAGTTTTTTTCAGTGCAATATGTATTTTCGTTTATCCTTTTTTTTCTTCCCTTCTAGCCTCTTTTCCTTTACAAATAGGAGCATACACAAGGGTAGTTTAAGGCTGTTTCCAAATGGTACCCTGTTGCCCTCTAGAGGTGAAAAGGGGTAATGATCTCTGTCCCTCGGCCCCGACAGACCCAAACATTCTCCTAAAGGGGCCTACCTCCAATTCTTGAGAAGTAATTATAATTAGTTCCTCTTAGGTTTAACTGAAATGCCTACTACTTTAGTAACTACACATTTCCAGCAAAAGTAAAGAAACGATACTCAATCTGATTATTCACCACAGACGCCAAGATCATTCTTTAGTCTGATTTTAGCCTCACTTGGTCTCACCCAAACATTGTTTTTGGAATTTGGACCTAACTGGTTACCAAACCTGTCTGCAGGTGTGAGATGAAGACTTTTGTGAGTCCTGAGGCCATCTCTCCTGACCTTGTCAAGAAGATCCGTGATTTCCACAGGAAAATACTCACCCTCCCAGAGATGATGAGGATGTTCTCAGGTAAAGGGGAAGGGGCTGCAGTTTTCCCCAGTCCCGTTAGCTGCCCTCCTGCCTTCCACCCATCTCCATCCTTCTCTGCCCTCGAAACCCGTCTCAAGACATCTTCCCTCCCCAGAGCCTTCCCTTAGTGATCTCAGTTAATTCAGGGGCACCATTCCTAGAGCATCTCCTCCACTCCCTAAGGACAGGTGCGGGACTGAGATTCCAGGAGGGTGAGGACCACTTCTCCTCCACTAGACCACAGCAGAAGCCAAGGCTTCTGTCCTCATCTTCACATTGTATTCAAGACACCTTGCCCCTGGGGGTGCCTATAAGAAGTAATAAGTCACAGATCTCTCTTTCTATTTCTGCTTCCCTCAGAAAACTTGGCGCATCATCTGGAAATAGATTCAGGTAAACAGCTTGGGACTTGGGGAGTCATTCTTCCATTCGCCCATTCAGTCCATGGCAGCAAACAGAGCAATAAAATGCATGAATTCTGGAGCTTGATTGCTTGAGTTCTCTGAGACACTGGGCAAGTTATTAAGCCTCTGTCCCACAATATTTTCTTCACCAGTAAAATGAAAAAAAAAAAAAGAAAAAGGTACTGTACCTGTCCCATAAGTAGCTGTGAGGACTAAATGAATTAATACCTGCAGAGAGCTTAGTGTATTACCTGACTCATAGTAAGTGCTCAATTAATGTCATCTACTTGTATAGATATTACTGGTTGAAAAATATTTATCAAGTCCTAGTTTTTTTAGCAGTATTGTGCTGGACTCTTTATTGATTTGAACAAATGTGCAATTTTTTTAAAAATCACATTTATTTTTAAATTGGTGCTTAATTTAGAAATTGTTTCCATAAGCATCACCTCACTCACTCTGGTATAGATCAGTGCTTTTCAAACTTAATATGCAGAAAGGTCTCCTAGGGATCCTGTTAAAATGCAGATTCTGATTTAGTAGGGTGGGATGGGGCCCAATATTCTGCATTTCTAACAAGCTCCCAGACGATGGGGATGTTGCTGGTCCCTCCCTCTGCACTTTGAGAAGCAAATCCTTACAGCACCACTGGCTGATTAGGTAGAAGGGCGGTTCAGAGAAGTGGCCCAATGGCAGGCTGCCCAAGTCCAGTATTCCTTCTGCCTCCCACGCGCGTGGCCTGTTCTAGGAACATCTGTGGTGGCTGCCCGCTGTTGATGTCTGCGCTCTCCTCCCTCTAGGGGTCATCACTCTGGACCCTCAGACCGCCAGCCGGAGCCTGGTTCTCTCGGAAGACAGGAAGTCAGTGAGGTACACCCGGCAGAAGAAGAACCTGCCAGACAGCCCCCTGCGCTTCGACGGGCTTCCGGCGGTGCTGGGCTTCCCGGGTTTCTCCTCGGGGCGCCACCGCTGGCAGGTTGACCTGCAGCTCGGAGACGGCGGCGGCTGCACGGTGGGGGTGGCCGGGGAGGGGGTGAGGAGGAAGGGGGAGATGGGCCTTAGCGCCGAGGACGGCGTCTGGGCCGTGATCATCTCGCACCAGCAGTGCTGGGCCAGCACCTCCCCGGGCACCGACCTGCCGCTGAGCGAGATCCCGCGCTATGTGGGCGTCGCCCTGGACTACGAGGCCGGACAGGTGACCCTCCTCAACGCCCAGACCCAGGAGCCCATCTTCACCTTCGCTGCCTCTTTCTCCGGCAAAGTCTTTCCTTTCTTTGCCGTCTGGAAAAAGGGTTCCTGCCTTACCCTGAAAGGCTGAAGTGGGGCGCGCGAAGGGCGGCAAAGCGGAGACAGCGGCTCCCTGGTATCCAGGTCCGCCCCTGGCCAGCGCGCGGCCCGCGTGAGGCGAAAGGACAGGGGCTTGAGTCTCGAACAGCGGTTGTTTATACTTTATTTATCTTAGGCCCTCAGCTCCCTGACTTCCTGAGCCTCTCTGTGACGCTCCGGCCTTCTCTGCACCTCCGAGTGCAGAACCACAGGCGGGCTCAGCTGTGCCTAGGGCAACAGCCAACCTAGGAGCCAGCGGGCTTTCGGGGAAAAAACAGAAAAAGAGATCTAAAATAAAATGTTTAAACTGTTTCAGAATAATCATCGTGGGAAATCCAGGGTGTTGCTGGACTTGCACTAATTTATACAGTTCACTTCGTACTTTGACACACACCTGAAGATGCCTCCACCTTTGCACGGCTTAGGGCCTCTTCATCAGCTCTGGGTGGACCCCAGGGCCCCTTCCTTTCCTTCCCCTTCTGGTCATTTCTCTGGACTGGTAGAGTGCCCTAAGAAAGTGTGACTCACAGACCTCTGGATTCCATATGCCCAATTAGTGCTGATGGGACTGAAGGAAAGGCTTAAATCCAGTGGAAGCTGCCTGTGTTGGCAATTTAGGGCGGAGATGGCTGGAGGGAGTAGAAGCAGAGAGGAAGGGTGATGATCCCTCTGTGACCAAGACACAATCCTGTCCCTTCTTTTAGTCAGGACACCCCTGATGACAGACTATGGGACAATCACCAGGCCCCACTGTTTAATAAAATGAGGCTTTTGCTCAGGTCTAACCTCTCAAATATTTGTCATTATTGCAGTTATTATGTGGACACAGAAACAGACCACAGGTAAAAATAACTTTACAAAGCAAAGTATGAATCACTATACAAGTGATGGTTTCCCCAACCCCTACCCTTTCTCCTCTCAAGTTGAACACTCACATTCTCATCCTTCCACCCCAACCTCTGAAAAAAACCTGCCTTCAACTCCAATCCAGATTCCCTGTACTGTAAGACAATACTCTATGTACAAGAACACTTTAGTGTCAGCACGGTGGCTCACGCCAGTAATCCCAGCACTTTGGAAGGCTGAGGCGGGTGGATCACTTAAGGTCAGGAGTTCGATACCAGCCTGGACAACATGGTGAAACCCTGTCTCTACTAAAAATATAAAAATTAGCTGGGCATGATGGCAGGCACCTGTAATCCCAGCTACTCAGGAGGCTGAGGCAGGAGAATCACTTAAACCAGGGAGAAAGAGGTTGCAGTAAGCTAATGTCGAGCCACTGCATTCCAGCCCAAGTGACAGAGTGAGACTCCATCTCAAAAACAAACAAACAAACAAACAAAACAGGCTGGGTGTTGTGGTCATGCCAGTATGCCGAGGCAGGTGGGTCACCTGAGATCAGGAGTTCAAGACCAGCCTGGCCAACAGGTGAAACCCCATCTCTACTAAATATACAAAAATTAGCTGGGTGTGGTGGCGGACACCTGTGATCCCAGCTACTTGGAAGGCTGAGGCAGGGGAATCACTTGAACCCGGAGGCAGAAGTTGCAGTGAGCTGAGATTGCACCACTGCACCCCAGCCTGGGTGACAGAGTAAGACTCCGTCTCCAAGAAACAAACAAACAAACAAACAAACAAAACAAAGAACATCTTCATTATTGCGTGAGCCCTGCTCCTAAAGCATGGGTCAGATGTTTCAAAGGCACTCAAAGAGTTTGGACCATATGTGAATTTTATTTAAAAATTGTAACATGGCCGAGCACAGTGGCTCACTCCTGTAATCCCAGCACTTTGGGAGACCAAAGTGGGTGGATGACGAGGTCAGGAAATCAAGACCATCCTGGCTAATACGGCGAAACCCCGTCTCTACTACCAAATACAAAAAAATTAGCCGGACACTGTGGCAGGCACCTGTAGTCCCGGCTACTCAGGAGGCTGAGGCAGGAGAATGGTGGGAAGTCAGGAGGCGGAGCTTGCAGTGAGCAGAGATCGCACCACTGCACTCCAGCCTGGGAGACAGAGCAAGATTCCGTCTCAAAATAAATAAATAAATAAATAATAAAAATAAAATAAAAATAAAAATTGTAACATGAATCATTGTGATGTAAATAATTAACCCTAACTTGACTGTTGGACAAATAGAGGTTCTTGATATAAAAGAAACCAGACAATGTGGGGTTTCTTCTGCCCCCTCAATGTGGTGAGCAGAGCCATCCTTGTCCGACCTAAGTGGCTTGGTAGTCCAACCTAGTAGTAGTAGTAGTAGTAGTAGTAGTAGTAGTAGTAGTAGTATTGCCCAGTGCTTATTATAAAAGTTGTATATGCTCATGGTTAAGAAAATTCAAACATTTTCAAAGTGTACAGATAAAAACCTCTTTCCCCACCCACTCAACTCTTCCCCTTGCCACTCCCCATAGTTAATCATTGATATCAATTTTTTGTATATCCTGCAAGCTTTGAATACACATATACATTGTTTTCTTTTTTTTTTTTTACATAAATTAGATTATGCCATAAATACTCTTTGCAACCCCTCCAAAAAAAAACTATGTGCGACACATGCTAATTGTAACATTGGTCAAACATTACACAAGGCTATAAAGTTAAAACAAATTTGTTTTAATTATATCTTCATTTGAACCTTACAACAAGCCTGTGAAATACATAAGACCTATTTTGTTTTTCTCATTTGGTGGTTGAGAAAACTGGCACACAGTAAATGAACTTGTCTAACAAGTTTCACAGCTGGTCCTTGTGACCTGCTGAAGTAGAATCTACCCGTCCTGGAGCTCAGCGCAGTCACCTTTCCACCACACTCAGACATCTAAAACAGACACATCCCAAAGGGGCTTTGTTTCATTTGTTACCCACTGAATTCATGTTTTAGACAGACAGGGCATTTTTGGTTCCGTATGAAACAGAAAAAAAAAAAAAGAAGAAGAACCGATGAACCATAAGCACACTGTATTTCCAAGTCTCTGGTACTTCTAATTTTTGAGTGGTCCAGATAATTTAAAAGTGTGGATATGCACATTTGGAGGCTCTGTGCCTATATTAATAAATTGTTCTGCATAAGAAAGGAAAGAGAAATTTAGAAGCCAAAAGAAATTTGGGAGTGGCTAAGACCTCAGGGTGAGGACTGGGAGCTGCCTGAAGGAAAAGCAGAGGAAATTGATTCATTTGGTGGTCCAGCTGGAGCCGCAGGAGGGCTGTGTTCTTGTGTTTGTGATGTAAAACTGTCCTCTATCTCCCCTACAGGATCCTCCACACAACCTATCTTGCCCCTAATGCTTTTTGTAAGTGTTCCTGTTCCAGGTGCTGAGTTCTGTCCACTACTGGGCAGGAGGAAAAGAGACCCCACGAAAGAACTGCTGGGCTGCTGGACTATGTGAGGAGCAGCTACACTGAGGTGCCTCAGAGAACCAGAGGGGTAAGGACCAAGGTGGGACCTATAAGGGAATCTCTCTGGAGCCCAGGGACCGTGATGACAGTGAGCTGGTTGTAATGGGAACTAGAGCCAACACAGATGCATTGTCTCTCTGGTCAGCTTACTTCGCTCTGGATGTGGGGTCCGTTCTCCTGTCTATAAGGAAGCTTCCTGACTCTACTCATGGCCTTTATTTTCTCTTTCATTTTCAGTTCTTTCCTTCTTTCAGACTTCCAGTGTAGAGCATTGACTCAATCATACCTCTCGGTTCTTGGAACATGATCATCATCAGTTCATGCAAGGTCTTATTGTTTTATTTGTATTTTCTCCTCTCTCTCCAATTTTTATTCCCATTCTCCTCACTCCCGTAGGCAGTTACTCGCTAATGTTTTTCTTTTTTAAAAAAAATTTTCGGCCGGGCGTGGTGGCTCAAGCCTGTAATCCCAGCACTTTGGGAGGCCGAGACGGGCGGATCACGAGGTCACGAGATCAAGACCATCCTGGCTAACACTGTGAAACCCCGTCTCTACTAAAAAATACAAAAAAAACTAGCGGGGCGTGGTGCCGGGCGCCTGTAGTCCCAGCTACTCCGGAGGCTGAGGCAGGAGAATGGCGTAAACCCGGGAGGCGGAGCTTGCAGTGAGCCGAGATCTGGCCACTGCACTCCAGCCTGGGCGACAGAGCGAGACTCCGTCTCAAAAAAAAAAAAAAATTTTTTTCAACTTTTAAGTTTGGGGATACATGTGCAAGATGTGCAGGTTTGTTACACAGGTAAATGTGTGCCATTGTAGTCAGCTACACAGATCATCCTATCACCCTGGAATTAAGCCCAGCACCCATTAGCTATTCTTCCTGATCCTCTCCCTCCTCCCACCCCTGCCTTCCAACAGGGCCCAGTGTGTGTTGCTCCCCACCACCTCCCGTCATGTGTTCATGTGTTCTCATTATTTAGATCCTACTTATAAGTGAAAACATGCTGTACTTGGTTTTCTGTTCCTACTTTAGTTTGCTAAGGATAATGGCCTTCAGTTCCATTCATGTCCCTGCAAAGGACATGATCTCATTCCTTTTTATGGCTCTATAGTATTCCATGGTATATGTATACCACATTTCTTTATCCAGTCTATCATTGACGGGCATTTAGTTTGACTTCATGTCTTTGCTATTGTGAATACTACCGCAATGAACATACACATGCATGTGTCTTTATAGAGAACGATTTCTATTCCTTTGGGTATATACCCAGTAATGAGATTGCTGGGCTGAATGGTATATCTGCCTCTAGGTCTTTGAGGAATCGCCACACAGTCTTCCACAATGGTTGAACTAATTTACACTCACACCAACAGTGTCAAAGCATTCCTTTTTCTTCACAACCTTGCCAGCATCTGTTGCTTTTTGACTTTTTAATAATAGCCATTTTGACTGGTGCGAGATAGTATCTCATTGTGGTTTTGATTTGATTTTCACCTATAACCATCTGATACTTGACAAACCTGACGAAAACAAGCAATGGAGAAAGAATTCCCCAAGCACTAAATAAAACCTAGTTGGGAGCAGAACAATTCTCTCTTACCTATTCTTTTTCTTATGTGTGATCGGCACAAGTATAGCCCAGCAGTCTGAGACAAAGACAACCAAGGTAGCAGAGCTCATACTCAGAATAACAGACAAAGGAAGGAGTGGGGCCAAGGATGGACTCTTGGTCAAGGCCAACTTTCCCTGCATCTCTAGGGCTAGGTGTCCCTAGAATGCAAAGAGAAGTGCAGCTTCATTGTCTGGGTACCAGAGTAGGGAATTAAAAAAAAGAAAGGTGTATTCAAATTCACAGAGAAACAAAAAACACTAATGAAAATTGCAGGGCAGATTGCCTTTAATTAAGGATTGTGGGGCTATCACCAGTGAATATTATTTGTAAATGTCCTGCTCCCCACTACACTCTTGTGTCTAGAAGACAGGAGCTAATTATTCTTATTATGACAATAAAGCCATTGCCACCAGAATCATCTCCTCACAGAAGCCTCTTTGTGGAGGAGTTCTGAGACTGGGGGAGTGCCCCTAAGAACCATGCAGAATTAACAGTAAATGCAAACAAGTTAAGATGCCCAGCTGTGTGAATGTGAAGGCTTCTTGTAGTCTTGACTCTGCCAATGACTTTGACCTTGAGAAAATTATCTCACTTCCTCAGGGCCTAAACAGCACTGAGGATCCCTTCTAACTCTGAGATTTGTGACTTAAACCCTAACCTCAAGGAGCTATTCATCTAAGGGAGGGAAGGTGCTGCTTATACCCTCTAGGTATCACCTTGTTACTCATATGACTGGGGGTCAATTTTATATACTTTCTTACAGTTCTCATGGGAAAGAAACGACCTCCCACCTCTGTGCCCAGCAGTGAAAGCATGGGCTCTAGAAACAGGAAGTCCCTGGTTCAAATCCCAACATGTTTTAGTTGTGTGACCTTAGGGAGGTTTACTTAACTCTCTGAGCTTCCAGACTCTTGGTCTGAAAAGTGGGAACAAGTGCCTACCTGAGGACTGTTATAAGGACTAAAAGAGATAATGTATGTAAAAGCGCTTGGTGCATTGCCTGGCACAGCATAAGCAGTTAGTGAAGAGGATGTGCTGGAAAGAACCTCAAAGTTGATAAGATCCAGACTTTTGCCTTTAGGCAAATATCTAATGGTGTCCATTTTACAGAGAGAGCAATTAAAACATAGAAAGTTTAAATAATGAGGAAAATGAATTATTTCCTCCAATAAATGAGAGCTAGGAGAAAAGGCAATCTCTCTTTTTTTTTTTTAAGATTATTGCAAAACTAGCAATTAAGAGTTCCCAGGTGCTAGGTGTTCCTCCAAGGCCTCCTTCTCTCATACTAGGGCATGTCTCAGGATCACGTGATCTTCCTTGTTGTGAAATCCTCTGGGGCAGGTTCACAGAGCCACTGCAGAGTTGCTGCAGGGGTTTTGAGGGTTTGTATATTGTATATTGAATTAAATTTACAGTTGAGCATAACTCATCACAAGCTTCACCACATTGTAAGCTCACCACCATGTTAACACCTTGTTTCTGCCAGTGGTACTATGAGTTAAGTGGTAGGTTAAAATTTGTTTGCAGTTTTGCAAAAAAATATAGGTAAGTACTGGTGACATGCTCAAGGAATTTTTTAATTTTTTAAAGAAAAAAAAGAACCTTTTTTTTTTTTTTAACTATACAAAAATTCTGAGTGGCTGTGAGAGTTAAGGCTGCAGTGAGCAAGTGTGATTTTCTCTTACTCCAGACTCCAATGCCTCAGGAATTAAGCTGACCGTCCTTGAACGGTCAGTGCATGAAGCCTTGGACCAATAATAGGCATGGAGTTACAACTGAGGTTGGCATAAATTCAGGACCTTGTGAGGACTGCATAGTCAGAGAAAGGGTAGGTTAGGGGAGATCACTCAGTCACAGGGAGACAGGAAGGAAGCTTTCCCTGAGAATCCTTCTGAGAAACAGGATCCCTCGCCTAGGGCATGCACAGAATTTTGGTATGTGGTGTAGAAACTCTCCATCCCTGCCCAAGCCAAACAATAAACATAAAATTGTATTGGACTGGTAGTATTGCACCTGGGTTTGCTGGCAGGAGCACTGCATGGAATGTCCTCAGAAAGCCCTGCTGAAGGTGAGCTCAAAATAAATTATTAAAAACACATAAAGAAATGACCCCCTCTCCATCAGAAGACATAAATTTGGAGGAGTACAACCCCTAAAACCCCAACTATAGAATACTGTAAAAGAGACTAACATTTTTGAATGATTAAATAACTGAGATGTTAAAAAAATAATAATAATAACATGAAAATCTAGTGTAAAGAATCAACAAGAACTTCTACACATAAAAATATGGCGAATGAAACAAAATCTTATTGACTTGGCTAAAGAGCAAAGTAAAGCAGCTGCAGAGAGAGTTTTTGAACTCTGAAGAAATGAACCAAAATGCAGCACAGAGAAGGAAAATAGAAGAAAAGTTAGGAGATTTGGACAAATGGAATGTGAAGCTCCAAAATATGACTTATATGAGTTATGGGAGAAAAAAAGAAAGGAAATTGGGTGGAACAATAATTTAAGTGATTCTGCTATGGTCTGAATGTTTGTGTCCCCCAAAAGTTTATATGTTGAACTAATCCTCAATGTGATGGTATTGTCAGAGGCATTTGAACCAAAGCGACTCCATCTTGAGTAAGGGCTAGGAAAATGAGGCTGGGACTTGCTGGGCTGCATTTCCAGAAAGTTAGGTGTTCCTACCTCTAGATGTTTATGGTTAAGGGAACAGATTGATAATGTTTACTAAACAGACCCAGACTTGGGAGTGTCCTAATATCCCAATATCTTGAAAAGAAAGGCATTCCTAATTTTGCTTTAGAGATAATAATATTGATTATTGCAAAACTAGCAATTAAGAAAATTAATCCTTTATCACAAACCCTTGTAGCAGAGCACATCTCCCCATTCTCTTTTTTATCCTATATATACAAGCACTGTACCTAGGGTGGACGCGTTTCTTATTTTACTTTCGGGAACACCCTACTCTGCCTGTGGAGTAACTATTCTTTCTCCACTTTATTTTCTAAATCAGCTTGCTTATACTTTGCACTATGGACTCACCCTGAATTCTTTCTTGTGCCAGATCCAAGCACCCTCTCTTGGGATCTGGATTGAGACCCCTTTCCTGTAACAGTATTAGGAGATGAGGCCTTTGGGAGGTGACAAGGTCCTGAGAGCAGAGCCTTCATGAATAGCATTGCTGCCCTTATAAAACAGACTGGAGGGAGCTTGTTTGCCCTTTCCACCATGTGAGGACACAGCAAGAAGGTATCATCTATGAGGAACTGGCCCTCATCAGATATGGAATCTGCTGGTGTCTGGATCTTGGACTTCCCAGCCTCCAGAACTGTGAGAAATAAAGTTCTATTGTTTATAAGCTATCCAGCTTGTATTGTGCTGTAGTAGCCTGAATGAACTAAGACAGTGATACTGACTGAATTTTCCAGAACTGATAAGAGATACCATCTATAGATTCAAGAAACACAAGTCCTGAATAGGATAAATAATGACAAATCTACATGCCTCCCTGACATCCCCTCACACACACAGAACTGAAGAAAACAAAGACTAAGATAAAAATCTGAAAAGTAGTCTGAGGGAGAAAATGGATTACTCCCAAGGAGCAATTAAACTTTCTTAGGCAGACTTTTGGACAGCAACAAAAGAGGTCAGGAAATAGTCTCTTCAAACTTATAAAAAACAGTAATAATAATAACCATTTAACTAAACATCCGTTCTTGGCAAAACTATAGCTCCAGACAGAAGGGAATGAAATGAAATTACAGAGACAAAAAGGTAGCTGACTACAAACACTTGCTGAGAGACGTGCTAACATTTACCACTCAAGAAGAGGGAAGTAAAATCCAGAAGGACAGGAGGGGATGCAAGAAGCAGTAATAAGCAAATAAATTGGTAAATGCGTGAGTAAAAATAAAGAAGCTTTTTTTTTTTAACAGTAAAAAACGTAGTGACAATTAGAGGTATATTAAAACAAGGTTAGACTTTAAGGACCTTTTCTCCCCACCCTCCCCAACGTGTATGTATAACAATTCAGTCTCCTAGGTCCAACAGCTTCGTCCCAGCAGCATCCCATTTCCTCCTTTCTTCCTGCTTCCCCCATCACCCACAACCAATAGTTGGCTTGCTGTCACTGCCACTGCCCAAAAGGAGAGTTTAATGGACGGACTGGCTACAAAGATGTGTGTAGGATGAAGGCAAACCAACAAGAAATGGTGAAGCATTCTTGGGCTAACAAGAGCAACTACCACCCCAGCCCTGAAAGGGGAAGTGAGGAAGCAATATTGAACCCAGAGAGAGCTGTAGCTTCCACAGAAGCTGCGGTGTAAGGCAGGAGAGAGTGGCATCAGCCAACCCACGGCCCCGGAGGGAAGGGGAACAACCAGTCTCTCTCTACTGCAGCCCTATTATCTTCTGCAGATGCCATCTGTTGGCTAAACGGAATCAGAAGCCAGAGGGCAAGAGAGCCTCTACATTCCATAGAGCTCATCTTTATAGGCACAGAGGGGGAGAGAATCTTGTGTGGCAAACAATATCCAACACATCCCACAGCCCTCCCCATGACCTGCCACCTATTATCCCAATTAATTAGCACTCCTTTTCATCTAAACTCTTTGAATGAGTTGTAATTGCTCTCTCTCCACTTCACCTTTCATCCTTTCCATATTGCCAGATCCATCAGTCACTTCTGCTCTTATGCCCATGATCTCTCCGCAGTATTTGGCACAGTCGACCCGACCACTTCCTCCTTTAAACATCTCCTCTGGGGATCATCCCCTACTTTACTGGGCTTCTTCTATCTAACTGGTTGCTGCTTTTTGTCTTTTTTGGCTCCTCCTCTGCCTGGCCTGTAGATGGAGTGTCCAGGGATCAGTACGGGCCCCAGTCTGATCTTCACACTCACCCCATGGCCCTAAGTGGTACCTATACATTTTGCTACACCTACTTATTTTTTACTTCCGCCCTCTTACAGCCAATTATCTGCCTAACTTCTCCACTTAGATGTCCAGTAGATATGTCAAGTTTAATGTGAGCAAAATGGAACTTTACTTTTACCACCTCTACTTTCAAACCTATTCTTCAGTCATTCTAAATTTTCATATTTTTCTCCCTGATCAAACCCCAAATCTAGTAGGTATCCATTTTTTTCTTCTGACCATCTCCAATCTATTCATTCTAACTAGCAAGCTCTGTTGATTCTACCCTCAAAACCTATTCCAAATATGTTCACCTCTCTCCATCTCTCCTCCTATCACTGTAGTCAAAACCAGCATCATCTCACTTGGTTGACCACAAAAGCCTTGCCACTGAACACCTCTCAGTCCTCTCTCCCTCTGCAATAATTTCTCCAAACAAATACATCTTTTTAAGATTTAGATTATACACTTTTATGGAGTATATGTGACATTTTGTTACATGTATATAATACATAGTGATCAAGTTAGGGTATGTACAGATTCCACATGCATTTTTGTTTTATAGTAACTCTAATCTGCAATCGCTGAATTTATGCCTCCTATCTAACTGTGTTTAACCCGTTTCTCTTCATCCACCCGCTCCCTCTGCCCTGCTCACCCTTCTCAGTTTCTGATTCTCTATCTTTTCACTCTGCCTCCATGTGATCAAATTTTTAAATTCCCACATATAAGTGAGAACATGCGATGTTTGTCTTTTTGTGCCTGGCTTGTTTAATTTAAGATAATGACCTTCAGTTCCATCCATGTTGCTGCAAATGACATTCTTTTCATTTTCATTTTCATTTTCAATTTTTCAAAAAAAAGAAAAATTTCATTCTTTTTTTTTTGAGACAGAGTCTCACTCTGTCACCCAGGCTGGAGTACAATGGTGCGATCTTGGCTCACTGTAACCTCCGCCTCCCGGGTTCAAGTGATTCTCATGCCTCAGCCTCCCGAGTAGCTGGGATTACAGGCACATGCACCACACCCAGCTAATTTTTGTATTTTTAGTAGAAATAGGGTTTCACCATGTTGGCTAGGATGGTCTCCATCTCCTGACCTCGTGATCCACCCGCCTTGCCCTCCCAAAGTGCTGGGATTACAGGCGTGAGCCACTGTACCTGGCCAATTTTATTCTTTTCAATGGCCAAATATTATTCTACTGTGTATATATAGCATATTTTCTTTATCCATTCATCCACTGATGAACACTTAGGTTAATTCCTTATCTTTGCTATTGTGAGTAGTACTGCAATAAACATGTGAGTGTAGGTATTTCTTTGATATTTTGATTTCATTTCCTTTGCATAGATACCCAGTAGTGGGGTTGCTGGATTGAACGGTAGTTCTATTTTCAGTTTTTTGAGAAATCCCTATACTATTTTTCATAGAGGCTTTACTAGTTTACATTACCACCAACAGTGTATATGAGTTCTCTTTTCTCTGTCTCCTTGCCAACATCTGCGATTTTTTGTCTTTTTTAAATAATAGCCATTCTGACTGGAGTAAGCTATTATCTTGTTGTGGCTTTGATTTGTATTTATCTGGTGACTAGTCATGGTGAACATTTCTTCATATACTTCTTGGCTGTTTGTATGTCTTCTTTTGAGAAATGTCTGTTCATGTCTTTTGCACACTTTTTAATGGGATTATGTGTTGTTTACCTGTTGAATTGTTTGATTATCTTGTATATTCTAGATATTAGTCCTCTGTC
Organism: Macaca mulatta; assembly: GCF_049350105.2. Lineage (NCBI taxonomy): Eukaryota > Metazoa > Chordata > Mammalia > Primates > Cercopithecidae > Macaca > Macaca mulatta. Next base: position 152,870,907 of record NC_133409.1, on the reverse strand, counting down.
ACATGAATAGTTTGCAAATACTTTCTCCAGTTTTGCAGGTTGTCTGTTCACTCTGTTGATAGTTTCTTTTGCTGTGCAGAAGGTTTTAGTTTAATTAAGTACCATGTGTCTATTTTTGTTGCCTGTGCTTTTTAGGTCTTAGTCATAAATTCTTTGCCTACCCCAACGTCCAGGAGAGTTTTCTCTAGGTTTTCTTCTAGGATTTTTGTAGTTTCAGGTCTTACAGTTAAGTCTTTAATCCATTTTAAGTTAATTTTGTACAAAATGTTTCTCATCATTTTGTATCTTGAGAGATAAGGGTTCATATTCATTCTTCTGCATGTGGCTATCCAAATTTCCTAGCACCATTTATTAAAGAGGCCATCGTTTCCCCAATTTAAGTCCTTGTCAACTTTGTCAGAGATCAGTTGGCTGTAAATATGTGGCTTTATTGCTGGGATCTGTATTCTGTTCCATTGGGCTATGTGTTTGTTTTTACACCAATATCATGATGTTTGGGTTACTATAGCCTTGTATTTTTTTTTTTTTTTTTTTTTTTTGAGACAGGGTCTTGTTCTGTCACCCAGGCTGGAGTGCAGTGGCATGATCGCAGCTCACTGCAGCCTCCACCTCCTAGCCTCAGACTGATCTGATCCTCTGCCCTCAGCCTCCCAAGTAGCTGGGACCACAGGTGTATGCCACCATGCCTGGCTAATTTTTTGATTTGTTGTAGAAATGAAGTCTTACTATGTAGCCCAGGCTGGTCTCAACTCCTGGGCTCCAGTGATCCTCCCACCTCAACCTACCAAAATACTTACAGGCATGAGCCATGGCACCGGCTGTAATATATTTTGAAGTCATTTAACGTAACGCTTTGTTCTTGGTGCTCAGGATTTCTTTGGCTATTTGGCTTTTTTGGGGAACGGGGGTTGGTCCATATGAATTTTAGGATTATTTTTTTCAAATTCTGTGAAGAATGATGTTGGTATTTTGTTAGGGATTGCATTGAATCTGCAGATTGCTTTGAACAATATGGTCATTTTAGTGACGTTGATATTCCTTCCAATCCATGAGCATAGGGTGTTTTTCCATTTGTGTCGTTTTGAATTTCTCTCAACAGTATTTTGTAGTTTTCTTTGTAAAGATCTTTCACCTCCTTGGTTAAATTCAATCCTAAATTGTTTTTGGTAACAAAAATCTCTAAATGAGATTGCCTTCTTGATTTATTTGTTGACTAGATCATTATTGATGTAAAGAAATGCTACTGATTTTTGCATATTAATTTTGTAGCCTGAAACTGTACTGAATTCATTTACAAGATCTAAGAGTTTTTTGGTGAAATCATACCTTGTGTTTCTTTCTTTTGCCTGGTTCTTATAGCTAGGATTTTTAGTACTACGTTGAATAAGAGTGTTGAGAGTAGACATCCTTGCCTTGTTCCGGTGCTGAGAGGAAAAGCTTTCCGCTTTTCCTCATTCAGCATGTTAGCTATGGGTTTGTCATATATGGCTCATATGATTTTTTGAGGTATGTTCCATCTACGCCTAGTGTGTTGTATGTTTTTATCTTAAAAGGATGTTAAATTTTATCAAATGCTTTTTCTGCATCTATTAAGATGATCATATGGTTTCTGCTCTACATTCTATTGATAATATATATCATGCTTATTTATTTATATTGAACCATCTTTGCATCTCTACTATAAATCCCACTTGATTGTGATGTAGTATTTTTCTATGTGCTGTTGGATTCGGTTTGCTAGTATTTTGTTGAGGATTTTTGTATCTATGTTCATTAGGGATATTGACCTATAATTTTCTTTGTGTTGGTGTTGTGGTGTATCTGTCTGGCTTTGGTATCAGGGTGATGCCGACCTCATATAACTAGTTAGGGAAAATTCCTTTCTCTTTGACTTGTTTGATCAGTTTCAGGAGGATCGGTATTAGTTCTTCTTTGTATGTTTAGTAGAATTCAGCTGTTAATCCCTCCAGTCCTGGGTTTTTCTTCTTTGAGAGACTTTTAATTACTGATTCAATCTTGCTATTAATTATTGGTCTGCTCAGGTTTTCTATTTCTTTCTGATTCAGTCTTGGTAGGTTGTATGCTTCCAGGAATTTATCCACTTCCTCTAGGTTTTCCAATTTTATCTAGTTGTTTATAACAGTCTCTGATGATCTTTAATATTTCTGTGATGTCAGTTGTAATGTCTCCTTTTTCAATTCTGATTTTGTTCATATGGGTCTTCTGTCTTCTTGGTTAGTCTAGCTAGTAGCTTATCAATTCTGTATATCTTTTCAAAGAACCAATTTTTCATCTCATTGATCCTTTGTATTTCTTTAAGTGCCTTATTTTCTGCTCTGATCTTTATTATTTCTTTTCTTCTGCTAATTTGGGGTTTGGTTTGTTCTTGCTTTTCTAGCTCCTTCAGGTCCATTGTTGGATTGTTAATTTGTAAACTTTCTACTTTTTTAAAATAGGCATTTATTGCTGTAAACTTTCCTCTTAGCACTGCCTTTGCTGAATCCCACAGGTTTTTTTTGTGTTTCCATTTTCATTTGTTTTTAGATTTTTTTTAATTTCCATCTTAATTTTTTTTTCTTTTTTTTAAATGGAGTTTTGCTTTTGTTGCCCAGGCTGGAGTGCAATGGTATAAACTCAGCTCACTGCAACCTCCGCCTCCTGGGTTCAAGCGGTTCTCCTGCCTCAGCCTCCCACGTAGCTGGGATTACAGGCTCTCGCCAGCACGCCCAGCTAATTTTTTTGTGTTTGTTTTGTTTTGACGGAGTCTGGCTCTGTCGCCCAGGCTGGAGTACAGGGGCTTGATCTCGGCTCACTGCAAGCTCCGCCTCTTGGGTTCACGCCATTCTCCTGCCTCAGACTCCCGAGTAGCTGGGACTACGGGCGCCCGCCAACACGCCCGGCTAATTTTTTTTTTTTTTTTTTTTTTTTTTTGTATTTTTAGTAGAGACAGGTTTTCACAGTATTAGCCAGGATGGTCTCTATCTCCTGACCTCGTGATCCGCCCGCCTCGGCCTGCCAAAGTGCTGGAATTACAGGCGTGAGCCACTGCGCCCGGCCTATTTTTTTGTATTTTTCATAGAGACGGGGTTTCACCATGCTGTCCAGGCTGTTCTCAAATTTCTGAACTCAGGTGATCCACCCTCCTCGGCCACCCAAAGTGCTGGGATTACAGGTGTGAGCTACGATGCCTGGCCTTCCATCTTAATTTCTTCATTGACGCAGTGGTCATTCAGGACCATGTGGTTTAACGTCTGTGTATTTGTATAGTTTGCAAAGTTTTTCTTGGTATTGACTTCTCATTTTATTCTATTGCGGTCTGAGAAAATACTTGATATGATTTCAATTTTTAAAAATTTGTTGAGACTTGTTTTGTCATCTAATATATGGTCTATGTTGGAGAAGGTTCCATGTTCTGATGAAAAGAATGTATATTCTGCAATCGTTGAATAGAATGTTCCGTAAACATTAGGTTCATTTGGTCTAAAGTCCAGTTAAAATCCAATGTTTCTCTGTTGATTTTCTGTCTAGATAATCTGTCTAACGCTGAGAATGAGGTGTTAAAGTCCCCCACTATTATTGTATTCCAATCTGTCTCTCTCTTTAGAGCTAGTAATATTTGCTTTATGAATCTTGGTGCTCTGGTGTTTGGTGTATATATATTTAGAACTGTTGTATCTTCTTGCTGGATTGATCTCTTTATCATTATATAATGACATTTTTGGCCCTTTTTTTTTTTTCACAATTCTTGACTTAAAGTCTGTTGTATCTGATATAAGTATAGCTACTCCTTCCTTCTCACTTTTTGTCTCCATTTGTATGGCATATCTTTTTCCAACCCTTTACTTTGTCTGTATTTGTCTTTACTGGTAAGAAACTTTACTGAGTTTCTTGAAGCAGCTTACAGGTGGATTATCTCTTTAAATAAATCCAGCCATTCTACATCTTTCAAGTGAAGAATTTAGTCCATTTACATTGAAGATTATTATTGATATATGAGATTTTGTTCCTGTCATATTGTTGTTTTCTGATTGTTTTATATATTCTTTGTTCCTTTCTTCTTGATGTTATTGTGGTTTGGTGGATTTCTGTAGAGGCACTATTTCAGTCCTTTCTCTTCTTCCCTTGTGCGATTGCTTTACTAGAGAGTTTTATACTTTTGTGTGTTTTTATGATGGTAAATGTCATCCTATCACTTCCAGGTTTAGGACTCCCTTGAGCATTTCTGGTAGGACTGATCTAGTGATAACAAATTCCCTCAGTATTTGCCTGTCTGGGAAATACTTTATTTCTCTTTCCTTTATAGTTTAATTTGACTGGATCTAATATTCTTGGCTGGCAGTTATTTTCTTTCATCATTTTGAATATACCATCCCATTATCTTTTGTCCTGTAGGGTTTCTGCAGAGAAATTCACTGTTAATCTGATGAGTTTTCCTTTTAGGTGACTAGGCACTATTCTGTTGCTGTTTTTAGAATTTGCTCTTTGTTTTTGACTTTAGACAGTCTAATTATAATGTGCTATGGAGAAGACCCTTTGCATTGCATCTGCCTGGGAAACATTGAGCCTCCTATACCTGCATGTCCAAATCCCTTGCTAGGCTTCGAAAGTTTTCATCTATTATTTCATTAAACAGATTTTCTAATCCTTTCATTTCTTCTTCATCCTCAGGGATACTAACAATTCATATATTCAGTTGCTTTATGCTGTCCCAAATATCATGAAGTCTTTGCTAATTTTTTTTATCTAGGCAAAGTAAATGGAATTTTTTTAAAATTATTTTTTATTTTTGTCTGACTAGGTTATTTCAAAAGAGCTGCCTTCAAGCTCTGAGATTCTTTCTTTTCCCCAATCTAGTTCTATTGTTGAAGCTTTTAAACGTATTTTGTATTTCCTTTAATAAATTCTTCATATCCAGAATTTTTATTTGGTTCTTTTAAAAAACAATCTATTGCTTCAGTAAATTCCTCATTCATATCCTACATTATTATTTTTGTTTCTATTGTTTTTCAGAATTCTCTTAAATATCACTGAGTTTCTTTAAAATCAGTATTTTGAATTCTTTATCTAGAATTTCATGAATTTCTTTCTGATTGATAACTGTAGCTGGAGAGATATTGTGTTCCTTTGTTGGTGTCATATTTCTTTGTTCTTTTGTTTCCTGTGTCCTTACGTTGATATCTGCACTTCTTAGTGCAACAGTCACTTCTTCCATTTTTGAAATTGCTTTCATAGGGGAGGATATTTTTCCTGAAGATTTTACATGTTATTTGTTGAGTAGGGTGCTTTGGCTTTGATTCTGAGTGCCTATAGTAGTGTGATCTCTGTATGATTTATTTGGCAGTATACAACATCAGTGGTATCTGTGACTTCCTCATTGACTTAAGGTGCACTTACTAGTGAAGGCTGTGGTGAAGTTTGGCTGGGAACTAAGATGCTAGGTGGGCCAGTCTTCAGGCCCTAGTGATGGCAGCAGTGGGTTGAATGAGCCTGTGCTTGGGCCACAGAGTGGCTTAAAGTGACACCAGTGTTAGTGGGTCTTGGACAGCCAATTCTTGGGCCTTCAGGTGACTTGCTTAGATGTTAGCAGTGGCAGCAGTGGGCGAGGCTTGTGGGCAACTTCTCAGGCTCCTGGGCAGCTGGTGTGAAATGGGTAATGGCAGTAGCGGTGGTGGAACAACCCACTAGGACCTAAGCAGTCTGTGCTGGTGGCTGTGACAAGTTGGGCAGGCTAGTACCCTGACCCACTGGTAGCATGTGTGGGTGGGTGTCAGCTGTGGTGGTATTGGTAGGTTGAGTTGGGCTGACCTCAGACCCTGGCAGGAATGATTCAGATGCCAGTGGTAGTAGATTGGGCTGGGCAATTTCCAGGCCCCTGGCTGATGTGCTCGTGTACTGGAGGGATGGGATCAGGTCAGCAGACCTGTCCTCAGGCCCCCCTGCAATGAATTCAGGTGCTAGCTGTGATAGGCAGAGATGGGGAGGTCCTCAGACCACTGGCAGAATGCTCACGTGTGGGCTGGCTGTAGTGGTTGCACTGTAGTCCTGCAACCAGGGAAGGCCACTCTCAGCGGGAGCATCATGAGCAAGTAGCTGTGGGGAGTGTAGTCTGCTCACACCTTTGTCCACAGCAGCCCATAGCGGCAGTGGTGGGATTTGTCCTAGGAATGTGTGGAAGTCCCGGTCTCTACTCTCCCTCCTCAACTTCGACTTGGCTTGGCGACAGCAGCCCCAGCCAGGCCCAAGGGCAGAATGCAGACCCAGGTGGTTGAGCTCTCAGAATAATGACTATGGGTTTGCCACCAGGAGGGCAGGACCCCTCTCAGGTGGAACAGCATGGACAAGTAGCCACAGGGAGTGCTGTCTTCTCATGCCCTGGTCTCACTGCAGCCTGTAGCAGTGACGATGGGATTTTTCCAGGGGATGTGTGGGAGTGCTCAGTCTCCCCTCTCTTTTTTGCCTGGTGGCAGCAGTAGCAGCAGAAACAGCAGTGCCACATCAGTCTGGCCTCAGGGCAAGACATAGACCCCAGGCAGCGAGGTTCTCAGAATGGCACCAAACTGAAGCTGCTGTGGGCTCAGATGCCTGTGGGACTCTGCGTGACTTCCTTCTCTGGAGCAATGTTTCTGTTGATTTCTAGGCAGCTCCCTGTGTTAGGCTCGAAGCCCACAAGGATTGAGAAATTCTCTCATTGCTAAGACTGTAAAAGCCTGTGGTGGGAGTATGGATCCTGGAGGTTTCTCTGTTACCCTTTCTCCACATCCAGGAGCTTCTCCCAGCTCCTCGGCAATCCTGGCTGAGCAAACTGCCTTGCCTTGCTCTCCTTGCTTTCAGTGTTTCCTGTAAGTTCTCTATTGAATCCTAGTGTTCTCTTAGATGATTGATGCTGTGCAAATATCTACTTGTTATTTTGGTTCCTCTCCATGGAAGAGGCACATACTAGTGTCATCTATTCAGCCATCTTGACTACTTCCTCCAAATAGAATTTTTTTAAGTAATTATATTTTTTGTCTGTTGCACTTATTTTCTAACACTTATTACTTATTTTATTAAGTGTTTATTGTTATTGTTATTTCTAACACTTCTGTACTTATTTTTGTCTATCTCTCCCTTCTAGAATGTAAACTCCTTGAAGAAAGGAACTTTTAAAAAACTGATGCATGCCAAGTACCCAGAACAGTGCCTAGCACATGTGTTCAATATTTGCTTACTAAATTGAATCATTACTCCTCTGTTTATAACACTTCAGTAGCTTCCCATTGCACTTAGAAAAAAAAATCCAAACTCTTTAGCATGGTCCACAAGGCCCCCACATGATTCATCCCTGCTTACTTCTCCACTTTAATATCTATGGCTGGCCAGACGCGGTGGCTCATGCCTGTAATCCCAGCACTTTGGGAGGCCAAGACGGGTGGATCACCTGAGGTCAGGAGTTCGAGAACAGCCTGGTCAACATAGCAAAACCCCGTCTCTTCTAAAAATACAAAAAAATTAGCCAGATGTGGTGGCGTGCGCCTGTAGTCCCAGCTACTCGGGAGGCTGAGGCAAGAGAATCACTTGAACCCAGGTGGTGGAGGTTACCAGTAAGCCAAGATTGCGCCACTGCACTCCAGCCTGGGCAACAGAGCAAGACTCCGTCTCTACTTAAAAAACAAACAAACAAACAAACAAAAAAAACCCTATGGCTCTTTCTGTTCTCCCATACCCATACTCTAAATGCAGTCTTTTTGTACCGTTTGTCCCTGCTGTAGGACTTTGCTGTTCCCTCTAGCTGATGTGATCTTAGACCTTCCCTCTCACTATTCAGATTTCAGCTCTCATGCCGTCTTCTCAGGGAACTCCTCTCTGATCACACATTATAAAATAGAAAATAGGTCACCATCTATCACAGACTTCTTTCAGTTTCCTGCATAGTACTAATTACTTTTTTTTTTCTTTCAATTTTAACGTATTGCCTGTCACCATCTGCCGGAATATAAACTCCATGAGTGCAGAAACATTGTTAAACTTAGCACTGTTGTAACCTAGAAACATCCTGGCACATCACGGGCACTTAATAAATGAATTCAGGAGATATACGAAGCCTGGAGATAACAGATTTGAAAGAACAGAGAAAACAGGGGGAAAAGTCAACAAGAAATAATTCAGGCTGGGTGCAGTGGCTCACACCTGTAATCCCAGCACTTTGGAAGGCCGAGGTGGGAGGATCACTTGAGCCCGGGAGTTCAAGGCCACAGTAAGCTACGAGTGCACCACAACTAGAGCCTAGGTGACAGAGCAAGACCGTATCTCTAAAATAATAAAAATTCAGCCAGTTGTGGTGGCTCACACCTGTAATCCCAGCTAGTCAGGAGGCTGAGGCAGGAGGATCACTTGAGCCCAGGAGTTTCTAGGCGGCAGTGAGCTCTGACCCCAACACTGCACTCCAGCCTGGACAAAAGAGCAAGACTACATCTCTAAAAATAACAATGATAATTCAATAAAATTTCCTAGAAATTTTATTCTGAAAAGCTAAACGTTTCTAGAATGAAACTGAAAAGCTATACGTTTCCAGAATGAAAGAGCCCACTGATTTAACCAGCACAGTGGAGGGAAAAGCTCATACAAAGTAACATCAAGAAATCTAAGAGTAAGGGCATGGAGTCGCATGCATCCAATCCCAATGCACTGGGAGGCTGAGCATCACTTGAGACCAGCCTGGACAATATAGGAAGACCCGTCTCTACAAAAAATAAACAAATGAGCCGGGTGTGGTGGCACGCTCCTGTAGCTACTCGGGAGGTTCAAGTGGGAGGAATACTGGAGCCCAGGACTTTGAGGCCACAGTGAGCTATGACTGCACCACTGCCCTCAAGCCTGGATGACAGAGTGAAACCCTGTCTCTAAAAGACGAAAGGAGGGGGACCACAGAGAGAGGAGAAGGGAGGAAAGGGAGGAGGAGGAGAAGAGTAAGAACACAGACAAGACCCGAAGATTCCGGTAAAAAACAAAAACAAAAGAACAGACCATATACAAAGGATCAGAACTCAGGGCGTCACAAGAATTCTCAACAACAAAGGATGCCAGAGGGCAGTGGAGCAATGCTTTTGAAATTCTGAAGGAAAATTATTTTCAACCATGAATCCTAAACTTAAGGAACCTAATTAAGTATAAAAGTGGGATAAAGATATTTCCAGATATTCAAGATTTTAAAAATTCAACTTCCATGCACCATTTCTCAGAAAGCTCCTAGAAAATGTTCCTCCAAAATGAAGTAAATTAAGAGAGAAAACATAGGATAAAGAAACAGAAGCAATCTAGGACCTCCAGTATGATGGTGAAGGAATATCCAGGAAGCCAGGTACAGGTGAGGAAGCAGCTATTCCAGATTCAAGGCCAGGAGGCTTAAGAGATGCATCAAAACAAAACTGGTAAGAGCACCTGGTGAATGAGGACCTGGAGATTTTGACAACCGTGAAGGAGTTTGGAGTACAATAAGTAATAAAGACATAGGAAATGATGTAAAAAGGGAAAAGGAACTCCAGGAAGACAAAAGATTCTGCAGGAAGGAAAAATGATCGTGGCCACATGCACAGCCCAGGTGTGAATAGCTTTTACACATATGTAATAACAAGCACACCGAATACTTGTTTAACCACATTGAAGGGATGGTGATGGATGGAAGAGAATGTCTGTGTGTGTGATAAATGATAGAGAGAGCAGAGGGCTACATCTTCCTGCTCCACTGTGGGAAATGAGAGGATAAGGCCCCAAACACGAGTTATTTAGAAAAAATCAAGGCAAACACAAAACAGTTTGCTAAAAGGTATGAACTGGGTCTTTGGAGGGAGGAATGGGGCAGGGAAATGTGCCTATTTGTAAGAAGCACTGTAGAAATAGTTTACCATATATGCAAGTATAGTTATAAAAAACTAAAAACTATGAATATAAAAAATAAAAAGGGAAAACTTACGAGTCCACAAATGAGAGAACAGAGAAGAAATATGCTCTTTGCCACTAGCGTAATTTTACAGGTAGTTTTGTATAATCCTCCCTTTTCCATCTTAAGATGGCAATTTAAAAAATCAGAAAGGACTGTAGGGCGCGGTGGCTCACGCCTGTAATTCCAGCACTTTGGGAGGCTGAGGTGGGGGGATCACGAGGTCAGGAGATCGAGACCATCTTGGCTAACAGCGTGAAACCCCGTCTCTACTAAAAATACAAAAAAAATTAGCCGGGCATGATGGCAGGCGCCTGTAGTTTCAGCTACTCGGGAGGCTGAGGCAGAATTCCATGAACCCAGGAGGCGGAGCTTGCAGTGAGCCGAGATCGCGCCACTGTACTCCAGCCTGGGTAAGCGAGACTCTGTCTCAAAAAAAAAAAAAAAATCAGAAAGGACAAGAAAAACAGTTGACTGTGTTAGGAGGCAAGGCTGCACATTCTATTTCCTCTGGGGCAGTGCTTATTTTCCAAGGAAGAATTTTGGGGGTGCTATACTGGATGTCTCCCTTCTCAGGGAGAGTCATCACTTGCTCCAAAATGCTGGACCTCAGCTCAAGGGCACCACTGCAGGAGGAATAACAAGGTGGAGACACACAACAAATGGTCTGTGTCCCGCAGTAGGCTCTTTTTGAGGGACTTCCAGAAATGACAGCACGTGTGCAAACAGAGAACAGAAAGCAAAGTTACATAGTTACAGAAGGCACAGAAGGAAAACCTTCGGCTACTGCTATCAATGGAATTTCTCTGTAGCCAGACTGAGGTCTGGTGGCATTTGAGATACCATATAGATCCTACAGATATACATTTCCAGACTGTTCATTCAACAGGTCTTTATTGAGCACCTACTCTGTGCCCAGCACTGCACTAGGTGCCATCAGAATACAAGAGTAGTATAAGATGTTATCCGCCCTCCAGGAGCTTACAAAACTAGAGGCAGAAATAAGATGTACATGTGACTCAGGCAGCATGTGGCACACACAAAGTGGGCAGCTCTGAGACAATGGTGGTCAAGAGACCACTGAGACCCGGAACAGTCTCTTACAACAGGGTGGAGGACTTAAAACTTGGATGAACAGGGACTGGCAGAGCATTTGGAATAGGTAAGGTCAAGACTGGGAGATCAATTTGGCTGGAGCAAGGGAGCTTGTGTTAAACTGTGGCCATGAGGGGCGCCTGGACAGAGGCTGGGTCCGTGGGCAATGAGGAGACACGTTACTCCCTCTCTTGACATGAAGACCTGGTGGACTTGTGGCCTCCTGCTGCCTTCCTTTCCCTGTCTTCCCATCTCCACTCTCTCCTAGGAAAGTGGAACCTGGAGGCTGAGTAGGGCCAGGGACAGTGGATTAACACCCTGCTGGGGACCGTGGGCAGAACTCCCCAGGCAGGGGAGGTTCTGTTCCACTGGATATTTGTCTTGGTGTTTTTGGATGTGCTAATCAAGAGCAAGATGTTCTGGATTCTTAAAACTCCCCCCACAAGGACCAATCCAGAGATAATTTATTGATCAGTGATCACAGCTGGTACCCCAAAGCCGTGTATGTCTGGATCCTTCTCTAAGACCACAGATAGCTCCACGGAGTCCCACATCCTTGGCTATGGAAATATGCTCAGCCCTGGTTTCAGAGAAGCCTGGACTCCACTCTGGACCCCATGAGATGATATGCGCTGGTACTCCAGGCCTTAAATGGCTTGGGAAGCCTCAGTGGATTTTCATTGTTTATTTTCAGCATTGCCGTGTATACTTAACTCTGAGATGGGGTGGGGTCGGTCTGTTTAAAACGCCAGGGAAGGCGGGCACCAGAGTGGATTTGTGCAAGAAGGAACCTGTAGGGTTTAAGGACAGCAAAATGATCTTAGGCATAATCAACTGTTTTTTCCAAGGTCTTGCCACGGTGGGCAAGAAAATGCTGTGTCAGGCCCTTACTCCACAGAGAGTGCAGAGCCGGGGCCAAGGTAGTGGTCAAAAAGGAAAGGAGCCCTCATGGGCTCCAGGGTCAGAAGTTCCCTCGGGACACCAGCAGGAGGTGGGAGAAGAGCCCCATTAGGGCAGTAGATGGAGCAACAGCACTGAGTGAGACCTCAGGGGGCCAGAGCGACGGGGAGGTGGCTGCCAGTGGATATGGGGTCCCCTGCTCCAGGTGCTCAGGCCAGGCATCCCTTCCCCCCATTGAGAGTCCTGGAATTCCAAAGAAGTGAAGCATCTGAGGGTGTGGGGCCAGGGGCAGATGTCAGGGTTCAGGGTCTCAGCAGGAGGCGCGTTCCTGGCCACTTGAGCCACAGGAAGGGGACCAGGCGCCGGGTGAAGGTGGCAGTGAAGGTGTAGATGAGTTCCTGTGACTCTGCGTTGGTGAAAGTCACAGTGCCCCCTTCATAATCCAGGGCGATGCCCACTCTCCGGGGCCGCAGTGCTGGGAAAAGCTCGGCCTCGGGGCTGGTGTTGGCCCAGATGCCGGAAGAGGAGAGGCGCAGTGCCCACACGCCATCCTCTGGCCGCAGGGAGAGGTCTCCCTTCCTCTTCATAGAGTCTCTGGCCACCCCTACCATGCAGCTTTCCAGAACTTCCTCCTCTTCCTCCTCCTCTTCTTCCTCTTCATCGCCCAACGATTCCTCATCTTCGTCTGTTTCCCAGTCATCGTATCCATCCCCATAGCCGGCCTCCTCTTCCTCTTCCTCCTCTTCTCCTTCTTCCTCCTCATCCCCATCTTCTTCATCCTCAGACCAGCCCTCCCTCTCCACTTCCACTTCCCAGTAGACCTTGCCCCAGGTGAAGCCCTTGCTGCCCAGCACCCCAGGCTCACAGTCAAACTGCTGGGGGTGCAGGTAGGCACTCTTGTACAAGCTGGTGTAGGTCACGCACTTCCAGTCCTCTGACAGCTGCAGGTACCCACTGGCCGACTGTGGGTCCAGGGTGACACTCACTGTGGGGACAAGGGGAAAAAAAAACAAACAACATCACTGTTTTGTTTTTTTAAGTTAGAGGGAATAAAATTTATTTTGGCAGACAGTGTTAAACAAAATTAAAGTTGCATATATTAGTAACGTAACATCCTTAATTTGGTATAAGTGTGACACATTTTCTGGCTTTGTATTCTGCTAAATCACCATAACTAAACTGCTTTATAAACATGATATACTGAAATTTAACTTTACTGTTTTCGCTTACGCTCTGATTCCAAACAAAACTTCATAAGCTTCCTCTATCTCTGGATCTCTGGGTCCAACTCATCATCAATATCATCCAAGTGTGGATCACCAGCCCCTGATAAATCTGTTTCACTTTCTTCATAATCTAGAAAAAAAGTCCTCTTTTTCAAGTAACTCCTGATATGCCTCTTGGGAATCTGGACTGGCTGCAGTGAAATGAACACTATGAGATGTATAAAATGCTGGTTCATTCACATAGCAGTTGGGATCTTTTTCGGGTGTTGCATTTCTGCATGATGAAGTTGCATGGACTCTAACCCAGTTACTGCACTGGAGCTCTACAAGCTTCAAGAGCATCTGCTTCATGTCTCTGCCACAGTTTGCATCTATAACAACATTTTCAATTTCATAAATAATTTCTTCCATATCAGTCCCTCCTTTTTCCTTCCAAGCATCTTCCAAAACTGACCCTGTCAACTTCAGCAATTTTATTGCACAAATTAAGCTGTCATCCATGGGATTAGAAAAGAGGGCATTCAGCCATTCGGCAACTCCCAAAGACCAACCTGAAGAATATCTGCCCTTGTAACCTGTCCATTTGTTCCTCTGATCTCCAGGTTACGATAAAGCTCTCCCAGAAAGGGTACAAATGCATGAAATTGTTTTGGAGTAACTTCATCCCCTTTTGCAGCTTGATCTTTAATGTCATATTCAGTCCAACATCTTTGAAGTAGAAATTTGCGGAAGGTGCTACTCTGTGTGCTGTCAGATGATGGGCCAGGTAATTACACAGGCAAGCTCCCATGTAAGAGAAATTTGGGGCCAGGCACAGTGGCTCACGCTTGTAATCCCAGCACTTTGGGAGGCCGAGGCGGGTGGATCACAAGGTCAGGAGATCGAGACCATCCTGGCTAACACGGTGAAACCCAATCTCTACTAAAAATACAAAAATTAGCCAAGCATGGTGGCGGGCGCCTGTAGTCCCAGCTACTTGGGAGGCTGAGGCAGGAGAATGGTGTGAACCTGGGAGGCAGAGCTTGCAGCGAGTCGAGATCGCATCACTGCACTCTAGCCTGGGTGACAGAGCAAGATTCCATCTCAAAAGAAAAAAGAAAAAAAAGAAATTTGGGACAGATGTGTCCTCTGAGTTCCACAAGTTCTTGCAAAGCATCATCTATTGTAATACAGGCATTCAGGGTCTCTGCAAACTGTTCAGTTTCAGTTTCAAAACCACCAGGCTGCTCTGTAAGATGGTTCAAGAAACCCTGAACATGTACTGAGAGTGGGATAATCCTCACCGTCATCCTCATAGGATTCTCTATAATTAGAATCACCTGACGGGTAGAATTTGATGGTATTCACAGACAGCTCAGACATTAATAAAGAAGCTACAACCACCTAAGGTTTAACCACTGCTAACTCAGTTCTGCTGTGGGATTTTATCCTGTGAACTAGATGGAGCTCTCAGGGCCTCGTTTGCTCCCAGACAGTTCGACCTCCTCAGTGGTTCTCAGGAAAGCAAGTGTGAAAGTGGGCCAGGAGGAGACCACCAGTCCTCACAATCCAAGGGGCACCACTCCCATCTTGGTCTATGTGGATGGTGCTCTTTGGTGGTTGGTATGCAGTGTACAACCTAACTGCAGGGCTGAGAGGAAGCACAGTAGTGGGGCCTCTGGTGGATATGGCCTCTGGCCTTAGGTTGCCCCTGCTGTTTGCTCTGAATATAGGAGCCATGCAGACGGGAAGATGAGAGAAAGCTCAACCACAGGAAAAGGACTGGTGATAGGACCTGTGAGAATAGGAAAAGGAAAAGCAAACACAGGGTAGAGAAGGGTCAGACTAGCAAGCAGAGGCCTCAGTAGACTAAAGAGTAGGCCGATTAGAAAGTGCAAGGAGGGAGGGGGGCTTCTACTGTGCAGCTGGGAAATTCTTCCTGTTGCAAAAGGGGCTACCTGGGGAAAAAGTGGGCAGTCAGAATCTCTGCAGGCGGAGTTTTCTATATTTGATGTACATCTGGGAACCACGCGCTCGACACTCACCTGTCTTATATTCCAAGTCTCTCAGCAGCTTCCCTGGGGAGAAAAAAGGACAGCAATGACTCAAGTCCCACAAATGCACGGGCCCATTTCTTGCTTGGGCGGTATCAATTTCCTGATAGGGATCCATTTCTAAGGCAGGAGGCCCTCAGAAGAGTGAGACTCGACAAGGTGATGGAAAGGAGCCGGCTGCCCTCTTTCTACGAGGTAGCCCTGCTCTGACTCCCACCCTTTGTGCGCTCCCCAACCCTTACCCTGGAATTCCCTCAGGCCTCGCTGCAGAGACAGGAGTTTGTCTGAGAATTCTCCGGTCTTCTTTTTAACCACTCGAGCGATGGGTTTCCCAACCCAGAACTTCTTCCGTGGATACCTGAGAAGATGACAGACGTAACAACCTGTTACTCAGCTCTTCTTACTTTCCTTCATACTTATCTTTCAATCCTCATGGCAATTATGAAGGGGAGAGGAAAGGTATGATTGTCCCCGGACAAGTGACAGAAAAACAGTGGCCCAAAGACCCCAGCTGAGCCAGGGCTTCAGACCATCAGTAGACTCCACATCCAGGGCGCTCTGTCTCCTAAGCCATGTTTCTAAACTCTCTGCTCTGTCCCACCTCAAATAAGGCCAGTGGGCCAAGGAGCTGGGGTTACACAGAGAACTCACAAGGAGGAGAGCAAGTCTCCAGTTCTCAAGGATGTGTCCAGCTCCTCAGAAGGGCATCAGGATGAACCATGGGATGTGAGTACTTCTGGCACCACACCACTCCCCATGATTCAAATGGACTTGGTCAGAAGGGGAGGGAACATAAACAAGGGGGATGAGGTGCGCCGTGGAGAGGAGACTCTTACCTGTTTAGGAAGTCTCTCGTGTCCTAGAAGGGAAAAAAAAAAGCACAAGTATCAATATGAATCAAATAAGACTTCAATGCATTTGCACCCAACACTGTAGCAGAGGTGGGACATATCAGTGAACAAAACAAATGTGGTCCGTTTTTTATGGAGATGACATTCTAGTGGGGTCACTGGATAAAACAACAAGAAAACAAACAAAATCAGCACAATGACAGAAGCCACCATGGCTGGGGGATGACAGGGGCAACCTCTCTGGGAGATACCTGCGCAGAGAACTGAGGGATGAGAAGTACTGACCAGATGAAGAGAGATAAGGTAACACAGGAAAGGGCTTGGTGAAAGCGGCAGAGGCCAGATCGCGCAGGGCTGGATATGCATGGTAAGGAGTTTGAATTTTTCTCCACGTACAGTGGAAAGCCACCAAGGGTATCAAGTAGGGGCACGATATGTGTGATCTGCTCTACATGTGGCTGAGACTGCTGTGTAACCTCCAGAGTCCACTCTCCCCTTCCTCCTTTTAATAATAGAACCCCTGGAGTTATCGCTGGTCAGATGGTCACCTGGGAAGACTACATTTTCCAGATCCCCCATGACAAGGTCTGGTCACGAGACTAAGTTTCGGCCAATGGCATGTGATAGAAAGCAATGACCATAATTCCGGGCATTGTCCTTTAAAAAAAGAAAATTGCTTTCTACTTCCTCTTTCCCCCAACTGAATTTTGGACATGGTGGTGGTGAGCCGAACTTTGACCACACAGCAGAGGACAACATCCCTAGAAGCTGGTAGAAGAACCACATGGAAGTAACCCAGTCCCCTGGATGAGCTTATGTACAGCTACCGTGATAGCTCTAGACCCTGCACCTCTGACCTGTTACTGAGACAGAAATAAACTTCTATTCTGTTTGCGTCACTGTACAGCAGCGAGCCAAAACCCTAAGTGACCACTCACTTGGCTGTCCCACAGAGAAGGGACTAAGGAGGCAACAGGAACATGGGCAGGTTGGTCCGGACGTTTTTGCTGTGGACCAGGGGAGAGCTAAAGATGGCCTGAACTAAAGTGGTGGCAGTAGGGAGAAAAAGAGAGAAGCAATATATTCCAGGTATTTTAGACAGATTCAACTGGACATACTGGTAAAGGATAATCAACAACAGAGCATGGTTTGTACAGGAGGGAGAACGGTGGTGCTATCTCTGTGACAGACAGGTGGTAGGACAGGGTGAGTGGGAAGAGGGTTATTCTGAGATACTCAGATTCCCTTTTGTGAGTCAAAAGCCTCCATAATACTCTGTATTGATTTTTGCCTTCCTTTCACTCATTCCACAAATATTTATTAAGTGCTTCCTAGGTACCAGGCACTGATCTAGAAGCCTCAGAACAGTTAAAAAAAAAAAAAAAAAAAAGAGAGAGAGAGAGAGACAAATCCCCACTTCTGTAGAGCTGACATTCTAGCAGGGGGAAGCAGACAATAATCAATGTAGCAAATACATCACACTATGTGAGTGATACGCACCACGGGAAAAGAGAGCAGAGTGAAGGGGGATGGGAGCAGGGGCCGGTGGGGTGCAGGCTGGCTTCCTGGAGAGGGTGAGATTCAGGAAACAAATGGAATTAACAAATTGTGGCTGCTGATGACTGCTTCAGAAAGTTTGGGAAGAGCTGTGTTTTACTCCAGAGGAGCAAGACACGAAGTCAGAGGCACATCCCGACCCCGCACTATGAAGCAACTAAATGCCCAGAGACTGGTAGCAAATTTCTGGCCAAGTCCTCTAACACGCCCCTCAACACATGTAAGTCCAAGGCAGCTTCAGAGGACAGGCAACAAAACAGACAGCGTGTCCTGACAGCTCTGCTGACAAAGGTGGCATAAAAGAGCAGATGAATGGAGCAGTAGGTAGAGTGAGGGCCAGGGGCCCAACTGGGCATATTTCCTGACATGAAAGTTCCTACAGCAGTAGAAAGGGAGAGAATCACACAGGAGAAAGAAGAGTCCTCTAAAGGTTAAAGGTTGTGAGCAGTCCAGAGAGGGTGGGGTCCCAAGAGCCAGGGCAGGGCTGGCCCTGTCGAGGAGAGGCTGAAAGACTGAGAGGCCCCCATCCACAGCCACATATGGGGCCTCTGGAGGGAAGTGATCAGCCCACGTCTCCTGGAGGACTCTTCTCACCCAAGACATCTGAGGCTGTCATGAAACAGGCAGAGCCGAGCAGTGGGGCCACAGCAATGAGTCATGGCAAGCTCCCGGAGGGGATGTGCCCGGTTACTAACAGAGAGTATCAAGAAAGTTCTTCACGAGGGTGTACAGCAGGAGAAGCAGGGTGCAAGCATGCCACCTGATCCCGCAGGGCCCGCCCGGGTTAACCAGGGCAGGATGCAGTGTCTCTCTGGGCCTCTCCTATCACCCCAATCCCTTTAATGTCTTCTTGATGCTCCCAGCCCATAGGTTTGTCTTTCCTTTTCTATCACTTCTATCAAAAGATCTCTTCTATTTTACACATTTTGTCCCGCTGCTTCTCCCTCTCACCTGTATTTCTATTTTTTTTTTTTTAAATTTTTTTGAGACAGGATCTCACTGTGTTGCCCAGGCTGGTCTCAAACTCCTGGGTTCAAGCAATCTGTCTGCCTCAGCCTCCCAAAGTGCTGGAATTATAGGTGTGAGCCACCACACCAGCCTCACCTGTATTTCTCTATCAGACTTCTGGACCCTATTTTAGGTCTTTTTCTTACTACACTTTGACAGCCAAATAATCTCTGGGAAAATATTAATGCTAATTAGGGAGTTAGCTGTCCAGTTCCCATGCGTTACAATCAACTCAAGCACACAGACAAAATCTACCAATACCATTTTTCTGCATATGGTTGGTTACCCAGTTTTCCCAGCACCATTTATTAAAGAGACTGTCCCTTCCCCCACTGTATGTTCTTGGTGCTTTTGTTGAAAATCAGTTGGCTATAAATATGTGAATTTATTTCTGAGTTCTCTATTCTGTTCCATTGGTCTATGTGTCTGCTTTTATATCAATACATGCTGTTTTGGTTACTATAGCTTTGTAGTGTGGTACACACTACACACACACACACACACACACACACATATATATGTATATATATATATTTTTAAATGGAATCTCTATTGCCCAGGCTGGAGTGCAGTGGCACAATCTCGGCTCACTGCAACCTCTGCCTCCCAGATTCAAGCAATTCTCCTGCCTCAGCCTCCCGAGTAGCTCGATTACAGGTGCGCACCACCACGCCTGGCTAATTTTTGTATTTTTTGTAGGGATGGGGGTTTCATCATGTTGGTCAGGCTGGTCTCAAACTCCTGACCTCGTGATCCGCCTGCCTCGGCCTCACAAAGTGCTGGGATTACAGGTGTGAGCCACCACTGGCTGTAGTATATTTTGAAGTAAGATAGTGTGAAGCCTCCAGTTTTGTTCTTTTTGCTTAGGACTGCTTTGGCCATTTGGGGTCTTTTGTGACTCCATATGAATTTTAGTTTTTTTTCTATTTTTGTGAAGAATGTCATTGGTATTTTGATAAAAGGGATTGTATTAAATCTGTAGATTGCTTTGGATAGGACAGTCATTTTAACAGTATTAATTCTAATCCACAAGCATGGAATATTTTTCCATTTGTTTGTATCCTCTTCAATTTCTTTCATCAGTGTTTTGCAGTTTTCATTATAGCGGTCTCTCACCTCCTTGGTTAACTTCACTCCCAGGTATTTTATTTTACTTTTGTAGCTATTGTAAATGGGGTTGCTTTATTGATGTCTTTTTTAGCTAGTTTGTTATTGGTGTATTAAAAATGCAGTGGACTTTTTATGTTGATTTTGTATCCTGCAACGTTACTGAATGTGTTTATTAGTTCTAAGAGTTTCTTGGTGGGGCCTTTAGGTTTTTCCACATATAAGTACAGCCGTTATGGAAAACAGTATGAGAGTTTCTCAAAAAACTAAAAATAGAACTACCATATGATCCAGCAATCTCATTACCAGGTATTTATCCAAAGAAAAGAAAATCAGTATATCAAAGGGATACCTGCACACTCATGTTTATCGTGGCACTGCTCACAATAGCTGAGATGTGGACTCAATCTAAGCATCCATCAGCATACAAATAAAGAAAATGTAGTATATATATACAATGGAGTACTATTCATCCATAATAAATTTGAGTTCATGGAAGTAGAGAGTAGAAAAATAAGGATTAGAGGCTGGGAAGGGGGCTGGGGAGAGAAGGGTAGGTAGAAACTGGTTAAAGGACACAAAGTTACAGCTACATGGGAAGAAAAAATTCTAGTGTTGTGCAGCATTGTAGGGAGAATACCATTAACTATAATTTACCACACATTTTCAAAAAGCTAGAAGAGAGGATTTTGAATGTTCCAACACAAAGAAATGATAAGTGTTTGAGGTGATAGATATACTAATTACTCTGAGTTGATTATTATATATTACATACATGTATCAAAATAACACTCTAGGCCAGGCACGGTGGCTCATGCCTGTAATCCCAGCACTTTGGGAGGCTGAGGTCAGGAGTTCAAGACCAGCCTGGCCAACATGATGAAACCCTGACTCTACCAAAAATACAAAAATTAGCCAGGTGTGGTGACGCGCACCTGTAATCCAAGTTACTTGGGAGGCTGAGGCAGGAGAATCGCTTGAACCCAGGAGGCACAGGTTGCAGAGGCAGGAGAATTGCTTCAACCCAGGAGGCGGAGGTTGCAGTGAGCTAAGATTACACCACTGCACTCCAGCCTGGGAGACAGAGCGAGACTCTGTCTCAAAAACAAACTAACAAAAACCTCTATATCCCATAAATATATACATTACATAGTACTAAAAATAAAAGAGAAAACACAAAACAAAAAAGAAACCAGTACCAATAACATTTCCTATACTAGTTTCAAGCAGATACCATTTTCTCTCCTTCCCTTAACCTTACCCCACCCCAGCGAGAGCTGCAATCGGAGTGCTCTGAGTCACTGAGGGCCAGGCCTCTGCTCAGAGGGCCACTTCTCTGGGTGCATTAGGAAAAGGCACCCCTCTGGGCAGACGCAATGGATTTCAGCCCCACCACATCCTCAGCTGTGTGCCTCTGTTCCACACGCAATAGGCATCCACACATAGCAGGGGTGTGGGGAGAGGAAAAACAGGGGCAAAAGGAGACGCAGAAAATGACCCGGTCAGAGTATGACGAGAGAAATCTGAGGGGACAGAATGACATCTGGAGGAAAAGGGGGGGCCAGAGAGACATTCTGGACAAAATAAGAACAAGAGCTCAGAGCCCAGGAGTCAGGACATCTGGGCTCGAGCTGTGACCTGCCACCTGCCACATGGCCTGGGACAAACAACTTCCACTCTCTGGACCTCAGTGACTTCATCAGTAGGGGCTGGACTGGAAGGTCTAACCTCCCTGCCAGGCCTCATTCTGTGCATCTGAATTCACAACAATGAGGAGCAGGTGGCCACTTCCTTCTGCAGTCTGTCCTGGTGCACACACTGGGGAGTCTGCCTTGCCGCCTCTCCCTCCTGGCTATTGGTTTGCCCTGCCATCGGCCTGGGACCACCTTCCTAGAAATCCTGGGTGGCTCTGCTGCTGACAGACCCAGCCACCCTAAACAGTGCAAGTGGGGGAATACCATCAGAGAGCCCCTCTCCTCCCAGCCTGTGAGGCCAGGAAGGTTGAGCCCTCTACCCCTCCAAAGGCTGCTGGACCCTCTTCAGGGTAGTGTGATCCCCAGAGGCTCCCGGGGGAGGAGATGTGGTGCCATTTCAGCTTCACAGCCAGTTCTTCAGCCCCAAAGCCTCCCTTTCTCACTATCAAAGCCCCCTCCTCTAGGAGGCGCCCCGAGGCCCCCTTGTCTGCTTTCCATCTTGTTCTCTGTGTGGTAATCCCATGGGCCCAGAGAAAACCTGGCCATCTCTGTCTCCCTTCCCCAGTTTCCCTATCTCTTCCAGATCCTCCGGGCCTTTGAGAGGAGCTGCTGGTCAGCCCTCCCTCAGCCACCCCAACCACAACACCATAAAAAGTTTCCACCAGCTAAGTGTCTGCCAGTGACTTGTTAGAAGGGCTCGTGATGGCAGTGGTGAGGACGGAGGATGGTAAATGATAATAATTAATGATATTAATAACCTTCCCTTCCATTTTATACTATATCATTTAGTTTTTTGAACAGTTTTGTATAGAAAGTTTATTTTTTGAAGTGACACCATGCCAGTTATTTCATTTTATGCTCATGCAATCTACAGAATAATTGGCAGGGGGAAGGATTATCATCCCCATGTTTCAGATGACAAAACCGAGCCCCCAAGTCTCCTAAGGTCCTGCAAGTGAATGGCAGGGCTGGGACTCACCGTCCTGGTCCCTGGCTCCCTGTCCAGGGATGGCCTCTCACCTGCATGAGCTCTGCAGCTGGCTGCTGTGCCTTGCCCTCCAGTTCGGAGATGACCAGGGCCAGCCGGGCGAGCTCCCCGACGCCCCGGCTCTTGAACTTCTCCCTGCCCTCTGTGAGCTCCTGCTCCAGCTTCGCCAGCTGTTCCAGCAGGTGTTCCTCCCGCTCCCTCAGGAACTGATGACCCTGCTCAAACTCAGCCACAATGTACTGCCTCTGGTCCTGGAGCTTCTTCTGCAACGGGCAGGAAGGGGAGAAGGGCTGACACCTCCGCTCAGGGTGGAGGGCCCAGCACTGGAGGTGTGCAAGGCTGGTTCGTTCACCTCGGTACCCCCGTTCAGGAATTCTACAGGATCTGGAGTGGGAGGAGCTATAGAGGGCTCCTGGTCCACACTCCTCTTCTCAAAGAAGACACCAGTAATGAATTAGTTCAGTTCACCCCACCGCTATATGATCAAAACCCTGTCTCTACCTGACTGGTCAGCCACAGTCTGTTCTAGCTAAGCCAGTACAATCTGGGGCCCCTGGAGAAACTCTGTGGGGCTCACTCATGAGCTGGCACACTTTTCCCTCCTGGACAAAATCTCTGTCACCTCTTCCAGTAAGTTTTGCTTGATTAATGTCATCTAAGCCTGACCAGTCCTCTCTTCAGCACCCCACTGTTCAGTCTAAAATACCTATGTGTCCCCCACCCCGCCACATAAGACTGTATCCTGTTTCCTCAGCAAAACTGTGTGACATCTGCGCTTAGGGACCATGTCCTCTCCTGCCTCCAAATCTCCTCCCCAGTTGGGGTGAGGGGAGTCCTCAGTGGCCCTGTTGACTGGTGCTGGGCTGGGGGCAGCCATGCACACTGAGGGCCTGGAGGGGTCCCTTGGACTTAGCCATCTCTAGCTTACTGTCTCCCTCTCCCCAGGCCTAATGACGCACCACTGGCCCTGACCCCACTACTCCTCCACTGCCCACTTCCTCAACATACACAGTTCCCCAGAAAATTAGAACCATTTGATCAGTTCCCCGCCAACCCCATCTCTAATCAAGCACATAACGTGCTGCCTGTTTCCCAACTACAGTTGTCCCTCGGTATCAGTGGGTTATGGATTCCAGGATCCCCTCCCCAAGGATACCAAAATCCAAGGATGCTCAAGTTTCTTACGTAAAATGGAATAATATTTACATATAATCTACTATATACTTTAAATTATCTCTAGATTACTTACAATGCCTAATATAATGTAAATGCTATATAAATAGCTGCTACACTGCATTGTTTAGAGAATAATGACAAGAAAAAAAATCTGTATATGTTCAGTAGAGATGCTTTTCCTTTTTTCTGAGTATTTCTGATCCATGGTTGGGTAAATCCACCGGTGTGGAGCCCACAGATATGGAGGGGGTCCCACTATACTGGCAACCATTATCCTGGGCCTGGGCCTCACTACATACAGCGCCATCAGAACTGGCAGGCCTGCCTTAGCTGTTCTCTAGCCCTTCCCTCCCAGTTCTTACCCTGGAGCCAGCTCCCTCCTTCTAGACCCTCTCCACTCTCAGGCAACCTTGTCTCTCTCTCTCTCTTTGAAAGGAAGAATGAAGTCACACCTTCAGTCCCCTGGCAGAAGAGAACCAGCAGCCGGACATGGGTCCTGCCATCAAGGTGAGAGCCACAGAAAACAGAAGGGACTCTAGCTGACATGCAGACGACCCACCTGTCTCTCAGACAAGAAAGAAACAGGCCCAAGACCACATAGCTCAGAAAGACAGCACCTGGGCTAAAACCCAGGTCTGCCACTGCCAGGCTGACGCCCGTCCTCCCTACAAACAGTGCTAGAGACACCTCCCAGCTGCCGCCTGCTTGCCCAGGCTCACCCTGCCCTACACGGGTGCACCGCCTCAGGGCTTCCTGAAACAGCATCACTTACCAGCGCCGCCAGGATATCAGCTTCTCCCTTTGCCTGGAAGCCCTGAATTTTGTCTCTGTCTCTCCTTAGGGTACTCAGGTGGTTCAGGATTTTTTCCTATGGAAAAACAAGCAGTGGGAACAGGTGGATGCTCTGGGCTGGGGCAGGAGGGGAGAATCAGGCTGAGTCCTCTGAGGACTGCAGGGTGGAGCGTCCAGAGAAGGTGGCAAGCCACCCTCGGGGGTGAGGAGGGCTTACCCTGTGGGGCTGGGCGGCCTTCTCCATGAGGACGGCCGTGTGGGGCCTGTGCTCCCGGGACTCCCGGCACATCACGCACAGCAGCTTCCCGTCGTCCTCGCAGTAGTAGTGCAGCTTCTCTCGGTGTCGCTCACACAACTTCGCGTCCTGCTGCTCCCGGGTCACCTCTCCCGGCTGCCTGCCCTTGTCCACCTTCAGCCGCTCAATGTTCTCCACCAGGCTGGCCAGCTGCCACACGGGTCGGATGTTCTCCTTCTTAAAAGGCTTCTTGCAGAGTGGGCAGACAGGGCGGCTCCCTGAGATGGGGCGGACGTCTGTGGTGCAGCTGCGGCAGAAGACGTGGCCACAGTCAATGGTCACAGGGTCCCGCAGGTAATCGAGACAGATGGAGCAGGTCACCTCCTCTTCCAGGCTCCGTAGTGGGGCTGATGTGGCCATGGTATCCTCAGTTCAGAGAGGTCTCCGTTCACTGGTGAGGACTTCTTCTCCTTGGAGACGAGACATAAAGTCAGGCGCGAACACAGTAAAGGGGCAGAGGTGGCAGCCTTGCACAGGGCTGCCAGCTCCAGCACTCAGTCAATCTACAGACACCACAAGCTCCTACAAGGCTCACACAATGTCAAAGGGAAGGGGACCTTACAGATCTAGTCCAACTCCCTCATTGTACAGATAAGGATATGGAAACCCAGAAAGATTAGCTTGGTAGAGTGAAGAGCAGGACTGCCAATAGCCTATACCTTCCTGTTGGGAGAGCCTCAACACCCTTCCTTCTATCTGTTGGAAAATCGCTGTAATGCACCACTGTAGCAGAAAAATCACTCACTACCTACTGGGAAACTCATAATGACACACATATAAATCTACAACGTCTACTGTGGATACAGTGCTCCTTCACTCAGCTGTGCAAAGCACAAGACACACAACTGGTCATGGGGGTCCTGATACAGTCAAGAGACCCCCTTTTTTTTTTTTTTTTTGAGATGGAGTCTTGCTCTCTCACTCAGGCTGGAGTGCAGTGGCAGGATCTTGGCTCACTGCAACCTCCGCCTCCCAGGTTCACGCCATTCTCCTGCCTCAGCCTCCCAAGTAGCTGGAACTACAGGCACCTGCCACCACGCCCGGCTAATTTTTTGTGTTTTTAGTAGAGACGGGGTTTCACCGTGTTAGCCAGGATGGTCTCGATCACCTGATCTCGTGATCCACCCACCTCGGCCTCCCAAAGTGCTGAGGCCAAGAGACCCCTTTTGTTTGCTCCTCAAGGTTTCAGGTTTCAAGAACTAAGAGAGGGCAGCGTGACATGGCTCACCCTGTAAACCTAACACTTTGGGTGGCTGAGGCAGGACGATCACTTGAACCCAGGAGTCTGAAACCAGCCTCAGCAACATAGTGAGATCCTGTCTCTACTAAAAAAATTTAAAAATTTTTAAATATACCTCAGTGTAGTAGCATACATCTGTAGTTTCAGCTACTGAGGAGGCTGTGGCAGGAGGATTACTTGAATCTGGGAGGTGGAGGCTACAGTGAGACATGATTGTGCCACTACACTCCAGATTGAGCAACAGAATAAGAGACTGTCTCAAAACAAACAAAAAACCAGAAAACATTAAAAAAAAAAAAAAAAAAACTAAGGTTCTTTACCAAAACTCGAGAAGCATCAGGAAGCTTCAGGAGTCTGACTGTCAGCATTTCCCTTTATAAGTGTTTCCCTGGGCTATTCTATAGCTTGGGCTTAATTTGCTTCCCCTAGAAGGCTGGACCTTAGACTCAGCCCTCCAGAGGGGCACAGCTTAGCCTCAATGGACTTGTTCTTGGCTGTAACTGCCTCGTCTAGCTGGGAGGAATCCTCAGGTGGCTGTGGCTGCTATGTGCTGTGAGGCCTTGGCTTGTACCGGGAGCGGGGACACACAGAAAGGACTCTGCTTCTGTTTACCTTTGTAGTCCTGGCCCAGTTCCAGTCTGAGGTTATGAGCCTCAGTACATCTAACCCAAGAGCAGCCTCCTGCCCCTGACTCTGTGTGACACTACAGAAGTCACTTAAGTACTGAGCCTCAGTGTATCCATCTGTAAAATGGGAAGAGTGATACTTACCTTCAAGGGTTTCTAAGCAGGTCATGTGAAAGAATTATGGTAAAAGTACTAAGTACAAGCCTGGTACACAGACGGAAATCTAGGAGAGAACCCAGAACCCCTGGTTTCCAAATCTAGTGAGTGTCCAAACCACAAAGAGTTAAATTCAAAAGTGGCAGCAAGAGAGGAAGTGAGCAGAACCAGCCACAGTGACACATGTGCTACAGAGTTCAACAACATCGTCACAGGGCAGTACCTGGAGGACTTGCTCTCCTATAGATCCATGGAAGGCAACTAGGGCAGTGCTGGGAAGACAACCAGCAGGGCACAGAGGTGACTGCGAGGCTGGAATGAAGCAACCTGAATTACAGGCAAATCAATACTATTAATGATTATGTATGGTGAAAGTCCATCGCAACAGAGTTCAGTGGCCTTGGTCAGTAGTGACATTAATGGGACAGAAATAAAACCCCCAGTCTATAAGACCCAAGAGTAAACAAAACAGGGATATAATGTTTACTCATTGAGGGTCTAGTACAATAACACATAAAAAGCGTTTTATAACTTAAAAGGACTACATAAACATAAGAAACTATTATAGTGCTGATAATAATTGCAACTGGAAGCACTAATGGATCTAGGTATGTGTGACTTTAAGAGACATAATGAGGGGAAAATCAAGCACCTTCAAAGCTCAAATGAATGCATCAAGGAAATTTAACTGTCAAGTGAAAGTAATATCAAGTTCCTAGATGTTAGTAATGCTGGTAGAAATACTAGGAATTGGCCAGGCACGGTGGCTCACGCCTGTAATCCCAACACTTTGGGAGGGTGAGGCGGGTGAATTACAACATCAGGAGATCGAGACCATCCTAGCTAACATGGTGGAATCCCACCTCTACTAAAAATACAAAAATTATCCAGGCGTAGTAGCATGCACCTGTAGTCCCAGCTACTCAGGAGGCTGAGGCAGGAGAATCAAATCACCTCAACCCAGGAGGCAGAGGTTGCAGTGAGCCTAGATTGTGCCACTGCGCTCCAGCCTGGGTGACAGAGTGAGATTCCATCTCAAAAAAGAAAAAAAAAAAAAAATGCTAGGAATTGCCTGGTCCAAATCCTTGGCTTTACTGTTGAGGAAATCAGCCTAGGTCAGCACTTTTTCAGTTGTAACATACTGCAAGTGTTTGGAAAGAGGAAAAAGGAATGGTACTGGATGTGTCTGTGGGCTTTCAAGCCCTTTATCATGCATGCCTCTTTGCCGAATGGCCTAGAAGTTTAAAAGCTGAGGTGGTTTTTTTGTCGAAGGATAGCCTGTGTTATCTTTGGGTTGGGAACTTATTTTGCAATTTACTTGCAAAACAAGAAGAATCAAAGGACTATCAAGAGCTCAGCTACAGCTCTTCTTCCGTGCAAAATAAGACACCTCATCACCCAGGCTCCATGCTGGGCTTCGATGGTCTCTAAACTGAAACTGTCTAAAAATTATTGTACATGTACTAGATACTTAAAATTGTCTGGGAATTACAGAAGAATAATCTTCTGTAAGACTAATCAGCGAATAAGTAGAACAGGGATAACAGAATTAGAAAATCATTTTGCGACTGCCATTATAATAGCACAAGGATCATCAATAGATGCTAAAACTATTAGGTGAAAGGTTCTGGGGGATGAGATAGTCCCCATAGTGCCAAAGCACCAACGAATGGATTACTTTCTGACATACCTTCATAAGGAAGAGATCCAGTGGTTACCTTAACTAAGTGACCAAATCCAGCGTCATCAGCAGATGGGGCAAAGTGGCATGTGCTTCCCGGCATGGCACTATATGAATCACACAACATTACCTATGAAGTTTTTGTGCCAAAAATGTTTGCCTTGAATGAATCTAGTCAAGTCTTTAGCTCTAACTTCCAGTTTATAAAAAATATAAAGGAAAGGAGTACTCTGAAGTATGTTACAACTGAAAAAGTACCGATGGAGGAGTTAAACCACACCATGAGGAAAGAATCAGATAAATCCAGAATGCTGGACAGTTCACATGGCAACTGGTCTAGTCTTTTAAAAAGTCAATGTCATAAAAAAACTTCAAAGGAACTGCTCTTGATTTTTACAGACTAAAGAGAAATAGTAAAATGTAATACATGAACCTTGATTGGATCCTGCAAAAAAAAAAAAAAAAAAAGGTTATAAAAATAGTCTTGGAACTATTGTGGGAAATTTGAAAATAGATTGGCTGTTGGATCATATTAAACAATTATTTCCTTTCTTTTATTTATTTATTTATTTATTTATTTATTTTTGAGACAGGGTTTTACTCTGTCCCCCAGAGTGCAGCGGAACTATCTTGGCTCACTGCAACCTCTCTGCCTCCCTGGCTCAAGCAATCCTCTTATCTTAGCCTCCCGAGCTGCTGCAACAACAGGTGCACGCTACCACACTTGGCTAATTTTTAAAGGTTTTTGTAGAGAAAAGTTCCCACTACATTGCCCAGGCTGGTCTCGAACTCCTAGGCTCAAGCCATCCTCCCACCTCAACCTCCCAAAGTGCTGGGATTATAGGCATGCGTGACTGCACCCTGTCTAAAATTATTTTCTTAATGGCATTTATTGAGGTTATGTATGAGAATGCCTATACTTATTTATTTATTTACATATTTATTTATTTTTGAGATGGAGTTTTTCTCTTGTTGCCCAGGCTGGAGTGCAATGGCGCAATCTGGCTCACTACAACCTTTTCTTCCCAGGTTCAAGCGATTCTCCTGCCTCAACCTCCCTAGTAGCTGGGATTATAGGCGCCCACCATCATGTCCGGCTAATTTTTGTATTTTTAGTAGAGATGGGGTTTCATCAGGTTGGCCAGGCTGGTCTCAAACTCCTGACCTCAGGTGATCCACCTGCCTTGGCCTCCCAAAGTGCTGGGATTACAGGTGTGAGCCACTGCGCCCGGCTGAGAATACTTGTATTTCAAGGCAGTGGATGCTGTAGTATTTAGAGCCTCACGTCTCCCACCCAATTTGAAATGGTTCGGCAAAGCAAAATAAAAAGCTAGAAAAGTTTTCTGTGGAGAGGGAGCTATAGTTTTCTATCACATTCTTAAAGGGGTCTGTAGTAACCATCAAAAATGGTTAAATCACTGATACAGCGATCATGGTGCTTGACACCTTGTAGAAGCTCAATACACATTTACTGAACAAGTGAATGGATTCAGGGGAACTGCAGACAACGTTAATTGTATACAACCATTTGTTTTTGAGAGTCTGCCGTAACTAGATAAACGAAACACAGTACCACTTCTATGACCAATCCCTTCCCTTGCTTATACAGACTCCTTCTGAGGAAACTGAGGCTCAGCAGGGTTAAGCAACTTGCCTAAGAGCACATGGCTAGGAAGCAGTGTCTGGTGCCAAAGCCTCCGCTCAATCCACTACACTCTCTTCCCTACCCAAGCACACTGTAAAATGGGGTCTAATACCAGCTCCTTTGTTAGGAAGCTCAGATGAGGTCATCTACATGGAAGGGCTTTGTAAGCTGAGTAATGCTGACAAAATAAAAGGGGCATATATTCTGCTGATACTGACCAAAGCACCCTAGCCTTAGCTATGACTAACTTTCACATATGAGGTGAGCAATAAAGGGTCCCTGCTGGACAGTAGTTTTCTTTCTTAGTGATGGAGGATCTCAAGATTTCAGAATTAGGAGAAATGAGGTTGAGTATGAGAGATGTGAGCAGACCAGAATAACCGCTCCCCTTCCCCATACACAATTCTGTCAGGTCCGATGCAAAATTCACCCTCTCCAAAAACTCTTCCCCAACTTGCCACATGCTGCTATGGTTCTGCCCTATTTTTCATGCCTTCAGTATATTCTCTGTGATTATCTCAACAGGTTTCCACAATAAGAAATAAAACCATTACCCTTCTCTCCATTCCTGGCTCCTGGACAGACAGAAACCAAAATTAGAGCAAAAAAAAAAAAAAACCTCAGAGATGACCCACTCCACCCCCACTCCCTTTACCCAGATGAGAATTCTGAACCTGAGGAAGTCTCTTCATGAACTGCCTTGCACCAGAGGTCACACATCCCTGCTAGGGGTGAGGGGGCATTCTTCTGTCTCTTCAATAAAACAGAAGCGGTCAGGCGCAGTGGCTTCCGCCTGTAATCCCAGCACTCTGAGAGGCAGAGGCAGGTGGATCACCTGAGATCGGAAGTTTGAGACCAGCCTGACCAACATGGAGAAACCCCTTCTCTACTATAAAATACCAAATTAGCTGGGTACGGTGGCACATACCTGTAATCCCAGCTACTCGGCAGGCTGAGGCAGGAGAATCGCTTGAACCCAGGAGGCGGAGGTTGCAGTGACCTGAGATCGTGCCAACTGCACTGCAGCCTGGGCAACAAGAGCAAAACTCCATCTCAAAAAATAAAAAATAAACCAGAAGCTAGCTGCAATTCTTTTTTTTTTTTTTTTTTTTTTGAGACGGGGTCTCGCTCTGTCACCCAGGCTGGAGTGCAGTGGCCGGATCTCAGCTCACTGCAAGCTCCGCCTCCCGGGTTTACGCCATTCTCCTGCCTCAGCCTCCCGAGTAGCTGGGACTACAGGCGCCCGCCACCTCACCCGGCTAGTTTTTTGTATTTTTTAGTAGAGACGGGGTTTCACCGGGTTCGCCAGGATGGTCTCGATCTCCTGACCTTGTGATCCGCCCGTCTCGGCCTCCCAAAGTGCTGGGATTACAGGCGTGAGCCACCGCGCCCAGCCGCTAGCTGCAATTCTATAGAACTAGGAAGATGATGGCAGGGCGCGGTGGCTCACGCCTGTAATCCCAGCACTTAGGGAGGCCGAGGTGGGTGGATCACGAGGTCAGGAGATCAAGACCTTCCTGGCTAACATGGTGAAACCCCGTCTCTACTAAAAATACAAAAAAAAATTAGCCGGGGGTCGTGGCGGGAGCCTGTAGTCCCAGCTACTTGGGAGGCTGAGGCAGGAGAATGGCCTAACCCGGGAGGCGGAGCTTGCAGTGAGCCGAGATCTCGTCACTGCACTCCAGCCTGGATGACAGCGAGACTCCGTCTCAAAAAAAAAAAAAAAAAAAAGAACCAGGAAGATGCAACAAACAAGCCCTGCAATGTCCTGGTACCCTCCCCACAGGCAGAACTAGAGACACTCCATACCTTTCTCTAAGAGGTTCCCCTTTCCCTGAAATCCATCCCTCCCCGATAAGTCTCTGGATCTCATAAATACCTAATCTGCATATGTCAACAGACTGGCCAAGGTGACGCCACATAATTCAAGATGTGGATGCATGCACGATTACTGGCTCCAAGAATAATCATTATGAGCCGCAAAAACTAGCTGAGAGCCGAGCATGGGGACTTGCGCCTGTAATTCCAGCACTGTGGGAGGCTAAGGCAGGAGGATTGCCTCAGCCCAGGAGTTTGAGACCAGCCTGGGTAACACAGTGAGATGCTGTCTCTAAAAAAAGAAATTAGCTGAATTAACTGGGCATGATGGCACATGACTATAGTTCCAGCTACTTAGGAAATTGAGGCAGGAGGATCTCCTGAGCCTGGGAAGTTGAGGCTGCAGACAGCCATGATTGCGCCACTGTACTCCAGCCGGGGTGAAACTCCGGCCTGCCTCTGGCTCCTAGATGCCACCCAGAGAGGTGCCCTGGTAGACACTGAATCCCAGATGTGGACTCTGGGGTCCAAGAAAGTGAATAGAGAGACCTGGGTTTGTACCCTGGCCTCCAGGGTACCAGTTCAGGACTCTCTTGAGTATCCCAAGCCACTTCTCAAGCATATGTCCGGACCTCCAAACAAGAGCAAAGCACCTGTAATCCCACAGCACTTAGCCTAGAGCTCCACTCCTTGTGGGTACTCCATTTAAGGGCTCTTGGGGTCCCAGATTCATGCCCGTATTTTAATCTGAGATAAGCAAACTCTCCATGAGGTAAACTTCCGTGAGACACCTCTAACAAACCCGGAGAAGCCAGAATTCAGGGCAAAAAGCAACTGATCTGGATGTGCATACTAGTAGTGACTGCACCCCTACTGGCCATGTCAAAGGCCTGGATCCCAGGCTGTCCCAGGAGATCCCAGTGACTGGATGACACGTTCCTGTGGTCACACTTGGCTGACTTTCCCCACGGAGCTGAGCATCAGTGGTGCTCTGAAGCACAGTGCAGGCCACAAAAACCACCAGGGCTCTGAACGCTAGAAATCCCCACAGGGCTCAAAGAGGGGCAGGAGGTAGCAGCCAGCTGGGAGGTGGATGAGACAAGGCTTTAAAGTGCCCTGGTCTTGCAGCTGACCCACAGGGGAAAATTGGGAGTTCCTCATATTTGTGCCTGAATATTTGTCTAACGTTGAATCAAGAACTAAGCTCTCTCTTGTCTAAAATATTCCTGTCACTTGGTGCTTTGCACCAAATATAGGAAGGAATCCTTTATCATCTTGTGGGATGGTTCAAACCCTAACTACACATCAGATTTGTAGTCTTCAAACTGGTGAGTCTTCAAAACATACCCAGACCAACTGAATTAGAATCTCCAGAGGTGGCCCAGGTTCTGGTATTAAAAAACAAACTTCCCAGGAGATTCTAAAGTCTATCAGGACTGTGAATCACTAGAACCCCCTTATTTACAGAGGAGGAAAGTGAGTGCCAGAGCCTCGGACCAATTTGTCCAGCAGCACAGCTGGCTGGCAGCAAGGCCAGTGCTAGCACGAGGTGCAGTGAGGTGCACCTCCCAGCTCTGGGCTCCTTCCACTCCACCATACACCGCACTTTGGTGCCTGGAAAATGAACTCTCCCTTGCCCATATGGAGTGCTGTGGAGGGTAGCCTCACAGGCAGAGGAAATCAACTGCCAGAGAAAGGGTAGTGGTGAGTTTGAGGAGTTGACAATTGGCCACAGGTGGAGTGCAGTGAGGAGAGCAGAGGGAGGGTGGAGAAACAGGAGGGAACAGATTATGCAAGACTCTGTGACCCAGGTTAAGAATTTTGGACTTTATCCTAACAGCCCTGAGAAGCCTTTGAGGGTTTAAGCAGCAGGATGTTAAAATTTATTCAACAGCTAGCAGATGTTTGTTTATTAGGTGCCTACTATGTGTCAGGCACTGAGGTTACAGCAGAGAACAAAAATGGCAAACTCCCTGTCCTACCAGAACTTACATCCAGTGACCTAACTGAGGAATCCTTTAGAAGCTGAAATCAATCAGATCCAACTGTGGGATCATCAAATCCTCAAGGGTTTCCTGATTTACATAAACCTCTTCTCTCCTTTGCTGCCCCAGTGCTGCAGCCACTCTGGCCTTTTGTTCCGCAAACACACTCGGTCACATGTTAAACTGCCAATCTGCCCGGGTGACCAACGTGGTTAAACCCCTCAATGGCTTTCTGCTGCTCCAGGAATAAAGTCAAAACTCCTGCCCTTCCTTTCTTCTGTGAGGAGGCTGTCTCAGGAGATTCTAGCTGGATCCCAGATAATCATGGCCCAGGCTCATTTCCTGCCACTTCCCACCTCACAGCCAAACCAAACCGCTCTCCATGCCTCAAAGTGCCATGCTCTTTCCTGGCTAAGCCCGTTGACAATGTAATTCCTTCTGCCCTTCTGCCTAGAACACCATCCCTTTCCCACTTAGCAAATGCCTTTTCTAGCTTGAAGTCTCAGCTGAAAGCCACCTCCTCTGGCAATTTTTTCCTGACCTGTCAGATTGGGTCCACATGTAGTCCAGTTAGATAGCCCCAAAACACCCCATGCTGCACCCTGTACTTCTCTGCAATTTTAAGTCCTGACTTATTAGTGTAATTACTCGCTTAACACCAGCTTTTCCCACCAAACAAGGAGAGAGATTGTGTCTGTCTCATCCCCAGAATCTACATAGTACTTGGCACAAAGTAGACAACAAAAATTGAGAAAACAAAGCACAAGCACAGAGTATCTGACACAAAGAAGATGCTTCCTACATGTCTGCTGAAGGAATGCGAACAATCTTAGTCACCTGCCTGTTCGCTCCAGCAAGATGGTAGTAAATTGGTAGAGAGAGAAGCAATTTCTTTGTATTCCCTGTAGCAGCAAGAACAGTGGGCTGCACGTCACCATCAAATCATCGTATTCAAGGTTTCGCTCCAGGAACTTACAGAAACCAGGAGAAGAAAAAGCTGTGTCTGAGAAAATGGTTGTGGTGGAGTAAGTTGTAACAGTGAGAATCACTCCTTCCCTTTTCTTTAGTTTTAGACCTAGGTATATACCCCATAAACGACAGAGTTTATTTTCTCAGGTTTTGAGCCTCTAGTGAATGGAATTTTTCCATTTTTTTTTTTTGCATGTATTTTTTTGGGGGGGGCTGTCAACATGTTTGTGAGGCTCATTCATGTGATCATGAGCTGATTTTATTTAATTGCTGCTCTGTAGCTATATAATTTTTAATGCAGTCTACTGATAGCCATATGAGTTGTTTCCAGTTTGGGACAATGACAAACACTGCTTCTGTGAATATTTCTGCATACATGTCCTAGCACACACAGGTAAGATGTATCCTCAGTTTGACTAATCAGGTCAAACTGTTTCCAAAGTGACTGTAGTGCTGTGTAGTCTGCCCAGCAGGCTACGAGCACTCATGCTGCCCCACAGCCTCACCAACACCTGATATTATCAGCTTTAATTTTTGCCACTCTGGAGGATGGGATATAGAATATGGGGGTGTGTGTGTGTGTGTGTGTGTGTGTGTGTGTATTTAACTCCCCAAAAGGAAACAGCATGAGAGAGGCCCAGTAACAGGCCAAGGAACCCTATAGCAGTAGACCAGATATTATGCTCCTCAACCCAACCAGTAAATGTTGTAAATGTTTATCTTTGGGGAGAGAAGGGGAAGGGCCCACCCAGCTTCTGTTCTTCTTTCCCTTGGTAACTTACCATCTATAAGTCAGTGAGATGGAGATATTCTAACCATTAATCCAGGGAAAGGGAGGAATCCAAGCCATCAGCTAGGGAGTTACTGCTTTTCATCAAATTTGAGACACCTGTGACATCACATTT
Source organism: Macaca mulatta (assembly GCF_049350105.2). Classification (NCBI taxonomy): domain Eukaryota; kingdom Metazoa; phylum Chordata; class Mammalia; order Primates; family Cercopithecidae; genus Macaca; species Macaca mulatta. The sequence continues at coordinate 152,835,244 of NC_133409.1, read as the reverse complement.
TGGCATCTCTGAAATGTGATCAATGGCATGTCATAATTTAACTGGCAAAATATTTTTTTATGTGGAGCATAAAATAAGGGCACACAAAAGATTTGGTGGTGCTGTGGTTTGAACATGTCCCCCAAAAGTTCACGTGTTGGAAACTTAATTGCCAGTGTAACAGTATTAAGAGGTGGGGTTTTTAAAACCTGACTGGGTCATGAGGGTTGAACTCTCATGAATGGATTAATGCAATTCTTGCTAGAGACTATTGGCCTCCAGAACCGTGAGCTGAATAAACACGTTATTTACAATTTATCCAGTCTATGGTATTCTGTTATAGCAAGAGAAAATGGATTAAGACAAATAACATCTTAGATTTGGTGAGATGTGGCATATTTCCTAAAAAGTGCTGCCAGGATCATCCTTCTAGCACACAGGATCTCATCCTGTTATTCTCCTGTTTCAAATCTCCTAGCTGAGGCTGGGTTTGGTGCCTTATGCCTGTAATCCTAGCACTTTGGGAGGCTGAGGCAGAAGGATCCCTTAACCCAGGCGTTCAAGACCAGCCTGGGCAACATAAGGAGACCCTGTCTCTAAAAAAAATATAAGTAAATAAAAATAAAAATAAATTAAAAACAAAACAAAAAAACTCCTACTAGCTGAGGTCAAAACTGCACAGGTGGCCCAGGAGTGGTGGCTCATGCCTGTAATCCCAGCACTTTGGGAGGCTGAGGCAGGCGGATCATGAGGTCAAGAGATCGAGATCATCCTGGCCAACGTGGTGAAACCCAGCCTCTACTAAAAATACAAAAATTAGCTGGGCGTGGTAGCATTCACCTGCAGTCTCAGGTACTCGGGAGGCTGAGGCAGGAGAATTGCTTGAACCTGGGAGGCGGAGGTTGCAGTGAGCAGAGATCGTGCCACTGCACTCCAGCCTGGTGACAGAGCGAGACTCTGTCTCAAAACAAAAACAAAACTGCACAGGCATCCTCCCCTGCCCTGCATCCGGCTGGCCCCAACTTACCCATCCAGCCCCAAATCCCTCCTCGTCCTACCTAATTCTCTGGCCATTAGATACACTGAACCACGAAGACAGCCCCTTCTTCACTCCCCACTCTCCGCCCATTCCCTTGTACGTGCTCTTCTCTCCAGTCCAGCTCGTCCTTGAAAGCTTGAATACAATTTGTCCCCTTATCTGTGAGGAGTTTCCTGCGCCCATCCCATCTCTGAGTTGAATGTATCCCTCCTCTGGAGAGCTCCTGCAGCTTTGCATATACTGTATTTCTACGATAGCACTATCACACTGCTTCATACAGTAGCACCCCCCATTCGCTAAAGATCCATTCGTACAGGAGTCCCCTCAATCCTCAGGAGATGCATTCCAAAAACCCCAGTGGATGTCTGAAACCTATGTTTCTCCTACACATACACACTTGTAATAAAGTTTATAAAGCAGGCACAGAAATAGATTAACAATAATAACACAACAAAATAACTATAACTATATACTGTAATAAAAGTTATATGCATGTGGTCTCTCTCTCTCAAAATACCTTGTACTGTACTCACCCTTCTTGTGATGAAGGAACAGTGGGAGGGCAAGAGATTTCATCACGCTACTCAGAACAATGCACATGTAAAACTTACGAATTGTTTACTTCTGGAATTTTCTGTTCACTGTCTTTGGGCTGAGGTTGACCACGTGTAACGGAAACCACGGAAAACTAAGCCATGGATAAGTGGCTGTAATTGATAATTTTATCTCTCTCCCACCAGAATGTGAACCCAAAGGTCATGCCTCACTGACCTTTTTATCTCCAATATCTGGCACAAAGTAGGGGGTCTGCAAATGTTTGTGAAATTAATGACCTCCTCTAATTCCAGAGCCCTGCCATCTCCATTCTTTCCCCTTTCACCACGCACCCTCCCTTTCCCACATTAAAATTCTGCTTCAGCAGCAGGCTTCCAGGGCTCTCCTTAGATTAGACATTCTTGGCCACACACATTACCTAGATCTCTGCTGGCCTCCCTCCACACACACACAATTTTGGGGGGAAAAACAAAATTCCATTTCTATCAAGCTGGCAAAATCTTAATTCATCCTGATGCCAGCCAAATTATGTTTTTGTTTTCTAAAACCAACTTCCCATTCTCCGTGTCTTTTCTATTCTGATCCTGGGGGGTCCAAGTCAGAAGTCCTCCCAAGAAGCCTCAATTCAGACCATGGACTCTCTTCGGGGGTTTGCAGTGTCTTCTGTGGTGGTTACACACAATCTGAGTCCAACCTGTTACTCCCCTGCAGGAAGTGATATCTAAGAAGTCACCCACTGCCTTGGGCCTTCAGTCTCCTTACCTCTTAACAAGGGGAAAATATTTTGCCAAGTTTACCAGGCTATTTGAGGTTCAGGCAAGGTCACATAAGTACAAGCGTCTCATTAGCAAAAAGCTCTATAAAAATACTATGAAGGAGCACAGGAGCCAAAGTGAAAAGAGCTCCCAACAGCCAAAGCCGCAGTAATTTGAGCAACAAAATAAAGTAGTATTGGATTATAAACCAAAGTATAAAATAAATGTCCAAGTCTACACTGAAATTAATCACTGAATAAATTAATAAATGGCGGAGAAGAGAGAAACAAATATTCCATGCAGAATAACTGCAAATAATAATATGTAGGTCCTTGCCCTCAAGAAGGGGGAATATAACTCTCGGCTCCCTAGGTATGGGCTGCACTTAGTGACTTCCTTCTAAAGAGGGCAATACATGCAAACAGTAGAAAAGAGAGTAACTACAGTGGAGAAACCTGAAAAACACTCTCTCAGCCAAATCAACATTAAGTTATAAATCATGTTAGTACAAGCCCTTGACACGATGGGATGAAAACCGCAATCCACCTCTGTGGTCTTCCTCCCAGTTACGCATAAGCCCAGTCTTAGGAGAAAAACGTCAAATTCCAACAGAGGGGCATCCTACAACATATACTATCAGTATTCTTCAGTATTGCCAAGGTCATCAAAACAAGTCTGAGAAACTCCCACAGCCAAGAGGAGCATCAGGAGACATGACAACTAAATGTAATGTGGTAACCAGCATGGGATCATGAAATAGAAAAAGTACTGAAGTAAAAACTAAGGAAATCTGAATACACTATGGACTTTGGTCAATAATAATGTATTGATATTGGTTCATTAATTGCAACAAACGTACCACACTGAGGTAAGATGTTAATAACAGGGGACCCAGCTTGGAGCGTGTGGGAACTTTGTACTATCTTCTCAATTTTTCTGTAAATCTAAGTGTTGTAAAAAATAAAGTCCACTTAAACAATAAAATTGCAATTTTTGAAACATAAAAAGCCCATTTTTTTAAGGTAATTTTTCTGAACTTGGGGAAAAACATGTTAGGGATTGTGATTTCAGCCAACAGTTAAAAACAGGAGGGTAAGGCATGCATAAATGAATGTCATTCTCCCCTCTTTTGAAGTACACACAAATCGTGGTGTCAAAATTTGAAATCTACTGGAGATTTGGAAGTGTGTCCTACCATGTACTCCACAAAGTTAAATTTACACTTTTTTTCTAAGGCCAAATAGGGAGAAAATCAGTAAGAAAAATGCTAATGGGCTGGAAGGAGTGAAAGCACAGCTCCAAGTATTTGTGGCTAAACCGGTTTACTCCGAACCAAAAAAAAAGAAAAAGAAAAAGAAAGCAAGCATGACACTTTGGTCAGGGAGCTGGATTAGTCGCCCATCTACCAGGCTCCAAGCAACCGGACGGTCATCCAGGCCCTGCTTACTTCTGGTTCCGCAGACTAGAATGGATGGGAGTCTGAGCAGGATACCAGAAAGCGAGAAAGACCCAAAAGGAGTGGGAGAATGGAAGGACAAGCAAACAGGAGGGATCCGGCTGGCAGAGAGGACGCAGCGAACTTGACCCCCTCCTGAGCCCGGCCGGGGGCCTGGCCCCGTTTTGAACCCGGGCCCGGCGGCCGCGCTGGGGTCGCCCCAAACCCGGGGCGCGTGCGAGACTGTTGCTTCGCTGTATCTCTCATTTGACACCCCCTACTCACCGGTCCCGAGCTCCGGGCCCCGAATCCCGGCCCGGGCCCCTCCTCTCTCGCGGCGGTCTGTTCCGGGTCCCGGTCCTCCACGAACAACCAGCGCGACAGCTCGTCCCCGCCCCGTAATCTCCCGGCTATTCGGGGCCCTTCGCCGAGATTTCTCCCGGACCAGCCCCAGGATTGGCTCCTGCCGAACTCCGCCTTCCAATAGGAACCTTAGTTTCTTTTACGTCACTGATCACCGGGCAAATCCCCAGCCAGCCGCGGGCGGTGGGGCACCAAGGGCAGCGAAATGGAAACTGAAATCAGGCGGGACAGAGGCTGCGCCAAGAGCCGCAGCCTGAGTTTGGCGCGTAATAGGGGTGGCCTGTTACACGGTATAAGGGATCAAATCCTAAGGCTTAGGAGGCCTCTACGTAGGACTCTTGAGAGTGCAATAATCCCCTTTGCACCTCTCGAGACCCCTCACTGCCCAACTCTGGCCTTGTGCTGGATCAGGGTCCGAGGGCAATTTGAGGCGAAGGTGGTGCTTGCCAGGTGCTCAACATTAAATACGAAGTCCCTTCCCCTAACGTGGCCTAAATTTGCATCCAGGACAAAGCAGGATTTTAGCAAGCTAATACTCTGAGACTTATTTACTAAAATTATAACTTCCTAGGTAAAATAACGTTCAATCAGACAGCCATTGTCGCCATTCGACGGAAGGAAAAACTGAGGTTCCAGGAGCTTAAGGGTCTGGGCCCAGTTCAGGGGGGTTGTTTCCGCTCCTTGACGCTGAATTTAGGAACCAGAGGCTGCAAAGCGGGCCGAGACACGGGTTCCCAGGGTCCTTGGTGGGGAGGTTTCCACGAGGCTCGGGCGCGCCCCCGCCCACGGCCCCGGAAGCTGACGCCGCCAAAGCGTACGCCGCTGCCCAGCCTGCGCTCGCTTCCTGCTCTGCCTGCAGCCGCCGCGTCCAGTCCAGCTGCAGGGCCGTGCCCTGTGCTGCTGTTGCCGTATCCCAGGCACCGCTGCGTCAAGATCCCCGTCTTCCCCGGCCAGCCAGGCGGCAGCGGCGTTCAACTCGTGCACTGGGCTGGCAGCAGGCTGGGAAGAGGCGGCGCAGGTTCTCCGGGTCAGCCAGTGCCCTGCTCCTAAGGGTGGAGATCTAGCTGAGGACACTGTTCGCCCGCCTAGGCAGTGGTGAGAGGGTGGGCTACAGTTGTTTGGGTATTCATGAATGGAGGAGCTCAGGGTCCTAGACCCTAAAACCTGCCGAATCTTCACCCCTCCTCCGCTGGGGGTAGGGAAATTTGCACTGTATTTAAGCAAAGTGTGGTGGAGTGGGCGGGACATTCAGAAGAAACCACGCCCACATTTATCATCCCCTGTCCTTCCCTTCTCCCTCAGCCCTGCATTTTGTCTTTTTCCCCTTGGTCCAGCAGTATAACTCACGCTGCCTCTCCAGGTTGGGAGTAGTGTAGACTTCACCTGCTGAGTACAACTCTGGCGGGCCTGTGCTCTGGAGGTGGTCTCAGCACATCCTACCTAGACCCTCTTGATACCTGCTTTTTTTAGTTGATGCTGTGGGAAGAAAGTGTGTTTAAGATGCTCCTTAAATAATGCTGTGCCGCCGGGCGCGGTGGCTCGCGCCTGTAATCCCAACACTTTGGGAGGCCGCGGTCGGCGGATCACGAGCTCAGGAGATCGAGACCATCCTGGCCAACATGGTGAAACCCCGTCTCTACTAAAAATACAAAAATTAGCCGGTTGTGGTGGCACGCGCCTGTAATCCCAGCTACTCAGGAGAGGCTGAGGCAGGAGAATCGCTTGAACCCGGGAGGTAGAGGTTGCAGTGAGCCGAGATCTCCCCACTGCACTCCAGCCTGGGGACGGAGCAAGATTTCGTCTCAAAAAAAAGTAATAATAAAGTTTAAAAAATTGCTGTGCCACTAAGCATTGTCTCCCTGTTCCAAGGTCTTTGGCCCATTCACAGGCCATTCTGGGCAGATTCCAGCCACAAATCCACCACCCCCCTTAAAATTCTCTATCCTCTCAGCACACTTAGAGGGGCATGGAAGACTCTTGGAGGGGCTGGAGCTCCTGACATAACAGCCCCGCTTAACTCTCTCTGACCTCCCTCAGGCCACTTCTCCCTTGGTACCTGTGCTTTCATCTTTCACCTGGTCTTGAAACTCCCTGCCCCAGCCCCTTTCATGGCTGCCTGCTTCTTGTCAGTCATGTCTCTGTTTAATTGGCATCTCAGAAAGGTCTTCCTCCCTCACCCAGTTGAAACCAGTTCCCCATCATGCATTATTCTGTTTCCCTTTCTTCATGCATTTGTTACCACTTGAAAGCACCTTGTTCATTTCTTTGTAAATGTGTTTATTTTCCATCTTCCTCCCCCTCAATGTAACCCCCAAGAGAGTTGAGACATCACCTGTCTTCCACTCACATGGCTTCCATGTAAATAAATGTATGTTAAATGAAATGTGGGCATTTCTAAAGCTGCCTGGCCCTGCTTGGCTGGGTATCAGTCATGCACTGAGTCCCTCTCCCACCACACTACATCATGATTGGTGCAACTTCTCAAGTCCAAGTAAGGGTAACAGCAGTGGACGCTGGGAACACAATTTCTGCTTTGTGGTGGAGGAGACAGCTTTGTAGCAGCTTCGTAGCTTTGTGCCCCTCTACAGCTTCCTGCTTCATTTAAGGTTCTGAAGCAGAGTTGAAATTCCTTCCTCTAGCTCTCCAGTTCTGTGGTCATGCCAGATGGAGGCCAGGGCAGCATATGGGGCTGGGTAAGAGTGAGCTAAACTACATGGGGTTGAATTCTCCAGTCTGCCACGTTCTGTGAGGCTTTGGGGCAGTTGCTCAACCTCTGTGTGCCACAAGTTCTTCTTCTGTAACATGGAAGTAACTAGATCTGCTTCGTACGGTTGTTATGAGGCTTAAATGTAAAGCTTTGAAATAGTGAATCAGTGCTGACTAGGCCAAAGGGTATGGTATAATTATTTGCATTTGAAATAAATATCTTAAATGGAGCAAGATGATTTAGTAGTTACATTCCTTGAGCAGCTCTGGTTTAATCTAAGGAGGAACTAAAGGCTGCTGTCTGAAAATGGGTTTGTATATGACAGGGTACAGGAAGTGCTACCCCAAAATATGGCACCTTGGAAACTGAGAAAACAGCAGAAACAGGAAGGTTTCTCTGACCTTCTCTTGCTCGTTTCTCCCCTGAAGCAGGCCATAGAAACTAGAGTTCCCCTTGCCCCTTCTTCCCTGAAGCAGGCCACAAAATCTAGGAAGGTCACTGTCTGACCTGCTCCCTCCTTCTTCCTCCTTAATCTGAAGGCCCTCATGTGACAGGCATCCTCTCCTATGCCCTGAGGGAGGGACTGTCACACAGGTATGCCAAGAAGAAACTGAATAGACAGGCCTTGCTAACTTTTCAGTTTATCACCGTTAGCTCATACACTTTTGTCCATGCAATCATACATCTGCCTGACTGTCCATACCACTACACAAATGTCCCCATTTCTTTGGGTTTTCGTTTCTGAAAGTTCCCATGTCATGTAAAACTTGAATAAAATAAATGTGCATGCTTCTCTCTTGTTAGTCTCTTCTTTTTTATTGGAGTCTCCACATAGACCTTGTGATGGGTAAGGAAAACATATTAGTTTTTTCCCCTACGTTTAGCATAAATATATTGAGCTAAAATATAGCATTCAGAATCCCAGGATTTTAAGAATACTAGAGTGCTTGGAAAGAGGCCTCCAAACAAAAAACAAGCAAACAAACAAAAAATTTGAAAACATGAAACTTCCATTGGTAAAGATGCAAAGAATCTGTTTGAATCTTTTGTGTGAAGGATGCCTTGGTATTAGGGCCAGAATGAATAAATGAATATCTGTAAAGGAAAAAGTAAAAGTTACATCAATGAAACAATTTTAAGCCAACATTTCTGTTTTCTGGTAGAGGCATAAGCTAATAAATAACTTTTGTGCTGCTAAAATCTGCCTGCTTTGTGCTAAGAATTGGCTGCAGGGTAAAAAATAACAGGTTTAACTGTCCTTTTTAAAAGGAAAAAAAAGGCATTTTGAATGCTAATAGCATTAACTACTGGGTTTTGAACAGAAAGCGTAGGCTGAACCAATCTCTTATATGACTTGGAATGTCATTTAAAATACTTTGTATTCCAAATTTGGTGACTTTTAAATGTCTATTAGCTCAAAAGTTAGTGAAAATATATTGTATAATATATAATGACAAATTCAACTTTTAAAAAAAAATTTTTTTTGTTTTTGAAACAGGGTCTCACTCTGTCACGCAGGTTAGAGTGCAGTGGTGCAATCATGGCTCACTGCAGCCTCTACCTCCTGAGCTAATGTAATTCTCCCACCTCAGCCTCCTGAGTATTTGGGACAGGTGTGTGCCACCATGCCTGGCTAATTTTTGTATTTTTTGTAGAGACAAGTTCTGGCCATGTTGCCCAGGCTGGTCTCAAACTCCTGGACCCAAGCAATCCTCCTGCCTTGGCCTCCCAAAGTGCTGGGATTACAGGCTTGATCCACCGCACCCAAACCACACTGTAGCATTTTCTAATAGGCCTATGTAAAAATTATCTAATTCTCTAGGGTAGTTTAACTTTGATTTAGTATTTTAGGGTATTTAGAGTACTCTTTAGGGGTAGACATGAACTTGTAGAAAAGTGATATCAATGCAAATGATTCTTGATCAATAGCAATGTCAATGAATTTTGTTCAGTGGAGGTATAGAAGATGTATGTCCAGTGTATGTATATTCAATCTTCTAAATTCTCTTTGAACTAGTTCTTTTTTACTAGTCTCTTGTTAGTACATCTTTGATACATGCTCACTCTTTCTTTGTATAGGATACTGTCATTGACTCTTAAAGATTATACTTTGGCAATATATTGCATTCTATTATTATGTCTCTTAATCTTATTATAACAATCTACCCTTCCCTTATTTTCATTCCATTAATTTGCTGGAGAAGCCAGTTAATTTATCCTGTAGAATGTTCCCCATACTAGATTTAGTTGATTGCTTCCTCATGGTATCAATTAACTTGTTCCTCTATTTCCTGTGTATCTTAGATTAAGTTTCATAAGATAATAAAGGATGCTATGTAGTCATCTCTCATTCTAAGCAATCAAACATTTTCAATATCTTTCACTGTGTGTCCCTAACCCAGATACTACTAGTCTCTCTCTCTGCTGTAGAGGTAAGCGTCAATCTGCATTTTTGTGATAATCATTCGTTAGTTTTATTTTTATTTACTTAAGAGGCTTTATCAGATTTGAGCTTTTGTGTGTGTATGTTTTTTTTTAGATGGAGTCTCGCTCTGTCACCCAGGCTGGAGTCCAGTGGCGCGATCTTGGCTCACTGCAATCTCCATCTCCTGGGTTCAAGTCATTCTCCCATTTTAGCCTCCTGAGTAGCTAAGATTACAGGCGCCCGCCACTACGCCAGGCTAATTTTTGTATTTTTAATAGAAACGGGGTTTCACAATGTTGGACCAGGCTGGTCTCAAACTCCTGACCTCAGGTGACTTGCCCGTTTCAGCACCCCAAAGTGCTGGGATTACAGGTGTAAGCCACCGCTCCTGGCTGGGTTCAATTTTTTAAGGAGAATACTTCAAAAGCAGTGCTGTGTACATATTGTATCACATTTAGAGGTATATGATCTCATCCCACTTTTAGTTATGGTAGATTTGATGGAAGATTCAGGTATTGTCAGCCTGATCCTTCCATTCCCCAGTTTGTCAGTTATGGATTTACTGCCTCTCAGCTCCAAAAATGATCCTGAATATTTTAAATATGTTTTCTTTGCAAACTGGCCCTGAAGCTTTGTCAGTAGAGGGCACTGGAGAGTCATTGCAGGGAAAAACGATTTTGCTTCCTGGTTCTGGTGTGCTGTTTGCCAGGTTCCTGCAGTGAGTACATGGTTTCCCAGCACCTGCTCCTGCAGCACCCAAAACTTACCTAGTGTCCAGTTACTTCAGTCACAGTCAGCAACACCCAGCAGCGAGCAGCTTCGTTAGGCACCCCTCCTGAAGGGGTTTTATACTGGAGTGTGTCTGGTATGAACAGCTTTTGCCTGTACCCTAGAGAGTGGGTTTCCAGCAAGTTCTGCCATAGTAGAACCACCTTGATGTCTCTACTCTCGCTGACGAGGTTAGACCCCATCCTCTCTTGTTTTCTCAAAAAACTAACCATCTATAAATATCTACTCTCCTGCTTCAGCAATTTTTTTTTTACCGTTTCACTGAATTATTCTCATGAGCATACAAACATATTATAATATATCGCATTAAAAAACAAAACGAAACAAACTCCTTGATATCATACTTCTTTTTTTTTTAATGGAGTTTTGCTCTTGTTACCCAGGCTGGAAAGCAACGGCACAATCTCAGCTCATTGCAACCTCCGCCTCTGGATTTCAAGTGATTCTCCTGACTCAGCCTTCCCAGTAGCTGGGATTGCAGGCGCCGCACCCGCCCCTGCGTCCACCACTCCCGGCTAATTTTGTATTTTTGGTAGAGATGGAGTTTCACCATGTTGGCCAGGCTGGTCTTGAACTCCTGACCGCAGGTGATCCGCCCCCCCCCCCCGCCCCATCCCCCCCGACCCGGCCTCCCAAAGTGTTCAGATTACAGGCGTGAGCCACTGCGCCTGGCCAGTAACATCAGTTTTTAAAAGGATTTTGCTTCAGGTACTCTCCTACTTTCCTGCTCTACATTTACAGCAAAATTAGAAAATACTGTCTGTACTTGTTCTCTGTTTCCTTTTCTGCCCTTCTCTACTCAAAAACTGTGAAATATGTGTTCAAAAGTGTACATATAATCCATATACACATTTTAAAATATTGAGATAATAAAGTATATTATGTAATCATCTCTCACTCTAAGCAATCAAATATTTCCAATATCTTTTATTATGTGCCCCTAACCAATAGATCACTCTCCCTCTCTCTTTGCTAGAGCTGCATTTTTTCGTAATAATCATTCCCTAGCTTTTATTTTTATTTTTAGTTTTTGAGAAAGAGTCTCACTCTGTCACCCAGGCTGGAGTGCAGTGGCGCGATCTTGGCTCACGGCAACCTCCGCCTCCTGGGTTCAAGCAATTCTCTTGCCTCAGCC